>NC_062568.1:130814199-132036699 GCF_022837055.1 Prionailurus viverrinus | reverse complement strand
TGACACGTGTAGAATTATACATGTAACACATTCTTTTTAAGTACATAGGGATGGGGCGCCTGGGTGGCGCAGTCGGTTAAGCGTCCGACTTCAGCCAGGTCACGATCTCGCCGTCCGTGAGTTCGAGCCCCGCGTCAGGCTCTGGGCTGATGGCTCAGAGCCTGGAGCCTGTTTCCGATTCTGTGTCTCCCTCTCTCTCTGACCCTCCCCCATTCATGCTGTGTCTCTCTCTGTCCCAAAAATAAATAAACGTTGAAAAAAAAAAAAATAAGTACATAGGGAACATTTACTAAAGCAGCCCTCCATAAGGCAAAGAGGAAGTATCATGTAGACCATATTCACTGTTGCACAGTCAAGTTAGAGCTAATAACAAAAAGATACACTTATATTTCCCAGTATTTCATGGATCAAAGAAGTTACTTTAATAAGAATTTAGAATACTTAAAACTAAAATAATGAAACTACTATACTAAAATTAGGTATGTGTAGTACAGTGAAAGCAGTGTTGTGACAGGAGGTTAACTTTAAGAATGATGGTGTAAACCCAAGGAAAGAAGAAGATAAAGACCAGACTAGAAATCACTGGTGTAGAAGACAGTTGAAAGAAAGAAAAGCTAGAAGCTGGGTTTTTGAATAGATTAATAAAATAGACAAGTAGATGTTAAGATTCATTTTTTGGAATAACGAGAGAGGCAACACACCTAAGTTTTTTGAATTATAAAGGGTATAATTGTTGACATAGCTCCATTTCCACATATAAACTTGTCCTGTGGCGCTATATATATATTATATATATATAAAACTTTTTTTAAACCATCTTCTCATTGTTCATTAATACCTTCTTCAGAGATTAAGAGAAAAGTAGAAAATTAAACTCAACCCAAAGTGCCATTGCCACTCTGCGACATTGGCTTTTTTCTCTTTTATCGTTCATTGATTGTTTTGTCCATTTGTGCCATATTTCTTGTAACAGGCTTCAAGATATCAGAGTCCCAATATTTAAGCTTGATTCATCTTAAATTAGTAATTCAAGTACTCTTCTGCTTTTTGCTTAATCATTATGTATGCCTTAGTATTTGACAAGGTTTTCTTTTCTTTTTTTTTTTTTTTTTGAATACTTAAAAACCCTGATATTCTACCCCTCAACTTCGGCCCTCATCCACTTCATATTCTTTTGTCAGGTCAGCTGACTCGACATACTTCTCTCATTACCTGACTACTTCTAGAGATAGCTTTTTGGTTATTTTGCTTTATTTTAATCCCATTAGTCTATTATCCATCTCCTCTTGATGCAGGTGCTATTCCTAGGACTTCCTATTGTTTTCTTATATCTGCTCTTCAGTATCTCAAAGCTCAGCTGTTTATGCCGTCTTTTCATGACTTTTCAAAGATGAACAAAGATAGCTTTCTTATAACAACCTTAGTCTACTTCTTTATACCACTTCATTCCCAGATTCATTCCTTATAACCCATGCCTTATATGATGTAGTAGCACTTTTTCATAAGCAAAGTACTGTTCACTTAAAACAATAGAATTCTAGAACTTTGAAAATATTTTATAAATCAAATAAGTTTTATAAAAGGAGTTTATGTACCATCTCTGAATAATGCAGTTGATTTTGTAAGTGAAAATTTAGAAGTATATGTGAAATGCAGTAAAACAAGTGAGAAAGAATTCAGGCCTGAGATTTTTTTTTGTTTTTGTTTTTCTGTTGGCCTCAGTTGCAAATCTAAAGAAAATTACAAATACATAACACTACAGTAAAATAATTGGGAAGAGTAAACTTGTTTTTACAAATTAGGGAAGCTGTAAGTGAAATAAGAATTTACTTTTGAATCTTTTCTGAATGGTACCTTAACACTTCTACAGCATTTTCCTTTTCAGAACTGTTTTATATTTAACTAGTTTAACTGGTTTATATTCTATGTGAGTAAGTAGGAAAAGATGCTTGGATTTAATAAATTGGGCATATCTCTGGTGTCAGACTGTGTACGTACTGTTGTGAGTAGGATTTTGTCCTCATTTCCCTTTTCTTCCACCTTGCCTTTATGTCTCTGCTGTTAATACACAAACTTGGAATAGTCAAATCAGACCTTCAGTTTAAAGTATATGACTTATAAAATGGTCGTAAGTTGTTGTGGCTAGTGAGTAAAACATAAAACATGTAACTTATCTGTAACCTCAGACCAGTTCACTTAGTTTAAAAATAACCCAACTGCTACCGCAGAAAGTAGGCATGTAATAATGTTCTGTGTTAGGCACTGTGCTGTGTGCTGGGATAGAGACCAGGGTTCCTACCTTCATGTCCTTTGCAGTCGGAAGGAGGAGTAGTTAGATAATTAAAATAAATTGTGATGAATTTTGAAGAAGAAAAGAGTGCTGCATGGGGAATATGAACCTTTCCAGAGAAGAACAGTGAGAAAGACTAGGAGGGATAATGACCAGATGAAAAATTATTGTAGCTAGAACAGCATGCACACAGGGCTAAAAGGTAAGAAAAATTGGCACTTCAAGGAAGATAGGGTTTTGTATAGCTGGAGGGTAAAGTTCAAAGAGTACAGTACTAAAATACTGTAAGTTCCATGAGGGGTGAGATGGTTCTTGTCTTACCACTTGATTCTCAGCACTAACAAAGTAATTGGTTTTGTATATCATCAATAAATATGTTCAGAGACTCTGGGGAGATCAGGATATAGTCCAAATTCATTTCTTCAACATGGCTTTATACCTTTCCTAGTCTGACCCTAAGGATTTTAAGCATGTAATAACATGAGATTTGCAATTTATAGAGGTCATCCAGCTCCTCTGTGTAATAGGATGCATTTGAAAAAAGTAGGGAAAAATCCCAACAGGAAGACAAATTGGGAGACAGAGTTAGCAGATCAAAAAATTGTGACCGTGAAAAGTAGAGAATTGAGAGATAATTAGGAAGAAAAGATTATCGTGGGACTTGGCAGTTAGGTTATGGGGCAGGAGAGAGAAGTTGTTACAGATGAGTACTGATTTTCTTTCTGTGGCATCTAAGTATATGATTTATCAGGATTGACAAGGAAGAGAAGATTCATAATGAGGATTTGCATTCTGTGAAAGAGGCTGGCTTTTTTGCCAAAATGGTCTAGGGCAAATAAATTTAAATCATCTTGTCACCAGTGACTGTTGAAAACTCAAGATTTATTTAAAAATCATGGGGCGCCTAGGTGGCTCAGTAGGTTAAGTGTCCAAGTCTTGGTTTTGATTCAGGTTGTGATCTCACGGTTCGTGAGTCCCAGCCCCTCACTGTCAGCATGGAGCCAGCCTCTCTTTGCCCCTCACCCTTTCATGTTCTCTCTCAACATAAATAAGCTTAACCAAAAAAAAAAAAAAAAAAAATTATTTTTTTTTTAATTTATTTTTGGGACAGAGAGAGACAGAGCATGAACGGGGGAGGGGCAGAGAGAGAGAGGGAGACACAGAATCGGAAACAGGCTCCAGGCTCTGAGCCATCAGCCCAGAGCCTGACGCGGGGCTCGAACTCACGGACGGCGAGATCGTGACCTGGCTGAAGTCGGACGCTTAACCGACTGCGCCACCCAGGCGCCCCTAAAAAATTATTTAAAAATCATGGAATTCAGTTATTTCAGCTATTCCAAAAGAATTCTTTTGTTTTGAACTTTGTTAATATTGTTTTTTAATAGGCATTTTTTTTTCTTTTTATAGCCATGAACCATCTTAATGGACAGAAAATGTATGGCAAAATTATTCGTGTTACTCTGTCTAAACATCAGACTGTACAACTACCTCGAGAGGGACTTGATGATCAAGGGCTAACAAAGGATTTTGGTAATTCCCCATTGCATCGTTTTAAGAAACCTGGATCCAAAAATTTTCAGAACATTTTTCCTCCTTCTGCAACCCTACACCTATCCAATATCCCGTAAGTATTACAGCTGGAGATTTTTAAATGGGTATACATTTTAGAAATAAAATTTGAAAATTATTATTAATCTTTACTTTTTTCCATCCAATTTTCCTAGTCCTTCAGTAGCAGAAGAGGATCTACGAACACTGTTTGCTAACACTGGGGGCACTGTGAAAGCATTTAAGTTTTTTCAGTAAGCAAGCTTTCTTATCTTTAAATTAGTGACTTGATAGAAGTTAAAATTTTTCTTCAAGTAGTTTTTATTCTTTTTGTTTATGGAAATTTTTGATTCTGTAGTGGGCAAAAATTCAAGTATTTAAGCCCTTCCTAATTTTTATGAAGTATCTAATTTTATAATTTTGTTTCAGAAGAGATCACAAAATGGCTCTTCTTCAGATGGCAACAGTGGAAGAAGCTATCCAGGCCTTGATTGATCTTCATAATTATAACCTTGGTGAAAACCATCATCTGAGAGTGTCTTTCTCCAAGTCAACAATTTAAAAAGGGGGAGGTGAAGATGGAGGGTGTATCACATTGTTTGGTGTCATCACCTATTGACTGTTCAGAAAAGTGGGGACCAGAGTTTGATTTTTTTTTTGTTTCCTTTTTTTTTTTTTCATGCTGTTATCATTCCTTGGTTATAAAATGAAATGGCATACATAAAGGCAGAGTGTTAACTGCTATATTTCATCTGTTCTATAGGGAAGCCATTATTTTTGTCTGTTTAAATTTTTAGTTTAATTATACTTTCCTTTTTCAACTTAGTTGACATACGTGCCTTAAAAAGGAAAACTAGTGTTGCTATTGTGCATTTACTAGGAAAAAGGAATTGGTTGTCTAGGGCACATTGTTATATGGGAATTACCATATGTTTAGGCAGGGGTGTGTAAAAAGGTTAAGTTTTTGTTTCTCCTGCTTGGAACTTATTTTGAATTATTGGCTTGTCACATTTCTTTCTATTTACTCAAATAAGATACATGATACTGAGAGAATTAAAGCAGCATTTTTTAGTTTTTACTACCTTAGGCTTTATTGCTTTAAAAAAACATTGGCCTTTTGTATCTCACAATTCTGGTCTAGATTCAGTTATGAATGTAGGCATTAGTTAAAATTAACAAGATGCAGAGTATTAATTTCTTAAGACAACAAAGTGATTTCTGTAAGTTTGAGCCCTATGTGGAAAGCATTGTGGAATCTTAACCTTTTTGTACACACTCTTGTGGGACGTATCATATAAATGTCAGCACTAAGTAATGTCTTGTTTGTGGCTGAATATTTTTCGTAGATGTTTTTGAAGTTGACATGACTTACGTGCATTTAAATATATATTGCCATCCTTAGTTTGTAATTAAGATTTGGAATATGGTTGTGGATTTCTGAGCATGTGCAGACTGGTCTAGCTAGTTCAGGAACTGGTGCATGTATTTTTCAAAGATAAAGAAAGTGTACTGCGAAAATTTGCAGGAAGATTAATTTTGTGGCAGTTTTCTAAAACTGACAACCAGGTGGGACCAAAGTTTATGTGCCTTTAGTCTTAATTTACCTTGCATTGTAATATTCAGTTTTAATAAATCTTCAAAATATTTTGTATTTAGGAATAGATCTGACTTTAATAAAAACATGGCTCAGAATCTACAGGTCAAATTAATTTGAACAGTTCTTGTCAATCTGAATTGTTGATTCTGTTTAAATGACCAATACTTTTTGAAATTGATGTACTTAGTTTCAAGATTCATAGATTCTGTTATCTATGTAGACAGAATGGTCATGTATATTTTCTATTAGTTGAGTTTTTACATCTTTAGAAATGTAAAATTCAGTATAGTTTGAAAGCGGCACAATTAAAAATTAATTTTCTAACAAAGTTGGGAGGTTTGATGGTTGTTTAATTTCCTTTTGTGTGTACTCTGCTTACCTCTGTAGCATGCTCAATAAACACTTCTGTAGCTCTGTATTCACCTTTTCTGTCTTTCTCTGCTGCCTTTTCTCTCTCCTCTTCTTTGTTTTCACTCCACTGTGCTTCTGAATTCATGTTTATTCTCTGCCAGGGTGGGAAAGGAGTAATAATATTACAATTCTATGGCTTTATACCATAAATAAATCTAGATGCTGTGAAAATATACCAGCTGTTTTTTTTTTTTTTTTTAATTTAAAAGATAGTAACTGCTTTTCAGGAGGACACATATTAAACATTTCCCACCCTGTTATAATCTGCTTTAAAGACATAACTTTTATTATTGTATCTTGTTAATTCTCTCTATCTCTTTTGTTGTTGTTGTTTTTTTTCCAGTAGATTTATGCACTACTAGACCTTTTGGATTTGCCATGCTCTCTCGCTGCAGTTTCATCTCTCATCTTTTGTGTCTGCTAAAGATTTCCTACTAATTTTAGATTACCTTGTGAGATTTTAACAAAAGGTACTAGATATTGTTGGGAAAAACAGTAACATATAGTCTACTTTTGCCCGGTTATTTAAAAACTTCAGGGTAATTTGTGATGTTACAATTTTCACTTTTTAAAGGAGTCCAGTTAGGGTGCTATTTGTATTACCCAGCATATTTTTGGCCACTTTTAAAAAGTAGGTATGTTGGTGTCAGGTAACTTTGGAGTTATACATGTTGCATAGATTTGTTTTGTTATAAAGTAACTGAGAATTAATGCAAAACTCCTGCACTAGGAGAATAAACAACAGTTGGAGTAGGAGGTAACTTTAAATGTGCTATATTAATACAACAATTCACTCCTCTCCAAGAAATAAGAATATAGTAAATAAAAATAATTGTTACATGTGAGTCAGCAACATTGAGGTTATTTAGAAGCTAGATGATCTCCTTCGTGTCTTTTCTTCCTAAAATAGGATTGTGTTACCAAAGCACTCTGAGCAACAGATGTGCCTAAAGTGTATTAAAAAACCAACACCATGGTTAATGAATAGTAATTGAACAAAGTTTCTCTGATTGGGTGGTGGTCGAAACAGCTGATAGTAAGTACTTGCCACGTTTCAAGTAGTTTTCTGTGGTTTGAGAAGAGAAGTTTGAGTTGGAAGAAGAAAGAGAAGTCCTGAAATGCACGTAGGAACTGGGTTGCTCCAGTTGCCGAGCTGGGGGAGTTCACAATACCTCTGATCAGGCATGACTAGCAACCAAGGTTCTTCCCACCCAGGGAGTGGCAGATTCTTCAGTCTCTTAAGAGTACACTGTGATCCATGCTTCCTTCCAAAGCACCAACTCCGTGAAGTGGTAATTTTGACATTCTAGAATATTTAAAATTTGGTACATTAAATTAACCCCAGTCATCGTCATCACTAGTAGTACCACTATATGCTGCAGTCTTTAACAGCGAACTGGCTAACAGGGAAGTGTTCTTAAGACTTAGCTGCTTGTTAACATAGAGGCCTTACCTTGAAGATTTAGGAAGAGAATTTTTTTCTGTAACTGAGCTAGAAAAACTTGGTTTTGACATTAATATTTATTTGGAAATGGGTTTCAAAGGAATGGATTCATATGTATATCTAATGTTATATTTAACGATAGAAATGGGATTTAGCATTTGAAAGTCGCTAAGAATAGTTTGACTTAACCAGGAAGGGTAACAAATCATTCTATTAGTTACGTTAGGAATATATTAACTGATGCTTTTTTGAGGCAGTTTAAGATTTAAGGTTAGTCTAATCAAATTATAATAAACTGAATTTGTTCCTGTAGTTCTATTTGGATCACCATATAGTTTCTAGAGGGACAAGTTACCTTCTAAGCCTCAGTAGCCTTTATAAAGTGGAGACTGTAATTCCGCTCTGCCCACCTCACCAGGGTTATTGTGAAGTTCAAACAAAAGCAGAAATACTGTGTAATTGGTAAACTGCTTATATAGGAGAAAATGTAACACCACCAGAGTTTTAGGACTGCCAGATTTGCCAGTAGTAAACTTTATCCACAATAAATCTTACCCTACTGCCTTTTTTTTTTTTGCCACAGGGAAGTATTTTTAATGATCTAAAATTATTTTTTAAGTGTCAGCCTGGTAAAACAAAAGGATGGAGAATGGAAATCTATAATGCATCCCAAAATCCCAAAGCCAAATGAAAGACTGGATTTATTATGATTCGCCTTGTATTTTGTTTGAACTATTTAATATCCCAGTAATATTATTATTACTATAATAATATCTATGTAATTGAACATAGATATGTAGGGGTGCCTGGGTTGCTCATTTGGTTAAGCGTCTAACTTGATTTCAGCTCAGGTCATGATCTCACAGTTTGAGTTTGAGAACTGCATTGGGTGCTGCACTGACAGCGTGGAATCTTTGGGATTCTCTTCTCTCTCTCATTCCCTATTCACATCACCTCTCTCTTGCAAAAATAAATGGACATTAAAAAAAACAGTGATATGTATTTATAATTATAGGCTCCGCTTAAAACATTTTTTTTTATGTGTACAACTTTAAACGTTGCTGTGAAACGTGGAGGTAATTGTAACACGTAAAGGCTATGAAAGGAAGAAAGGATATTCTCATGAGTAGCATAGGACTTTAAAGTTTCCTCACTGATTTAATATTTTAAATAGAACATAAATCTGAAAACATGTTTGCTCATTCAGGAAAAGAGGGTATAGTATTGAGTGTTTTGGTTTGGATTTTTTAAAGCTTATTTATTTTGAGGGAGGGAGAGAACGGGATGGGCAGAGAGGAAGAGAAAATCCCAAGCAGGCTCTGTGCTTCCAGTGCAAAGCCCAACTCTGGGGTCTTGATCTCACGAATCCCGAGTATTGTTTAGTGAAATTGAGTATACATTGTATACTATTGTAGTTAAATGTTTCTAGAAAATCTTGATTTTAAGCCACAGTATTGGAATCTGTGTATCAGTTAATTAGAAAAAATTTTTCTTAAATGTATATTTTTGAGAGAGCACACACACGCAAGTGGGGGAGGGGCAGAGAGAGGGAGACACAGAAACCAAAGGCTCCAGGCTCTTGAGCTGTCAGCACAGAGCCTGATGCAGGGCTCAAACCCATGAACCGCGAGATCATGACCTGAGCTGAAGTTGGCTGTTTGAGCCACCCAGGCGCCCCATCAAAAAAATCTTAAATTTACAGTTCTTTATTCTCCTAAATACACACCTTTTCAGGTTTTTTTTTTTCATTTTAGGTTTTGCAAATAAAAGCATAAATGTTGAAGTGTCAGATTATTCACATTAAGGACAAACAAGTGTTCAAATCTGCAGAAGAATATGGACAAAATGTATTGAACACCTATGCACTTAGCACTTGATTCTTTTGACAACATTTTCCATACTTTATGTATAATTTTAATATTTGAGATAAAACATTACAGATTGAACTACCTCTTCTTGATCTAGTCCCTACCCAACATAATTCAATTACACAAGGTAATTCAATCATTACCTTGAATTTAGTGGTGTTTTTTTATTCAGTGGTTGCTTTTCAAAGGGAATTTGTTGTGTATTCTATAGCCTAAATTTATTTTTCTATCTAAATACTGCAAATACTCCCATTATTCATGATGTTGGAATGATATTTTGTTGTCCAACACATAAACTATAATTTTTTAAGATTCAGATACTCCCCTTATAAAATCTCATGACATTTAACCAGTTTTGAAGGCTTTTAAATCACTTCTTTTTCAATAAATGTTGAGTAAGCTGTTAGGGTTTCAACTTTCTCTTAATGTAAAGATGTAAAAAGTAAACAACTATTGTTAGTATCTTAAAGGCTGAAATTAGGTGTAAGAGTCTTAAACACAAATGCATCCTTTCTAGCTTCCCATTATAGCTAACCCTTGCAGCTTCCTGCCTCCCTCCTGTTTCAGTGGAAAGAGTACTTGGCATCTTTGTTTTCATTCCCTTAATTGGCATTAGTGTTGTTATATAAGATTTTTTAGTCCAGGAATTTTAACTCTTTATTGTGAAACATTTCAAATGTACAAACAAAAGAAGACTAGCCCCCATCATTGAGCTTCATTTGCCAACTTAGCCTTTCTTGTTCCTCCACAACTTTTCACCTTCCATACTATTACAAATCCCATATCTATATCATCATGAGACTCTCTGGTATATTTTCCGTGTAGTGTTTGATTCCTGGTCATAGTTGCTAGTCTATAATACCTGGGCTAGCCTCACTAGTCAGCATTACAGTTTCTTCAGATCCTAGAACCTTGCCATTCAAAATGCAGTCCCCAGACCAGCAACAATTAGTATCACCTGGGAGCTTATTAGAAACTGTCTCTGGCCCTGTCCCTGACCCGCTGAATACATTTTGACAAGATTGGCAGGTGAGATCCATTTGGACATTAAAGTTTGAGAAGCACTCTAGAATATACTTTTTCAGTCATAAAGATCAGCTTAAAATATGTGGGTTTTTTTCTGATGTGAAAATTGTTGAATATTTTTAGTATTTTAAGTTGCTGAAAGATATTGTTAGTAACACTAAGGAATAATTGTAAAACTGAAAAGGACTGTGTGTGTGTGCGTATATAGTACACATGTAGTATACATATATCTATATGTAGAGATACAAATGTATATGGTTTCTAACCTTGTTTTAAATACAAACTTATAGATGAGGTCAAATGAATCGTTTAGCCACATATTTATATTGACTTACCTGTACTTAGAATACAGGTCCTTGGGTTCCCAGTCCAGTCCTCCAGTGTGTCCTAACAATTAAAAGACATAGAGGCCTGCTAATTAAAACTATAATGTACAAGTTAATAGCTAATAAAAGCTAATAGTAGAAATCAATATAATTTTTAAATTTAGTACTAAACATCAAATTTAGCTGGACAGGGAAAGAAACTCCATGTGAATTGATTTTAAATGATTAGAAAGTAACACTTTTAAGTGTTGACCCTATTAAAATAATGGTAAAATAAAATGATGCCCTTGGGTCATTTCAGTAAATAGACAGCTTTTCTACTCAGTGAATGCTTCTTCAATCCATTTCCCGACTCCCAATTGGATAGCAGTTTCATAGTTGAAATACCTAACACTCATTGAGTGATATTGCTGGTACTCTCCATAGTTAGAGCTGTGGTACAAATAGAGATTTAGCTTTGTCATAGCATGCCCTCGGGCACTATTACCCTTAGTATAGTTTTTAGTGTTTTTTGGCTAGCTGTTTTCTCCAGTGTCCTGTCTTGCTAAATATTTCCTGCTTACCACCCCTATTGCTGCCTCTAAACCTTGTTGCTGCTTTAGCTGTCATTTACACTGTTCATTTCTCTGATTTTTCATCCCTCCTCTCTTCTTTGTGATTAAGCTTCTTGCTCCTGTGACTTTCATTTTTATAACCATAACCAACCAATTAACATTACTCCTTTTTCTGATTAATGAACGACAAATGATAGTGCATTGTATGTAATATTTAGATGTTTTCCTATTTTTGGTTCAGCTTAAACTCCTTTTGCTCCTAAAACTAATTTTATTTTGCTTTTTTAGTTTTTGGGATCGTAACAATTCCAGATGATTCAAATCACTAGGAAGTCTTTCAGAAACACGAAGGAAGCATTGGTGTGTTTATCACTGTTCAGTTCTGGTGGAGGGGAATTTGTCAATTGTTGTTAAAAGAGTTCTTTTAAGGAGACTTGTAAAATTCTAAAAGGTGATTCCAGTTCATTTAGTCATGATACCTAGAAAGTAAAACATGTATGTTCAAAGGCATAATTACTTATATTTTTTAAAGATGTAAGTGAAAGAGCTCCAGGGGAGATAATAACATTACTGTAGTTCTCTCATAAGTTTGGAATTTTATAATGTGAGGTATTTATATTTTATTATTCTGGGAAAGGTGTAGGCATTGATGTTCATTTAAACTGTATTCAAGCTATCTTCTGCTACCCAGTAGCAGTGAGACCTTTAAAAGCCTTAACTGTCCCATCTGTAAAGTGGGGATAATATCTACCTCAGATGTTCACTGTGGGGATGTATGTGGAATACAGTTCCATCCTATTGATAGTTTTTCTTTTCCATTGCTTGGGAAAGACTTTTTGCATTCCATTTATGGAAGTTTTTTCCCTAAATATTACATTGGACTTCTTATTCAAAAGACATTTATTGGACACTTGCAATGTGCATTACAGGGAATTCAAAAATAAATAGAACCACAATACAGTCAGTTCTATAACAACTTTCCAACATATTTGATAAGTGTTAGGGAATAATTTAAGCATTACGTGAATTTCACATTTACATGTGTGCAATTTCATCATGGGAAACATTGATGAAAACAAAAAGCTGCACCCAGCTAAACCATCTGTGTAGAAATTTACACAAAATGTGTTTATGTACACTCCTCAGATATCTATCTATTGGATACCTCAGTTCTCCACATGTATTAGGTACCACACTTAACCCATATCTGGTGTCAACTTTGTGTCCAATTTGAGGTAACCAACACTGTACAATAACTCACGAGCTCCAAACTGCTTGCCATCCCCACTTGAACAAAAGCAATGTAAAGTCTTTTTCAAAATAAAGTCCCATTTATAACAGTATATATTTTTTAATCACTTACCATATGTAAAACTGCCATTTTTCTGGCAAAGTTTCTGATGAAGTTTTTGAGTATTGTTCTCCAAACCCATTTTTTCCCATAGCCCTGTAGTTTTTATTTTGTGATTTTGCATGATGTGGAAGTTTCTGGAAATGTTTATGCTATGTTATAGTAGAACTATCTACTTTCAAGGAGCTTCTAGTCTAATTCACATTATGACAAGACAGTATATAGCAAAATATTAGACGATAGACATTGGAAAACAGGACTTGATGTTGGGTGTCACCATTTACTGATCATGGTAGCTTGAGCAAGGCCAGTTAGTTATCTGAGCCCATTTTCTCATCTATATTCTTTCTGTTTCAGGGGGTTATTTTTCGTTCCAACCAAGATAATTTATGCAAGCACTTTATAAAATACCAATTCCTGTAGAAATAGAGCTTTGGGAATGTCTTATGGTACAAAGATTACCAAAAGGGCCAATTTTAAGGTGTTGTGATTATAAAAAATTTTCTGAGCTAATGGAGATATTTTATAACCTCAAAGCCCATGCTCTTTACTTTACACTACAGTGAGTAATAACACAATGTATGTAAGTTTCTGTGGTTATTACCACTTGTGTGTTTTTAAATAACTGAATTTATTTATCTTTAACTACAGGAGAGCACCTGAAAAGAGAGATTCCAGTTTTAAAGATTGTCAGTATGAAACATCCAGTATTGTGCTTTCAAATGAAATACTAGCCCCCAAAACTATGATTTCTACCAACTAGAAATATAAGTCAATTTTAGAAGGATTTTCTACTTTATCTGCTAACATCTTTTTGCCTCTTGAGAATTCATTTATTTGTTTCATTCAACAAATACTACATGCTAACCATGTGCCATCTTAGATGCTGTGAAACAGCACATAAAACACAGTTCCTTCATATCATGGGGCTTTCAATCTGGTGTGAAATAAGTAAATAAGCACTTACATAGTTTAATGAGTTTTATGGAGAAACTACTGGGTGCTATCATATATATATCGTACTCAACTTTTATCAGGTAAGGATTCTTGGAGGTAATTATACTTAAGAGCTGGGTTGGAGGGAGGAATGAGGAAGGGAAGGGTTGAAGACAAAATAGTGTGTTTAAAAGAAAGACACTTGAATCAAGGTTATGGCACCCTAGAGAAATTATAAATTTAACATGACTAGTTTGTAGATTATGAGACACAAGAAGTAGAGAAACGCGTTATGATAGTAAGAGGCCAGATTATGGGCCATGGTAAATAAAGCATTTGGAATCTAAGACCAGTGATTTTTAAACACAATTATTGGTAAAATGGATTTGAGAGAGGAGAGAGGGTTGATGTGACAAAACTGGTAAATTTACCCTGCTTATTAAAAAATACTTCTTTTAAATATGAAGTTTTTTTTTCTGATTCTAAAAAAGTCACACAAAAACTGAGTTTATTTAAACCGTTCCATCTAAGAATCTCAAACAAAATGATACTGAATTAGAGAATACAAAGTTAAGGCTTCCAAAAGTATTTTTTGTTGAATACCATAAATTAAAAAGACGCTTACTCTAATGCATTATCCTGACAGTTTAAACCCTATGCCCATGCTTTCCTATATAATAAGGATTAGACAAAGCCATGGGATGCTGCAAGTTTTTGGATTGTCTTTTTAAATGGTAATTAAAAATATTTTCCCATTAAACATGGACATATCATGTTCTGTCATTAGAAGAATGCAAATATAAAGCTTATAAATTACAACGTAAGATTTAAAATGAAATTTCAGAGCAACCATGGTATTTTAGCCACCATGCTTTAAGGACCATTTTAGGTTGTGCATCATGATAATCCAGGAATATCGGTTCACTCTCCTTTGCTGTTTAGACTGCTATTTGGTTTGAGGAACTCTGAGAATCCCTACTCTTAAGTAATATAGAAGTTTTAAATCTGAAATGCCAATTTTGTTGAGTCAAAAGAATTGGTGTAGACAAATACCCCTTAATAAAAGTGTTTTAATCAAAAAGGAATTGAAGTCACAGAAAATTTAAATATTATTTCCTAATAGAAGTATGTTAACCATACTTTATCTTGTAACTAGTTCAAGTAAAATTATACTTGCATTATATTCTTGAGTTTACAACCATACTCAAAGCCAGTTTAATGATTGAAAATTCAACATACTTTTCTTTACCACCTGTGCCTCTGAATTTGCTATCTACTCTGGCTTATTTTGTATACAAAAGCTGTATGTAATTGAGTTTAATGAAAATTATTTGAAATCAAAACAAGATGTCTATGGGAATATTGAGCTTCATGATAAAGAGAATTGCCAGAAATACTTGTGTTAGCATTTGCTTGCTTTTACTTTTTTTAACATGTATTCACCCTTGAGGGAGAGCAAAATGCAGTATCTAAGGCAGGCCCCAGGCTCTGAGCTGTCAGCACAGAGCCTGATGCGGGACTCGAACACACAACTGCAAGATGATGACTTGAGCCAAAGTTGGAGGCTTAACCGACTGAGCCACCCAAGTGCCCCAGCATTTGCTTTCTTTCTGATCACTGAGTTACCATACTTAACCTGGAACTCTGTAGAGAGGTTCCTTACTACTATATGCTCTCTGCCTCAAGTATCTTTTTCTCTTTGTTTTTTTTTATTTATTTTATTATTTATTTATTGTATTATTTATTTTATTCCTAATTGGGATGGTGTATAGAGTTGATATCCAGGCCAAATTCCAGTTTAGAAACTCCAAAAGACTGTCAAACTTTTGATATATATTTTAAATGACTTCATACTGAACAGAGGTAATTTAGTTGTAAATAGTTTAATAGTGTTTCACCTAAGGAGAAGTTAGACCATCTTGGTCTAACATGTGGCCTAGTAAATGCATAATAACTGGCAAAATTAATCCAAATTTTGTTTTCATTTGCCATCTCACTTTTTATTAAATTCTAAATCTGAACATGATATACACAAGTACTATATGCTAGCACAAGAATTTTTTGTTTTTTCAAGAGTTAGAATCTTGTCTTCTGATGGGTTTGGAGAGCTGAAGTACATGGTTCCTTATAAATTCATTGAGCAAGCAAATGACAGGAAATCCAGCTTATAAAGATACAGAAGCAGCAGTCATACAACATGTAACAGAACTTCTGAAAGAATACAAACATGGTTAGGTGTGTCTTTTTCCAGTTTTGTATCTATGCACAACAATCAACACTTTACTGCATGGAGATCTGAAATCAGTGTGAGCCTTTTCTTGCCCTTTCTTCCTTTGGGGGAAGGGAGAAAATGTTATGTATTCTTTAAGAACCTGTGACAAAGACATGGTCAGAGCCAACCACGGACCTAATCTAACTGCTAGATTCACAGCACCACAAGAAGACAAATTTCTTTCATTTGTCTATACAACCATAACTAAAAAGCAAATTATCTGTATGATAGCTCTTCAAAGAAAGATGAAAAGATCTTTATTGAATCTATCCATCTTGGTTATTTATCTGTATAACTCTTACCCCTGACACAATTACATTAACATTTTTTATGTCCTTTGGATGTAAATCTTTTTATCATAGGGTCTAACTGAATTTTTGCACTAGATAGCCTGAACTTTCTCTCAGCTGTCCTCCATCTTTTTCCCACAGGTCAAGCATGAGAACATCTGTTTTCCCTTTTCAGATAATGGGGGATTTTAGGAAATAGTACACATTTAGGAAATGTTGGAGCAGTGGTGACAGAAAACACAATTCTAACGTCCAATGGGTCTAGATTTGTGGTCCTGTAGTAAATCATCGGCAGAATTCAAAAAAGATTTTCTAGTAACATTTACATATGAAATGATTTTTATACATTTGTACATTTGATTCCTATGGTAGCAGTGTGAAGTAAATAATTTCCACATTAGAGAAAGTGAGGATCAGATGTTACTGCCAAAATCACATAGTGAATGGCAAAGCCTGAGCCCCTGTTTTAAATGCTAATCCACCATCATCTCGGCCTACAGACCTTGATGATAACTATCATATGCCTTCATAAATATGAATCGTTTCAACCCATATACTTTTAAGCCTGTCTTGTCACTGTGCTACCTCAGGCTCTAGAGTTCAGAGGCAGGTGATGGGGCAAATAAACCCAAAACTAGGCTCACTTTTCAGTGAGAGTGTGTTAAGAGTCCAGGTGATGGGATTCTTTGCCACTAAGTTTTGAAGCTGGCTATTTCTGTTTTTACTGACATCAGTGTACTGAGGCCTCAAGTCTTCTGTGAGTTTCTCAAGACCCTTGCCTCCATTTCCACCAGGGACCTTAGATTGATTTCAGTGTCTGTTGACATTGATCAGACCTTTGTTTTCTAGGGCCTCAGCCTATACCAGTTATAAAACAGGCCTGTGACTATCTTCGTCTAACCTCCCACAACTTCCTCAGGCTTCAGAACACTAATAATAGCTAATAAGAATTGCTCTGTGTAAGCTCTACATAATGTATATAATTTCCAAAGTCATATAGAGTTTATATACAAGTGGTAAAGCTAGAAATCTAACTTAGGAAGTCTCTGTCTAGCACCTGAACTCAACCTATTGTACCTATGCTTTTTGAAACACTTGAGTCTGCTAGGGCCATCCTTTGAACACTGCCCAAAGTGAAAGTCCTCATGTCATTTATCGTTTGCAATACACTCATCCTCATAGTTTTCTGCGCTTGCTCTTTTCAGTGCGAACCCTCACTTCACTCCTCAATCCATGGTCAACAAGCCTCAGAGAGTCCATATAATGCTTTTTCCACTTCCTTAATTAAAACCTGATTCTTCTCATTTTACATGTATTCCACAGGGCCAGAAGGTAGGGCATGCTCTTTTCTCTCAACCTCCACTTCTCTCCATGTTCTACTTTCAAGTAAACATGACTACTCTAATGAAACTTTTGCATCTCACTGTGCCTTCTGCCTGTTTCCATCTCTACAGTGTAGCAGCCTCCTGTTAACTCCTTCACATTCATTGAAGACTTGGCACCTGGCTTTTTTTCTTACCTCCCAAGTGCTGACTTGTCCTGATTGATTTCCTATCCATGTTTATAACGTATGGAATATATTTTCCTTAGAGTTTCTTGCTCCCTTAGACTCTAGTGAGTCAGACCACAACATTTCAGTCATCCCTTCCCATGACATGTCTGATCTTTAAATCTGCAAAACTACTTTACCTCTGAAAATTTGAACTTCAACAAATATCTTGGGATTGTTGTCTTTTTAAAAATCTGCTGTATCTCCAGTACCTGAAATAGTATTTGGCACATAGTAAATGCTTAATAAATATCTATTAGATCCATAAATTGCAACTTTTAATTTCTTAGTCCCTGTATATGTGATTTTTGAAAACAGCCTGTGTGCCTTGATTCTTCCCAGTTCTACCTCATCTGAAACCAAGAACTGTCATCTGAACTGCTCTCACTAAAATCTTCATTTTCCTTATACTTGTCTACTTATGCCATACCTGCCCAAATCCCAGTTCATATCCATATCAAAATCTAAATTGCTCAATTCACCAAGTATAGTTGAACAAAATCATACACCTTTAAATAATAGCTCAACTTATCTGAGTCCTTTGCAACATCTTTTAATCATTTTATGGATCAAGGTCAATTCTCTTTTTCTGCATATTTCCAACTTTGCCTCCAGCAAATACTGAGAGATCATTTAACATAACTTCACTTTTGGTACACATTTGTCCTGTCATGATATTCTAACTTTCTTTGTTCCTAGCCTGGACTTGTGTTTATTTTTTAAAGTAATCTCTATGCCCAATGTGGGGCTCAGACTGATGACTCTGAAATCAAGAGTCACATGCTCTGCTGACTGAGCCAGCCAGACTCCCTGACTTGTATTTATTCTTAAAACTGAATTGTACTACTGAAATCCTTACCTGATTTCTCAGCCCATACTTGTATTTTGTCTCTCCTAACCAACTGTTTATCTCTATCACTGCACATGCCAGATTTGTTCTATTTAAGCAAAAATTACAAAAATGACCCACACTCTAATGAAGAAGAAACAACCATATTGCCATGGTTATAATAGAGATGTATATATAATTGTGCTATGAGAACACATGGGAAAGATAAGTTAATGTCACAAGGGATGTGACATTTGACTAGAGAATTAAAGGGTAAGTAAGCATTTGCCAGGAGAAATGAATAAAGAAGGAATCCTAGGTATGATGAAAGATTTGTGCAGAGGCACAGAGTAATGCAAAGACATGCTATTTTCCACGTATGTGAATAGTGCAGTATTGAAACAGTATGAGAGGTGGGGAGTAGTGAGAGATAAGTCTAGGAAAGTTGGTAAGTTTCTGCTTTCATGCTGAAGATTTTAATCTTCCCTATAGATAGAAATTGTGAATATTTAAATAGGGGCTCTGTGGCCTCAGGGAGCCCTGTCTTGTACCCAATTAAGCTTCAGCTGTCCTCCCAGGTTGCTTTCTTCACAGAAAGCCTTAGGAGCACCCCAGCCCATGTCCCCTTAACCTTCAGTTGTCCTTCTAGGGCCCCCTCTGTATGAAGAGCCACAGGATCCCTCCCTCATCTTGTACCCAATTCAGCTTCAGCTGTCCTGCCAGTGTGTCCCCTGCATAGAGAGTGCCACAACCCATGCCTGCTTCAGCTGCAGCCATTCCACCAGGAAAACTCCAGCACAGAGTGCCCTAGGACACCCAACCCATGTCAGCCACATCTCCCCAAAGTCACCAGGCACATATAGTCTACTCAAGGGACGACCATACACAGGATCATTCCTTCAAGCTTAGGAGACATAGCTGTTCCACATAATTCATAGAAACAAACACAAAGTCAAGCAAAATGGGTAGAGAACTATGCTCTATGAAAGAATAAGATATGCAAATGAAAGAATAAGAACTCAGGAAAAAAAAAAAAGAACCAGACAAAACTAAGATAAGCAATCTACCTGATAAATAGTTCAAAGTAATGGTCATATAGATGCTCACCAGACTGGAGAGAAAAGTGGATGAACTTCAACAAAGAGAAAAAACTATCAGAGTTGAAGAATACAATAACCAAAATTAAAAATACACTAGAAAAGATCTATAGTATGTTAGGAAATGCAGAACCTTGGATCAACGATATGGAAAACAAGATAATGGGAAGCACCCAATCTGAACAGCAAAAAGAAGAATTTTTTTTAAATGAGAATAAAATAAGGGATCTCTTGGACAATATCAATCAAGCAAACATTCACATTATAGAGATCCCAGAAGGAGAAAAGAGAAAGGGGCAGAAAACTTACTTGAAGAAATAATAACTGAAAACTCTAATCTGGGGAAGGAAACACATATCCAGGCTCAGAAAACACAGAAAGCTCCAAACAAGATGAACTCAAGAAGGTCCACATACCACATAATCATTAAAATGTCAAAGATTAAACAGAGTTTTTAAAGGAGCAAGAGAGAAGCAACTAGTTACATACAAGGGAATCTCATGAAAAATAATCTGATTTTTCAGTAGAAACTGCAGCCCAGAAGAGAGTTCTGTGGTATTTTCAAAGTGCTGTAGGAAAAACTAAAAGCAAGAATATTCTACCTGGTAAGGTTATCATTCAGAATTAAAGATGAGTTGAAGAGTTTCCCAGACAAAAAAAGTTAAAGGAGTTTATTATCACTAAACCATTATTGCAAGAAATATTAAAGGAACTTCCTAAAATAGAAAAGAAAAGGCCATAATTAGAAATAAGAAAATTAGGAAAGGAAAAAATGTCACAAGTATAAGAAAACACACAGGAAAGGTAGTGTAGCACTTATAAAGCTAGTATGAAGGTTAAAAGAAAAAGCAGTAAAAGCAATTGTATCTAAAAAGTTACTTAAGGGGACTAAAAAAATACAAATATGTAAAATATGACAACATATATATATATAATGTGGAGGGGAAAATAAAAAGTTCTTTTAGAATGTGTTTGAAACTCAATGACTGTCAATACAGACAGCTATATATTTAGGATGTTATATATGAACCTCATGGTGAGCAAAATCCAAAAATCCATAATAGATATACAAACAATAAAGAGAAGGGAATACAAATATAACACTAAAAAAGGCCATCGAATAATAAGAGAATAGCAAAAGAAAGGAATAGAGATGAACAACAAAAACAAGCAGAAAACAATGACAGATGTGGCAATAAAAACATACCTATCAATAATTACTTTAAATATCAGTGGTCTAATCACAAAATAGAGGATGACAGATTGGATTAAAAAAACCAAGACCCATTTATATGCTACCTATAAGAGACTGACTTGTGACCTAAAGACACATATAGACTGAAATTGAAGGAAGAGAAAAAGATATTCCACGTAAATAGGAAGAAAGAAAAAAGCCAGAGTTGCAATACTTGTATCAGACAAAATAGACTTAAAAAAAAATGTATAGTTAACATATAGTGCCATACGAGTTTCAGGAGTAGGATTCATTGATTCTTCACTTACACACAACACCCAGTACTCATCACATGTACCCTCCTTAATATCCCTCACCCCTCTAGCCTATCTCCCAAACACCTCTCTCCATCAACACTCAGTTTGTTCTCTATCACTAGTGTCTTTTGTGGTTTGTTTCCCTTTCTTCTCTCTTTTCCCCCTCTTCCAATATGTTCATCTGTTTGGTTTCTTAAAATCCACATGAATGAAATCATATGGTATTTTTCTTTCTCTAATTGACTTATTTCATTTAGTATAGTATATTCTCACTCCATCCACGTCCTTGCAAATGACAAAATTTCATTCTTTTTGATGGCTGAATAATATTCCATTATACACACACACCACTTCTTCTTTACCCATTCCTCAGTCAGTGGACATTTGGGCTCTTTCCATAGTTTGATTACTGTTGATAATGCTGCTCTACACATTGGGGTGCACATGCCCCTTCTAATCAGTATTTTGTATCTTTTGGGTAAATAGTAGTGCAGTTGCTGGATCATAGGGCAGTTCTATTTTTAACTTTTTGAGGAACCTCCCTACTGTTTTCCAGAGTGGCTGCACCAGTTTGCATTCCCACCAAAAGTGCAAGAAGTGTCCTTTCTCCACATCCTCACCAACATCTGTTTCCTGTGTTGTTAATTTTAGCCATTCTGATGGGTTTAAGGTGGTATCTCATCATGGTTTGATTTGTATTTTCCTGATGATGAGTGATGTTGAGCATCTTTTCATGTGTCTGTTAGCCACTGTAGGTCTTCTTTGCAAAAATGTCTATTCATGACATTTCTTATCTGAATTATTTGGTTTTGGGGTGTTGAGTTTGATAAGTTCTTTATAGATTTTGGATGTTAACCCTTTATCAAATATGTCATTTGTAAATATATTTTCCCATTCTGTATGCTGCCTTTTAGTTATGTTTATTGTTTCCTTTGCTGTGCAGAAGCTTTTTATCTTGATGAAGTCCCAATAGTTTATTGTCGCTTTTGTTTCCCTTGCCTCAGGCAACATGTCTAGTAAGAATTTGCTACAGCCAAGCTCAGAGAGGTTGCTGCCCATGTTCTCCTCTCGGATTTTGATGGTTTCCTGTCTCACCTTTAGGTCTTTCATCCATTTTGAATTTATTTTTGTGTATGGTGTAAGAAAGTGGTCCAGGTTCATTCTTCTGCATGTCATTGTCCAATTTCCCCAACACCATTTGTTGAAGAAACTCTTTTTGCCATTAGATATTCCTTCCTGCGTTGTTGAAGATTAGTTGACCATATACTTGTGGGTCCGTTTCTGGGTTTTCTATTCTGTTCCATGATCTATGTGTCTGTTTTTGTGCCAGTACCATACTGTCTTGATGATTACAGCTCTTTAATACAGCTTGAAATTCAGAATTGTGATGCCTCCATTTTTTTTTTCTTTTCCAGGATTGCTTTGCCTATTTGGGGTTTTTTTGTGGTTAAATAAAAATTTTAGAATTGTTTATTCTAGCTTTGTGAAAAAATGCTGGTATTATTTTCACAGGGATTGCGTTGAATGTGTAGATTACTTTGGTTAGTGTAGGCATTTTAGCAATGTTTCTTCTTCCAATCTATGAATGCTTTTCCATTTCTTTGTGTCCTCTTCAATTTCTTTCATAAGTGTTCTATAGTTTTCAGAGTACAGATCTTTTGCCTCTTTGGTTAGATTTATTGCTAGGTATCTGTTTTTGGTGCAATAATAAGTGTAATCGATTCCTTGATTTCTTTTTCTGCTGCTTCATTATTGGTGTATAGAAATGCAACAGGTTTATGCACATTAATTCTATATCATGCAACTTTTCTGAACTCACATATTCATTCTAGCAACTTTTTGGTGTAGTCTTCGAGTTTTGTACATAGAGTATCATGTCATCTGCAAATAGGAAATTTGACTTGTTCCTTGACAATTTATGCCTTTTTTTCCTTTTGGTTGTCTGATTGCTGTGGCTAGGACTTCCAGTACTATGTTAAATAGTCGTGGTGAGAGTAGACATCCTTGTCTTGCTTCTGATCATATGGGAAAGGCTCTCAGTTTTTCCCAATTGTGATGATACTTGCTGTGAGTCTTATTATATGGCCTTTGTGATTTTGAGGTATGTTCCATCTATCCCTACCTTGTTGAGGGTTTTTTATCAAGCATGGATGCTTGTCAGATGCTTCTTCTGCACCTATTAAGAGTATCATATAGTCCTTATCCTTTCTTTTGTTAATGTGGTGTATCACATTGATTGATTTGCAAATATTAATCCAGTCCTGCTGCCCAGGAATAAATCCCGCTTGATCATGTGAATAATTCTTTAATGTAGTGTTGATTTTGATTTGTTTGTATCTTGTTGAGAATTTTTACATTTATGTTCATCAGGGATATTGGCGTATAATTTTCATTTTTAGTGGGGTCTTGTCTGGTTTTTGAATCAAGGTAATGATGTTTTCATAGAATGAGTTTGGAGATTTTCCTTCCATTTCTTTTTTTTTTTTCCCAACAATTTGAGAAGAATAGGTATTAACTCTTCTTTATTTGTCTGGTAGAATTCCTCTGGAAAGCCATCTGGCTCAGTACTCTTGTTTCTAGGCAGACTTTTGATTACTGATTTTTTTTTTTTTTTTTTAGTGATCATGGATCTGTGCCAATTTTCTATTTATTCCTGTTTCAGTTTTGGTAGTGCATGAGTTTCTAGGAATTTGTCCATTTCTTCCAGATTGTCCAATTTGTTGGCATAGAATTTTTTATACTATTCTCTTATAATTGTATTTCTGTGGTGTTGGTTGTGATCTCTCCTTTTTCCTACATGATTTTATCTATTTTGGTCCTCTCCTTTTTCTTTTTGAGAAGTCTGACTAGGGGTTTATCAATTTTGTTTATTATTTCAAAGAACCAGCTCTTAGTTTCATTAATCTGTTCTACTCGTTTTGGTTTTTGTTTTCCTATCATTTATTTCTGCTCTAGTCTTTATTATTTCCCTTTTGCTAGCTTTAGGCTTTTTTTTACTGCTCCTTTTCTAGCTCCTTTAGGTGTAAGATTAGGTTGTGTATTTGGGACCTTTCCTGCTTCAGATAGGCCTGAGATGCAATATACTTGCCTCTTAGGACTGCCTTTGCTGCATTCCAAAGAGTTTAGACTGTCCTGTTTTTATTTTCATTTGCTTCCATGTATTTTTTTAATGTCGTCTTTAATTTCCTGGCTTAACCTCCATGTATTTGAGGGTTTCCAAATTTTTTCTCGTTGTTGACTTCAAGCATTACGATCCAAAAATATGCACGGTATGATCTCGATATTTTTGTACCTGTTGAGGGCTGATTTATGACCCAGTATGCGATCTATTCTGGAGAATGTTCCATGTGCACTTAAGAAGAATGTATATCCTGCTGCTTAGGATAATGTGTTCTGCATATATCTGTTAAGTCCATCCGGTCCATTGTGTCATTCAAAGCCATTGTTTCCTTGGTGATTTTTTGCTTAGATGATCTTTCCATTGTTGTAAGTGGTGTATTAAAGTCTCTGACTGTTATGGTATTCTTATCAATGAGTTTCTTTATGTTTGTTAACTGATGTATATATTAGTTTCTTTCAAGTTGGGGGCATAAGTATTTACAATTGTTAGATATTATTAATGACTAGACCACTTAATTATAATATAATGTTCTGCATCTCTTGTTACAGTCTTTGGTGTAAAATCTAGTTTGTCTGAAATAAGTGTGGCTACTCCAGCTTTCTTTTGATATCCATTAGCATGATAGATAGTTCTCCATCCCTCATTGTCAGTCTGCAGGTGTCTTATGTCTAAAATGAATCTCTCGTAGGCAGCATATCCATGGATCTTGCTTTTTCGGCATTTTGATTCCCTATGTCTTTTGATTGGAGCATTTAGTCTGTTTACATTCAGAGTGATTACTGAAAGATATGAATTTAGTGACTTTGTGTTTTTCGTAAAGTTGGTGTTTCTGGTGATGTTCTCTGGTCCTTTGTAGTCTTTGCTGCTTTGGCCTTCTTTTTTTCCCTCCGTTAAAGAGTACCCCTTACATTTTTGCAGGGCTGGCTTAGTGGTCACGAACTCCTTTAGTTTTTATTTCTCTGGGAAACCCTTTATCTCTCCTTCTACTCTGAATGACAGCCTTGCTGGATAAAGAATTCTTGGCTGCATATTTTTCCCCATTCAGCACATTGATTATTTCCTGCCACTCCCTTCTGGCCTACCAAGTTTCAGTGGACAGGTCTGCTGCTAACCTTATGTGTCTACCCTTGTAGGCTAAGGACTTTTGTCCCTAGGCACTTTCAGAATTCTTTGTGTTTGGCAAGTTTCATTATGATATGTTGTAGTGTTGACCTATTTTTGTTCATTTTGAGGGGAGTTCTCTGTGCCTCTTAGACTTGAATGTCTGTTTCTTTCCCCAGATTAGGGAAGTTCTCAGCTTTAATTTGTTCAAATAAACCTTCTGCCCCTTTTTCCCACTCTTCTTCTCTGAGACTCCTATGATATCGACATTGTTTCACTTTATGGAAGGCTGAGTTCCCTAAGTCTAGTTTCATTATCTAATAGTTTCCTTTCCCTCATTTTTTCAGCTTCATTATTTTCCATAATTTTATTTTCTATATCACCTATTCTCTCCTCTGCTTCTTCAGTCCTTGTTGTGATGTATCCAGTCAGTTTTGCATTTCAGTTATGGGATATTTTATTTCAGCCTGACTAGGGTTTAGGTCTTTGATCCACTCAACAAGGGGTTCTCTGGTTTCTTATATACTTTTTTAAAGCCCAGATAGCAGTTCGAAATTGTTGCTCTAAATTTTTATTCAGATATATTGCTTATATCTGTTTTGAACAAGTTTCTGGCTATGATTTCTTCTTGACTTTTCTTTTGAGGAGAATCCCTGCATGCTGTGTGCACTCTGCTGTTGTGTTTTGGCTGCTCTTTCTCACTGATCAGTACTCTGCAGATTTTCTCCTTGCTTGCAGTGGGAAATATTTGAGCCTTTAACTAGGTTAGCTTTTATTTGTTTTTAAAGTATGCCTGGAAATAAAGGAAAAAGAAAGCCTGATCAAAAGAGAGTGAGAGAGAGAGAGAGAGAGAGGAAAGGGAAAGGAACAATAACAAAAACCCAAACAATCAAGCAACTATAAGCCTTATTCCAAAGAAAAAAAAAGGAAGAAAAAGGAAAAAAAAAAGAAAAAGAAAAGAAAAAAGAAACCTGGTCTTAGAAAAAAGAGCGAAAATGAAATGTAAAAACTAACAAAAAACTATAATCCTATTCCAAAGTAAAAGAAGGAGGAAGAGGAGGAGGAGGAGTGAATGGAGGAGGAGGAGAAAGGAATGAGGAAGGAGGAAGAAGAAAGAAGAATAAAAGCCCAGTCCTATTCACACCAGAACTGCATGTGACACTTTGAAGCATTCTACGATCAGTATGCTTGGTGCATGCAGTGTGCTGCCATTTCTGGTCTTCTGGAGGAGACACCCATTGTACTGGCTCAGTCAGTCCTGCCCCAGTAAATATGCAGTTGCCAGGCACAGCGTGTGGGTTTGGTGTAAGCAGGTCCCACCTCCACTGGGGGCCTCTGTGTTGCTTTCTGAAGTCCCACCATGTTAGTATTGAGGAGGAAAATGGGATCTCACACCCCTTGCTGTTCTGGAAGACTTCACAGAAAAGTAGGGTTGCCAGTCCACCCTGTACCACAGTTCCCCTAAGTTTTATCTTCAGCACTCTGGTAGGATTCAAACCTTGAAATCTTAGTGGACCTGGCAGACCTGCCCCCTCCCATTATTAGAGACTTTTCTGTGCTGTTTCTTATGTCCTTTGTCCCAGAAAAACAGTCCTCCACTTGAAAGGTTCATGGAATCTATAGTGAGGCACTGAAAAAGGGAGCAACCAGGTTTCTGCCCTCTGTATCTCTGTCCCCTGCCAATGAAAGGCCTTTTGCTGGTGCCTGCAGGGTCTTTTGTCCTTGGAGAGGCATTATACTCTCTTCCAAATGTATTCCAGAAGGGGAATGTTCTCTCCCAGTGTGACTCAGGAGATTCCTACACTACACTATGTACTTCAGGGCCAGTGCCCTCCTTCTCCCCAAGAGTGGGAGCCATAGCTCAGCTCTGGAGAAAGTGGTACACTTCCAAAACCTCAGAGTTTGAGCTCCACATGCTGTTTGCCAAAAACCTGTGACACTCAATACCTCTCACTCCCTAGTCCATGGTCCAGAGAGGTTTTCTTCTTGTGCAAGCCTGATGCCACAGTCTCTAGACTCCTCTTACTCTCCCTTTAATATCTCCATGGAAAAGCTTCCTTCCCTCTGCTTCACCACTATTTTTCTCTCCCCCAATTCATTTCCACACCTTGCACCTGCCACTCTGTCTCCCTCCAGCTGTGGATATCCTTCTCCAGTCCTCAGATCAATTTCCTGGGTGTTCCAAGTGATCTGACATTAATACAGCTATATTTGAGGGATGAGGAAAGCCCAGGATCCCCTTACTTCTCTGCCATCTTAACTCCTCCCCAGACAAAAGAGACCTTAAAACATGGCTATGAAGCAACTAGGTGGCCCAGTCGGTTGAGCATCCAACTCTTGATTTCAACTCAGGTCATGATCCCTAGGTTGTGGGATCTAGCCCTCCATCAGGCTCTGTGTTAAGCATTGGATTCTTTTTCTCTGTCCCACTCCCCCGCCCATGCATGCATTCTCTAAATAAAAATAAACAAATAAATAAGAATTGTAATAAGAGACAAAGAATGGCATTACAAGATGATAAAGGGATCACTTCAATAAGATGGAACAATTGTACATATATATGTACCCAAAATTGAAGCACCTAAATGCACAAAGCAAATATTAACAGACATAAAGGGACAAATGGAAAATAACACAATTATAGTACTTTAACACCCCACTTACATGAATGGATAAATCACCCAGGCAAAAACAATAAGGAAACAGTGTCTTTGGATGATGCACTGGACAAATGGACATAAGATATATATACAGAACATTCCACCCCAAAACAACAGAATACACATTTTCAAGTGCACACAGAACATTCTCCAGGATAGATCACATGTTAGGCCACAGTGTCAGTCTCAATAAATTTGAGAAGATAGAAACCATATCAAGTATCTTTCTGACCACAATGGTATAAACCTAGAAAATCAATTATAAGAGAAAAAAACTGGAAAAATACAAACACATGGAGCTACACATGCTACAAAACAATCATTGGGCCAACCAATAAATAAAAGAAAAAAAATACATGGAAGCAAATGAAAATGAAAACACAGTTGTCCAAAATATTGGGGCATAGCAAAATCAGTTCTAAGAAGGAAATTTATAGCATTATAGGCCTACATCAAGAAAAAAGAAAAATATTGATTAAATATAATCTTACACCTAAAGGAACTAAAAAAAGAAAAACAAAGAAAACCCAAAGTTAATAGGAGAATGAAATTGCGAATATCAGATCAGAAAAATGACACAGAGAATAAAAAAGTAGAAAAGATTAATGAAACCAAGGTCTCATTCTCTGAAAACAAAACGAAACAAAAAACAAAATTGGTAAAACTTTAGCCAGACGTATCAAGAAAAAAAAAAAAAAAAGAGAGAGAGAGAGAGAGAAACTAAATAGATTAAATTAGAAAGGAAAGAGGAGAAGTAAAAACCACCACAGAAATACAAAGGATTATGACACTACTATGAAAAATTATATGCCAACTAATTGGAAAACCTAGAAGAAATGGATAAATTCCTAGAAAAATATAATTTTCCAAAATTGAATCAGGAATAAATAGAAAATCTGAGCAGAACAATTACTAGTAACAAAATTGAATCAGTAATAAAAATAATTCCCAAAAAACAAAATTCCAGGACCAGATAGATTCACAGGTGAATTCTAACAAACATTTGAAGAAGAGTTAATACCTATTGTCACCAAACTATTAAAAATATACATAGAAGAGGAAGGAAAATTTTCATATATATTCTACAAGGACAGAATTACTCTGCTACCAAACCCAGACAATGATACCACAAAAAAAGAAAATCATAGGCCAATATACCTGATAAACAAGATGCAGGGATCATCAACAAAATATTACTAAACCGCATTCAACAATACATTGAAAGGATCATTTACCATAATACCACAATCCAGTGGAATTTGTTCTGAGGATGCAAGGATGCAAATTCAATCAACATAATACATTAACCCATATGAAGGATAAAAATTATATGATCATCTCAATAGATGCAGCAAAAGCATTTCATAAAATTCAACATCTATTTGTAATAAAAACTCTCAACAAATATTTTTAGAGGGAATGCACCTCAACATAATGAAGTCCATATATGATGAACACCCAGCTTACATCATTTTCAAAGGTAAAAAACTAAGAGCTGTTCTTCTAAGGTCAGGAAATACACAAGGATGTCAACTCTCACCACTTTTATTCAACATAGTACTTGAAGTCCTAGCCACAGTAGTCAGACAAGTAAAACAAATAAACGTAATGAACTTTACAAGAAAGAAATAAAACTGTCACTATATGTAAATGACATGATATATACATAGAAAATCCTAAAGACTCTACCCAACAACTGATGGAAGTAATAAATAAATTCAGTACAGTTGCCAGATGCAAAATTAATATTCAGAAATCTGTTGTGTTTCTATACACTAATAACAAGGTAGCAGAAAGAAAAATTCAGAAAACAACTGCATTTACAATTGTACTGAGAATAAAGTATCTAGGAATAAACTTAACCAAGAAGGTGAAAGACCTGTACTCTGAAAACTATAAAACACTGATGAAAGAAATTGAAGACAGCACTAACAAATGGAAAGATACACCATGCTCTTGGGTTGGAAGTATTCATATTGTTAAAATTAACACATCACCCAAAGCAATATACAGATTCAATGCAATCCCTTTCACAATTCCAATAAGATTTTTTGCAAAACCAGAAAAAATAACCCTAAATTTTGTATGGAACCACCAAAGACCTCAAACAGCCAATGCAATCTTGAAAAGAACAAAGTGGGAAGTATTATAATCTCCAAATTCAAGATACACTACAAAGCTATAGTAATCAAAACAGTATTGTATTGACACAAAGACATGTAGATGAACTGAACAGAATAATGAGCCCAGAAATAATCTGATGCTTATATTTCAATTACTCTACAACAAATGAGGCAAGAATATACAATAGGGAAAATACAGTCTCAACAAATGGTGTGGGAAAAACTGGAGAGCTACATGCAAAAGAATGAATCTGGGACCACTTTAAGTGGATTAAAGACTAAATGTGAAATCTGAAGCCATAAAACTCCTCAGGGAAAACATAGGCAGTAATCTCTTTGACAACAGTCTTAGCAACATTTTTTCTAAGTATGTCTCTTTAGGCAAGGGAAATAAAAACAAAAATAAACTATTGACACTAAACCAAAATAAAAAGCTTTTGCTCAGCAAAGGAAACCATCAACAAAATGAAAAGGCAACCTGATGAATACAGAAGATATTTGCAAATCATATATCTGATAAGGGATTAATATTGAAAATGTATAAAGAATTTATACAACTCTACACAAAAAAACCCAAATAATCCAATTAAAAAATAGGTAGAGGATCTGAATAGACATTTTTCTATAGAAGACATACAGTTGGCCGACACATGAAAAGATGCTCGACATCACTAATCCTCAGGGAAACGCAAATCAAAACCACAATGAATCATAGCCAAATTATGGAAAGAACCCAAATGTCCATTGACTGATGAATAAAGAAGATGTGAGATACACATATATATATATATATACATATATATATAACTATATAATACAATTATGTAATATAGTATCACATTATATATATATATATATATATATATATATATATATATATATATAATGGAATATTACTCATCCATCAAAAAGGATGAAATCTTGCCATTTGCAATGATGTGGATAGAGCTAGAGTGTATTATGCTAAGCAAAATAGGTGAGTCAGAGAAATACAAATACCATATTATTTTACTTACATGTGAAATTTAAGAAAAAAAACAGATGAATCATAGGGGAAAGGGAAAAAAGGAGAGAAGAGAGGGAAAGAGAGAGAGAGAGAGAGAGAAAGGCAAACCATAAGAGATTCTTGACTATAGAGAACAAACTGAGGGTTGCTGGAGGGGAGTGGGGTGGTGATGGGTTAACTGGTGATGGATATTAAGGTGCACACTTGTGATGAGCATTGGGTGTTATATGTAAGTGATGAATCACTAAATTCTACTCCTGAAGCTAATGTTACAATATATATTAACTAGAATTTAAATAAAAACTTAAATAAAAAAATAAACCACAATGACATATCATCTTACACCTGTCAGAATGGATAGTATCAAAAAGACAAGAAATAACAAGTGTTGGTGAAGATGTGGAGAGATAGGAACTATTGTGAATTATTATTGCGAATGTAAACTGGTGCAACCACTGTGGAAAACAGTAGGAAGTTCTCCCCCAAAATAAACATAGGAATATATAAAAAATAAACATAGAAATACATAATTCAGCAATTCTACTACTGAGTTTTTACTCAAGGAAATGCAAACACTATTTTGAAAATGTGTATGTGCCCCTGTGTTTACTGAAGCATAATAATAATAACCAAGGTATGGAAGCAACATAAGTATCCATGGATAGATGAGTGAACAAGGAAGATGTGATATATATATATATATATATATATATATATATATATATATATGGAGTAATTGAGATCAGTTGGGAAAATTCTTAGAACATTGTAAGCCAAAGATTATGCTGTGACACCTGACAGTGTAAGTAGAGAGAATTTGAAGATATTTTCAGAGATGGGCTAGGGAACCAATTAAATGAAAGGATGTGAAGGAAAAGGAAGAGTTGACAACCAGTGTGTTGTGCTATTATTTGTATTAAGAAAAAAGTAGGAAACGAATTAGCTCTTGTATTATGGTTTTATTGGTTGAAAGAACTGTTGAAATGCCCACTTAGGTTGTAAAAGCGTATAAGAAGCACGGGAGTATAGATACTATTCTGGAAGTCTTTTGGCCATACCCTATATATAACAGTTTAAGCAATAGGAGTGGATAAGATCATGTACAGAGAGTTGGAAGAGATTTTTATTTTTACTTGTTCTATTGGTCCTCTTGTCCAAGCAAATCATGTGCCCACTGGGGGTTGGGATTAAGTCAAATTTCATATGCTTCTGAGAGCCCAGCAGAAGAAAATAGTATGAGTATTCACTTAAGAAGTTTTCCCCCTTTTTGATCTTTTATCTTGGAAGAACTTATCTTGCTTTGCTTATGTACTCTCTGTTCACTTCAGCACAGAGAGTAATTTGGAAAGTAATTTCTGGCAAGGTGTATAATATAATGAAATTCCACCACAGGGAAAAATTTGAATGCTCTGTAGAACTTACTATACAATGCTAGACACAGTTATACCTTAGAGGCTTTTCAAGAACATAGAAAAATTACTAGTTTTTTTGGAAAGCAATATTAATGATGTATTGTTACGTCTATTCTTCTTTGAGACTTAAATATATCCTAATCAAAAAGGCTAAAAAATACAAATAGGCTTATGTACTATATGGTTTGCACCAACTGTATGAAAAAGGGCTTAGACTACCAGTGTTTACTCTGTAGTGATGTAAATTACAGATATTCTACCATAAAGAAATTACACAATTCTACATCTATACCTACATTCTGTGTAGATAGGTTGAATCTATATTTGCTGATACTTAACATTTTATTCCTGTAGATTTGGTATTTTTCCCTTTATATTTTTTCCTCTTATCTGGTTTGGTGGGGTTGTTTTTTTCCTTCTTTTATTTTTCCCCCACACCCTCCTTGTTCCATTAGAATCTTAGAGTTAAATAAACAATTTTCTAAGATGTCCTTGTCAGGAGATATTATGGAAATTATTTGAATATCATTGCTAAGCCAGGTGAGCCATTTAAAAATGTAAATAATTTTCAATACCATGAATCTAGCTGATGAAGAGCAACCTTAATGCTGATTGATTTATTAGAATCTTTTCCTGATTAGTAATTGCTTCAAAATCTCTTTTCTATGTTTCAGTTTATCATTTTTGTGCCAGTTCTTAATATATACCTGTATAACTATCAGGTTTGTAATAAGCATTTCACCATTAGTTACTGCATACTTTTCAAACCAATAAAGAGGGCCAGTAACTGTGCATTTCTTACCATTATTGACTACTCACAGTGTGTAATTGATATTAATAGTGATTTGATTTATAAAATATTTGAAAACTTTGCAGTTGTCCTACTCAGCATTCTGTTTTTCTGAGGATAGTATATTTTAAGATATATATTATGGCATCAAAACAACATTCAGATTATAGACTTTCAGGTTTTCATGCAATCTTTAAAATTACTTTAAAGGAAAAGATATAATCATGACCTTGAGGCATTTTCAACATGAGCTTTGTTTGAAATTCACAAACATGATTATAATTTCAAGAAGCACTGTCTTAAAGTTGTCTTATTGCTATAATGAAGCTGCTGGAAATTTCATTTATTCTCAAGTTAAATCTCAGGAAACCTATTTTATCAGAGGAAATCATTCAGTGCTAAAATCCTGCTCTGACTTTGGGGTTCAAATTTATTCACATTACTCTTGGGGAATGCCTATCAGTCAATCACAGAAGTTTTATTGCCTATATATTTATTTTTAATATAAATTTCAATTAACATTCTCTGAGGCTAAGTACTCTGTGTATTGCTACTTTTATCATATGTTTATCTTCATCTATTTAACTATAGATACATCAGGAAGTTTACCACATCCTGCATATCACACATTTTGGTTGTGCTGTGGTAGTAAAAAGATTTGAATATAATACATATTAACTAAAAAATCTGTGGTTATGGATGATTTTCAGCCATTTAATGGAGGTAAGAGATAATATTATATTCAGTATAAAAATGTTTTCCAGTGTGGAATTAACTTCATTATCATAACAACCATGATTTACTGATGCCAAGTCTAATACTTGATATATCCATGAAAATGTTAGGACAAATATTTACTAAAATAAGAACAAACACATATCTCTTTTAAAACTGTTCACTGGTAGCTCAAAATCTTATATACTGTTTTGTTTAAAAAAAGAGATTCTTTTGTATACACAAAATCTCTTCATTTCTGTTAATTTCTCAAACTGAAACAACTTTTCAAAAAAAAGCATGATTATATAAACAATTTACATGCTGCTATTTATTACTATTAAAGTACTTTTCTTAAATGGAGGAATCTGACCTGTTTCAAAAATATGCACCAAAATACTGAAAATAAAACAGGATTTCTCTGTGCATTTATCTAACTGTTGTGTGTGTGTGTGTGTGTGTGTGTGTGCGTGTTTTAAGTTATTTACTTATTTGTTTTGAGAGAGAAAGAGTGTGCATGAGTGGGGAGGGCCACAGGGAGAGAGGGGGAGAGAGAGAGAGAGAGAGAGAGAGAGAGAGAGAGAGAGAGAGAATCCCAAGCAGACTCCATGCTGTCAGCACACAGTCCAATGAGGGGCTCAATCTCACAAACTGTGAGATCATGACCTGAGTTGAAATCAAGAGTTGGACGCTTAACCTACTGAGACACCCAGGCACCCCTAAATGTTGTTTTTGTTCCTAGAAGCCTGTGCAAGTTCTTTTGTCAAATTCTAAACCTTTTCTTATGAAGTATAGGTTAGTTCCATTACATTTATATTTGATGTAGCAAAATTTTGTGAGGCCTAAAAAGACTACTTGTTTGAAATAACAGAGTTTAAAATGAACATATAATTTCTAAAATCAATGGGAAAGAAAGGACAAACTGGAAGGATTTTACTTAGTGTAAAAATGTAGGGCATTTTTCTCCCATAGATAATTGTATTAAACTAAACTCTTTTTTTTAACTGATTAAATAAGATAGAATTAAAAATGATTAATTGAACCTAAAAGTAAATAAATACTTCCTAACTAAATGCTTATTTATTGAGACGTTTAATTCTATACTGAAGTCTATTTATATAAACTGAAGACTTTGTGGCTTTTAATTTACTACATTTATTTATTTCAATTATATATTTTTTCCATCTACAAAATGTTTGTTCTATCAGGAAAAATTCTTAGATTTAAAACTGGAACTTGATATATGTGTATATATCATATATTATATGTGTGTATATATGTGTATATACATGTGTATAATACATATTATATTAATATATTATACATATTAAATATACACACACTTTTTTTAAATTTTTTTTTTCAACGTTTTTATTTATTTTTGGGACAGAGAGAGACAGAGCATGAACGGGGGAGGGGCAGAGAGAGAGGGAGACACAGAATCGGAAACAGGCTCCAGGCTCTGAGCCATCAGCCCAGAGCCTGACGCGGGGCTCGAACTCAGGGACCGCTAGATCGTGACCTGGCTGAAGTCGGACGCTTAACCGACTGCGCCACCCAGGCGCCCCACACACACATTTAAAAATCCTGGAGAGTGAGCTAGTATTGCCACTGATTTAAGTCTGACTTTGAATAGATCATTTAACCATTTAGGAGATCTATTTTCTTATGAATACAATTACTATAATTAACTCATGCAGTTGCCAAGAAGCTAAAACATTACTCTATCTTGGAAAAATAAGAAATGCTGCTCAGTTTTAAAAACTTTGTGAAAACAAATAATGCTTTTAATTATTTGGAGATTTGATCTCTGGGAAGAAAAAAGCGCTAAAAAGATTCAGTAAATAGAAGAAAGCAATTACAATATCATGGGAAAAATACTGATCTAGATTGGAAGAATTGAGTCCCTAAAATGGGCTCTGCACTTAACTAGCTTAATGACTCTGAGAATTTACGCTTTTATCTCTAAAATCATGATTGGCCTAAGGAAAAACAAAAAACAAAAACACCCAAAAACCAAGAATCACCTCTACAGGACTTTAAGATCTAACATCTATAACTTAATATCATCAGAGGCCTAGAATACATTAAATACAAAATGATGATAGAGAGCTCCTTGAAACATTACTACACAGTTGTTTCAGAGACATGGGATTCTTTAAAGAGTATATTAGACAGAATCCAAATGGCAAGTCTCTCCAAAACTTACTGTAAATATCCGTTGTTTAATAGTATGTTTTCCTACACTGTTAATGAAGTCTTATAATCATATTTCTCTATTCACACAGCTGGGCTGAGGATTTAAAGATGAAGACAGGCTTACAACTATCAGATTGCGGCCTTCACAATTTTTAGCTTTCTGGACTCACTTTGGTCCTTAATGCTCCCTATCAGTCATTTTATTTTATTTTATTTTATTTTTTTTTTATTGCATTGCATTGCATTTTTATTTTTATTTTTATTTATTTTTTTATTTTTATTTTTTTTCTGAAATTTATTGACAAATTGGTTTCCATACAACACCCAGTGCTCATCCCAAAAGGTGCCCTCCTCAATACCCATCACCCACCCTCTCCTCCCTCCTACCCCCCCATCAACCCTCAGTTTGTTCTCAGTTTTTAACAGTCTCTTATGCTTTGGCTCTCTCCCATTCTAACCTCTTTTTTTTTTTTTTTCCTTCCCCTCCCCCATGGGTTCCTGTTAAGTTTCTCAGGATCCACATAAGAGTGAAACCATATGGTATCTGTCTTTCTCTGTATGGCTTATTTCACTTAGCATCACACTCTCCAGTTCCATCCACGTTGCTACAAAGGCCATATTTCATTTTTTCTCATTGCCACGTAATATTCCATTGTGTATATAAACCACAATTTCTTTATCCATTCATCAGTTGATGGACATTTAGGCTCTTTCCATAATTTGGCTATTGTTGAGAGTGCTGCTATGAACATTGGGGTACAAGTGGCCCTATGCATCAGTGCTCCTGTATCCCTTGGATAAATTCCTAGCAGTGCTATTGCTGGGTCATAGGGTAGGTCTATTTTTAATTTTCTGAGGAACCTCCACACTGCTTTCCAGAGCGGCTGCACCAATTTGCATTCCCACCAACAGTGCAAGAGGGTTCCCATTTCTCCACATCCTCTCCAGCATCTATAGTCTCCTGATTTGTTCATTTTGGCCACTCTGACTGGCGTGAGGTGATACCTGAGTGTGGTTTTGATTTGTATTTCCCTGATAAGGAGCGACGCTGAACATCTTTTCATGTGCCTGTTGGCCATCCGGATGTCTTCTTTAGAGAAGTGTCTATTCATGTTTTCTGCCCATTTCTTCACTGGGTTATTTGTTTTTTGGGTGTGGAGTTTGGTGAGCTCTTTATAGATTTTGGATACTAGCCCTTTGTCCGATATGTCATTTGCGAATATCTTTTCCCATTCCGTTGGTTGCCTTTTCGTTTTGTTGGTTGTTTCCTTTGCTGTGCAGAAGCTTTTTATCTTCATAAGGTCCCAGTAATTCACTTTTGCTTTTAATTCCCTTGCCTTTGGGGATGTGTCGAGTAAGAGATTGCTACGGCTGAGGTCAGAGAGGTCTTTTCCTGCTTTCTCCTCTAAGGTTTTGATGGTTTCCTGTCTCACATTTAGGTCCTTTATCCATTTTGAGTTTATTTTTGTGAATGGTGTGAGAAAGTGGTCTAGTTTCAACCTTCTGCATGCTGCTGTCCAGTTCTCCCAGCACCATTTGTTAAAGAGGCTGTCTTTTTTCCATTGGATGTTCTTTCCTGCTTTGTCAAAGATGAGTTGGCCATACGTTTGTGGGTCTAGTTCTGGGGTTTCTATTCTATTCCATTGGTCTATGTGTCTGTTTTGGTGCCAATACCATGCTGTCTTGATGATGACAGCTTTGTAGTAGAGGCTAAAGTCTGGGATTGTGATGCCTCCTGCTTTGGTCTTATTCTTCAAAATTCCTTTGGCTATTCGGGGCCTTTTGTGGTTCCATATGAATTTTAGGATTGCTTGTTCTAGTTTCGAGAAGAATGCTGGTGCAATTTTGATTGGGATTGCATTGAATGTGTAGATAGCTTTGGGTAGTATTGACATTTTGACAATATTTATTTTTCCAATCCATGAGCAGGGAATGTCTTTCCATTTCTTTAAATCTTCTTCAATTACCTTCATAAGCTTTCTATAGTTTTCAGCATACAGATCCTTTACATCTTTGGTTAGATTTAGTCCTAGGTATTTTATGCTTCTTGGTGCAATTGTGAATGGGATCAGTTTCTTTATTTGTCTTTCTGTTGCTTCATTGTTAGTGTATAAGAATGCAACTGATTTCTGTACATTGATTTTGTATCCTGCAACTTTGCTGAATTCCTGTATCAGTTCTAGCAGACTTTTGGTGGAGTCTATCGGATTTTCCATGTATAATATCATGTCATCTGCAAAAAGCGAAAGCTTGACTTCATCTTTGCCAATTTTGATGCCTTTGATTTCCTTTTGTTGTCTGATTGCTGATGCTAGAACTTCCAGCACTATGTTAAACAGCAGCGGTGAGAGTGGGCATCCTTGTCGTGTTCCTGATCTCAGGGAAAAAGCTTTCAGTTTTTCCCCGTTGAGGATGATGTTAGCTGTGGGCTTTTCATAAATGGCTTTTATGATCTTTAAGTATGTTCCTTCTATCCCGACTTTCTCAAGGGTTTTTATTAAGAAAGGGTGCTGGATTTTGTCGAAGGCCTTTTCTGCATCGATTGACAGGATCATATGGTTCTTCTCTCTTTTTTTGTTAATGTGATGTATCACGTTGATTGATTTGCGAATGTTGAACCAGCCCTGCATCCCAGGAATGAATCCCACTTGATCATAGTGAATAATTCTTTTTATATGCCGTTGAATTCGATTTGCTAGTATCTTATTGAGAATTTTTGCATCCATATTCATCAGGGATATTGGCCTGTAGTTCTCTTTTTTTACTGGGTCTCTGTCTGGTTTAGGAATCAAAGTAATACTGGCTTCATAGAATGAGTCTGGAAGTTTTCCTTCCCTTTCTATTTCTTGGAATAGCTTGAGAAGGATAGGTATTATCTCTGCTTGAAACGTCTGGTAGAACTCCCCTGGGAAGCCATCTGGTCCTGGACTCTTATTTGTTGGGAGATTTTTGATAACCGATTCAATTTCTTCGCTGGTTATGGGTCTGTTCAAGCTTTCTATTTCCTCCTGATTGAGTTTTGGAAGAGTGTGGGTGTTCAGGAATTTGTCCATTTCTTCCAGGTTGTCCAATTTGTTGGCATATAAGTTTTCATAGTATTCCCTGATAATTGTTTGTATCTCTGAGGGATTGGTTGTAATAATTCCATTTTCATTCATGATTTTATCTATTTGGGTCATCTCCCTTTTCTTTTTGAGAAGCCTGGCTAGAGGTTTGTCAATTTTGTTTATTTTTTCAAAAAACCAACTCTTGGTTTCGTTGATCTGCTCTACAGTTTTTTTAGTTTCTATATTGTTTATTTCTGCTCTGATCTTTATTATTTCTCTTCTTCTGCTGGGCTTAGGCTGCCTTTGCTGTTCTGCTTCTAGTTCCTTTAGGTGTGCTGTTAGATTTTGTATTTGGGATTTTTCTTGTTTCTTGAGATAGGCCTGGATTGCAATGTATTTTCCTCTCAGGACTGCCTTTGCTGCGTCCCAAAGCGTTTGGATTGTTGTATTTTCATTTTCGTTTGTTTCCATATATTTTTTAATTTCTTCTCTAATTGCCTGGTTGACCCACTCATTCGTTAGTAGGGTGTTCTTTAACCTCCATGCTTTTGGAGGTTTTCCAGACTTTTTTCTGTGGTTGATTTCAAGCTTCATAGCATTGTGGTCTGAAAGTAAGCATGGTATAATTTCAATTCTTGTAAACTTATGAAGGGCTGTTTTGTGACCCAGTATATGATCTATCTTGGAGAATGTTCCATGTGCACTCGAGAAGAAAGTATATTCTGTTGCTTTGGGATGCAGAGTTCTAAATAGATCTGTCAAGTCCATCTGATCCAATGTCTCATTCAGGGCCCTTGTTTCTTTATTGACCGTGTGTCTAGATGATCTATCCATTTCTGTAAGTGGTGTATTAAAGTCCCCTGCAATTACCACATTCTTATCAATAAGGTTGCTTATGTTTATGAGTAATTGTTTTATATATTTGGGGGCTCCGGTATTCGGTGCATAGACATTTATAATTGTTAGCTCTTCCTGATGGATAGACCCTGTAACTATTATATAATGTCCTTCTTCATCTCTTGTTACAGCCTTTAATTTAAAGTCTAGTTTGTCTGATATAAGTATGGCTACTCCAGCTTTCTTTTGGCTTCCAGTCGCATGATAAATAGTTCTCCATCCCCTCACTCTCAATCTAAAGGTGTCCTCAGGTCTAAAATGAGTCTCTTGTAGACAGCAAATAGATGGGTCTTGTTTTTTTATCCATTCTGATACCCTATGTCTTTTGATTGGCGCATTTAATCCATTTACATTCAGTGTTATTATAGAAAGATACGGGTTTAGAGTCATTGTGATGTCTGTATGTTTTATGCTTATAGTGATTTCTCTGGGACTTTGTCTCACAGGGTCCCCCTTAGGATCTCTTGTAGGGCTGGTTTAGTGGTGACAAATTCCTTCAGTTTTTGTTTGTTTGGGAAGACCTTTATCTCTCCTTCTATTCTAAATGACAGACTTGCTGGATAAAGGATTCTTGGCTGCATATTTTTTCTGTCTAGCACCCTGAAAATCTCGTGCCAATTCTTTCTGGCCTGCCAAGTTTCAAAAGAGAGATCAGTCACGAGTCTTATAGGTCTCCCTTTATATGTGAGGGCATGTTTACCCCTTGCTGCTTTCAGAATTTTCTCTTTATCCTTGTATTTTGCCAGTTTCACTATGATATGTCGTGCAGAAGATCGATTCAAGTTACGTCTGAAGGGAGTTCTCTGTGCCTCTTGGATTTCAATGCCTTTTTCCTTCCCCAGTTCAGGGAAGTTCTCAGCTATGATTTCTTCAAGTACCCCTTCAGCACCTTTCCCTCTCTCTTCCTCCTCTGGGATACCAATTATGCGTATATTATTTCTTTTTAGTGTATCACTTAATTCTCTAATTTTCCCCTCATACTCCTGGATTTTTTTTATCTCTCTTTTTCTCAGCTTCCTCTTTTTCCATAACTTTATCTTCTAGTTCACCTATTCTCTCCTCTGCCTCTTCAAGCCGAGCTGTGGTGGTTTCCATTTTGTTATGCATTTCGTTTAAAGCGTTTTTCAGCTCCTCGTGGCTGTTCCTTAGTCCCTTGATCTCTGTAGCAAGAGATTCTCTGCTGTCCTGTATACTGTTTTCAAGCCCAGCGATTAATTTTATGACTATTATTCTAAATTCACTTTCTGTTATATTATTTAAATCCTTTTTGATCAGCTCATTAGCTGTTGTTATTTCCTGGAGATTCTTCTGAGGGGAATTCTTCCGCTTGGTCATTTTGGATAGTCCCTGGCATGGTGAGGACCTGCAGGGCACTTCCCCTGTGCTGTGGTGTATAACTGGAGTTGGTGGGCGGGGCCGCAGTCAGACCTGATGTCTGCCCCCAGCCCACCGCTGGGGCCACAGTCAGACTGGTGTGTGCCTTCTCTTCCCCTCTCCTAGGGGTGGGATTCACTGTGTGGTGGTGTGGCTCGTCTGGGCTACTTGCACCCTGCCAGGCTTGTGATGCTGGGGATCTGGCGTATTAGCTGGGGTGGGTAGGCAAGGTGCACGGGGGCAGGAGGGGCAGGCTTAGATCGCTTCTCCTTAGGTGATCCACTTCAGGAGGGGCCCTGTGGCAGCGGGAGGGAGTCAGATCCGCTGCCGGAGGTTTGGCTCCGCAGAAGCGCAGAGTTGGGTGTTTGCGCGGAGCGAGCAAGTTCCCTGGCAGGAACTGGTTCTCTTTGGGATTTTGGCTGGGGGATGGGCGGGGGAGATGGCGCTGGCGAGAGCCTTTGTTCCCCACCAAACTGAGCTCTGTTGTCAGGGGGCTCAGCAGCTCTCCCTCCCTTTGTCCTCCAGCCTTCCCGCTTTCCGAGCAGAGCTGTTAATTTATGACCTCCCAGACGCTAAGTCGCGCTTGCTGTCGGAACACAGTCCGCCCGGCCCCTCCGCTTTTGCAAGCCAGACTCGGGGGCTCTGCTTGGCCGGCGAGCCGCCCCTCCGCCCCGGCTCCCTCCCGCCAGTCTGTGGAGCGCACACCGCCTCGCCGCCCTTCCTACCCTCTTCCGTGGGCCTCTCGTCTGCGTTTGGCTCCGGCGACTCCGCTCTGACAATCCTCTGGCGGTTTTCTGGGTTATTTATGCAGGTGTAGATGGAATCTAAGTGATCAGCAGGACGTGCGGTGAGCCCAGCGTCCTCCTAAGCCGCCATCTTGCCGCAACTCCCTAAGTTAATGCTAGTTGGTGTCAAATAAATACCAAGGTAACAGTTCAGTGCATTTGTGCTCAGGGGGTGTCTTTTTGCACTCAGGGTCTTTCTGTCCTGTGGCTCTGAAGATCTAGGACATTCCAATTCAGCGATGGAACTGAAAACGCAATCCTTCTAGGAACGCGCGCTCTCGGAATGCAGCCACCGTGTGTCCCTATCAGTCATTTTAATTGACCTTGATGAATTCTTCCTCCTCTTGTCCTCAACACATTTTACTCAAGCCCCCCACTTAATAAATAAATAAATGTATATATATACACATACACAGCCCTAATACATGTGCTATTTCACTCAATAAGTGATCTTACGGTACCTCTCCCATTTCCTATCCCAACTTTATAATCAAAATAGAAATCACTTACTGAAAATTCTCAATTCCCTGCCTACGTATCATCACATATGCCCTTCTCTGCAGCCTCAGAGAAATCCATTCTATTTAAGGATAATTCTTCATACTCTTCTTCATGCCCTTTTAGAAACTCCTCTATGAAGTATCTTCTTTCCTCTATCTCCTAGTTTTCTGTTTGGATTTCAAGCTTTTTTGAAAAATAAAAGATGAAGAATCCCTTCCAACCTCATTTTATGAGGCCAGCATTACCTGGTAACAAAACCTGATAAGGACACTACAAGAAAAGAAAATTACAGGCCAATATCCTGTATATTGCAAAAATCTTCATATACATGCAAAAATATACATGCAAAAATCTTCAACATGCAAAAATCTTCAACAAAATATTAGCAAATGATATTCAACAATATATTAAAAGAATCAAGCACCATGATCAAGTGGGATTTATTCCAGGGATGGAAGGGTGGTTTCAGCATTTGCAAATCAACCAATGTGACACACCACATTAACCAAAGGATACAAATTATATCATCTCAATATATGCAGAAAAAGCATTTGACAAAATTTAATATCCAATCATAATATATACTCTCAACAAATTGGGTATAAAGGGAACATACCTCTGTATAACAAGGCCATATATGACAAACACACGGTTAACATAATACTCAATGGTGAAAAGCTGAAAGCTTTTCCTCTAAGATTAGGAAATAGCAAAGATGTCCACTCTCACCAGTTCTATTCAACATTATATTAGAAGTCCTGGATAAAGCAATTAGGCAAGAAAAAGAAACAGAAGGCATTCATATTGGAAAGGAAGAAGTAAAACTGTCTCTATTTGCAGGTGACATGACATTATATAGAGAAAACCCTAAGGCCTCCACCAAAAACAAAAACAAAAACAAAACGGTTAGAAATAATAAATTCAGTAAAGGATAGAAAATCAATATACAAAAATCAGTTGTGCTTCTAAACAGTAACAATGAACTATAAGAAAGAGATATTAAGAAAACTATCCCATTCACAACTTCTTCAAAAAGAATAAAGTGCACGGGGCACCTGGCTGGCTCAGTTGGCAGAGCATGTGAGTCTTGATCTTGGGGTGTAAGTCTCAGCCTTACACTGGGTGTAGAGATTACTTAAAAATAAAATCTTTAGGAGAGGAGTTAAGATGGTGAAGTAGGCGGCCCTGGGCTTTCCTCCTCCCTCAAAAACAGCTATATTGAGGTCAGATCACTTGGAATACCCAGGAAATTGATCTGAAGACTGGAAGAAGGATCTCCATGGCTAGAGGGAGACAACTGGTGTTGGTGGGCGGAAGTGAATTGGGGAGAGAAAAACGGTGGTGCTGTGAAGGGGAGGGAACACTTTCCATGGAGAGACAAAAAGGAGAGAAAGAGGAAGGGGTTAAAAGATGTGCCACTGAGTTCACACAAGAGGAAAACCTCTCTGGACCATGGACTGGGAGCAAGAAATACTGCCATCGGTTTTTTCTTTGCTTGCTTTTGTAGTTCAAACTCTGAGGTTTTGGCAGTGTGTGACTTTCCTGGAGTGGAGCTGTGGTGTGCACTCCTTGGGAGGAGGTAGCTGGCTTTAGAGTGCACAGCATGGTGTAGGGATACCCGGAGCACACTGGGAGAGAACATTACCCTTCCTGGTGTTTTTAGAAGAAGGTATATTGCCTTCCAAGGACAAAAGATCATGCAGGTGACACCAATAGGCCTTTCATCAGCATGGAACAAAGTTGCACTCAGAGGGACTATAACATTTGCTGATTTTAGTGGTGCTATACCATAGATTCCATCCACTATGCAGGTGTAAAACTGTTTTTCAGACACAGTATGGAGGGGCTATATTCTAGAAGAGGGGAACAGATCCATGCAGTGCTGGGTTTTAAGACTTCAGGTTTTAAATCCCTACTGTGCGCCAAAGAAAAAATTCAGAAGAGTTGTGGTGCAGGGTGAGCTGACTGCCCTTGCTATTCTGTGAGGCCAGTGAGGGGTGTGAGATCCCTGGTCCAGGGAGGAGAGATTGGGTGGTCCCATTTCACCCTGAATACAAGCAAGGTGGGATTTCTGAGAGCAAAACAGTGGCCCCCAGTGGAGGCAGGACCCACTTACACCAAACCCACCCCCCCATGCCTGGCAATTGCTTATTTACTGGAGCAAGACTGACTCTGAGCCAATGCAAGAGGCCTCTCCTCCAGAAGACCAGCACAGCCAGCACGCCAATGTACCAAGTGCACTGAAAATCGAGTGCTTCAAAATGACACCTGAAGTTCTTTCTTTCTTTCTTTCTTTCTTTCTTTCTTTCTTTCTTCTTTTCTTTTGGAATCAAGCTTAGAGTTTCTTATTTTTTTGTTTTGTTTGTTTTGGGTTCTTTTGTTTGTTTTTCATTTCCATATCTCTCTTTCTGGATCAGCCTTTTTTATTCTTTTACTTTTCTTTCTTCCTTTTTTCCCTTTCTTTTCCTTTGGAATCAGGCTCTTTGTTTTTTGATTCTCTGTTTTTATTGTTCCCTTTACTTTTTTCGGGATCAGGTTCCCTCCCCCACTTTTTTCCAGGGTTACTTTAACAAACAAATCAGAACACAACAAGTTAAAGGTCAACTTTCCTTCCCCCTCCCCCACTGCAAGCAAGGAAGAGATCTGCAGAGGACTGACCAGTGGGAAAGAGCAGCCAAAACCACAACAGCAGAATGTACACAGTATACACCAAAAACACTTGCTGAAGTGCCAGGTCCTGGACAGTGTATGACCCCTTTTTAATATAGGATGACTCTCAGATACAGGGAACATAAGCTTTCAAAATACACAAAGGACAGAAACAGCCAAAATGACAAGATGGAGGGATTCTTCCCAAAAGAAAGGTTAAGAAAGTATTACATCCAGAGACTGTTCAAAACAGATACAAGCAATATATCTGATTAAGAATTTACAAAAACGGTCATAAGACTACTGGCTGGGGTTGAAAAAAGTATAGAAGACACCACAGAAACCCTTACTGCAGAGATCAAAGACCTAAAAACCAGTCAAGAAGAAACGAAAAATGCCATGGCTGAGATGCAAAACCAACTGGATACAGTCACAGAAAGGATTGAAGAAGCAGAGGAGAGAATAGGTGATATAGGAGATAAAATTATGGAAAATAATGAAGCTGAAAAAGGAGGGAAAGGAAACTATTAGATCATGAACTATTAGGGAATTTAGTGATTCTGTGAAATGAAACAATATCTGTATCATAGGAGTCCCAAAGAAGAAGAGTGGGAAAAAGGGGCAGAAGGTTTATTTGAACAAATTAAAGCTGAGAACTTCCCTAATCTGGGGAAAGAAACAGACATTCAAGTCCAAGAAGCACAGAGAACTCCCCTCAAAATGAACAAAAATAGGTCAACACTACAACATATCATAGTGAAACTTGCAAAACATAAAGATAAAGAGAGAATTCTTAAAGTGCCTAGAGACAAAAGTCCTTAGCCTACAAGGGTAGACACATAAGGTTAGCAGCAGACCTGTCCACTGAAACTTGGTAGGCCAGAAGGGAGTGGCAGGAAATAATCAATGTGCTGAATGGGGAAAAATATGCAGCCAAGAATTCTTTATCCAGCAAGGCTGTCATTCAGAGTAGAAGGAGAGATAAAGGGCTTCCCAGAGAAATAAAAACTAAAGGAGTTCATGACCACTAAGCCAGCCCTGCAAAAATGTAAGGGGTACTCTTTAACGGAGGGAAAAAAAGAAGGCCAAAGCAGCAAAGACTACAAAGGACCAGAGAACATCACCAGAAACACCAACTTTACGAAAAACACAAAGTCACTAAATTCATATCTTTCAGTAATCACTCTGAATGTAAACAGACTAAATGCTCCAATCAAAAGACACAGGGAATCAGAATGCCTAAAAAGCAAGATCCATCGATATGCTGCCTACAAGAGACTCATTTAATTTTTTTAATGTTTATTTATTTTTATTTTTGAGAGAGAAAGAGAGAGAGAGTGGGGGTAGGGGTAGAGAGAGAGACAGAGACACAGAATCTGAAGCAGGCTCCAGGCTCTGAGCTGTCCACACAGAGCCTGATACGGGGCTCAAACTCATAAACTATGAGATCATGCCCTGAGCTGAATTCGGACGCTCAACCAACTGAGCCACACAGGCACCCCAAGACTCATTTTAGATACAAGAAACCTGCAGATTGAAAGTGAGGGGATGGAGAACCATCTATCATGCTAATTGATGTCAAAAGGAAGCCAGAGTAACTGCACTTATTCAGACAAACTAGATTTTAAAGCAAAGACTGTAACATGAAATGAAGAGCATTATATCATAATTAAGGAGTCTATCCATTAAGAATATCTAAAAATTGTAAATATTTATGCCCCCAACTTGAAAGAAACTAATATATAAATCAATTAATAACAAACATAAAGAAACTCATTGATAAAAATACCATAATAGTAGGGGACTTTAATACCCCACTTACAACAATGGGCAGATCATCTAAGCAGAGAATATACCAGGAAACAATAGCTTTGAATGATACACTGGACCAGATGGACTTAACAGATACATGCAGAACATTTCATCCTAATGTAGCAGAATACATATTCTGCTTGAGTGCACATGGAATATTCTCTAGAATAGATTATATACTGGGTCACAAATCAGCCCTCAACAGGTACAAAAAGATCGAGATCATACCATGCATATTTTTGGATCATAATGCTATGAAACTTGAAGTCAACCACGAGAAAAAAATTCGAAAACCCTCACATACATGGAGGTTAAGTAACAGCCTGTAAATAATGAATGGGTTAACAAGAAAATTAAAGAAGAAATTTTAAAAAATACATGGAAGCAAATTAAAATGAAAACATGACGGTCCAAACCCTTTGGGCTACAGCAAAGGCTTTTCTAAGAGGAAAGTATATATTTAGGCCTATCTCAAGAAGCAAGAAAGGTTCCAAATACACAACCTAACCTTACACCTAAAGAAACTAGAAAAGGAACAGCAAATAAAGCCTAAAGCCAGAAGAAGGGAAATAATAAAGATTAGAGCAGAAATAAATGATACCGAAATAAAAAAGTAACGGTAGAATAGATCAATGAAATTAAATGGTGGTTCTTGGAAAAATACACAAAATCGATAAACCCTTAATCCCTCTTGGGATACTCAATTGCCTGAGCCACCCATGCATCCCACCACCTCACCTTTTCAAGATGTCATGAGAAAGACAAGAGATATAAGTGTTGATGAGATTGTGGAGAAAAGGGAACACTAGTGCATTATTGATGGAAATGTAAATTGGTGCAACCACTATGGAAAGCAATATGGAGCTTCCTGAAATTATTAAAAATAGAAACCCCATATAATCTTGTAATTTAATTTCTGGGTATATATCCAGAGAAAACAAATATAGGGTATTGAAGAGATATCTTCACTCCTATGTTCAGCATTATTCAGTATAGACAAAATACAAAAACAATCTAAGTGTCTATCAACATATGAATCGATAAAACAGATGTGATACACCTATGCATACGTGTGTGTGTGTGTGTGTGTGTGTGTGAGAGAGAGAGAGAGAGAGAGAGAGAGAGAGAGAGTAGTAAATGATACAAAATTTTAGCTATAAGATGAATAAGGTCTGAGGATCTAATATAAAGCATGGTTAGTTGACAACATTGTATTGTATAATAGAAATCTGCAAAGGGAATAGAACTTAAATGTTCTCACCAGAAGGAGGAGGAGAAGTATAAGAAGAGGAGAAAAGAAGAAAAAAGAAAAATGTGAGGTAATGGAAGTATTAACTAGGCGGGGTGAATCTTGTCACAATGTATAAGTATATTAAGTTACCACAATGTACACTTTAAATACCATACAATTTTTTCACTTACACTTTATTTAAACTTAAATTAAAAGGATATTTTTAAATAAAATATTTATTGAATTAGAGGCAAAAAATTATCCTGTGCTACCCCTCCCCCTTCCAAACACTTAATAATCAAAATTCAAATTGTCAAGTGAAAACTTTCAACCTCTCTCTGACAACATAACAATCACAGATAGCCTTCTCTTCTGTCTCAGAAAATGAGTCCATCTTATTCAAGAATAATTCATCTCAATGTCCTTCTTCCTCCCTTTTAGAAACTCCTCTATGAATTACTCTCTCTTCTCTATCTCTAGATCGTGCCTTTGGATTCTGTCTCAGCATATACACATATGCAAATTGTATAAAATAATCACAAATATGCACACATATATACTTTCTTTGATCACATGTTTTCTTCTAACTGATTTAATCTCATCTTCTCTTCATGTTCACACTACTTGCAGGTGTCATTTATACTATTTCACATGACTTATTCTTTTTTAGTCAACTGCAATCTGACATCTGCCACCAACATTCCACAGAAACTTCTCTTACTAAATGATTAATGGTGGCTATTAATGACCTTCTAACTGCCAACTTTACTTAACATGTATCATTGCATTTTATCTGCTAACATCCTAAGTGTATAGTCTTATCCCAGTTTTTCAGACAAGGAACTTCATTTCCTGGTAATTATTCAAGTCTCAGAAGTTAGCCTGATAGGATCAACTTGATTCACATGCTGACTCATGAGTTAAACACCATGGCCAGAGGATAGAATTTCTTTGCCTGGGCAAATTGAGGTTGTGTGTTTATCTTGGAAACAATCACAGGAGACAGGAATTAGATGCTTTGATCCATCAGGATTGAATAACTTTCTCCACCCCTGGAATCCTCAACACATAGAATAGTAAAAGGTGTTATCCCAAAAGAAATTCTACCACCTTTACAACTGTTATGATTTTTTAATGCTATGAACTTTTTTATACCAAAAAAAAGAATAAAAATTGAGAATAAGTTAGGAAAACTCTGTGATATTTTCAAATGTAATACATTCACATTATAAGGGCCCCAGAAAATGAGAGAGAGAGAGAGAGAGAGAGAGAGAGAGAGAGAGAAGGGTAGAAAACTTATTTGAAGAAATAATAGATAAAAACTTCCCTAAACCGGAAAAGGAAATTGACATCTCAATCCAGGAAGCACAGAGAGCCCCTAACAAGATGATCAAAAGGAGCTTCACACCATGACATATAATAATTAAAGTGGTAAAAAGTAACAATAGAGAATTTTAAAAGCAGCAGGAGAAAATAAAACAGCTACATACAAAAAGGAAACCCCACAAGGCTATCATCTAATTTTTCAGCATAAATTTTGCAGGCCAGAAGGGAGTGGCATGATATATTTCAAGTGCTGAAAGAAAAAACAAACAAACAAACAAACAAACCCCTCAGCACCAAGAATACCCAGAAAGATTATCATTGAGAATAGGAGAGACAAAGTTTCCTAAACAAAAGCAGGAGTTCATCACCACTAAACCAGCTTACAGGAAAGGTTAAAGTGAATTCTTTAAGTGGAAAAAAAGGTCATAGCTAGAAGTAAGAAAATTTTGAAAAAAAATTCAGTTAAAAGAAGACAAATAGTAAAAGTAGTAGACTAATCACTTGGAAATTCAGTAATGGATGGGGGTTAAAACACAAAAGTAATATCATGTATATCTATAAAAATTAGGCAAGAAACATACAAAATAAAAAAGGTGTAAAATATGACATCTACATAAAATGTGGAACAGGGAGTAAAAATTTACTGAATGTGTTTGAATGTAAGGAACCATCAACTTGCTATATACACTGCTATACCCATAAGATATTATATATTAACCCAATGGTAATCCCAAATGAAAAACTTATGATGGATGCATAAAAAATAAAGATGAAGGAATATAAGCACAACACTTAAAAATAAAAATCTATCAAATGATAATGGAAGAATGCAAGAGAAGAAAAAATAGAAAGAGTTTTTAAAAAAACAAGCAGAAAACAATGAACAAAATGCTGATAAGTACATACCTATAAATAACTACTTTAAATAAAAATGAACTAAATGCTCCAAACAAAAGAATAGTGACTGAATGAATCAAAAAGCAAGACCTGTATACTGCCTGCAAGAGACTCACTTTATGCCTAAAGATACATATAGATTGAAAGTGAAGGGATGGAAAAACATACCATGCAAATGGAAGCAAAAAATAAAAAAATAAAAAAGGTCAAGGTAGCAATATTTATATTGGACAAAACAGGTTTTAAAGCAAAGACTGTGATAATTAACAAAGAAGGGCACTACATAACGATAAAGAGATCAATCCAACAAGAGAATATAACACTTATAAATATCTATGCCCCCAACATAGGACAATCTAAATACATAAAGTAAATATTAGCAGACATAGAGAGGAAAGGGACAATAATACAATAATAGTAGGGTACTTTAACACCACACATCAATAGATAGATCATCCAGATGAAAATCAAAAAAGAAACAGTGGCTTTGAATGATATACTAGACCAGATGTACCTAACAGCTATATACAGAACATTCCATCCAAAAAGAGCAGAATACATATTCTTTTCAAGTGCATAGGGAATATTCTCCTGGATAGATCACATGTCAGGACACAAAACAAGTGTTAATAAATTTAAGAAGCTTGAAATAATGTTAAACATTTTTTTTTTCTCACCACATGGTATAAAATTAGAAATAAATTACAAGAAAAAATCTGGAAAGAACACAAGCACATGCAGATTAAACATGCTACTAAAAAACCAGTGGGTCAATCAAAAAATTAAGAAATTTTAAAAAATACATGGAAACAAATGAAAATAAAGACACAATGGTACAATTCTTTGGGATGTAGCAAAGGCCAGTTCTAAGAGGGAAGTTTCTAGAGATATAGGCCTATATCAAGAAACCAGAAAAATCTCAGACAACCTAAACTTACACTTACAGGTGATAAAAACAAAACAAAAAAGAAAAAAGAAACAATTCTTAAAGCTAGAAGAAAATAAATAAAAAAGATTACAGCACAAAAAATAAAATGGAGACTAAAACATACCAGAAAAGGTCAATGAAACCATGAGCTGCTTGCTTGAAAAGATAAACAAAATGGATAAATCTTTAGCCAGACTCACCAAGAAAACAAGAAGAGCTAAAGTAAAATCAGAAATGACAAGGAAGAATAATAACTGACACCACAGAAATATTAAGGATTATAAGAGAATACTATGAAAAAGTATATGCCAACAAACTGGACAACAGAGAAGTCAATAAATTCCTAGAAACATAATCTCCCAAATCTGAATCAGGAATAAGTAGAAAATTAGAACAGACCTATTATTAGTAATGTAACTGAATCAGTAATAATAATAATAATAATAAACCTTCCAACAAACAAAAGTCCAGGACCAGACAGCTTCACAGGTGCATTCTAACAAATATTTAAAGAAGAGTTAATACCTATTCTCTTAAAACTATTGTAAAAAATATAATGAAAGGAAAACTTCCAAATACATTCTATGAGTATTACTCTAATACCAAAACCACAAGAATACATTACCAAAAAAGAAAGAAAGAAAAGAAAACTATAGGTCAATATTTCTGATCAACAAAGATACAAAAATTCTCAACAAAGTATTAGCAAACCAAATTAAACAATACATTGAAGGGGCGCCTGGGTGGCACAGTCGGTTAAGCGTCCGACTTCAGCCAGGTCACGATCTCGCGGTCCCTGAGTTTGAGCCCCGCGTCAGGCTCTGGGCTGATGGCTCAGAGCCTGGAGCCTGTTTCCGATTCTGTGTCTCCCTCTCTCTCTGCCCCTCCCCCGTTCATGCTCTCTCTCTGTCCCAAAAAAAAAAAAAAAAAAAAAAAAAAAAAAAGTTGAAAAGAAAGAAAAAAAAAAACCACAATACATTGAAAAAATCATTCACTGGGGACTTCCTGGGAAGATGGCACAGTATGAGGGTTCTAAGCTTACCTCATACTGTAAATACAACTAGATAACACACTTATCACTGTGAATAACCCAGAAAATGACTCAAAGCCTGGCAGAACAGATTCGTCACAGCTAAGCATAGGGAAGAGGCCATATCAAAGAGGGTAGGAAGATCAGAGACATGGATGGGAGCTAAACTGATCCATGGGACTGTCCATAGGAGGGAGGGATGCCACAGGCACATAGAAGGGAGAGAAATAGACCCTCAAACCTAGCACCCCAGGCAAGGGGAACCTGCATAGGGAAGAGCATAGGGAAGACAAATCCCCATAACATGTGGCTGTGAAAACCAGAGGGGCCTAATTTCATGAGTACTTATAATCACTGGGGCTTACCACCTGGAACTTTAGAAATCAGCAGGCTCAGCTCAGGGAGAGCTAGAGGGTGAGAGGAAACTGAGTCCTTGTCCTTAAAGAGACAGTACAACAAACCATCCCACAGAGATACAGAATAGAAATAGGTTTGGAAAACACCCGGGGTATAGGGAAAGGAGACTTACTTACTAATCTCAGATCATGTACTGGATAGGCAGAAATCATTAGGAGACTTCTACAAGAATAAGGGAGCTGGAAGGCTCCATTTCCCTCCCCTGTCTCCCAGCCTAGACACACTGACACTTGTAGGAAGCAGTACATAGCCAACTTTCTCCACCTAACTTGCTAACAGTGCACGTTGCCCTCACATTCTCTTGTGGACATGCCTCCTCCAGCCAGCTTCAGTTCCAGGTGTCCTCCTACAGCTGACTCCTGTAAACTTTGTGAACACCCCCCGCGCTCCTCCCCCCTCTTCTGCAGATCAACCTCCTTCAGCCTCACTGCAGTTTTCTAAAGCAGCTCCAGGTCTCTTCCCACAACAGACCTGCAAAACCTTAATAACACACGTACTCCATTTCGACATTCTCCTGCAGACTTCCCTCTCTAATACGTCCTTGGCCGGAGCCCATCCAAATGGAGCCACAAATTTGGCAGTGTGCAAGCAGCCCTGATAGGAGTCCACACCACTTCTGGGGAGAGGGAAAGATAATAACACATACCAGTCCAACTGTGATGCCAGCAATGGGCTTGGAGCAGACACCCGGTCTGACTACAGGTCCTGTCCACCAATGAAATCTTCTCAGGGGACAACCCTGGGAAAGTGCCCTGTAGTTCAGTGCTATTGTATCTCTGACAAATGCCTGATCTGATTCAATTCAAGCCCAGGGTAGCCTCAGACTGGCCATTAACAACACAGGGATAAAATCCTGCCCACAACAGGCAAAGAGAGCCATAGCAGATGACTGGACAAAAAGTAAACACAGCTCAGCCACCACAGTAGAGTGAACACAATACACAGAAGAGACATCCCTCAAACACCATGTTCTAGTGAACAGAGAACATTACACTTCAGGGCACTGCAGGAACTCTTCTTCATGAGACCACTACTTTTAAGAGCAGGAGACATAGCTGACTTTCCTAACACATAGAAAAAGACACAGAGATTACAAAAAACGAGGACACAGAGGAACATGTCTCAAAGGAAAGAATAGGACAAAACCACAGCAAGAGAGCTAAAACACAGATATGCACTATGACTGATAGAATATTTAAAGTGATGATAGATACTATGATATGATATTTAGTAAAGTAATAAAAACACTCACCGGACTTGAGAAAAGAGTGGAAGACCTCAGTGAGACCCTCAACAGAGAGAAAACATAAAAGGAACCAATCAGAGATGAAGAGTTCAATAATTAAATTAAAAATGCACTAGAGAGAATATATGGTAGACTAGAGGAAGCAAAACAAAGATAAACAACCTGTAGGATAGGGTAATGTAAAGCAATCAAGATGAACAGGAGATAGGAAAAATAATAATAAAAAAAAATGAAAATAGACTTAGGGGACTCAGTGACAGCAAGTCAATGACATTTGCATTATAGAGATCCCAGAAAGAGAGAGAAAAGGGGGGATAAAATGTACTTAAGGAAATAATAGCTGGAAACTTCCCAAATCTGAGGAAGGAAACAGAAATCCAGATCTAGAAGGCACAGAGCCCACAATAAAATAAACCCAAGGAGGTCCACACTACGACACATAGTAATTAAAAGGGCAAAGAATGGTGATAAAGAGAGAATTGCAAAGCAGCAAGAAAAAAAGAAATCACCTACAAGGCAAACCCCATAAGGCTCTCGGTTGATGTTTTCAGCAGAAACATTGCAGGCCACAAGGGAGTGGTACAATATATTGAAAGTGATGAAAGAAAAAACCCTGCAACCAAGAATACTCTATCCAGCAAGGTTATCTTTGAGAATAAAAGGAAAGATAAAGAGTTTCTCAGATAAACAAAAGTTAAAGGAATTAATGACCATTAAACCAGCCCTACAAGTAATGTTAAAGGGGATATTTTGAGTAGAAATGAAAGACCATAAATAGAAAGTTGTAGGAAGCACAAAAACAATAAAATTAAATGTATCTATAAACATCAGTCAAGGGATTCACAAAATAAAATGAAGTATGACACCTTATACCTAAAACCTCCCACCTTCAGTGGGAGGGAATAAAGAATTGGTAAACTTAAGGAACAATCAACTTAATACAGACTTCTCTAGGCATTAGATGATGTATATAAACCTAATGGTAACCACAAATCAAACACTAGTAACAAATATGTAAAAACTAAAAAGAACGAAATCCAAGTATAAGTCTAAAGAAAGCAAGCAAATCATGAGAAAAGAGAGCAAGAGGAGAAAAGAACAGAGAACTACAAAACTACAAAAAAAAAACCCAAAACCCTACAAAAGCAAGTGTAAAACAAGTAAAAAAGCCAATAAGTACATACCTATCAATAATTATTGTGAATGTAAATGGAAAAATGTTCCAAAAAAAAAAAAAGACATAGGATGACCAAATAGAGAAAAGGGCAAACCCATCTATAAGCTGCCTACAAGACACTCATTTTAGACCTAAGGACACAAGCAGATTGAAAGTGAGGGGATAGAAAGCATTTATCATGCAAATGGAAGTGAAAAGAAAGCCCTTGTAGCTATACTTATATTGCACAAAATAGACCTTAAAACAAAAACTGTAGCAAGAGACAAAGAAGGACACTGTATAAAAATAAAGTGGACAATCCAACAAGATATAACAATTGTAAATATTTATGCACCCAACAAGAAAACACCCAAATGCATAAATCAGTTAATAACACACATAAAGGAAGTAATTAATAGTAATACAATAATAGTAGGGGACTTTAACACCCAACGTACATCAATGGATAGATCGCCCAAACAAAAAAATCAATAAAGAAACAATGGCTTTGAATGACACATTGGATCAGATGGATTTAATAGATACATTCAGGACATTCATCCAAAAAGAGCAGAATACACACATTCATGGAACATTCTCCAGAATATATCATATAATAGGCCACAAAAAAATCTCTACAAATTCAAAAAGACTGGTCATACTATCATGCATCTTTTCTGAGCACAGCACTATGGAACTAGAAATCAACCACAAGAAAATATCTGGAAAGAGAACAAATACATGGAAGTTAAATAACATGTTAATAAACAATGAATGGGTCAACCAAGAAATCAAAGAGGAAGTAAAAAATACATGGAGACAAGTGAAAATGAAAACCCAATGATCCAAGATCTTCAAGATGCAGGAAAAACTGTTCTAAGGGAAAAGTTTATAGTGATACAGGCTTACCTCAAGAAGCAAGAAAAATCTCAAATAAACAGCCTAACCTTACATCTAAAGGAGGTTAAAAAAAAACAATAAAAAAGAACCAAACCCAAAACCAGTGGAAGGAGGGAAATAATAAAGATTAGAGCAAAAATGAATGAAATAGAAACAAACAAAAAAATAGAATAGATCAAAGAAACCAGGAGCTGGTTCTTTGAAAAGATTAACAATAAACCTTTAGCCAGATGCATCAAAGTGAGAGAGAGAGAGGACTCAAAACCATAAATGACAGAGGAAAAATAACAATTGACACCACAGAAATACAAAGGAATATAAGAGAATATTAAAAAGTATATGCCAACAAATTAGACAAGGAGAAATATATATATTCCTAGAAACATATAGCCTAAAAATGAATCAGAAATAAATAGAAAATTTGTACAGACTGATTACTAGCACTGAAATTCAATCAGTAATCAAAAAATTTCCCAGGGCGCCTGGGTGGCTCAGTCAGTTAAGGTCAGGTCATGATCTCATGGTTTGTGAGTTTGAGCCCTGCGTCGGGCTCCATGCTGACAGCTCAGTGCCTGAAGCCTGCTTCATACTCTGTCTCTCTCTCTCTCTTTCTCTGCCCCTTCCCTGTTTATTCTCTGTCTCTCTCTCTCTCACAAAAATAAATAAACATAAACAAAATTCCCAACAAACAAAAGTCCAGGACTAGATGGCTTCACAGGTAAAATTCTACCAAACATTTAAAGAAGAGTTAATATCTATTCTCAAACTATTTCAAAAAATAAAAGAGGAAGGAAAGCTTCCAAATTCATCCTATGAGGTCAGGATTACCCTGATACAAAAACTAGATAAAGACATTACAAAAAAAGGGGGGGAGAGGGAATTACAGTCCAATATCCCTGATGAACACAGATGCAAAAATTCTCAAGAAAATACTAGCAAACTGAATATAACAATACATTTAAAAAAGAATTCACCATGATCAAGTGGAATTTATTCCTATGATGCAAGCGTGTTTCAAAATTCTCCATTTTGAGAATTCTTTCATTCTCACCAATATGATACATCATATCAGCAAGACAAATAGTAAAAACCATATATTTTTCAAAAGATGCAGAAAAAGCATTTGACAACATACAACATCCATTCATGTTAAAAACACTGAAAAAGTAGGTTTGGAGGAAACGTACCTCAACATAATAAAGGCTTTAAATGAAAAATCCACAGCTAGCATCATACTTAATGGTGAAAAAACAGCTTCTCCCCCAAGATCAGGAACAAGACAAGAAAGTCCACTCTCACTACATTTATTCAACATAGTACTGGAAGTCCTAGCCACAGCAATCAGACAAGAAAAAGTTATAAAAGGCATCCAAATAAGTAAGAAAGAAGTAAAGCTTTCACTATTTGCAGATGACATGAATGTGGAAAAACCAGACTCCACCAAAAACTACTAGAACTAATAAATAAATTCATTAAGTTTGCAGGATACAAAATTAACATAAAGAAATCCACTGAATTTCTATACACTAATAATGAAGTATCAGAAAGAGAAATTAAGAAAATAATCACATTTACATTTGTACCAAAAATAAGAAAATAGCTGGGGTTCCTGGGTGGCTCGGTCAGTTAAGTGTCCAACTTCGGCTCAGGTCATGATCTCATGGCTTGTGAGTTTGAGCCTCATGTTGGGTTCTGTGCTGACAGTTTGAAGCCTGGAGCCTATTTTGGATTCTGTGTCTCTATCTCTCTCTGTGTCCCTCCCATACTTGTGCTCTCTCTCTCAAAACAAACACATAAACATTTAAAAAATAGCTAAGAATAAGCTTAACCAAGGAGGTTAAACACCTGTATTCTGAAAACTATAAAACATTGATAAAAAATACCTGAAGACAACAAAGATATTCCATACTCATGGATCAGAAGAATCAATGTTGTTAAAATGTCCATACTGCCCAAAGCAATGTACAGATATTTATTTATTTATTTATTTGGGAGAGTGAAAGCAGGGGAGGGGCAGAGAGAGGGGGACAGAGGATCTGAAGCAGGCTTTGTATTGACATGCTGACACTAGTGAGCCCAATGTGGGGTTCGAACTCATGAACCATGAGGTCATCACCTGAACCAAAGTTGGTCGCTCAAACAACTGAGCCATCCAGATGCCCCTGCAATGTACAGATTTAATGCTGTCTCTATCAAAATACAACCGGAATATTTCAGAGAACTTGAACAAATAATCCTAATTTTTCTATGGAACCACAAAAGACCCCAAGAACCTAAGCAATCTTGAAAAAGAACAAAGCTGTAAGTATCACAACCCCAGATTTTAAGATATACTACAAAGCTGCAGCAATCAAAACAGTATGATATCAGCATGGAAACAGACACAGAAATCAATGGAATAGAGATCCCAGAAATAAACCCATGATTATATGGTTAATTAATCTTTAATAAAGGAGTCAAGAATATACAAGGGGAAAAGATAGTCTCTTCAATAAATGGTGATGGGAAAACTGGACAGCCATATGCAAAAGAATGAAACTGGACCACTTTCTTACACCATGCACATACACAAAAACTAAAAATGGATTAAACACCTAAATGTGAGACCTGAACGCATAAAAGTCCTTAGAAGAGAGCATAGGCAGTAATTTCTCTGAAATCAGTCATAGCAACATTTTTCTAGATAATTCTTCCAAGACAATGGAAACAAAAACAAAAATAAACTATTGGGCCTACATGAAAATAAAAAGCTTCTGTACAGCAAAGGAAACAATCAACAAAATAACAAGACAACCTACTGAATGGCAGAAGGTATTTGCAAATGACATATTCGATAAAGGGTTAGTGTCCAAGATACATAAAAAAGTACACAATACCAAATAACCCAATTAAAAATGGGAAAAATTCATGAACAGATATTTCTCTAAAGAAGAGATACAGATAGCCAACAGAACCATGAAAAGATGTTCAACATGACTCATCAGGGGAATGCAAATCAAAACCATAATGAGATGTCACCTTACACTTGTCAGAATTGGTAAAATAAAAAAAGACAAGAAATAGCAAGGGTTGGCAAAGATGTGGAGAGAAAGGAACTATCACACATTATTAGTGGGACATGTAAATTGGTGCAACCACTGTGGGAAACAATATGGAGGCTTTTCCCCCAAATTAGCCTAGAAATATGTGATCCAGTAATTCCACTAGGCACTTACCAAATGAAATGCAAACACTATTTTATTTTTTTATTCTTTATGTATTTATTTTGGGAAAGTGAGAAAAAGAGAGTGGGGGAAGGGCAGAGAAATAAGAATCCCAAGCTAATGCTACAGAGCCTGTATCATCAGCACAGAGCCTGATGTGGGGCTTGATCTCAAAACCATGAGATCAAAACCTGAGTTGAAATCAAGAGTCAGTCCTCCACAGACACAAAAAGATTGAGATCATACCATGCATATTTTCAGATCACTATGCTATGTAACTTGAAGTCAACCACAAGAAAAAATTTGGGAATACCACACATATAAGAAGATTAAAAAAACAGCCTACTAAATAATGAATAGGTTAACTAGGAAATTAAAAATAAATTTAAAAAATACAAGGAAGCAAGTGAAAATGAAAACATGACAGCCCAAATCCTTTGGGATGCAGCAAAAGTGGTTCTAAGAAGGAAGTACATTGTAATACAGGCCACCTCAAGAAGCAAGAAAAGTCTCAAGTATACAACCTAATCTTACACCTTAAAGAGCTAGGAAAGGAAGAGAAAATACAGCATAAAGCCAGAATAAGAAGGGAAATAATAAAGATTAGAGCATAAATAAACTATATGGAACCAACAACAACAATAACAACAACAGCAGCAGCAGCAGCAATAACAAAAACAAGTAGAACAGATCAAAAAAACTAAGAGCTGATTCTTTGAAAGAATTAATAAAATTGATAGATCCCTAGCCAGACTTATCAAAAAGAAAAGAGAGAGGACACAAATAGATAAAATCACATAGGAAAGAGGAGAGATCACAATTAATACCACAGAAATACAATTATAAGAGAATACTATGAAAAATTATATGCCGAGAAACGGGGCAATCTGGAAGAAATGGACAAATTCCTAGAAACACACAAACTACCAAAACTGAAAAAGGAAGAAATAGAAATTTGAAAAGACCCATAACCAGCAAAGAAATTGAATCAATAATCAAAAATCTGTAAACAGTGTTGCCTGGGTGGCTCAGTCAGTTAAGCCTCCAACTCTTTTTTTTTTTTTTTAATTTTTTTTTTCAACGTTTATTTATTTTTGGGACAGAGAGAGACAAAGCATGAACGGGGGAGGGACAGAGAGAGAGGGAGACACAGAATTGGAAACAGGCTCCAGGCTCCGAGCCATCAGCCCAGAGCCTGACGCTGGGCTCGAACTCACGGACCGCAAGATCGTGACCTGGCTGAAGTCGGCCGCTTAACCGACTGCGCCACCCAGGCGCCCCAAGCCTCCAACTCTTGATTTCACTGTTTGTGAGTTTGAGCCCTGCATCAGGCTTTGTGCTGACAGCACAGAGCCTGCTTGGGATCCTCTCTCTCCTCTCTCTGCCCTTCCCCTTCTCACTCGTTTGCTGTCTCTCTCAAAATAAACAAGATTAATAAAAACTTATAAAAAACTACAAAAAAATCTCCAAACAAACAAAAGTCCAGGGCCAGATGGGTTCCCAGGGGAATCCTACCAGACATTTAAAGAAGAGTTAACATCTATTCTCTCAAACTGCTATTCCCCAAAAAATAGAAATGGAAGGAGAGCATTTTATGAGGCCAGCATTGCCTTGATTCTGAAGCCAGACTAAGATCCCATTAAAAAGGAGAATACAGACCAGTATCTCTGATGAACATGGATGCAAAAATTCTCAACAAGATCCCATCAAATCAAATCCAACAGTACAAAAAAGAATTATTCACCATGATCAAGTGGGATTTATTCCTGTGCTATGGGGCTGGTTCAATATTTGCAAATCAATCACCACGATATACTGCATTAATAAAAGAAAGGATAAAAATCCAAATGACCTTCTCAATAGATGCAAAAAAAGCATTTCACAAATATAGCATCCACTCTTGATTTAAAAAAAACCCTCAACAAAGGAAGTATAGATGATACCCCAGCATCATAAAAGCCATACACATAGGACCCACAGTTAATATCATCCTTAATTGGGAAAAACTGAGATCTTTTCCTCTATGGTCAGAAACAAGACAGGGATGTACAATTTCTCCATTACTATTTAATATACTACTAGAAGTCTTAGTCTCAGCAATCAGACAACAAAAAGAAACAAAAGGCATCCAAATTGGCAAGGGGAAAGTCAAATTCGCACTATTTGCAGACAACATGATATTCCATGTAGAAAACCGGAAAGACTCCACTAATAATTTTCTAGAACTAATATATGAATTCAGCAAAGTTGCAGGATATAAAATCATTGTACAGAAATCTGTTGCATTTCTGTACACAAAATGAAGCATCAGAAAAAGAAATCAAGGAATCAATACCATTTGCAATTGGAACAAAAACAATAAGATACCTAGCAATAAACCTAATCAAAGAAGGAAAGGATTTGTGTACTCTGAAAACCATAGAACACTTATGAAAGAAATTGAAGAGGGCATAAAGAAATGGGAAAAAGTTCCATGCTCATGGATTGGAAGAAGATTGTTAAAATATATATACTACACAAAGCAATATATATATTCAATGCAACCCCTTTCAAAATACCACCAGCATTTTTCACAGAGCTAGAACAAACAATTCTAACATTTGTATGGAACCACAAAAGACCCCAAATAGACAAATTCATCATGAAAAAGAAAGTAAGTCCGGAGGCATCACGATTCCAGACTTTAAGCTACATTACAAAGCTGTAGTTATCAAAATAGTATGGCACTGGCACAAAAAACAGACACATAGATCAATGGAATAGAATAGAAAACTAGAAATAGACCCACAAGTATATGGTCAACTAATCTTTGACAAATCAGGAAAGAATATCCAATGGAAAAAAGACAGTCTCTCCAAAAAATGATGTTGGGGAAACTGGACAACCACAAGCAAGAGAATGAACCTGTACCACTTTCTTACACCATACACAAAAATAAATTCAAAATGGATGAAAGATGTAAAGGTGAGACAGGAAACCATCAAAATTGTAGAGGAGAACACAGGCAGCAACTTCTCTGACCTCAGCTGTAGCAATTTCTTACTACATGTGTCACCAAAGGCAAGGGAAACAAAAGCAACAATGAACTTTTGGGACTTCATCAAGATAAAAAGCTTCTGCACAGCAAAGGAAATAACCAACAAAACTGACAGGCAGCATACAAAATGGGAGAAGATATTTGCAAATGACATATCTGATGCAGGGTTAGTTTAAAATATATTATACACACATATATAGTATGTATATTAATATAATATATGAAAGTATAGTTTAATAAAGACCTTATTAAACTCAACATCCAAAAGCCAAATAATCCAGTTAAGAAATGAGCAGAAGACATGAATAGATATTTTGCCAAAGAAGACATCCAGATGGCTAATGGACACATGGGAAGATGCTCAACATCACAGAAATACAAATCAAACCATAATGAGATACCACCTCACACTTGTAAGAATGACTAAAATTAACACAGGAAATAAGAGATGTTGATGAAGAAGCAGTGAAAGGGGAACTCTCTTACACTGTTGGGAATTCAAAGTGGTGCAGCCATTCTGTAAAATAGTATGGAGGTTTCTCAAAAATTAAAAAATAGAACTATCCTATAATCCAGCAATCGCACTACTAGATATTTACCCAAAGGATACAAAAATACAGATTTGAAGGGGTGCATGCACCCCAATGTTTATAGTAGCACAATCAACAATAGTCAAACTATAGAAAGAGACCAAATGTCCATTGACTGATGAATGGGTAAAGAAGAAGTGATATATATATCCAGTGGAATATTATTCAGCCAACAAAAAGAATGAAATGTTGCCATTTATCTGCAAATATGTAGATAGAGCTAGAGTGTATTAAGCTAAGCAAAGTCAGTTAGAGAAAGACAAATACCATATGTTTTCACTCACATGTAGAATTTAGGAAACAAAACAGAGGAACATATGGGAAGGGGAAAAAAGTGGGAAACAAACTCTTAATTATAGAAAACAAACAGGGTTGATGGAGGGAAGTGGATGGGGGTGAGCTAAATGGGTGATGGATTTTAGGGAGGGCATTTATGATGAGCACTGGGTGTTATATATAAGTGATGAATCACTAAATGCTACTCCTGAAACCAATATTATACTATTGTTAACTAAGTAGGATTTAAAGAAAAATTTGGAGAAAATTTAAATTAAATTAAATTAAATTAAATTAAAAGAGATAGATGATAGATGATAGATAGATAGATAGATAGATAGATAGATAGATTTAGCATGCAAAGTGGCAAAAATATGGAAAAAAGGCTAACACAACCCTAGTGAGTTTTTTTTTTTTTGCAGTTTGTGCATAGCATGGAAGTACAAAATGATGACTATACAGAAATAACCAAGAATTGCATTAGGGCTTTGAGAAGCAAGGGCAGAAAAGAACAAAAGAATGACCCTTCTGGATCCAATGGCCAAAGGGATGACTAATGTCATAACAGATACCACTCTGGACTGAGAAGTTGCACCACAGACCAGGTACCACTTCATAAGCCCCATCAACAAATTGCAGAGACTGGAGGGTGGAAACCCTATATAAATTCCTTTGTTCATTTATTCATTCAACGAATTCTTATAGAGCTCCTATCATCTTCCTATAAATACAGAATTAAACCAAACAATGTTGATTTCCCTGAAAATATCACCAGACGACCTGTTAATAAAGCAGAGGTAAATTTATTAGAATTTGCTACAGTAAGTAATACTACCTTGATGGAGTTTTAAGAGTGTCACAGAAAGAAGTCAAACTAAAATAGTGTGATTTTGGGTCTGAGATCAAGTAGTTTAAGGTAGGTCTTTCAAAGTGAGGAATGGAATGGAATTCAACAGAGACTGTGATGTAATCTTTCAGGATTGGCCATCACAAAGATATCAGTCTTGAAGTGAGTCTTGGTAAGTAAACCATCATTGATGAGCAAACTGTCCAGGTGAGCAGGTCATTGCCTTTGATAAATTGTTCTGAGGGAATTTTTTGAAGTAAACCATAAAGTTATTTATTGGCTTACAGCCTTGCCTTTTCTGGCCAACGTTTTTCTGTAACAAACAACTAAGTCATGCTGACATGACTGTAGACCATCTAAGTTATATTGTCACAGGTGGTCTTGTTTTTCAACAAAATCCCCATGGGGCTTCAATTTTGTGGGGGAAGATAAACTATACAAATTATATAGAGATATATTAAGTAGTGACTAGTGTAGTGGAAAAAGAATAAAGCAGAACAGTGTAGAAAGAGATTGGAATAGGATTGAGGCTGCTATTTTATATCATGTGATTAGGAAAGACTTCATTGGTGATGAAACACTTGAGAACTTCCTGCTGGATGTGTAAGAGAGAGCTATAAAGACTGGGACAGGAAACGCTTGAGGGTGTCTCTACCACTTTAGAAATGGGAGCTCAATAGTTCAGTAAGAGAAAAATATAGTGCATTTCTTTCTCACCTGAGTTGACAGGTGATATTTCTACCAAAAAATAGGCAATCTGCCACTTATTTCTCCTTGCCTTTCTATGTTAGATTCTCCATCCTGCCTCAACTGTTGCTCTTTTTGAGTATATCACACCTCTCCCAGGTCTGCTGCTGGAAAAGCAGCTCTGACCTTGCAGATTCCCATGTTTGTCTTCTACATTTCATCATGTCCCACACTGCTCTTCCACTTCCTGAACTTCCTGCAGGCTTTCTCTCTCTTAGGCAGCAAACACTCCTCTCTCTTTGGGCACAAGTTGCCTCCTTGCCCACAAAGATCATTGGATGAGGCAGCTGAAGCCATGGCATTCTGAAAAGAAGAGGAGACTGAAGCACAGATTGGTGAAAGAATTTTCCTACCACACAACATTAGGAGTGGAATAAGCAGGTGGGCTTTCCTGACACCTAGCTTCCATCTGTTGAAAAAATAAGACTCTCTCAAGGCATATATGGAGTATGCTACCTCTCTCTGAGAGACGCATTATGGTTTTAATATAGTCTGGGATATCTCAGACTATTAGATCTGGACTTTTTATTTAAAATATTTATAACTTTGGATGCTTGGGTGGCTCAGTCAGTTGAGCATCCAACTCATGATACCAGCGTGATGTAATCTTTCAGGATTGGCCATCACAAAGAAATCAGTCTTGAAGTGAGTCTTGGGAAGTAAACCAAGTGTTGAGCCTGGAGCCTGCTTAAGATTCTCTCTTTCTCTCCCTCTGCCCCTCTCCCCTGCTCATGCACACGCTCTCTCTCTCTCTGTCTAAAAATAAAATGAAATAAAATAAAATAAAACAAAACAATCATAACATACAGTTCTTTGCAGTTTGCAACGAATTTGTATATTCATTTGTGCTTTACACAGAACTCTAAGGGATAGTCTGGAAGATGATGATGATGATAATGATGGTAGAAGCTAACTAACATTTGAGGGACCACTAACTATATGCATGCATCAGTTCTAAGTGATTTATATATAATATCATTTCATCCTCACAGCATTTCCTATGATTATTACATTCCTGCTTTCTGGCTAGAAAACTGAAAGAGAAGTTAAATAACTCATTCCAGGTATGTTAGCTATATGTGATTGAGCCTGGAACTAAACCCAGAAACTCTGATCTGAAGCCTGCATATTCTTCCCTCTACTGTAAGCCTCTATAGTGTCCCTGTTTCACAGGTTTGGAAACAGAGAGTCCACCATTGTTGTTCAATGGTGAATGTAGAAATATAATCCTAGTTTTGTAACCTTCTATTTCCTACAACTTCCTGTTTGAAACCTAGTACCTTTTTTTTTTTTTGCTACATTCAGAATGAAAGCCTTAAGAAACTGCTTTGTTTAACCTAGAAGAGGGGATAAAAGTGGATTTAGAATAAAGGTAATTTTTCACTATTAAAGACAGTGTAGGAAGTTCTAGTCCCCAGCTTGCACCATCCCCAAATATCCCAGCAGGGTGGCCTTACCATGGTGCATATTGGGATACCCCATGTCAGTGCTCACTATAGCTCCAGCCATCTCATCAAAGTTACACAGGTGCAAAGCATCCTGGCACATTTCAGGCTCATACCACTTTGGCTCCAGATGATTTGTCTGTGACCCATGATGCAGAGCACCCCTGACACCCTGACCTATACCTGACTAGGCTCCAGTAGCCCCATCAGCATGCCCAGTGTGCAAATGCCTAGGGTAGTCTGGCTTGCAACCACTTAAGCTTCAGCTGTCTTTCCAGGGTGCCCTCTGTGCTAAAAGCCCCAGGATTGCCCTGGCCCACATCCAACTTAGCTCTGGCCATCCCATTAGGGTGGCTCCCAGCACTGAATGCCTTGAGACTCTCAGAACATGCATGACAGCCAAAGTCAGCAGGCACACACAATCTACACAGGGGATGACCATACACAAAACCATTCCTTCAAGTTTTGGAGAAGTAGCTGTTCTGCCTAATTCACAGAAACAAACACAGAAAGTCAAGCAAAATGAGACAGAAATATCCTCAAAATGAAAGAATACGATAAAACTTCAGAAATAGAACTAAATGGAGCAGACATAAGCAATCTACCTGATAAAGAGTTCAAAGTAATGGTCATAAAGATGCTCACCAGACTCAAGAGAAAATTGGACGAACTCAGTGAGAACTTCAGAGATATAGAACAGAAAATATATAAAAAAGAAACAATTAGAGTTGAAGAATATAATAACTGAATGAAATGAACATAAATGAAAAATACACTGAAGGGAATCAACAGTAAGTTAGAGGATGCAGAAAAATTGATTAGTGATTTAGAAGACAGAGTAATAGAAAGTGCCAAGTTGAATAGCTAAAAGAAAACAATAATTTAAAAAGAGGCTAGGTTAAGAAATTTCTTGGACAACATCAGGCAAACATTCACATCATAGGAATCCCAGAGGAGAAAAGAGAAAGGTGCAGAAAACTTACTTGAAGAAATGATAGCTTAAAACTTCCCTAATCTGGGGAAAATAACAGGTTCAGGAAGCACAGAAAACTCCAAAGAAGATGAACCTAACGAGATCCATACCATGACACACAACAATAGTTAAAGAGAGAATTTTAAAAGCAACAAGAGAAAAGAAAACAGCTATATGCAAGGGAAACCTCACTAGGTTATCAGCTGACTTTTCACCAGAAATTTTGCAGACCAGAAGGGAGTGGCCACATTATATGTAATATTTCACCCAAAACCAACAGTCTTTCAAGTGCACATGGAATATTCTCCAGGATAGATCACACGTTAGGACACAAAACAAGTCTCAATAAATTTAAGATTGAAATCATATCAAGCATCCTTTCCAACCAGAAATGACTTGAAACAGGAAATCAATTACAAGGCAAAAATAGGAAGAAACACAAACATGTGGAGGCTAATCAAATGCTACTAATGGGTCAACTAAGAAATCAAAGAGGAAATAAAAAATACCTGGAAACAAATAAAAATGAAAGCACAATGGCCCAAGATATTTGGGATATGACAAAAGTAGTTCTAAGAAAGAAATTTATAGCAATACAGGTCTATATCAAGAAACAAGAAAAATATCAAATATAAAAATATAACATTACATCTAAAGGAATTAGAAAAAGAGAACAAATAAAGTCCAAAGCTAGTAGGCAGAATGAAATAAAGATTGGAGTGGAAATAAATAAAATAGAGACTAAAAATATACAAAAGATCAATGAAACCAAGAGTTGGTTCTTTGAAAAGATGAAAAAGATTGATAAAACTTTAGTCAGACTCATCAAATAGAGGTCTCAAATAAATAAAATCAGGAATGAAAGAGGAGAAGTAATCACCAGCACCACAGAAATATAAGTCTCTTTATAAGAGACTACTATGAAAAATTATATGCCTACAAATTGGACAACTTAGAAGAAATGGACAAATACTTAGAAACATACAATCTTTTAAAACTTAACCAGGAAGAAGTAGAACATCTGAATAGACCAATTTTAGTAATGAAATTCAAGCAGTAATAAAAATTTCCCAACAAACAAAAGTCCAGGATTAGATGAATTCACAGATGAAGCCTACCAAAGATTTAAAGAAGAGTTCATACCTATTCTCCTCAAACTATTCCAAAAAAATACAAGGCTAAAGAAAGCTTCCAAATACATTCTATCAGGCCAGTATTATCCTGATACGAAAACCAGATAAAATATTACAAAACCCCTCCAAAACTACAGGTCAATATCCCTGAGGAACATAGGTGCAAAAATCCTCAACAAAGTACGACCAAACTGCATTCAATAACACATTAAAAGGATCATTTACCACTATCAACTGGACTTTATTCCAGGGATACAAGGATGGTTCAATATCCACAAGTCAATCAACATGACATACCACATAAACAAAATGAAGAATAATCATATCTCAATAGATGCAGAAAAAGAATTTGACAAAATTCAACATCTACCCATGATAAAAAGTCTCAACAAGGTGGGTTTAGGGGAAACATACCTCAACATACTAAAGTACATATATGACAAAGCCACAGCTAATGTCCAACTTGATGAAAAAATGAGAGCTGTTCCTCAAAGATCAGTAACAAGACAAATACTCCTGCAAAGATCAGGAACAAGACAAGTACTCCTCTACTGCAGCCACTTTTATTCATCATGGTATTAGAAGTTTTAGCAACAGCAACCAGACAAGGAAAAGAAACTAAAAGCATCCAAATTAGTAAGAAAGGAGTAAAATGGTCAGTATTTGCAGATGACATGATACTATATATAGAAAACCTGAAAGATTCCATCAAAAAACTACTAGAAGTAATAAAGGAATTCAGTAAAGTTACAGGATGCAAAATTAATATACAGAAATTTGTTGTATTTCCATACACTAATAATGAAGTAGCAGAAAGAGAAATTAAGAAAACAGTCTCATTTCCAATTGCATCAAAAAGAATAAAATATCTAGGAATAAACTTAACCAAGTTGGTGAAAGAGCTGTACTCTGAAAACTATAAAACATTAATGAAAGAAATTGAAGACAACACCAACAATAGAAAGACATATCATGCTTATGGATTGGAAGAATTCGTATTGTTACAATATCCGTACTACCCCAAGCAATCTACAAATCCAATCAAATCCCTACCAATAGGGCTTTTCACAGAAGTAGAAGAAATAGTCCTAAAATTCATATGCAACCACAAAAGACTCTGAATAGCAAAGCAATCTTAAAGAACAAAGCAGAGGTATCACACTCCAGATTTCAAACTATACTACAAAGCTATAATAATCAAAACACATATAGCACAAAAACAGACACATAGATCAATGGAACAGGATAGAAAGCACAGAAATAAACCCATGCATACATGGTCAATTAATCTATAACAAAGGAGGCAAGTATATACCAAGAGGAAAAGTCTTTTCAATAAATGGTGCTGGGAAAACTGGACAGCATATTCAAAAGAATGAAACTGCACCACTTTCTTATACTATATACAAAATAAAGTCAAAATAGATTAAAAACTTAAATATGAGACCTGAAATCATAACACTTCTAGAAGAAAACATAGGCAGTAATCCCTTTGGCATTAGCCTTAGTAACATTTTTCCTCAAAGCAAGGAAATAAAAGCAAAAACAAACTATTGTAACTATACCAAAATAAAAAGTTTTTGCACAGCAAAGGAAATCATCAACAAAATGAAAAGGTAACCTACTGATTGGGAGAAGATATTTGCAAATGATATATTTAATAAAAGATCAACATTCAAAATACACAAACAACTTATGTAACTCAACACCAAAACAAAAACAAAAACAAAAACCAAACAATAGGATTAAAAATGAGCAGAAGGACTGAATAGACATTTTCCCAAAGATGATATGGAGGTGGTCAACAGACATGTGAAAATATGCTAAACATCACCAATCATCAAGGAAATGCAAATCAGAACCAAAATGAGATATCATCTTATACCTGGCAGAATGGCCAGTATCAAAAATATAAGAAATAACAAGTGTTGATGAGGATGTGAGAAAAAGGAACTCTTGTGTACTCTTCGTAGGAATGCGAATTGGTACAGCCACTGTGGGAAAGAGTAATGAAGTTTCCTCAAAAAATTAAAAATAGAAATACAATATGGTACAGTATTTCTAATGGAAATTTACACAAAGCAAACAAAAACACTAATTCAAAAAGACATATACACTTTTATGTTTATTGCAGCATTATTTATAATAGCCAAGACATTGAAGCAACTAAGTTTCTGTCATTAGATGAAGAAAGAAGATGTACACACACACAGACACACAAACATAAAAAAGAATGAGATTTTGCCATTTGTGACAATGTGGATGGACCTAGAGGGTATTATGCTAAGTGAAATTCAGTCACACATGATTTCACTTATGTGTGGAATGAAAAAAAAAAACCAAGCAAACAACAAAAAGAAGCAGAAACCGACTTATAATACAGACAATGAATAAACTGGCAGTTGCCAGAAGGGAGGATGTTGGGGGGATGAGCAAAATGGGTAAAAGGGAGTGGGATTAGCAATCCTACAGTTATGAAATGGAGAAGTCACCTGAATGAAAGGTACAGCATAGGGAATATAGTCAATAGTATCATATGGTGACAAATGGTAGGTACATTTGTGGTGAGCACAACCAGAGTTGTCAAATCACTATACTGTACACCTGGAACTAATGTAACAATGTGTGCCAATTATTCTTCAATAAAAAGGAAAAAGAAAAAAACAAAAAATAAAATGACAATACAATACAATAAAAGAGTTGCCTAAATGAAAAAAAAGGCAATGGTTGACCAATATAAATTTCCTGGCTTTATTTTTATACTAAATTACCAAGGATTAAATAAATAAGTAAATACTCTGTTCTCACTGAACATGAACGATGTTTCTCCCTGAAGACTGCTTTCTCTATGACACTTAAAATTCTTAATTTTTGCAGTTCATATTTTCTTGTAAACAGTTTGAATTTAGAAGTTTAAGCAAAAAAGTTGGGACGTGGACATACTGAATAGATTCATCTGGACATTAGCTACAGTTTGAAATAAAAAGCTTCTCAGTGAGCAACTTTATTTTTAGAGTTAGCTATTCTCTTGAATATTCTGTTGCTCACCATGGCTCATGCATACATATACTTAACACGTAGCACCCTGGGAAGCTACAAGGGAGTGAACACAGAGTATGCAGAATAATTTTCTTATACAATCCCACTTGTTTATGTTCTCTTTCTGTGGAGTCCTTTTACTTATGGGTGGAAGTATTACATTTGCCCATTTTTGTTTTCAAATAATTTTTCTGGATAGTTAATGATTAATCCTTATAATCCCCTTTAGAACTGTTTGCATTATTTCTCTTTCATGGATAAAGAAACTGAGGTAGGAAATTAAGACATTTGCCAAAAGCTAAAGAGGGTGCTTAGATTAAGATGAGGCCAGATCTCTGCCTCAAATTCTGTGCTCATAGTTCTGCTCCATGAAAAATAGATGCCATTTAAATATTTACATTTTGCTAACAGTAGCAGAAATAATGCCAACGAATGTTAATTAAGCAGCCACAAGATGATTAAAACACTGGTATGGGCCTCCCCAGTGAGATGAAATCTATTAGCATTTTCCTATTGACTCTCAGAAGCCTCACTGTGATCTGTCTCCATGAGCTGAAACAAAACAAAATTTCTGATCAAAGAGATTTGTCCCAAGGGGGATCAACTTTGCCAGAAGATACTGATCGCATGGTTGGTAGGGAGTGAATGTTTATCTGATGGCAGTCAGAAATAGCAGCATGACTCTTACAAAGGGATTTGTAGTCAAGAACTGTAACCCTCTGAGGGTCTGGTGCCAGTTAGGGCCTCTGAGCTCCTGTCATTATCTGTTTCTACTGTTTTTCAAAAAGGGGTCTTTTCTGCTTGTTGCTTCCATAGATGAGGTCTCTACAGGTACAAGTAGTCTTGTGTTCCTTACCTGTAGCCACAGATAGCAGGTCAACGTGTGTGTGTGTGTGTGTGTGTGTGTGTGTGTGTGTGTTTGTTGGGGTGGGGGTCAGCTTTATCTTTCTTCCTTCATCCAATTCTTTATCTGCCAAGTTGGGGCAGATTGCCTCCACTAAGCACAGAGGCTAACTAGGTGCATTCTGTTTACTGTCCAGAAATTTCCCCCAATCCTTTTTCTTTGCATTCCCACAGGTTAATACTGTGTTTTTACTTTACTGCTTTCTCCTGCTCTCCCTGGCAAAGACTCCCCATGAGTCTTCCTTTCCTCTTTAAGGCAACTCTTGTGAACATTGCCAGATGAAGATCTACTTTATGGCCTTGGCTGTTCCCCAACTCTGGACTCTCTCTCTTTTTTCCACTGGTGTCTTGCAGCCTTGTCACTGGCACTGAGAATTCAGGTGTGTGTTTGGTAGATAGGTGGCCCCTGGTTTGCATGCCAGAAGTTTACTCACAGACTGATATTCTAGCATTACCTAAAGCCACAGACTCTTGTCATTAAAGGAGCGGGAGATTTTCTAATGGAAAAGTTTCAGTTTCAAGTAAGAATCTATAGGAAGGAGAATCTCAAAACAAGAAACACCTCATTCATTCAGTCTGAAAATATTCTCACAGATGTTGGACTGAAAAATGCCTATGCTAAACAAATTCATAGGAGACATAGGTAGCCCCTGCCCACAATGAAGAAGGTAAGTGTCCTGACAGATGGATCTACAAAGGGCACCAAAATAAAACTGTTACATTCAGGAAGCCTACCTGGAAGAAGTGATGCTCAATCTGAATTCTGAAGGATAAAAGGTAACTATAGATAACATTGCACTTAGGAGGCTTTTATAATTATCTAGTGACAGTAACCTAAGTGGACAGGTTATAGAAATTAAGTAGAAAAATATCTGGATCTGATGGCTGACTGTTTTGGAGAAGAAGTGGGGTTGGTAGTGAGAGAGATGGAAATATTAGGAATAGCTGTTGGATTTTTCTCTTTTGAGTATCTTGGTGGTAAAGGTGCCAATCATTTAGATAAGAATGCAAGAAGGGTATTAGGCTTTTTGGGAGGAAAGGAGTTTGGTTTTGGATGTGTTGCCTTTGAAGTGGTTGTTGGTCACCCAGGTGATGACAACATTCTACTTGCCTGTGTGTTTCACAGATTCAGCTGCAGACTCAAAGTAATGGATACATTGCCAGCCCCTAGCATAGAAAATTCCCAATAGTAGGAAGACTTAGCATTTCTTGGGTAGAAAACTTTTTCAGTTTCCCTATGGATATGTAGACCTTTTAGAAATGGAAGTATCCTTAGAGAACAACATCTAGCCTCATTTTGCAGATTTGTCTAACTTTAGTAGCAAACTGGGCACCATTAGTAGAAACAATGACTGCTTAAAAGAAGGATGAAAAAGGTCAAACAAGGATTTCTGCTGCCCATAACAGAATGCTAGGGATTATGAAGTCCTCTGTACCAATTCTGAGTAGCCTACTTTATTTACATATGAATAAGAATCCAGAAAGCACATACTTACTGAGCTATGTCACAAATAAATGACTTTGGAAAAAAGAGACCATTCTTTGCCTCAGTGCTGAGTCAGAAATCCTCAGTAGCCTAGGATATCCTTCATGCTTCTGGGCAAGGTCGTGGAGAAATTAGAATCAGAATCTGAATAGGATAATCACCCTTGACATTTTCCCCTTACACTCAACTCTATAGAATACAGCAATTCAATATTATTGAGAATCTCCTCTGCACCAGGCACTGTGCTAAGTCCGTGACTCAGAGACAGGAAGGGAAATCACAAGGTCTGGTCTCAACCTTCAAATTGCTTGTGGCCTAAAAGAAGAAATATATATTTAAAGAAAACATGATGACATTAATCCTTGACTTGCTCTATCAATAGTTTTACTTTTAAAAAAGTTAAGAAAGAATGAGGGGAACCAATGCTTTGGGTCTACCTGTGAGAGATGTATAGGAAAGAATCATTAAACTATTTTTATTTTCATTTGATTAGTTCATTTTCTTCTCAAAGAAAATTATCTTTAGCAGAAAATATTACATACAACATTTGTAAGAGGGAATTAGTCCCGAGGGAGAGAGAATTTCAAGGGTTCTGATGTAAAGAACTTCATTCCAGATGACTCTCAGAATTTATCAGTATAATCCTCAAATGCTATTTACTGATTTTTGAGGAAATGAGAAGTCTTAGAGAGGTACCCTGCCCCCCAAACTGAAGGCAATAGTCTTGGTTTAAAAAAGAGAGAGACGGGTAAAATTTCAAACTACAAGGAGATGAGCTTAATGGCAATGCAGGGCAATGTTCTAGGCTGGATTTGCTTTTTAAAAAATGCTTACAAATACTCAGAAAAAGAAGCACAATTAACATGAATCAACTCTGTTAATTAAGAGTGAATCATGCCAAACTCATCCCACTTTTCTTTTTGATATGGCTACTAGGCTGACACATCATGAAAACACAGTAGACATTGTGTATCCAATTTATTTGGGAACACCACATGTGGTTTTAGAGCCACAATTTCAAAGATATTGCAAGAACATTAAAAATTCTCAGAACATAGCCTTTTAGAGCCCTTCCTTTAGGTGTAATTAAATTCCCATGTATTTGCAGTGTCCTAGTACCCAATCAACTGAGAGCCATCGCACAGCCCAGGAGGCTATTAGACAGAGCCCAGCAGTTACATTTTAGTTATTTATTCACTTTATCTCATGCTATCCTCTCTCAACTCTTCAACCTTTCCATTAATCTGTTAGCCTGTCTTCAGACTCTGTTTGCTTTAAGTTGCTTTTTTCAGACCCTGGAACTTGATTAAGGAAAATATCTATGCAATTCATCAAAGGCAGAGGAAAATCCAAGCAGTCTTTCAAGTCTTAAGTATAATATCACCTTTTGCTTTGCCTCTATATTTATTAACTAGGTCAAATGGTGGACATAAGCCCCTGAGGGTCTCTGTTTGACCTTGATTTGGGTCTGGCTGCCTTTGAGAAAAACAATCTGAACTCTGACTATAGATTGCTTTTGATTTGGGTTACACTAGATCAATGGTTTTCCAATTTTTTCTGCTTCGACTCACATTGTAGATGGCCTTTATATGTGTACCACCCTCTCATGGTTATACCTATATCATAGGGTATGGCAAGGGTCAGACTGGGAGCAGTCTAACAGGCAATTCTGGGCAGTCTAGTTCTAGGTTCACCTTTTTTTTTTAATTTTTTTTATTCAAGAGAACATATTGAGTTGTGAGTGAAATTCATGTCATTATTAACAGATTGATTATTGTATATTACAGTCTTGTTCTGGTTTAGTGTTTATTAAAAATCCAATTGTGGGGTACCTAGGTGGCTCAGCCAGTTAAGTGTCTGACTCTTGGTTTCAGCTCAGGTCATGATCTCACGGTTCATGAGTTCGAGCCCTGCATCAGGCTCTGTGCTGAGAGTGCAGAGCCTGCTTGGGATTCTGTCTCCCTCTCTTTCCCAATAGTTCTGTCCCTTTCCCAATAGTTCTTTCTCAAAAATAAACATCTAAAAAAATAATTTAAAAAATCCAGTTGTCCTTATACCTTGGTATTTATTAAAGGTGACAAATCACAACATGTCATAACTGATTGTACCACACAAGTGAGTTGTGACACTAAGCCTGAGAATTGGGCTAGATACAGTGTGTTGCAGCCAATGGTTTAAAACTGCAACATAAATTGTGTATTATATTGCTGGGGTGGGGAGGGGGTGTAGTTCCCTTTGTGCTTCTAATGGTTGAGCATCTTCCCAGCACACTAGTGAAAAAGACAGACTTTGAATTCCTAATTATTTCCAAGATTTAAGCAAACAAACAACAAACACCTTATCTTTGGACTTTCTCTCCTTTAATTCCCCCCCCCACACACACACACCTTTGCTTCCTTTTTCTTCCTCCTATCAAAATCTGCACTCAGCAAATGATCTGACATCATTCATTAACACTGTAGTATACATTTTCTTTTTTAAGAAACATCATATTGTTTGCATTTTTTGCCTTATTTCAACTGTAGAGTTCAAAGGATTCCCATCCAAAAACCATAATTTTGTATACCTGCCCTAAAATCAGACAGTATGAGGCTTCAATCTGGAGGTAAGATGAGTTACCCTTTTTTGAAATCCTACAAAATAGCCAGTGGCCAAGGAAGGCAACACTGATTCACAGATTCCTCCACTAGGCACTTTCAGAGTTTACTGGTCTAGATCAGTTATTCCTTTTCTACTGTTGCAGTAACCCCTGAATAAAGGGTCCAGTTCACTGAAATTTAAAAATTTCCCTTCTTTATAGGAAGAGCAGATTGATTCATCCCATTTTTCTAGACTAACTCTTTCAGATAAGAGTATTTTAAGTTGAATAATAAAAGCAAATCTCAAAGAGAAAAAAAAAAGAAAATTAAGGCTTATGTCAACTCTAACCCACACAAGGACATTGGATCCCTCCTCAGTAATCCTTTTGTAATTCTATCTACAATTTTTCTGAATTAAATACATGTCGTAAGCAACTAATCAGGGTTTTGTTTTTTAATTAAAAATTAGGGCTTGATACTAGGAGAAATCTCCCATTGACTAATCTAAGCACTTAGGCACTCAAATTCAGTTTAAAACAAACCATACTCTGATTAGATATTTGATACATTTTAATTTCTCTAATTTGAAAAGTCAAATTGGAGATAATAACCACCATTTAAAATAAAAGAGTCTAAAAAAGTCCACAGACATTTGTGAAGAAGATAAATACAATGGAATTTAGAGGAGAAAGTAACAAAGTTCTCCTTTGGGTGTGCCATTCTCAAGCCTGCAGCCCTGTGATACTTTTGAGGAATCCAGTTAATGTAAATAACAGGACTGTTTTACTTGCAGTGTTTCTAATCTGTGAAACTCTGTGTTCTGTTCAGTGCAGCTCTGGACCACCTGCTCTATGCTTTAGCACTGAGTCTGTGGGAAACATAGAAGAGGTTGAGACCTGGTTGCTGTTCTCATGGTGCCAGGACAATCTTCCTAAAACACAAATTCGTTCATCACCTTTACCTTAGTCAGCTCAGGTTACTATTACAAAATACTGCAGACTGGGTGACTTAAACAATAATTCTAGAGGTTGTATTTCTAGAGGCTGCTGGACCAGCAGCCAGTGTGGTTAGGTTCTGGTGAGAGCTCTCTTCCTGGCTTGCAGACAGCTACCTTCTTGTGTTCTCACATGGTTCTTCTTCTTTTTTAAATTTATTTTTATTTTTTGAGAGAGAGAAAGGGAGACCGAGAGCTCACATGCACAAGCAAGGAAGGGGCAGAGGGAGAGGGAGGGAGAGAATCTTAGGCAGACTCTAGGCTCAGTGTGGAGTCCAGAAGAGGGGCTTGATCTCATGACTGTGAGGTGATGACCTGAGTAAAATCGAGTCAACCATTCAATTGAGCCACCGAGGTGCCCCTTTTCTTCTTCTTCTAAGGGCCCTAATCCCATCATGGGGACTCTACCCTTAGGACCTCACCTATACCAAATTACCACCCAATGGCCCCAGCTGTGAATACTATCACTTTAGGGGTTAGGGCTTCAACATATGAACTTTGGTGTATGTGCGGAGGGAGTCACAGATATTAAGTCCATAATAACCTCCTCTCTTAAAAGCCCTTTAAAGTATCTCTCACCTTGAATTAGAAAACTTTTCACAACTGCTCTCTGACTCTCCACTGCTTTCCAGTCCATTTCTCATCCCTGATCTTACAGCTGCCCTTCATCTATTCCAAACCAATCTGCAATGTATCTTTTGATGACCTTTTATACATTATTTTCTATCAGTCTGAGATCCCTTCCTTAACTTGTTTACCTGAACAATTCTTACCCTTAAAATATTGAATACAGTCTCTCTCTTCTCCTATTTTACTTTATAACTTTTCCTTATTTAGTCAGCTGGGGCATTTGTTCTCAGGAGTAAGTTGTCTTGGGCGTTATTATATCAGGAAAAGCAGAAAATAAAAGACAACGAAGTGCATCCTTGTCTTGATTTTTAAAAGCCTTAGGCCCTCAGGGGAAGAGAACCATGGATTTGAGAAAATAATAAAGCATAAAAGCAGTTCCTCCCCACCCTATTATCACAGATGAAGGCATCAGAGATGAATTTCCTACTATTTGGAAAGCAAGGCATGGAGCAGACATGAAGAATGAGTAAGCAGTGGGGGAGGGTCCCAGGAAAAGAAAATATGGACAGTGAGAAGCAGAGATCTCTGTGTCAGGGAGCACAGGAGGCTGTATCTCACCCTGCCGGGAGCAGCCCTAGAGAGGGTATGGAGTGTGGTCCATCTCAGCTCTAGAGCACATGCAGGAGCCCCCAGTCCAGGAGCCGTGAATTCTCAGAATGATCACATAAAGGAAAGTGCCACATGATTTTAGCACCCATAGTTTCCCAAAGTGCAGTGGGAATAGCAGCAGGAAGATAGCTGCCAGAGGGACTTGCTAGATTGGACATGGTCTTTTACTAGATGTGAAGGATGAACTGGGTGTGACCTGCATAGACTAGCCCCCTGGAGCAGGTAGGAGGATGGATGTTCCTGTAGATGCCAGCGACCCTCCCAACCTCTCTAACACCTAGATACTGTAAACATTGCCAGAAGGTGACTGCATCCCCAAACTGATGGAGATGAAGATTCCACCATCTGGCAGAATGGGCATGCAAGATAGAAATTACATTAAATTCTTTAAAAAAGCAAATGTACTGTACATCAGAATTTGTAGACAGTGATTCCAATGCATACATGGCTTTAAGACAGCTTTGACGATATTCTTAATGAAGATTTTGGTAACTCTCCTTGAGAAAGTGAGGGGCTCTTCCATTTAAAAAAAGAAGAAAAGGGGGCGCCTGGGTGGCTCAGTCGGTTGAGCGTCCGACTTCGGCTCAGGTCGCGATCTCGCGGTCCGCGAGTTCGAGCCCCGAGTTGGGCTCTGGGCTGATGGCTTGGAGCCTGGAGCCTGCTTCCGATTCTGTGTCTCCCTCTCTCTCTGCCCCTCCCCCGTTCATGCTGTGTCTCTCTCTGTCTCAAAAATAAATAAACGTTAAAAAAAATAAAAAATAAAAAATAAAAAAAGAAGAAAAAAATCCTTCTCCAAAAGGTTATTATAAGGATTAATGACAGCATTGTTGTAAAAGACAGTATAGCACCTAATTTATTGATAGTCCTCAATAATTGGTGGATTGTATTCCAATGTTTCTGGATCACCTTTTTTTGCACAGTGCCTGGCACAAAGCAGATCCTCAGATCCTCACAAGAATGAAACTCTCTTCTACAATCTGGTTAACAGAAAAGTTGGCACATATTATGTATATTATATAGGTATGTGTGTATTTATATACAAATGCATTATGCATGTATAAAGATGTATTTATAGATTATATATTATATGTATATATACATATTATATAAGTATAATATATATGTGTGTGTATTTATAGATTATATGCCACTCTCTTTATATTTGTAGAGTCATATATACCCTATATGCAGTAATAGTACAGAATGAGAAGGAGAGATTACTTTTTTTAATCATCTAGTTTCCTAAAATCTGAACTGCAGGGAAGAAGCAAGTTTGCTTGGCAAAGAAATCAAATATCCTTATCTAGAATATGAGATTAATTGTCTCTGATATCCTGGACCAGTGCAAATTTTGGCTCTGATCCCAGCTTAAAAAGTGTACAATAATTTTTAGTGCTGCTCTATTCACACATGGATCTGGACACCCATAATTCTTCGTGGCATTTGGTTAAATTTGAAAATAATAGTTACAGAAGCCACTGAGAAATGCAGGGCTACATCACAGTGGGAGACATCAGTGGCTGTTACAAGATGACAGGAAGCAAGTTTTCTTTCTACAGGAGAAAGAAAGGGAAGGCTGTGGATCCCAGGAGAAGGGAGCAGGAGAACAGCACCTCCCCACCTCCATGGTACTACCCACCACTCCTGGCTATGAATCACAAGTTGCCACACCTTCTGGGGGTACCTGCTGGGACATCAGATGATAGTGCAGGATGCCAGAGTCCTTGGAGAGCTAGTGGTTGAGACTACTTGGCAGCATTAAGGAAAGTGACTACTAATCAGATACCTGGTAAGTGTCTTTATCTGCATGAGGTAGAAAATTAATTGGAGAATAGACCCACAGTGAAGGTGTGAGACAACCAAGAGGGTGACTGGATATATGCTGTGCTTAGCTAGAGAAAAAGGAATTCTGTAAATTAATTGCCAGATAGAATGAGATGAAATGTTCTTTCTGATACAGCAGGACTTCCCTTTTCTCTGCTCGTCCTTCTTTTCTTCCTCCCTCTTTTTTCACCACCATCCCCCTCCATCCCTTATTCATTGGTTGAACAGCCTTGGGGCAGCCACAGGTTAGGGAACTTTTGTCCAAGGTTGACATAAAAACCTAAAACCTTCATTGGGATCCCGAAGAGAGAAAAGGAAAAGAAATGATTTTTGTAAGAGGCCCTACAGCTCCAGAAATGGAAATTGAGAGACTCTTAATGAGTCTTTAGTGCCAAGAAAGGGCTGTGACTATGTGGAGTTGTGGCATCTATTTTTTTCTACAGAGAATCAGAATGGGGATTAATAAGCAGGCACAGTGGGATGGAGTGGGAAGATTAGTAAAAATACTGCAAGTTTACTGGGAGACACTGAGACCTACAGAGCCAAGATATGCAGATTCACTTCAATTTTTGTTGATTTGTTTGTTCTTAGTAGTGTAATGTTACAAAGACATTAGACCAAAGTTTCTTATCCCTGACATTATTGACATTTTGGGGAACAGGGCGGTCATGTGCATTGTAGGAATGTTTAGCAGCATCCCTGGCCTCTACCTGCTAGATGCCAGTAGTAGCATCCCTCCAAGCTGTGACAACCAAAAATGCTTCCAGCTGTTGCCAAACAGCCCCTCGATGGGCGTAGGGGGAGTTAGAGCTAGTTAACACCACTGTATTAGAGTGTAGACTAGCTGGACATTTACTGATGTTTTTAGCCCTGTGGTTTCTGTAGTCTAAAGTGGAGGAGAAACTTATTGATAGTAAACTGACACTGACTCCAGGTTGTTTCAAGTTCCAAGATGAACTGAAATTTTATACCATCTGTTGAGAAATTCCTCAACTTCTCTGGGTAGAACAGGTGCACTGATAGCGTTCACTTGGACATGCATTTCTATCAAAACCAGTGCTTTAAAAAGTCTAAGGAAAATGGATATGGAAATACCAGAGATGTGGATGTTAAAGAGAGAATAAAGATCAAAATAAGAGCCATTTAACTTCTTTTGTAAAAAAAAATTGTAGATTAGAGATGTTAATATCCATAGAAATTTAAAATGCTAAAAATACTAAAAGTAGTACAAAATCAGAACTCAATAGGAAAAAATAAATAATTTAATTTAAAAAAGGGCAAAGTACATGAATAGAATTTGACCAAAGATATTTAAATGGCCACCTAGTATGTGCAAAGGTGCTCAACATCACTAATCATCAGGGAAGTACAAATCAAAACCACAATGCCATATCACCTCACATCTGTTAGAATGACCATTATAAAAAACACAAGAGATTAACAAATGTCGGTAAGAATGTGGAGAAAAGGGAACTCCTGTGCACTGTTGGTGGGAATGTAAATTGGTACAGCCACTAGGGAAAACAATATGGAAATTCCTCAAAAATTAAAAATAGAAATAACATTTGATCCAGCAATTCCTCTAGTGGGACTATATCTGAAGGAAACAAAAACACTATGTTGAAGAGATATGTGCATTCTCATATTTACTGCAGGATTATTTACAGTAGCCAAGACATGGAAACAGCCTAAGTGTCTACTAACAGATGAATGGATCAGGAAGATGTGACACCACACACACACACACACACACACACACGCACAAATACTATTCAACCATAAAAAAGAAGGAAATCCTGCCATTTGTGACAACACGGGTGGACTTTGAGGACATTCTGCTAAGTGAAACAAGAGAAAGACAAATACTGTATAATATCACTTATGTGTGGAATCTAAAACAACCTCCCCCTCAAAATCCCAACTCATAGAAAAAGAGATCAGATTTGTGGCTATCAGAAATTAGGGACAGGAGTTAGGGGAACTGGAGAAAAGCAGTCAAAAGGCATAAACTTTCAGTTTAAGATAAATGTCTTAGGGATTAATGTACAACATGATGACTTCTAGCTAACACTGCCATATAGTATATTAGAAAATTTCTGAAAGACTAAATCCCAGATATTATAACAAGGAAAAAGATTTTTTTCTTTTTTCTTTTTGTGTCTATAGGAGATGATGGATATTAATTAAACTGTGGTAATCATTTCACAATATATGTAAGTCAAGTTATTCATTATACTGTATACCTTAAACTTATACAGTGCTGTATGTCAATTACATCTGAATAAAACAAAAAAATACAGTTAAAAAATACTACAGAAATCACCTTCATGACAACCCCAAATGTCCCCATGACAGGGGAGAAGAATGATTATAGTGAATTGAACTGAGGCCACAGCAATACCTAATCACAGCCCATTGTCTGTAACCCCTCCAGCCACTGACTCAAGACCAGAGCTCTGCTTCCTTCCTACTCAAGGAATTCCAAGTTGCACAGTAGTAGCTACCATCTTTGGAGTTCAAATACAGAGAGAAAGAAACAGCATTTGACTTGGATTTAAAAATTTAATAAATAAATTGAAATAAAACTGAGATAAAATGGTGAACATATTTGGGGAGTAACACAGAAGTGTTCAGTTTCAAGTAAATCCCATGATGGGCTTTAAGAGAAGAAAGCACAGATGTTGAGTTTAAAAAGCAAAAGAATATAGTTAAAACACTCAACATCTGAAATGGTGGGTAAAGCAGCCTTTAGCAATGAACTAAATGGTGTTCATCCTTATAATACCTGTATTGAAAGGTTAAAAAAAGGTTTGGACATTGTATTCCATTTTGCCCTTTCCACCGTGGCTCTTATAATAGTCCTGATGCTTTTCTACTTTTCCCAGGGCAATTGACCTCTGATCACACAGGACTCACTGAGAGATTAGATAAGTATTGTCTGGAGAACAGTAAGAGTTGGTGGATAAACTGGAAAGGTTTACAAAGAGGATACAAAGAGTGGTTATCATAAGGGTAGCACAGGACTGGAATGTGGGTCCTGTGTGCTCCATCAGGGTGTGAGCATGAGCACACCATTGCCATCTAATTCTTTTTACAATTGACCTTGAATAGAAGGTCAATGTGATATTGACCAAATCTGCAAATAGCCCAAACTTGCAGGCAGGGGAGATAAAGACGATAACATATTACAAACCCAGCAGGATATAGATAATTCAGATCACTGGTTGAACAAAAGTGAGATGAGTTTTAATATAAAGACACGCAAGATAATATATGCACCTGAGAGAAAATAACTCTCAGCACAGATTCAAATTATGGGGGTATTACTCAGGAAGCTGTCATGCTGAGTGAGATTTGGGGAGGATGGCGGATAACAAATTGAACAGGAGTTCACAGTGCAATGCCACAGCAAAGAAGGACAGTGCTATTTTGAGATGTTTAGGCAATATAAAGCAATCTTTGAAAATACAAGAGGGGACAGAGAATTGCTTTACAGTATGTTGGTAAAATCTCACCTTGAACTCCCTGGTGCCCTGACTTTAACAAAGACAGCAATGAGAGGGGAGATTTAGCAAAGATAGTCATTTGAATGCTATTCAAATGATGCACAGTTCTCCCAAGGAGAAACTGAATTGTCTTCTCATGCCAAGCAAACACAAATTTATAAAAAGTTTTCTCATGGCAAGGTCCTTTTGCTACTATATTTCCTTTGAATGCCTTGTTGACTTCCAGAAAGGGGGAAAAAACAAACAACCAAAAAATTCCTTTAGGGAGCATAAAAATTAGGGTCCTTCATATGTTTAGCAATATTTATTGGGTATAAATTCTTGCCTGCTAAAATCTTTGACTCTTATAGGAAAAGAGATGACACAATTATACAAGGACAAATCAATCCTTATATTAGACTAATATTAGTAAACTGATATTTAAACAATAAAGGTCCAAAAGGAGAGATCTTATCCTGTGAGTCAGGGAAGATGTCAAAGAGCTCTCTCCCTCATTCATGAAAGATGAGCAGCAGCAGGAGTGGACAGATGATTGAATGGAGAGAAATTGGAGCCTGGGAGGCGGGTAAGAGGGAAATGATTGGCACCTGAGCTAGCCAGTGGGGGTGTCAGGAATGGAAGGAGCAGAAGGATAAAGAAGTGAAGGAAAAAATTAGTAATACTGCAGGAAGATAAAGCCTTTGACATCAGACTAACTCGCTTTTAATCTGGACTCTAGTACTTGGTAAATACATACATGCAATTTATTTAATCTCCCTGAGACTCAGGTTTTTTTTAATTAATTAAATTATAAAAACTACTTTGCAAGACTATTATGAGAACTAAAAATAAGATATATGTGAAGCAGTTAGTTGTCAAAGTGTGTATTAGGCCCATGATAAATGTTCACAATTTTAGTGACTGATTAGTTGTTGAAGCCATGGAGGAAAAAAGAACAAAAGATTATGAGATTTTTATTCCTGGATAGATTTTGATACTACTTTTAGAAATATGTCAGATAAGAGGAGAATTTATTAGTTTGGCAAGGTACTAGAATACTGAGTTTCACCCGCGTTGAGTTTGAAGAGACGATAGAACACCCTGGCTTTTAATTTTGCCAGAATTTGCCTCTTGAGGTGTTTTATGCACTACCAAATGTGGTGAGAGTTGAGTCACTAAAATAGTATAGTTGTGTAAAAATTCTGAACCCAGTTTTCAACACTTGGAGAAGTAGTGATGTGTTAGCATTTCTGTGGAACAGATTTTGAATGTTTTGATGGGCCTAGGTCAATTTGAAAAAGAACTCAGGGCTAAAAATTCTCAGCTCATTGGACCACACATATGACTTTTTTTTTTTTAAAAAACATAAGTATGTAGCTAAAGTTATAGAAATTACTTATGTTCAATTTCTACTGCACATTTAATTTCACACATACAATGGCAATGCAAATATGCAAATATGCAAATAAAGAGTATGTGCAGTGGGGAAATTTCCATATGACGGTATCCAGATAAATAAACAAAACAATAAATTAACAACAATCTAAATGGAGGATGTAGGTAGCATACCTATCTTGCATTAAGATGTACCTTGTCTTTATTTTTATGTCTAAGAATGCTACCAGTTGTCATTGCATGGCCCATAGCCACAGGAACAATACAGGAATACCTGGTTAAAATAGTCACAGTATGATGCTTCTTTACACAGTCATTTATTTCATTTTGTATCATTTAAAACACATTTTATTTCTGTCATTAAAACAATAATCACTTCCAAAACTTAAAATGATGTGTTAAAATTTAAAATATAATTAGTACTGGGATGGCTGAAGTGCACCTAATTTTACTGATAACAGCTTGCTAATAAAAAAGAGAAAGGTTAATATTAATACTTACAATCATCTTTGCAATCATCCAAATTTATTTTCACACTTCGATCTTTTAAAGCAGAGGTCAGCAAACTTTTTCTGTGAATGAGAAAATAGTAAATACTTTAGTTTTGTGGGCCAAGAGGCAAAATCTAGGATATTATATAGGCACTTATATAAAATAGGGAAAACAGATGTCCACAAATTTTTAAGATAATTGAATATTATTAATAAATATAAGTCAGGTTGTATAATCATAATAGAATTAATTTTTTAAATATAAGTCTTTTAATGAGAAGAATGGAATTTGGGGGGCATGGGTAGCAGTTTGCTTAGTTGGGGTTCAAAGTTAGTATACCCTGTCATCCTGATAGAAAGGTGGCCTCATCCTTCTGCAAAGCCTTCCCTGACTTCTCTGAACACAGAGATCTCTTTTTTCAGGGAATGCTCAGAATATGTTGCACTTTTGGCACTTTTGTACTACCCTCATAGTGTTAGACCCTTTTCAACACAGGTTTAGAGCATAAGCTCTGGATTAAGACTTCCTGATCATGAATTCCAGCAGAAACAAAATTTATTAGTTGTGTGACCTTTGACTACTCATTTTGCTTATCTATAAAAGGGATATGAGTACCTACTTTACAGACTTGTTGTAAAGATTAAATGAATTAATAAAAGCAAAGATTTAGAAGACTACATGGCATATTATAAAGCTCTTGATATAAATATTACCTTGTTTTTAAATTTTTAAAATTTTATTTTAAATTCCAGTATAGTTAAAAAATATTATTCTTTTGCCATTTATCATTTATGAATGACATATAATTAAAATACAAGCTTTTGTTAGTTTTAGGTGTACAACATATTGATTTGACAATTCTACACACTACTCCATGTTCACCAAGAGAAGTATAGTCCCTATTGGTCACTGTACAAGATTATTACAATGTTGACTATATTATCTATGCTGTGCTTTTCATCTCTGCGACTTATTTATTTTATAACCGGAAGTTTGTCCTTCTTAATTGCCTTCATATATTTTGCCATCCCCACCCAATTCCCCTCTGGTAACCATCAGTTTTTCTCTATGTTTAAGAGTCCATCTGTTTTTTATTTTTTCATTGTTTTGTTCTTTAGATTCCACACATAAGTGAAATCATGTGGTATTTGTCTTTCTCTTACTTATTTCATTCAGCATAATACCCTCTATGTCCATTAATCTGTGGCAAATGGCAAGATCTTGTTCTTTTTTATGGCTGAGTAATAACCCAGTATATATTTATACATATATAGGTATATAATATCTTCTTTATTTTATTTTGAAGTTTATTTATTTTAAGAGAGAGAAAGTGTGAGTAGGGGGAGGAGTAGAGAGAGAGGGAGACAGAATCCCAAGCAGGCTCTGCACTGTCAGCATGGAGCCTGATGTGCAGAGTGAACCCACAAACCATGAGATCATGACCTGAGCTGAAGTCAGATCCTTAACCGACTGAGCCACCCCGGTGTCCCCATATGTTCTTTATTAATTATATAGCAAATAGACAATTGGATTACACTCATACCTTGGCTATTGTAAATAATGTTGCAATAAACAGTGTACGTATTTTTTCAAATGTTGTTTTTGTTTTCTTTGGGTAAATACCCAGTAGTGGAATTACCTGATCATAAAGTATTTCTATTTTTAATTTTTTGAGGAACTTCCATATTATTTTCCACAGTGGGTAGCATCAATGTACATTACCATAAACAGTACATGATGGTTTCTTTTTCTCCACATTTTCAACAATAGTTGTTATTTCTTATCTTTTTGATATAAGCCAGTCTGACAGTTATGAGATGATATTTCATTGTGCTTTTGATTTGCATTTCCCTGATCCCATGAGGTTGAGCATCTTTTCATGTCTGTTGGCCACATATCTGTCTTCTTTGGAAAATGTCTATTCAGGTCCTCTGCTCATTTTTTAATCAGATTATTTGATTTTTTTAGTGTTGAGTTGTATACATTTTTTAAAAATATTCTTTGGTTATTAACCTCTTTTCAGATATGTTATTTACAAATATCTTCTCCCATTCAGTAGATTGCCTTTTCATTTTTTGACAATTTTCTTTGCTGTGCAAAAGCCTTTTATTTTGGTATAGTTCTGATATTTATTTTTGCTCTTGTTTCTCTTGCCTGAGGGGACACATTCATAAATACATTGCTAAGGCTGATGTTCAAGATTACTGCTTATGTTTTCTTCTAAGAGTGTTGTGGTTTTCAGGGCTCACATTTATGTCTTTAATCCATTTTGAGTTTATTTTTATGTATGATGTAAGAAAGTGTTCTAGTTTTATTCTTTTGCATATAGCTGTCCAATTTTCCCAACACCATTTATTGAAAGACTGTCTTTTTCCTATTGTATATTCTTCCCATCTTTGACATAGATAAGTTGGTTATATATGAATGGATTTATTTCTGGGGTCTCTATTCTGTTCCATTGATCTATGTGTCTTTTTTTGTGTCAGTACCATACTATTGTGATTACTAAAGATTAATAGTATAGTTTGAAATTTGGAATTGGGATACTTCCAAATTTATTCTTTTTCAAGATTGTTTTAGCTACTTGAGGTCCTTTGTGGTTCAATACAAATTTTAGGATTTTTCATTCTATTTCTGTGAAAAATGCTGTTGGTATTTTGATAGGGATTGCACTTAATCTATGACTGCTTTGGGTAGTATGGATAGTTTAATGATAGTAAATCTTCCAATCCATGGTATATCATTCCATTTGCTTGTATCATCTTCAATTTCTTTCTTTAATGTCTTATAGTTTTCAGAATATAGATCTTTCACATCCTTGGTTAAATTTATTTCTAGGTATTTTATTATTTTTTGTGTAATTTAAAATGGGATAGTTTTCTTAATTTCTCTTTCTGCTACAGTGTTGCTAGGGTATAGAAATGCAAGAAATTTCTGTATATGAATTTTGTATCCTGCAACTTCACTGTATTCATTCATTAGTTCTAACAATTTTTTTTTGGTGGAGTCTTTCAGGTTTTCTATATATAACATAATGTCATCTGCAAATAGTAACAGTTTTACTTACTAGTTGGGATAACTTTTATTTCTTTTTCTTATCTGATTGCTACAGCTAAGGCTTCCAGTACTATGCTGAATAAAATTGGTGAGAGTGGACATCCTTGTCCTGTTCCTGATCTTAGGAAAAACTCTAATTTTTTCACCATTGAGTATGATGTTAGCTGTGGGTTTTCCATATATGACCTTTATTATGTTGAGATATGTTTCCTCTAAATCCTCTTTGTTCAGAGTTTTTATCATGAACACATGTACTCAAATAGTTTTTCTGAATCTATTGAGACAATCGTATGATTTTTATCCTTCCTCTTGTTAATGTGATGTCACATTGATTTCTGAATGTTGAACTACCCTATATCCTGGGGATAAATCCTACTTTATTGTGGTGAATGATCCTTTTAATGTATCATTGAATTTAGTTTGCTAATATTTTGTTAAGGAATTCTGCATCTATGTTCACCACAGATATTGGCATGAAGTTTTCTTTTTTTGTAGTGTCTATTTGGTTTTGGTATTAGGCCTTATAGAATGTATTGGAAATTTTCCTTTTCTATTTTTTGGAATAGGTTGAGAAGGATAGGAATGAACTCTTCTTTAATTGATAGAATTCACTGGTGAAGCCATCTGATCCTGAACTTATGTTTGTTGGGAGTTTTTATTAGTGATTCATTTTCTTTTTTTTTTGCTAGTAAGAAATCTGTTCAAATTTTCTATTTCTTTCTGATTCAGTTTTGGAAGATTATATGTTTCTAGGAATTTATCCATTTTTTCTAGATTGTCTAATTTGTTGGCATACAATTTTTCATAATATCCTTTTATAATTCTTTGCTTTTCTGTTTTGTCAATTCCATTTGTCTCTTCCATTTCTGATTTTATTTATTTGAGCTTTCTTTTTTTCTTAAATAATCTGGATAAAGGTTTAACAATTTTGTTTATCTTTTCAAAGAACCAGTCCTGGATGTCATTGATATGCTTTATTGTTTTTTAGTCTTTTTTTTTGTAAAAATGTTTATTTATTATTTTTTTCAAATTTTTATTAATTCTAGTTAGTTTATAGTGAAATATTGGTTTCAGGAGTAGAATCTAGTGATTCATCACTTACATATAACACTCAAGGCTTAATACCTATGACCGATTTAACTCATCACTCCCCCGTCTCCCTTCCATCAACCCTCAGTTTGTTTCCTATCATTTAGAGTCTCTTATGATTTGTTTCCCTCTCTTTTTTTTTCCTTCTCTTATGTCCATCTGTTTTGTTTCTTAAATTGCGGATATGAGTGAAATCATATGGTATTTGTCTTTCTCAGACTGCTCTATTTCATTTAGCATAATACACTCTAGCTCCATCCATGTCACTGCAAATGGCAAGATTGTATTCTTTTTGATAGCTGAGTAATATTCCATTGTGTGTGTATGTATCTGTATATATACCACATCTCCTTTATACATTTATCAGTCCATGGACATTTCAGCTCTCTTTCTCCATAGTTTGGCTATTGTTGATAATGTTGCTATAAACTCGGGGTGCATGTGTCCCTTTGAATCAGTATTTTTGTGTTCTTTAGGTAAATATCTAGTGGTGCAATTGCTGGATCATAGGACAGTTCTATTTTTAACTTTTTGAAGAGCCTCCATACTGTTTTCCAGAGTGGCTGCACTAGTTTATGTTTGTTTAGTCTTTATTTTACTTTTTCCACTATAAGCTTTGTTATTTTCTTCCTTCTACTTCTTTTGGCTTTATTCTTCTCATTCTAGTTCTGTTTATAGTATGTTTAGATTGTTTATTAGATATTTTTCTTGTTTCTTGAAGTAGGCCTATATTGCTATAAACTTCCCTCTTAGAACTACTTTTGATGTCCAAAATCCAAAGATTTTTGGACTGTTTTTTATTTTCTTTTGTCTCCATGTATTTTTTATTTCCTCTTTGATTCTTCATTGACCCAGTGGTGGTTTCGTAGCATGTTGATTAACTTCCATCAGCTTGTGGGTTTTTTTTCCCCTAGTTTTTTCCTTGGAATTGATTTCTAGTTTCATACAATTGTGGTCAGAAAAGATGATATGATCTCAATCTTCTTAAATTTTTGGGACTTGTTTTATGGTCTATTATTGATCTATCCTGGAGAATGCTCCATGTGCACTTGAAGAAGAATATGTATTCTTAGGACACATGGGTGACTCTGTCAGTTAAGTGTTTTGACTTTGGTTCAGGTAATGATCTCATGGTTTGTGGGTTTGAGTCCCGTGTCAGGCTTTATTGACAGCTCAGAGCCTGGAGCCTGCTTCACATTCTGTGTCTCCCTCTCTCTCTGCCCCTCCCCCACACTCGTGCTCTCTCTTTCAAAAATAAACATTAAAAAAAAAAGGTATGTATTCTTCTGTTAGATGAAATGTTCTGTATATATCTCTTAAGTCCATCTAGTCTAATGTGTCATTAAAAGCCGCTGTTTCCTTATTGTTTTTCTGTCTGGATGATCTATCTATCCCCTGATGTGAGTGGGATGTTAAAGTCACTTACTATTATTGTATTACTTTTCACTTCTCCCTTTAGGTCTATTAATATTTGCTTTACATATTTAGATGCTTCTATTGTTGCATACATAGATACTTATAATTGTTGTATCCTTTGTTGGACTAATGCCTCTTTCATTATGTAGTGCCCTTCTTTGTCTCCTGCCACAGGATTTGTTTTAAAATCTATTTTTTCTGATGTAAGCATTGTTACCCTGGTTTTTGTTTTTTTTGATTCCCTTTGCAAAGTATATGTTTCCCATCCTTTTACTTTCAATCTGTATGTATCTTTAAGTCTTGAGTATTTTGTAGGGAGCATATGTATGCACCCTTTTTTAAAAAAATCCATTCAGTCATCATATGTCTTTTGATTGAAAGTGTTTAGTCTATTTACATTTAAAATAATTATCAATAGGTATGCACTTATTGCCATTTTGTTACTTGCTTTCTGATGTTTTTATACTTTTCTGTTCTTTTCTTCTTCTTCTGCTCTCTTCCCTTGTGATTTGATGCCTTTAGTATTATGTTTGGATTCCTTTCTCTTCATTTCTTGTGTATGTATTTGAGGTTTTGATTTGTGGTTACCATTGAGTTCATATATAATTTCTTATATGTATGGCAGTCTATATTAAATTGAAGGTTGCTTAAGTTTGAACACATGTAAAAGCACTAAATTTTATTCCCCCTCCATGTTTTATGTGTATAGTGTTATATTTTACATCTTTTTATTTTATGTATCTCTTGACTAGTTTCTATAGATATAAATGATTTTACTAAATTTTTTTAACCTCCAGGGGCGCCTGGGTGGCGCAGTCGGTTAAGCGTCCGACTTCAGCCAGGTCACGATCTCGCGGTCCGGGAGTTCGAGCCCCGCATCAGGCTCTGGGCTGTTGGCTCAGAGCCTGGAGCCTGTTTCCGATTCTGTGTCTCCCTCTCTCTCTGCCCCTCCCCCGTTCATGCTCTGTCTCTCTCTGTCCCAAAAATAAATAAACGTTGAAAAAAAAAATTTTTTTTTAATTTTTTTAACCTCCAAAGCGACTTTATAAATGGTTAATTTACTACCTTCACTATATATTTGCTTTTACCTATAAACATTTTTCCCTTAATAATTTTCTTACTTCTAGTTATGATCTTTTCCTTCCACTTAAAGAAATCCGTTTAACATTTCTTGTAGGCTGGTTTAGAGGTTATAAACTCCTTTAACTTTTGTTTTTCTGGGAAACTCTCACCTTCAATTGTGAAGGGTAATCTTGCTGGGTAGAGTATTCTTTATTGTAGGTTTTTTTTTCCCTTTAAGCATTTTAAATATATGATGTCACTCTTTTTTGCCCTGAAAATGTTGTGCTAAAAAATCAGTTGATAGTTTTATGGGATTTCCCTTGTATATAACTGTTTTCTTTTTATGTTTTTAAAATTCCCTTCATCATTACATTTGCCATTTTAATTATTATGTGTCTTGGTGGACCTCCTTGCATTCATCTTGTTTAGACTTTCTGTGCTTCCTGGATCTGGTTGTCAGTTTCCTTCCCCAGATTAGGGAGGTTTTCAGCCATTATTTCTTTGGATAAGTTTTCTACCACCTTCTCTCTCTCTTCTTCTGAGGCTCCTATAATGTTAATGTTATGCTTGGTGATGTCAAGAATTCCCTTAACTTAATCTCAGTTTCTCTTCTTCTTCCCCTTCTTCTGTTTCTTCCCCTTATTCTTTTTTCTTCCCCTTCTTCCCCTTCCTCCTTCTCCTTCTCCTCCTCCTCCTCCTCCTCTTCCTGCTATTCACCTTGGTGGCTTTCCTTTACTCTGTCTTCCAGATCACTGAACCATCTTCTACATCCTCTTATCTGCTCTTTATTCCTTATAGTGTATTTTTTCATTTCAGTTACTGTATTTCCAGTTCTGACTAGTTGTCTTTTATATTTTCTCTTTTTGAAGTTCTCACTGAGTTCTTTCATTCTTTCAAGTCTCATGAGTATCTTTATGATCATTACCTTGAATACTTTTTTGAGCATATTGCTTATCCTTGTTTCATCTAGCTCTTTTTCTGTAATTTTTGTCTTGTTCTTTCATTTGAGACATACTACTCATTTTGTCTAGCTCACTGTGTTTGTTTTTATATATTAGGTCTGCTATCTTCTGGCCTTGAAATAGTGGTCTTGTGTAGAAGAGGTTCTGTGTGCCCTATAGCACACTCCCCCATGGTCACCGGAACCAACTCCTCCAGGGATATCTCCTGTATGGGCTGTGTATGTCTCCTGCTGTGGCTAAGTTATGATTGCTTTCAGTCCAGCTGGCTTCAATGACCTGCTTTATCTGCTCTGGGCATAGTGAGCAGGACTTTTCCCTACATTTTTGAAAGGTCTGGCTGTGGCTGCCATAGGCTCTTTTGTAGGTAGGGCCAGCACTCATTCTAGCTGTCTGCAATTCCCTCTCTGCCATAGCTACAAGCACACCAAAGGGCAGGACTTACTTTCTGTGTCATCAGCTAAGAGACCTGGATGCAGAAATTGTGTGTGCTGGTATGGGGGTATAGTACCTCTTCCACCTTGGAGTGGCACTGGTCCAGTAAGGCCTGCCTGCCAGGGGTGGCAGGGCAGGAGCCACTTTTGAGGTATAGCTGCTGAGTTGGGTGGTTGGGTGGTGGTGTCTTGCAGGGGAATGCTGGGGTAGGCCCACTGTACTAGCAAGGTAGGTGGAGAGTGCCCGTGCTGGCCCCTGTGAGCATCCAGCTATCTAGGCTGGGGAAGGGAAAGAGAAATGGTACCTACCAGCACTTTGTTCCCAAAGAAAGCTTCTGCACATCCTTGTCCCTCTGGCATACATCCTAAGTTAGTCAGTAAATCTGCTTCACATATCTTTCAGGTGTCTTTCAAACTGCTTCTTCTGTGCTGTGTCTTAGGCCAAGTTGTTTTATATACTGGTTCCTTAAGAGTGGGGACTCATTTTCTTATTTCCCTTTGGCTATCTTGGAGTTAAGTCAGCTGATTTTTAAAGTTTCCAGAGTTAAGCCCCTCTGGTTTTCAAAGGCAGACTTTACAGGAACTCATCTTGCCAGTGTTGGTCCCCAGTTCTGAGAATGCCTGGTAAGGGGCCTGATCCTCTTGCTCATCTGTGCTTGTGATGATCCTCCTGTTTGTAATTAGTCATGATGGGGGTTTGGTTCCCAGCCATATGTCTGCTCCCCCATCCTTTTTGATGTGACGTTCTCTCTATTACTAACTATGGAGTATCTGCTCTGCCAGTATTCAGGTCATTTTCAGAGTTAGTGTTACAGATGTAGGTATTGTTTGGGGTTTCTGTGGACAAGATGAGCTCAGGATCTTCCCACTTCACTATCTTCCCTCCTCTTTTTGATTTTTTAAAATACTATTTAAAAATGTAAAACTATACTTAGCTCATGAGTTGTACAAAAAGACGCAGTGGATAGATTTGGATCATGGACCATATTTTACAATGTTTTTTCTTTCCCTTAAACCAATTATAGATAATTATATCTATGTATTAGAACTGAAGTGTATAAGCCAGAATATATATTAAACTGTTGTCAAAATGATCTTACTCATTGTATAGCTAAAGAAACTGAGACCCAATAGTAAGCCAACCTGCCCTTACAACCTAGGTCACTGTTGATAAGTCCCATAGTAAAAGCTACATCCCAGGGACTTCCTACAATTGCAAGTCAGAGTGTAGCATGAGTTGGGTGCTGAGAACAGCAAGGCAGAAGTTGACTAGAGTCAGAACTGTTTAGTTCAGACATTTAAGTCTTGCTAAGTCACCAAAAGGAAACCAAATATGCTGGATTCCTGCCTGAGTCACAGCAGTTGTGAGGACTTAGGAATTACACTTTCAGACTGCAAGAGTCTAAGTAGATGGCAAGATTTGCAATTTATAACTGCCTCTCCTTTAGGATCCAAACTCCTTTAGTATTTGTGTTAGTGTGCTAGGGCTGCTGTAACAAAGTACCACAGACCAGGTGATTTAAACAATAGAAACGTATATCCTCACAGTTATGGAAGTTGAAAGTTTGAGATCAAGTTGTTGGCAGGTTTGGTTTTGGCAGGCCTCTCTCCTTGTCTTGTAGATGTTTGTCTTCGCCCTGCTTTACATCTTCCCTCTGTAAAATCTGTGTCCTAATATCTTCTTCTTATAAGGTCATATTAGATTACAGCCTACCCTAACAACCTCATAAAAATGAGGTTAAAATTAATTTACCTGTTGAAAGGCCCTGTGTCTAGATACAGTCACATTCTGAAGGATTGGGAATTAAGACTTCAACATTGAATTTTAGGGGGACACAATTCAGCCCATAATACAATCCCAACTCTGATACTTTAGAAAAGTATCTTTTTGTAAACATGTAATTCTATAATGCTGACATCAAGCATAAGATGGTAGATCGATTAAAAAAATGAATGTGAATAACTTTATATCATCTTCTCCCTTTCAATGTTGGAAATGAGAGGGATTCAAATACTCCATGGGTCTTAGTTTTCTCATCCACAAAACAAAAACCCTGACCTGACTTACAGAAACAGAGCAGAAGTGAATAAATGTTTGCCAAGTACCTTGAGGTCCTAGAGGAAAGTAATTCCATCTGCCCAAAGCATTCAGGTTATGTATTACAGTTTCAGAATTATATTTTTAACCAAGTAATATTTCACAGGGATAACATAATCACCTAATGAAGTCCCCTTGAATGTTAATTATACAGCAGTATTGAAATGCACCAACATGATTTATTTTGTCTGAAATATCCTTTACTTTTTAGAGAACATTGTGACTATAGCACTCCATTCAAAGTCACTTTGCTCCTTCAAAAAATCCTGTGCTGCTAGAAATGTACTTAAATTAGTGCATGGTGTTTAGATTTCCATCTTACAGAAATTTCTGTGCATTTCTAACTGAATTATGAGTAGAGATAAGTGTTTCTAGGGAAAGCATTAAAAAGGCAAAATTTGTTGACATTGCTCTGCACTTCTTTAATAAAAATCCTTTATTTTTGGTGAAGCATATGTATCTTCATTTGAAATAGATAGAGTAGATACAGATAAGGAAACTGACATTCAGAGATGTTTGGTAATTTGCCCACGGTCACAGAATTTGTAAATGTGGAGTCAAAACTAACATACAAGTTTGTCTGACTCTACTCTAATACTTTTATTATAACATTGTTTTCTCTTTCAGAATCCCTTTTACCACAAGAACCTAGTAACCTGAAGTATAAAGAGTTTTGTTCAGGTACCTTGGATATTTGTTAGTTCACTTTTGTCTGCAAGTAATAAAATTTAACTCAAATTGATTTAGCTCCTTCCCAGTATGGTAGCTGGATGGCTGTCGGTAGCAATGGAACCAAATTGGGCAAAAGAGAGAGATGGCTCTTTTTAGAGTAAAAGAAAACTATCTCTCAAGAGTCTAGCAAACCTTTACTTTTGTCTTATTGGTTGTAATTGGCTCACATGCCCTGAACCAATGAAGTGATGGGATTAAACTCAAACTACTTGGGTCTAGCCTTTTTGGTGAGATTAATTCCCTAATCTACATAGATGCTGCTCTGTGGAGAAGCTCTAAAGTGAAGACTGGGGAGTAAACTGAAGTTCTGCTCCCTCTGATGTTATGTGACATCAGCCTCTTAATATTTTAACATTCTCTTTCAGTATATTTGAATTTACCATAACCATATCCTATTTGCATTCTTAGCATCATCTAGTCTCCCCTGAGTCTACAGTTCCTCTAGTGGAAAGAGAGCCGAGGATGGATATTCAGCTCCCTCAGCATTGTGAGTCATTCTTGGGAACCTCCACTTTGGTCTGGCCCCACAGGGATTGCAGTGGAAACTGTGTATCTTGGCCAATAGAAGTGAGATTGTAAAGGAGAAATGGAGAGAAACTTGCAGCAGCCAGCATTTGGATCTTGGCAGGACAAGTTCCCACCTGTATAGCCAAGCAGCAGTTCCAACCAGCAGTTTTGTTCATCTGCAGAGCCAAGATGGTGGCACAGTCTGACCAGAGAAGTTGATGGACTACAGATCTGTCTGATTCAGATCCTCAAAGAGCATTGTTGTCCCTGCAATTGGACTTGCCCGCACAGGTAGGGGAGCTGAGTGATAGCCCGGTCCATTACTGAATGTAGTTTACGGCCCACCTGACCAAAATGGTTGGGCTGAACATCTGGAAAACATGTATCCCAGTAATATTTGAGTGGAGGGTATGGCAAGCAAAACTGATCATCTGCAGAGCAAAGTGAATGGCTTTGTTCAAATGGGAACTAGTTTGATTTAAGACCACAAACAAAGTCCTGCTGGTCTTGTAGCCAGTTCTCATTCTTTGCTTGGACAGGGAAACTAATTTATAGCCCTGTCCATTGCTGAATACAGTTTTCAGAATATCTTACCAGAAAACTTAACTAGAATAGATGAGGAGCTATACAGCTCACTCAATGGCTCTGCTTACAGTGGCACTTGAACAAAGAGTGCAGCCTGTGGCTTTCTCCATCTACAGAGTAAAACCAGTGGCTCCATCTGGCCAGGGAATTTCGTGCACAGTCTGCCTGATTCAGGTTTCAAAATAATGAGTTGTGCAGGCTTAGGGCCCATCCTGATGCCCCCCCTCCCCCCCACCCAGGGCAGAGAAACTAATTCATAGTGTCATCTACTGCTGAGTATAGAACCTAGTCCTGACCACCTAGCAAGTCTGACTAGAGGGCTCAGGCAATCAAAGAGCACATTTCTTGCTTGGGCAGGAAACCAAGACATCAGTCCCATCCAATTGTTCTCAGCTAGCAGCAATCCTGCCTAACCTCAGAGTTCAGACAGTGGTCTTGCACAAAAACATCCTGATAGCAAGATGCATCTGCCCAGGGCATTAACAGCAGACATGTCCAGAAACCCAAACAACTGGCTGGTGAAAAATTGCCATAATGAACTTGTAACATCTAGAAGAGGAAATTGCTTACACAAATGCATAGATACAAATATAAGGAATCAAGGATCAAGAAAAATCAGGTAAACGTGACATTGCCAAAGAAAACTAACAAAGTTCCAGTAACTTGACCTTAAAGAAATGAAGATTGATAAATTGTTACACAAATAATTTAGAATAGACCACTCAAAGTAGTTTAGTGAACTACAAGAACACACAGACTACTGAACAAAATTAGGAAACAATTTATGAACAAAATGAGAAATTCATTAAAAAAAACACTAACATCATAAAAACACAACAAAGCATACAATTCACTGGTAATGGTAAATATATAGTCAAAGTTAGGTTCTGTAATATGGTAATGGTGGCACATAATTAACTTACAACACTAGTTTAAAAGTTAAAAAAATGTAGTAAAAATAACCATAACTTGAACAGTCTGTTATTGATTACACAATATAAAAAATATGAAAGCTGTGCCAACAATAACCTAAATTGTGAGGGGGGAGCTAAGTAAAAGTGTGGTTTGGAAATGCTACTGAAGTTAGGTTGTTAACACCTTAAAATAAGTTATCATTTTAAGCTAGTTTTTATATGCCTCATGGTAACCACAAGGAAAAAGACATAATAATCACACAAAAGAATATGATAAAGAAGTCAAAGCATACTGACCAAAAGAATCAAAACATAAAAATAAGATAGCAGAATAAGAAACATTCAACAATAAAACTACCACACATCCAGAAAACAACTAACAAGATGGCCACAGTAAATCCTTACCTAATAATAATTAAGTTAAATGTAAATGGATTAAATTTTCCAGTTAAAGACATAGAATGGCTGAAGGGGTTAAAAAAAAAAGAAAACAAAACAAAACAAAACAAAAACAAGATCCAACAATATTCTGCCTATATGAGATTCACTTTAATCTTAAAGCACATAGTCTGAGATGAAGAGATGGAAAAGGGTATTTCAAGCAAATGTTAACCAAAATAAATGAAAAGTAATGGTACTTATAACAGACAAATAAATTTTCAAATAAAAACGTAAAAAGAGGCAAAGAAGGTCATTATATAATTACAAATCGATCAATCCATTAAGAACATACAACAATTATAACTATGCCCTCAACCTTGAGGCACCTAAATATATGAAGCAAAAAGTAACAGAGCTAAAAGGAGAAATAAGCAGTAATACATAGGGAAATTTAATGCCCCATTATCAACAATGAGCAGATTATGCAGACAGAGAATCAATAAGAAAACACCAGTTTGAATACCACTATAAACCAAATGGACCCAGCAGACATATACAGAATATTCCGTCCAACAAGAGCAGAATACATTCTTCTCAAGCGTATATGGAACAATTTCTAGGATAGACCATGTTAGGCTACAAAACAAGTCTTAGCAAATTCAAGATTGAAATCATACCAAGTATCTTCTTAGACAGCAATGGTATGAAACTAGAAGCCAACAGCAAGACAAAAACTAGAAATTTTATGAACTCATGGAAATAAAAAAACACTCCCCTCAAAAAACAATGGATCAAAGATGAAATTAAAGGGGAAATAAAAAAGTATTTTAAGGCAAACAAAAGTGGAAACACAATGTACCAAAACTTATGGGATGTAGTGAGAGCAGTTATCAGAGGGATGTTTATAGCAACAAATGCCCACGTTAAGAAACAAGATCTCAAATAAACAACTTAACTCTATACCTTAAGGAACTAGAAAAAGAACTAACTGAGCCCAAAGTTAGCTGAAGGAAAGTTAAAGATTAGAGCAGAAATAAATGAAACTGAAGTTCTGGTTCAAGATAGCCAGGTCAGAAGACTGAACACCAAATTATAATATTAACAGAAAAACTCTTCCTGAAGAACTCTGGGCTGACTGACCAGCTACTGAACAACCAGAGAGAGATAATATGACAAAAGGGAGGCAGACATGGTCATAAAGGGAAGCCCCACCTCCAACACTAAACAACAGTGGGGAGGAATAGCACTGGGAAACTGGGAACAGATCCTTCTGTCCTTGGACACAGAAAAAAAAAAGCCATTGTTTAAAAGAGAAACTCATATATAAAAAAGACAACACTAGAACTCTTCCAAGTAGTGGAGGAGCTGTGGGAGAACTCTCCATGTCAGAGGGACTGCAAAATGACATGATTTACATTTCCACCTCACCTTGAAAGCCTAGACTGGAGCGGGGTATAGACACATAATGGGTGGGCCCAATCCTCTTGTGAGTTTGCAACTTAAGCAAGCCCAGGGTCTACAGCCCACATCAACCCTAGTTGTGCTGGGGCACAGAAAAAGAAGCCACAGCTTAAAAGGGCAGAGGAGCTGTGAAAAGCCTCTCTATCCCTCCATCTTAAAAGCCCAGTGGGACAGAGTCTATGCCTAATTAGTGGATCCTGATGCAGGTCAGGCTGTCACAGAAAGCTTGCAACCTCAGCAAACCCAGGGCCCACAAGCCCATACCAGCCCTAGCTACACTGTAACAAAAGATAAAGTTGCAATTTAAAAGGTTGAGGAACTGTGAGTACATTCTCTCCTCCCCCACCTTAAAAGCCCAGAACAGAGCAGGGCCTACTTCACAGTGAGCTTTTGACCTCAGTGAACCCAGGGTTCTCCAGCCCACACCAGCCCCCCTGTGGTGCTGGGCACAGAACACAAGCCATGATTTTGGGGGGGGGGGTTGTTTGTTTGTTTATATTTTTTACTTTTTTATTTTATTTGTTTATTTATTTTATATTATTTTACTTAAAATTTTTGTTACTATTTATTTTTGAGAGAGAGAGAGAGAGAGAGAGTGCACACACGCACATGTGCATGAGGGGGGCAGAGGCAGAGAGAGAATCCCAGGCAGGCTATGCACTGTCAGTGAGAAGCCCAATGTGAGGCTTGAATTCATGAACTGTGAGATCATGACTTTAGCTGAAATCAAAAGTCAGATGCTTAACTGACTGAGCCTATCCATGCATCCTTCTTTTTAAATTTTAATCAATTAATTACTTTTTTAAATTTTAAGTAAACTGTATGCCACATGTGGGGCTTAAACTCATGATCCTGTAATCTAGAGTTGCATGCTCTAGTGACTAAACCGGGCAGGCACCCTTTTCTTTCTTGTTTTCTTCTTTTTTTTTCTTCCCCATTTCTCTTTTTTTTCTATTTTCTTATTATTTTTCCTTTATTCCTTCTGTAAAAAGCCACAGTTTGAAAGAGTAGCTAGCATATACAGACACAGCCTCAGCTAGCCAGCAAAAGTCACCAAGCACCTACAATCGACCTAAGTGACACCATACACAAGAACATTCCTTTAAATTTAGATGAAGCAGCCATTCTGCCTAATCCATAAAAACAAACAGAAAGCCAAGCAAAATGGGTTGACAGAAATATGTTGCAAAAGAAAGAACAAGAAAAAAACCTCAGAAAAAGAACTAAATGAAACAGATAAATACGATGCCTGATAAAGAATTTAAAGTAATGATCCATCACTCTGGAAAACAGAATGGCAGTTCCTCAAAAAATTAAAAATAAAACTATTCTATGACCCAGAAATTGCACTATTAGGGACTTATCCAAGGGATACAGGTGTGCTGTTTTGAAGGGGCACATCACCCAAATGTTTATAGGAGTGCTATCAATAGCCACAGTATGGAAATACCCAAATGTCCATCAACAGATGAATGGATAAAGAAAATGTGGTATATATAGAGAGTGGAGTATTACTTGGCAATCAAAAATAATGAAACCTTGCCATTTGCACCTACATGGATAGAACTAGAGGGTATTATGCTAAGTGAAATTAGTCAGAGAAAGACAATATCATATGACTTCACTCATATCTGGAATAAGACACAAAACAGATGAACACAAGGGAAGGGAAGAAAAAATAATATAAAAACAAGGAGGGGGATAAAATATAAGAGACTCTTAAAAACAGAGAATGAACTAAGGACTGCTGGAGGGGTTGTGGATGGGGGATGGGCTAAATGGGTAAGGACCATTAAGGTAGACACTTGTTGGGATAAGCACTGGGTGTTATACATAGGGGATGAATCACTGGAATCTACTCCTGAAAATCATTATTGCACTATATGCTAACTAATTTGGATATAAATAAATAAATAAATAAAATAAAAGGTATTAACACACACACACACACACACACACACACACACACACACACCATAAAGTAATGATCTAATGACCATAAAGATAATCATCAGGCTGTGGAAAAGAATGGAAGAACTCAGTGAGATCTTAAATAAAGACAAAGAAAATATTAAAAAGAACCAATCAAAGCTGACGAATAGAATAATTGAAATAGGAAACACACTAGAGGGAATCATTAGTAGATTAGAAGATACAGAAGGATGTATCAGTAATCTGGAAGACAGGATAATAGAAAGCACACAAGTTGAAGAGCAACAAGAGAAAAGAACTTTTTAAAAATGAGGATAGGTCATGATCTCACTGTTTGTGGGTTTGAGCCCCACATCAGGCTCTGTGCTGATGGCTCAGAGCCTGGAGTCTGCTTCAGATTTTGTGTCTCCCTCTCTCTTTGCCCTCCCCCCTCCTCCTCCCCCATTTCTCTCTCTCTGTCTCTCTCCCTCTCCCTCTCTCAAAAATAAGCATTAAAAAAGTTTAAAAAGATAAAAATGAGGGAAAATTGAGAGATAACTTGGACAACATCAAGTGAACAAATATTTGCATTACGGGGTCCTAGAAGAAGAAGAGAGAGAAAAGTGCAGTAAGCTTATTTCAAGAAATAATAACTGAAAACTTCCCTAACCTAGGGAAGGAAATAGACCTCTAAGTCCAAGAAGTACAGAGAATTCCAAACAAGATGAGCCCAAGGAGGTCCATACTGTGGCACATAATAATTAAAATGTAAAATGTTAAAGATAAAGAGATTCAAAGAAGACATCTAGATGGCCAACCAACACATGAAAAAATGCTCAACATCACTGATCATCAGGGAAATACAGATCAAAACCACAATGAGATACCACCTTGCACCTGGCAGAATGGCTAATATTAACAACTCAGACAAAAACAGATGTTGGCGAGGATGCAGAGAAAAAGGATCTCTTTTGCGCTGCTGTTGGGAATGAAAACTGGTGCAGCCACTCTGGAAAACAGTATGGAAGTTCCTCAAAAAATTAAAAATAGAACTACCCTACAACCCAGCAATTTCACTACTAGGTATTTATCCAAGGGATATGGGTATGCTGTTTCTTTTCTTTTTTTTTTTTAATTTTTTTTTCAACGTTTATTTATTTTTGGGACAGAGAGAGACAGAGCATGAACGGGGGAGGGGCAGAGAGAGAGGGAGACACAGAATCGGAAACAGGCTCCAGGCTCTGAGCCATCAGCCCAGAGCCTGACGTGGGGCTCGAACTCACGGACCGGGAGATCGTGACCTGGCTGAAGTCAGACGCTTAACCGACTGCGCCACCCAGGCGCCCCTGGGTATGCTGTTTCAAAGGGGCACATGCACCCCAATGTTTATAGCAGCACTATCAACAATGTCCAAAGTATGGAAAGAGCTCGAATGTCCACCGACAGTTGAATGGATAAAGAAGATGAGGTATATATATACAATGGAGTATTGCTTGGCAATCAAAAAGGATGAAATCTTGCCATTTGCAACTACATGGATGGAACTAGAGGGTATTATGTTAAGCAAAATTAGTCAGTCAGAGAAAGACAAATATCATATGACTTCATTCATATGAGGACTTTAAGACACAGAACAGATGCACACCAGGGAAGGGAAGCAAAAATAATATAAAAACAGGGAGGGGGACAAAAAACATAAGACTCTTAAATATGGAGAACAAACAGAGGGTTACTAGAGGGGTTGTGGGAGGGGGGGATGGACTAAATACGTAAGGGGCATTTAAAGAATCTGTTCCTGAAATCACTGTTGCACTATATGCTAACTAACTTGGATGTAAATTAAAAAAATAAAATTAAATTTAAAAAAAAGATAAAGAGAATCTTAAAGACAGCAAGAGATTAAAAAAAAAAAACTTACAAGTGAAAACCTATAAGACTATTAGCAGATTTCTCAGCAGAAACTTTGGAAGTCAGAAGGAAGTGGCATGACATATTCAAAGTGCTGAAAGAAGAAAAATCTACAATCATGAATACTCTATTTGGCAAGGTTATTATTCAGATTTGAAGGAGAGATAAAGAATTTTAAAGACAAAGTAAAGATAAAGGAGTTTATCACCACTAAACCAGCCTTGTAAGACATGTTAAAGGGACTTCGTTAAGTGGAAAAGAAATGGCCATAATTAGACATAAGAAAAATAGAAATAAAAATATCTAAAAAAAAATGACAACATATACATAAAATGTGGAGAAGGAAATAAAAAGGGAAGAGGAAAACGCCAAAAAAGATTTTTCCTTTTCCTGTTTTTTTTCTTTTGTTTTTGTTTTGTTTTGAGGAATGTGTTTGAACTTAAATGACCATCAAATTAATATGGGCTATTTACTTAGGGTGTTATATATGAATTTCATGGTATCCACAAATCCAAAACCTATGGTAGATACACAAAAAAATAAAGAGAGAGATAGCCCCCAAAATCCACTATAGATTCTCATCAATCACAAAGAAAGATAGCAAGAGAAGAAAGAGGTAAAGAACTACAAAAACAATCAGAAAACAAATGTAAAAAATGGAAATAAATACACACCTATCAATAATAACTTTAAATATAAATGGACTATAAGCTCCAATTAAAGGACATACAGTGGCGGAATGTATAAAAAAAAAAAGATCCACCTATATGCCTCCTACAGGAGATACATCTCAGACCTCTAGACACACATAGATTGAAAGTAAAGAGATGGAAGAGGTGAGTAGAAGAAAGGTAATAATAAAGATTAGAGCATAAATAAATGATGCACGGACAGACAGACATGTACAGAAAACACAACAGAAAAAAAAAATCAATGAAACCAAGAGCCAGTTCTTTTTTTTTTTTTTCTGAAATTTATTGACAAATTGGTTTCCATACAACACCCAGTGCTCATCCCAAAAGGTGCCCTCCTCAATACCCATCACCCACCCTCTCCTCCCTCCCACCCCCCATCAACCCTCAGTTTGTTCTCAGTTTTTAACAGTAAGAGCCAGTTCTTTGAAATGATAAACAAAATTGACAAACCCTAAACCAGACTCATTAATTAAAAAAAAAAAAAAAGAGAGAGACAGGACTCGGATAGATAAAATCAGAAATGAGAGAGCAGTAGCAAACAACTGATACCCCATGTATTTCTATGATACCAATGAAGAAAAGCTCAGGACCAGTTGTCTTCACTAGTGAATGTTACCAAACATTAAAGGATTAATGTCAATCATTCTCAAACTCTTCCAAAAAAATTGAAGAGATGGGAATGCTTCCAAACCCATTTTTACAAGGCCTGCATTACCCTGATACCAAAGCCAGTAAAGACACTACAAGAAAAGAAAATACTAGGTGATAATAGATGCAGAAATTCTCAATAAAATATTAGGAAATCAAATTCAGCTGCACATTAAAAGGATCATTCACCATGATCCAGTGGGATTTATCTCTGGGATGCAAAGATATTTCATCATATATAAATCAATGTGATAAATCACATTAACAAAACAAAAGAAAAAAATCATATAATCACTTCAATAGATGCAGGAACAGCATTTGACAAAATTAACAATAGTTCATGGTACAAACTCTTAACAAATTAGATATAGCAGGAACAGACATCAATATAATAAGAGATATATGTGATAGGCCCACAGCTAACGTCATCCTCAAGAATGAAAGGTTGAAAGACTTTCCTGTAAGATCAGGTATAAGACAAGGGTGTATATGCTTACATTCCTATTCAACATAGTACTAGAAGTCCTAGTGAAAACAATCAGGTGAGAAAAAAATCAAAAGTATCAGAATTGGAAAGGCAGAAATAAAATTATTTTCATTTGCAGATGACATGATTTTATATCTAGACAATCTTAACGAGTCTACCAAAAATTTGTTAAATATAATGAACAAATTTAGTAAAGTTGCATGAAACAAAATTATCATACAAATATCAGTAGCATTTCTATACCTTATAACAAATTATCAAAAAAAGAAATATAGAAACAATCCCAGAGCAGGAGAAAGGCAGGTGGTGGCAGAGTCTGAGGACCCTAGGTTCATCCTGTCCCTTGAACATAACTAGATAACTATCAAATCATCCTAAATACCCCAGAAATCGACCAGAAGACTGACAGAAAAAACTCCACAACTCAAGGGAGAGAAGAGGCCACATTGAAGAAGGAGGGAGATGTGGTAGCAGAGAAGGATGAGAGAGAGAGAGAGAGAGAGATAGAGAGAGAGAGAGAGAGAAGCACAAAGGGGAGTCCACAAGGAGAAAGTTTCCCCAGAGCCATTGACTTGGAAAATGAGAGGGGCTGAACTTGCCGAGTTCTTACAACCAGTGGGTTTAAAGCCTGGAGTTTTAAAGGTCAGGGGGCTTGCCTGGGATAGAGTCCATAGGGCATTGCTCCAGAAGAGAAAATGGGTAAACAACCAAGGGACAGTGTGGAATCAGCTATATGAAAAATGCCTGGAGCACACAGTGGGAAGAATATTTGCTATTCTAAGAGTACTTCCTTGGGAGGCAGTGTTCACAGAGATACCTCTCCAGGAACAAAGGAGATGGCTGTTGTCATTCCCCTTCTGCACCCCTCAGCATAAATACAGAGCTACCTGAGGGATGCAGGTCAACACATACACTGGGTGGCTGACTTGCTTCCACTAAGCCCCACTCCCTATGCTCTGGCAGGACTGACCTTCTTAGTCAAGCTTGCTTCAGTCCCAGAGTTGGGCTTCTCCCGCAGAAGACCATCACAAACCCCTGTCCACACCGCATCTTTTGATAGGCATTCCCTCAGTTCTGGTGGAGTTGTTGTGAGGTCTCATTTCACAAGGAGACAAGAACACACCTAGTTAAAAGTTGCCATATTCAGGCCAGGAACCAAACATTGTCCATAGCATGGAAAGAGAACCTCTGAAGATGAATGGTTTTAAGGACAGAGCAGTCAAAACACAACAGGACAGTGCACTCAGTATACATTGTATGTATGTATGTATGTATGTATGTATACAATGTATACATGGAAACATTTCCTGAAGCACCAGGCCCTGGGCATTACATTGGCTCTTCTTCATAAGGCCATTACTTTCAGGAGCAGGAGATATACCCAGCTTATCTAACCCAGAGAAGGCAAAGACCTAGACAAAATGCCAAGATGGAGGAATTTATAATAAATTAAAGAACAAGGTAAGCCATGGCCAGAGATCTAAGTGAAACAGATTAAGTAACATAAAGAATTTAAAGCCAAAATCATAAGGGCACTCACTGGGCTGGAGAAAAGAATAGAAGATATAATAGAGACCCTTACCACAGAGATAAAAGAGTTATAAAAGAACAATGAGAGATGAAAAATGGAAACAATGAGATTGGGAACATGCTTGATGTAATGAACAGCAGGCTAGAAGAAGCAGAGGAACACATTAGTGACCTAGAAGGCAAAATAATGGAAAATAATGAAGCTAAACAGAAGAGAAAGAAGAACTATTCGACACAAGAATAGACTTAGGGAACTCAGTGACTCCATCAAAGGTAAAACATTAGAATTATAGGAGTCCAAGAAGAAGAAGAGAGCATGGAAGGGGCAGAAATTTTATTTCAAAAAATAAGAGCAGAAAACTCCCTAATCTGGGAAAGGGAACAGACACCCAGATCCAGGAGGCACAGAGATCTCCCATGAAAATCAACAAAACAGGCCAACATCAAGACACACCGTAATTAAATTTGCAAAATATAGTAATAAAGAAAAAAAATCTTAAAGGCAGCCAGACAAAAGTGGTCCTTAACTTACATAAGTTACCCCATAAGGCTGGTTGGAGATTGCTCAACGGAAACTTGGTAAGCCAGAAGGGAGTGGCATGATATAGTCAAAGTGCTGAATGGAAAAAAGCTGTAGCCAAGAATACCATATCCAGCAAGTCTATGATTCAGAATAGAAGGAGAGATAATGAGTTTCCCATACAAACAAAAACTAAAGGAATTTGTGACCACTAAACCAGCCCTACAAGAAATATTAAAGAGGATTCTTTGAGTGCAAATGAGAGACCAAAAGTAACAAAGAAATGATCAATGAAAATCTCCAGAAATAATGACAAAACAAGCAATAAGATGGCAATAAATACCTATCTATCAATAATTACTTTGAATGTAAGTAGATTAAATGTTCCAATCACAAGACCTAGGGTCAGAATGAATAAAAAAACCAGGACTGATTTATATGCTATCTACAAGAGACTCATTTTAGACCTAAAGTCACTTGCACATTGAAAGTGAGAGGTTGGAGAAATGTTTATCATGCAATGTATGTCAAAAGAAAGCTGGAATGGCAATACTTACACCGGACAAACTACACTTTAAAACAAAGACTGTAAAAAGACACAAAGAAGGGTATTATATAATCATAAAGGGAAAACCCAAAAGAAGATATAACAATTGTAAATATTTATGCTCCCAACACAGAGACACTCAAATGTATACACAATTAATAATAAACATAAAGGAGCTAATTGATAATAACACAATAATAGTAGGAGACTTTAACACCCCACTACATCAATGGACAGATAATCTAAACAGAAAAGTAACAAAGAAACAACAGCTTTAAATGACACACTGGACCAGATAAAGTTAACAGATATATTCAGAACATTCCATCCTAAAATAGCAGGATACACATTCCTTTCTAGTGCACATGGAACATGTTCCAGAATAGATCACATATTAGGTCACAAAACAGCCCATAAAAAATACAAAAAGATTAAAATCATACCAAGTGACTTTTCTGATGACAATGCTATGAAACCAGAAGTCTGCCGCAAGAAAAAATTTGGAAAGACCACAAACACATGGACGTTGAACAACATGTTACTAAACAATAAATGGATCAACCAAAAAATGGAATAAATAAAAAAAAATACATGGGAACAAATGAAAATGAAAATAAAATGGTCCAAAACCTTTGGGATGCAGCAATAGTGGTCCTAAAAGGAAAGTATATAGCACTACAGGCCTGCTTCAAGAAGTAAGAAGAATCTCAAATGAACAACCTAACCTTACACCTAAAGGAGCTAGAAAAAGAACAGAGCCTAAATCCAGCAGAATGAAGAAAATAATAAAGATTAAAGCAGAAATAAATGATATAGAAGTTAAAAAAAAAAACCCATAGAACAGATCAATGAAACCTGGAGCTGGTTCTTGGAAAAATTAATTGATTTATCAAAAAGATAATTTGAGAGGACCCAAATACATAAAATCACAAATAAGAAGAGAAATGACAATCAACACCACAGAAACACAATTATAAGATAATATTATGAAAGGCTATATGCCAACAAATTAGACAATCTGGAAGAAGTGGACAAATTCCAGAAACGTATAGGGTACCAAAACAGAAACAAGAAGAAATAGAAAACTTGAACAGACCAATAGCCAGCAAATAATTGAATCAATAATTACAAAAACCCCTCAGTAATAATAATAATAATAATAATAATAATAATAATAATAATAAAAAGCCCAGAACCAGATTAGCCAGCCTCATAGGCTAATTCTACCGTACATTAAAATTTTTTTTAATGTTTATTTATTTTGGGGAGACAGAGAGACAGAGTGCAAGGGGGGAAGGGCAGAGTGAGAGGAAGACACAGAATCTGAAGCAGGCTCCAGGCTCTGAGCTGTCAGCACAGAGCCCGACATGGGGTTCAAAACCACGAAGTGCAGGATCATGACCTGGGCTGAAGTTAGATGCTTAACCGACTGAGCTACCCAGGCGCCCTGAATTCTACCATACATTTAAAGAAGAGTTCATACCTATTCTCCTCAAACTATTCCAAAAAATAAAAGAAATGGAAGAAATACTTCCAAATTCATTTTAAGAGGCCAGAATTACCCAGATGACAAAACCATACAAAGTCTCCACTAAAAAAGAGAACTAGAGGCCAATATACCTGATGAACACAGATGCAAAAAATCTCAATAAAATACTAGCTCATTGAATCCAACAATACATTAAAAAGTCATTCACCACAATTGAGTGGGATTTATTCCTGTGTTGCAAGGGTAGTTCAATATTTGCAAATCAATCCACATGATACACCATGTTAGTAAGAGAAAGGGTTAGAACCACAGGATAATTGCAATAGATGCAGAAAAGGCATTTGACAAAGTACAACATCCACTCATGACAAAAACCCTCAACAAAGTAGGTTTAGAGGGAACAAACCTGAACATAATGAAGACCATATATAAAAAAACACACAGCTAATATCCTCCTCAATGGGGAAAACTGAGAGCTTTTCCTCTATGGTCAGGAACAAGACAGGGATGTCCACTTTCACCACTGTAATTTAACATAGTACTGGAAGTCCTAGACAGCAATCAGAAAACAAAAAGAAATAAAAGGCATCAAAATTGGCAAGAAAGAAGTGAAACTTTCAGTTTGCAGATGACATGATACTCTATATAGAAAAACCAAAATACTCCACCAAAAAAATGGCTAGAACTATAAATGAATTCAGTAAAATCTCAGGATATAAAATCAATGTACAGAAATCTGTTGCATTTCTATACACTATTAATGAATCAACAGAAAGAAAGTAAGGAATCAATCCCATTTACAACTGCACCAAAAACAATAAGATGCCTAGGAATAAACTTATCAAAGAGGTGAAAGACCTGCACTCTGAAAACTATAAAATACTGATGACAAAAACTGAAGATGACACAAAGAAATGGAAAAACATTTCATGCTCACGAATTGGAAGAACAAATATTGTTAAAATGTGCATATTAAACAAAGAAATCTGCACATTTAATTCAATCCCTATCATAATGCCAACAGCATTTTTCCCAGAGCTAGAACAAACAATCCTAAAATTTGTATGGAACTATAAAAGGCCCGAATAGCCAAAGCAATCTTGAAAAACAAAAGCAAACCTGGAAGCATCACAATTCTGGACTTCAAGTTATATTACAAAGTTGTAGTGATCAAAAGAGTATAGTACTGGCACGAAAATGGACACATAGATCAATGGAACAGAATAGCAAACCCAGAAATGAGCCTATAACTATATGGTCAATTAACCCTTGACAAAGCAGGAAAATATCCAATGGGAAAAAGACAGTCTCTTCAATAAATGATGTGAGGAAAACTGAACAGCTAAATGTAAAACTGAACCACTTTCTTATATCAAACATAAAAATAAATTCAAAATGGATTAAAGACCTGTGAGATCTGAAACCATAAGAATGCTAGAGGAGTCCAGGGCACCTGGGTGGCTCAGTCATTTGGGCGTCTGACCAGCTCAGGTCATGATCTTGCAGTTCACAAGTTCAAGCCCTGCATTGGGCTCTGTGCTGACAGCTCAGAGTCTGGAGGCTGCTTCAGATTCTGTGTCTCCCTCTCTCTCTGTCCCTCCCCTGCTTGCACTCTGTCTCTCTCTATCGGAAATAAATAAACATAAAAAATTTTTAATACTAGAGGAGAACACAGGCAGTAACATTTTTGACGTTGGTTGTAGCAACTTCCTTTTAGATATGTCTCCCAAAGCAAGAGAAACAGAAACAAAAATAAACTATTGGGACTTCTTCAAAATAAAAACTTCTGCACAGTGAAGGAAATGATCAACAAAACTAAAAGGCAACATATGGAATGGGAGGATATTTGCAAATGATACATCTGATAAAAAGTATCTAAAATATATAAAGAACTTATAAACTCAACACCCAAAAAACAAATAATCCATTTAAAAAATAGTCAGAAGACATGAGCAGACATTTTTCCAAAAAAGACCTATACCTACACATGTCCAACAGATGCATGAAAAGATGCTCAACATCACTCATCATCAGGTAAATACCAATCAAAACTATAGTGTGATATCACCTCACACCTATCAGAATGGCTAAAATCAACAACACAAGAAACAACAGGTATTGGTGAGGATGTGGAGAAAGGGGAACCCTCTTGTTGGTGATAATGTAAATCGGTGCAGCTGCTCTGGAAAATAGTATGGAGTTTCCTCAAAAATTACAAATAGAGCTATCCTATGACCAGCAATTGCACTACTTGATATTTACCCAAAGAATATGAAAATACTAATTCAAAAAGTATATGGACCCCTATGTTTATTGTGGCATTATCTACAATAGCCATATTTTGTAATGAAGCCAAGTACATTGATGAATGCATATGGAAGATGTGGTATCTATCTATATCATCTGTCTATATCTATGTCATCTATATCTATGTCATCTATATCTATATCTATATCTATATCATCTATATCTATATCTACATCATACCTATATCATCTATAACTATCTATATGGCAAGAAATGGCAAGAAAACTTGCCATTTGCAATGATATGGATGTATGTAGAGAGTATGATGCTAAGCAAAATCAGTCAGTCAGAGAAAGACAAATACCATATGATTTTACTCATATGTAGAATTTAAGAAACAAAACAGACAAGCAAAGGGAAAAAGAGAAGGAGAGAGAGAGGCAAACCGAGAAACAGAATCTTAATTATAGAGAACAAACTGATGGTTACCAGAGTTGAGGTGGATAGGAGGGTGGGTGAAACCGATGAATGGGATTAAGGAGGGCACTTGTGATGAGCACTGGGTGTTTTATGCAAGGGTTGAATCACTATACTGTATAACTGAAACTAATACTGCCCTGTGTGTTAACTAACTGGAATTTAAATAAAAACTTGAGAAAAGAAGAAACAATCCCATTTATAATAGCATCAAAAACAATTAAAAAATACTTAGGTGTAAATTTAACCAGGGAGGTGAAAGGTTTCTACTTTGGAAACTACAAAACATTGATGCTAAACACTGAAAACACAAATAAATGGAATGGTATCTCATGCTCATGGTTTGGAAGAATTAGTATTGTTAAAATATCAATACTACCAAAAGCTATATATAGATTCCATGTAATTCCTATATGATTCCAATGGGAATTTTTAAAGAGGTAGAAAAAAAAGATCTTAAAATTTATATGCAACCACAAGAGACCCCAAATAGTCAAAGCAATCCTGAGAAAGAACAAAACAAGAGGCATCACACTTCTTGATCTCAAGCTTACTATAGAATTATAGTAAGCAAAACATTATGTAAGTGGCATTAAAAGTAGTCACACAGATCAATACAGAAACTCAAGAATATGCCACTAATATTTGATAAAGAAGCTAAGAATATTCAATGGAGAAAAGACATTCTTTGCAAAAAATGTGCTGGAAAAACGATATCCACATGTAAAAGAGTTAAACTATATCTTTATCTTACTCCACTCACAAAACTTAACTCAAAAATCCAATGAAGACTTAAATCTAAGTCTCAAAACCATAAAACTCCTAGAAGAAAACAGGAAATAAACACCTTGACATGCGTCTTGTCAACATGACACTTAAAACACAGGAACAAAATAAAAAATAAACAAATGAGACTCTATCAAACTAAGAAGTTTCTGCATTGCAAAAGAATCAATCAACATAATTAAAAGACAACTTATGGAATATGAAAAAATATTTACATATCATATATACAATAAAGGGTTAATATCCAAACTATATAGGGAACTCAGATACCTCAATAGCAAAAAACAATTAATGCAATTTAAAAATGGGCAATGTACCTGAACAGACATTTGTCTGAAGAAGATATAAAAATGGCTAATAGGTACATGAAAAAATGCTCAACATTACTAATAATTAGGCAAGTGCAATGAAAACCACAATGAAGTATAACTTCACACCTGTCAGAATAGCATCAAAAAGACAGATTTAAAATGCTAACAAGAATGTGGAGAAAATGAAACCATCATATGTTTGGTGAGATGTAAATTGGTACAGCCACTATTGAGAATGGTATAAATATTCCTCAGAAAATTAAACGTATAACTACCACATGATTAGCCATATTGTTTTTGGGACTATCTCCAAAGGAAATGAAATTGCTATGGTGAAGAGATATTTGCATCCCATTTTCATACCAGTATTATTTACAACAGTCAAGATATGAAAACATTAGTGTCCATTAATGATTGAATGAATAAAGAAGTTGTGGCATACACATACAATGGAGTATTATTCAGCCATAAAAAAACAGGGAAATCCTGCCATTTATGACAACATGGATAGACCTTGAGTCAGGCAGAGTAAGAAATATTGTATGATCTCACTTATATATAGAATCTTTAAAAAATTCATAGAGGGGCGTCTTGTTGGCTCAATCAGTTAAGCATTCAACTTTGGCTCAGGTCACGACCTCACAGTTTGTGGGTTGGAGCCCCGCATCGAGCTCTGTGCTGACAGCTCAAAGCCTGGAGCCAGCTTCAGATTCTGTGTCTCCCTCTCTTTGTGCCTCTCCCCTGCTCACTCTCTCTCTCTCTCTCAAAAATAAATAGATGTTAAAAAAATTTAATTAAAAAAAAACTCATAGAAAAAGAAATCAGATTTGTGGTTATCAGAGGCAGGTGTTTGGGGAACAGGAATTGGATAAAGGTAGTCGAAAAGTACAAAATTCCATTTTGGGGATAGAATATACAACACAATGACTATAATCAACACTACTGTATGATATATATGAAAGTTGTTAAGAGAGCAAATCCTAAGAATTCTCATCACAAGGAAAAATATTTTTCTTTTTTTTGTATCTATTGAGACAATGGATGTTAACTATACTCATTGTGGTAATCATCTCATGATATATATAAGTCAAGTCATTATGATATTCACCTTGAACTTATATAGTGCTGTCAGTTACATCTCAATAAATCTAGGGAAACAATAAAGGGAAAAAAAAGTTTTTTATCCAAGATCTTTCAGCTAAGAGGAAGTAGAGATAAGACTATACTAAAATCTTTTATTTTTTTCTATGATGTGATAATGCCTTTTTTAGAGGAGGAAATTGTCCTCTGGGCTATCATGGTTGAAAGGTATGGAATGGAGCAAATGTCACAGAAACATGAAATCAAAGAATGCTATAATTGAAAAACTGTTCATGTAGTCCTGTGATTCTTACACTCTTCCCTTGGGAGTCTCGCACGGCTTTTAGGCACCCTCAGTGACTGGTGAGAATGAGCTGGGGAGCCTTCAAGATTTCCCATCAGTTGGGGAAGGTCTACCCTCACCTCTTACATCTGGAACTTTCATAAAATATTCTTTTAGACATAGTATGCTTCAGCTTAAAAAAAAACACTGCTAAAACAAGCAAAAGAAAAACAGAATGAAAAAAAAAATTCCTGTTCATTCCAAACTTCAGACTAGGTAAATAATTTGCCCCAAATCACACAGCTCATAGAAGCATAGAAGCAGCAAGGCCATAACCCAGTTCTCCCAAGTCCCATCCCAGGGCTCTTTCTACCACCATGATAAATGCTACCTTTCTGAAGAAAAAAGTCATTTAAAAGCCCATTACAGAAATGACAAACTGGGAGCCAGAAACAAAATCTTAAGAAAAAAGTAGGCCAAGTGCTGTATTGAGGTCTGAGAAGGCCATTTTAGCCTACTCAGGCACCGATTCAATTTTTCATTTTGGCATGATTTGAGCTTTCTTCTTTTTCATGTTCAGGTACAACTCTTTTTCAGGAAACTAACTATGGACAATTATCTACTTGGGGAAATAAATGAGACTCTTTTTAACGGTGCTTCTTGCCCTGCAATACAGAAAGATAAATCAGAATTTGTCCCCAAAACAATTTAATGAAGACATTAAAAATATATTTTAATATTCACACACAGCTATGGGTAAATGAAAAATAAAACATGTATATGATAAGCACAGGAAATATAAATGATCAAAATTTTAGTAACAAATATAATTTAATAAAACACTTAATTTACCAGATTACTCAGGTAATGGAATGGGGACATGAATGAAATTTTCTAGTGAACTGAAACAACCAAAAATTGATTATTTTAGCCCTTACAAATTTTTATGTAATTTTGCTCTCTCTGAAAAAAATAGCTATAATACTCTTAATGAAGGTTATTTGATAATTTAGAATATTACAGTGCTTTTGGATCATCATTTTGAATATGAATTTTCATTGAGTTCTATAAGGTAAAGATAACTGGATTTAGTAGGCTTACTCCCAAAGGCTTATTTTAAAAATTCCTAACGTTTTTCTCTTTAAAAATTTCAATTACTTCTATACCTAGCCAAAACAAATGAACTGCTACTTTAAAAGCCTGCGCACTGTAAACAACTACAAAACTGGACAAAATGGGTTGAACGATGGTTTTCAGAAATTGGATAACAGGCAGATCAGGCCTGTGGCAATTAAGGAAAGGAAAACAAAAAAAAAAAAGATAAGAAAAGAAAAGGAAAACAGATGTGATTATCACTACAACTGTCCTAGGTTTGCTGAAGCAGCTGGAATTTGTGGAGCATCACACAGGAAAGGAGAGAGCTATCTAGAGTAAGAGGCTCCAGAAATCAGCCTGGGAGTCCACTGTGTCTTTGCTGGACTGCTAAACTACATGTGCATATAATACAATTCTACTAGAACAATCAAAGAACTACAGGCTATATAAGACAAATAATTTTCAGACCTCAAAAAGGGCTACAAAATATTCAAGCTCTGACTAGTTTAGTAGACAGATCTCTTTGAACACCTAAAACATTCAGTAGGCAACCAGAATGACCAGTCCTTAATAGTAGGGCTAAACTAGACCTATAGTAAAAGCCGCCCTAGACTTGCCCTAACAACACTGAAAAACAGTGTGAAAAGGATCAAACTGATCTATGTCACTGAGATTATCTATTAAACACTCTTAATCCCAACTCATTAAAAAAAGGGGAAAAACATGCAACAAAATAACATTTTTTTATGTCTAGCATCTAATCAAAACTTACCTACCATATAAACAGAGAAACAAACATATGACCCATGGCTAGAATAAAAGTCAGTGAAATGAAACAGATCCAGAACTGACAAAGATAAGGCAATTAGAAAACTAGGACTTTAAAATGGGTCTTTTTAAATATGCTCATAGATTTAAAGAGAAATATTAACATAATGAGAGAAATGAAATATTTTTAAAAAGGAAATTGTAGAGATTAAAAAAAATTGTCTTGAATTTCAGGGAGGATGGTGGAGCAAGAAGGATGCTGACTTCACCTCTTCCCACAAACACACCAAGAGAACAGCTACAAATATACAACTAACCCTGGAAATGACTGCAGACTGGCAGAACAGACCTTCCACAGATAATCATAGAGACAAGGGCACATTGAAAAGGGTAGGAGAGATGGAGACACAATTGGGAACCAACCCCCCAGTGAGATGAGCCACAAATGATAGGGACGATCACACAAGGCACTGCTAACACAGGGGACCCACACTGGCAACATGAGTCCCCACAACATCTGGCTTTGAAAACCAGAGGGGCTTAATTTCACGAGCTTTTAAAATAAGACAGGCTTAACTCAGGGTACTTTAAAAATAAGTGAGCTTAACTCCCAGAAACCGAATAGTCAATAGGAAACTCAGAGTAATAAATAATTTGACCTAAGATACAACACAGAAACAACAGTTTGCAATGCACCTGGGGTATGCATGAAGATTGACTAATCTCAGAACATGGGCTGGAGGGGCAGGGATCTGTAGATTTCTCTAGGAACAAAAGTGCTGGTTAGTCGCATTTTTCTTTCCCTCACCCAGCCTAGATGACCAGAGGCTTATGGGAGGCAGTGCTCACACTCAGTATCTATATTGCTAGCACCATGTACTCTGCCTTGCAGGCCTTCCCTATCCAACCTTCCCACCTTGGTTGGCATTGCTCCAATACAGCTGCTGCCCTGCCACACCCTTCAGAATGCCCCAGCAGGGATTGGAGCCACTCCAAAGTGATGCCTGCCCTTGGGAAGAGGGGAGAAATAACCACACGCACTAGTCCACTCACAGTTTCTGTAGTCAGGCCACTTAGCAGGTTCTGTAAGGAGAAAGCCTTGCCTTTGGTGTGCCTGCAGCCATTGCAGAAAGGGAATTGTAGTCAGCAAGGCTGAGTTCTGGCCCATGCCACCAAAAAACCCATGGCAGCCACAGCCAGACCTCTCAACAGCACAGGGAGCAAACCCTGCCCAGTGCATCCATAGTAGGCAAATTGGGTCACAGCAGCCAACTGGGATGAAAAAAATTGCAGCTTAGCCAAAACAGGAGGGCACATGTAGCACAGGAGACATCCCTGGAGTGCTTGGGTTTGGTGACCAGGGGGGCTTGTGCTAGAGGGGTCACGGAAACTGTTCTACACAGGGCCACTGCTTTCAAAACCAGAAAACATAGGAGAATAACTGAAATAAAAAATATGTTAGAGGAAATCAACAACAGCTTAGAGGATGTAGGAGAACAAATAAACAATCCGGAACACAGTGTATTAGAAAGCAACCGAGCTGAACAGCAAAAAGAAAAAAGAATAATAAAACATGAGATTAAGTTAAGAGAACTCAGTAACATCATTAAGCATAACAACATTTGTATTATAGGGAACCACAAAGAGAAGAGAGAATGAAGGGGGCAGGAAATTTATTTAAAGAAATAATGGTGGAAAACTTCCCTAAACTAGGGAAGGAAACCAACATCCAGGTCCAGGAAGCACAGAGAACCCCTAATGGCATGAACCCTAGGAGGTCCACACCAAGACACATAATATTTAAAAATGGCAAAAAGTACTTTAAAAGAAGCAAGAGAAAAGAAAACAGCTACATACAAGGTAAACCCCATAAGAATATCAGCAAATTTTTCAGTGGGAACTTTTCAGGCTACAAGGAAGTGGCATGATGTATCCAAAATGCTAAAAAAACAAACCAGAACAAAAAACCCTTATAATCAAGAATACTTTACCCAGGAAGATTATTATTCAGAATAGAAGGGTAGAGTTTCCCAGCCAACAAAAGTTAAATGAGTTTATCACCACTTAAACCAGCATTATAAGAAATGTTAAAAGGAAGTTCTTTAAGTGAAAAGAAAAGAGAGAAGAAAACTATGAAAGAAAAAATTCCACAGATAAAAACAAATATATAGTTAAGGTAGTAGATTAATCACTTATAAAGCCAGTATGGAGGTTAAAACTCAAAAGTAGTAAGTCAATTATATCTACAAAGAAATTAGGCAGTGTACACAAAATAAAAAGATATAAAATATGGAATCATATATATATATATATATAAAATATGTGTTTGGGGGAATAATTTAGTACTTTTAGAATGTGTTCAAACTTAAGCAACCATCAACTTAATATAGACTGCTATCCACATAAGATGTTAGGTATGAACCCAATTTAAACAAAAACCTATAATATATACACAGAAGTTAAAGAGAAAGGAATCCAAGCATAACACAAAAGAAAGCCATCAAACCACAAGGGAAGAGATCAAGAGAAGAAAACAGGAACAGAAAAGAACTACTATAATCAGAAAACGACAAAATGGCAAAAAGTAGAAGTATATCAATAATTGCTTTTAATGCAAATGGATTAAATGCTACAATCAAAACATAAGGTAATGAAATGGAAATAAAAACAAGATCCATATATCTCCTGCCTATAAGAAACTTGCTTCAGACCTAAAGACGTACAGACTGAAAGTTAAGGGATGGGAAAACATATATTATGCAAACAGAAGTGAAAAAAAGCCAGGTTATCAATGGTTATATCAAACAAAATAGACAAAATAATGACTGTAGCAATGCTTATAAAGAAAAAAAGACTTTAAAACAAGGGCTGCAACAAGATTCAAAGAAGGCCACTTCGTAATGATAAAGGGATTGATCCAATAAGATTAATAATTGTAAATGTCTATGCATGGAACCTAGGAGCACCTATATACATGAAGCAAATATTAGCAGTCATAAAGGGAGAAATGGAAACTAATACAATAACAGAAGAGGACTTTAACACCACACTTGCATAACTGGATAGATAATCCAGAGAGAAAAATCAACAAGGAAACAGTGGCTTTGAATGACATTTTAGACCAGATGAATCTAACAGATCTGTACAGAACATTTCATCCCCAAACAGAAGAATACACATTCTTTTCAAGCGCACATGGAATATTCTCCAAGATAGATCACATATTAGTCCACCAAACAAGTCTTAATAAATATAAGAATTGAAATCATGACAAGGGAAGTTCATAGTGATACAGGCCTATATTAAGAAACAAGAAAAATCTCAAACAATCTAACCTTACAAGTAAAGGAAAATGAAGAACAATCAAAGCTCAGCACTAGTAGATAAAAAAGGAAGTAAGTTAGGGCAGAAATAAATGAAATAGAGACTAAAAAAGACAATAGAAAACATTATTGAAACCAAGAGCTGGTTCTTTGTAAAGAAAACAAAATTGAAAAGCTTTTATCCAGATTCATTAAGAAAAAGAGAACCCAAAAAAATGAAATAAAAAATGAAGAGGAGAAATAACAACTGGCACCACAGACATATAAAAAATTCTGAGAATATTCTAATAATTATATGTCAACAAACAGAAGAAAAAGATAGATTCCTAGAAACATACAATCTCCCAAAACAGAATCAGGAAGAGATAGAAAATTTCAACAGAGCAATTACTAGTAATGAAATTGAATCAGTAATCAAAATTTCCCAGAAAACAAAATTTCAGGACCAGATGGTTTTATAGGTGGATTCTACCAAGATTTTAAAAAAGGTAATAACTTATCCAACTTTCTAAACTTTCTGTTAAAAAAAGAGTTAATAACTACTCTTCCCAAAAAAATAGAAGAGAAAGGAAAACTTCCAAATTCATTCTACAAAGCAAGTTTTACACTGATACCAAAACTAGACAAATACACTATGTAAAAAGAAAACTACAGGGCAATATCTGTGACATAGTTGCAAAATTCTCAACAAAATATTATCAAACTGAATTGAAGAATACATTTAAAAAAGTCATTCACAACAATGAAGTACAATTTATTCCAAGGATGCAAGAGTGGTTCAGTATCCATAAATCAATCAATATGATACATCACATAAACGAGAAGAAAGATCATAATCTTAAAAGATGCAGAAAAATCACCTGACAAAATATAACATTCATTCATGAAATAAACTCTCAACAAAGTCAGTTTAGAGGAAACAAAACTCAACACAATAAAAGCTACATATGAAAATCTTACCGCTAATATCATACTCAATGGTGATATACTGAAAGCTCTTCCTCTAAAATCAGGAACAATACAAGCAAGTCCACCCACCACTTCATGCAACCTAGTACTGGAAGTCCTAGCTGCAGCAATCAGACAAGAAAAAGAAAAAAAAAAAGAAATCCAAATTGGTAAGGAAGAAATAAAACTGTCATTATTTGCAGATGACATCATACTAATATAGAAAACCCTAAAGACTTCACCAAAAAGTACTAGAACTGATTTGATAAAGGAATTCAGTAAAGGTACAGGATATGAAATCAATATAAAGAAATATGTTACATTTCTGTACACACAGTGAAGTAGCAGAAAGAGAAATTAAGAAAAAAATCCCATATACAATTGCAGCAGAAAGAGAAATTAAGAAAACAATCCCTCTTACAATTGCACCAAAATGAATAAAAATAAGAATAAATTTAAGGAGGTGAATGATCTGGACATTGAAACTTTAAGACATTGAATAAAGTAATTAAAGATGACACACACAAATGGAAATATATTTCATGTTTAGGGACTGGAAAAAATGATATCATTAAGATGTTTATACTACCTAAAACAATGTACAGATTCAATGGAATCTCTGTCATAATACCAATAGCATTTTTCACAGAAATAGAAGACATAATCCTAAAATTTAAATGAAACCCCAAAAGAACTCGAATAGCTAAAGCAATGTTGAGAAAGGTGAAGAAAACTGGAGGTATCACAATTCCAGATTTCAAGATATACTACAAAGCTGTAATAATCAAAACAGTATGGTACTGGTACAAAAATAGACACTTAGACCAATAAAACTGTATAATGAACCCAGAAATGAACCCACACCTATATGGTCAATTTATCTATGACAAAGGACTCAAGAGTATTCATTGGAAAAACAGTTTTTTCAATAAATGATGCTATGAAAACTGGAAGGCTACATGCAAAAGAATGAAACTAGACCACTTTTACACCATACACAAACATAAATTCAAAATAGATTAATGACCTAAATGTGAAATCTGAAACATAAACCTCCTAAAAGAAAGCATAGGCAATAATCCCTTGCACATCACACTTAGCAACATATTTATGGTTATGTCTCCTCAAATAAGGGAAATAAAAGCAAAAATAAACAAGAAGGATTGTACCAAGATAAAAAGCTTCTGCACAGTGAAGGAGACCATCCACAAAATGAAAAGGCAACCTAGTAAATGGGAGAAGATATTTGCAATGATATATTTTATAAAGGATCAATATCCAAAATATATTCAGAACTTAGCAACCCAACACCAAATAAATTATCTAATTAACAAATGGACAGAAGATATGAATAGACATTTTTCCAAAGTCACGTACTGATAACCAACAGGTACAAAACAAATGCTCAACATACCTAATCATCAGGAAAATGCAAATCAAAACCAAAATGAAATATAACGCCACACTTGTAAGAATGGCTATTAACAAGAAGTAACACATGTTGGTAAAGGTATGGAAAAAAAGTAACCTTTGTGCACTATTGGAGAGAGTGTATGTTAGTGCAGCCACTGTGGGAAAACGGTATGGAGGATTCTCAAAAAATTAAAAATAAAACTACCATATGATCTAGCAATTCCACTCTGGGTTTCTGGGTGTTTCTCTCAAGAAAGTGAAAACATTAATTCAAAAAGATATGTACACCCCAATGTTCACTGCAGCATTATTTACAATAACCAAGATGTGAAAATAACCTAAGTGTCCACTGATGGATAAATAAATAAATAAAATGTGTATCTATTATAGGTTTTTGATTTGGGGTTACCATTGGGTTCATATATAACATCTTATGTGTATAGCAGTCTATATTAAGTTGAAGTTCACTTAGGTTCAAGCATATTCTAAAGGCAGTAATTTTTACTTCCCCTTCCATGTTTTATTTATGTCATATATTACACCTTTTAATTTGTATATCCTCTTGACTAATTTTGGTAGATATAATTGATTTTAATACTTTTGTGTTTTAACCCTCATACTGGTTTTAGAGGTGGTTACTACTTTTATTATATGTCTTCTTTTAACTGTGAATGGTGATTTTCATAATTTTCTTACTTCTAATAATGGCCTTTACTCTCCACTTAAAGAATTCACTTCAACATTTCTTGTAATGCTGGTATAGTGGTGATGAATTCCTTTAACTTTTGTTTGTCTGGGAAACTCTGTCTCCTTATATTCCAAGTGATAATCTTTCTGGGTAGAGTATCTTTGGTTGTAGTTTTTTTTTTCCCTACAGTTTTGTTCAGGAAATAGAATACTCCCTATGTATTTCAAACAGTAAAGGATATTAAAATGGATATTAAAAATTCACAAAGTTGTTGGAAGGGTTTGAGTCAGGGTTTAATAGGTAACTCAACCAATGACTTTAAGGAAATACCACTATAGCTGCAATCCAGGATTCTGGAAGATGCTTCTGTCTCCCAGCCACCACCACCACTGTCTCGACAACTGTCACTTGACAAAAATAAAGCCAATCACCAGACACTGGGAAGCTGAGTCCAGTCACCACAACTGCCACTATCCCCATAACCATTGTTGACAACATTAGTTAGGAGGAATTGGTCTTTAATTCTCTTCTACCTTCCAGATCTCATGAGGGTACATCTAACTAACAGAAATTAATTTGCATTTATAGCTCTAGCCATCAAGATGTCTGAGGAATGAAGACAGTAGTTTTCTACATCTATTGTAGTTTCTCCCCCATGGGAAAGCTCATAAAAAGGAAAAGGGGAAGGATAGAAATGGATGCTGAGTATCTACAGACATACCTCCTTCTATGGTGCTTTGCTTTCTTGTGCTTCATAGATATTGTGGGTTTTTGCTTATTTGTTTACAGATTGAAGGTTTGTGGCAACTCAATCAAGCAAGTCTATCACCATAATTTTCCCAACAGCATTTTCTCAATTTTTGCCTCTGTGTCACTTTTAGTAATTCTTGCAATATTTCAAACTTGTTCATTATTTTTATATTTGTTATGGTTATCTCTAGTCTTCTTTTATTGAAGTATAATTGACACAATGTCATATTATATTCAGGTGTACAATATAGTAATTCAACAATTACATATGATACATTATGCTATGTTCACCACAAGCGTAGTTACCATCACCATACAACACAATTATAACAGCATTTATAATATTCCTTATGCTGTACCTTTTATCCCTGTGACTTAATCATTTTATAACTGGAGGCCTGTATCTCCTATTCCCCTTTATCCATTTTGCCCATCTCCCACTTCCTTCTTTTCTGGCAGCTACCAGTTTGTTTCTGAATTTATGGATCTGTTTTTGCTTTCCTTATTTGTTGTTTTTTAGATTTTACATATAAATGAAATCATATGGTATTAATCTCTTGGTCTGACTTATTTTACTTAACATAATTCCCTCTAGGATCATTCATGTTGTCACAAATGGCCAGATCTCGTTAGTTTTTTAATGGCATATACATTTTTTATACATATATATTTATATATATGTATATATATATATGATACATAACTTTTTTATTCATTTATTAGTTGATAGACACTTGGGTTGTTTCCATATCTTGCCTATCGTGAATAATGCTGCAATAGATACAGGGGTGCTGAGCCTTTTGTGCCAGTTAGCCAAGTTGCGAATGTGAGAGAAAATTTTAAAATGCTACTCTAGAAAACTTATAAATATTAAGAAACAAAACGGTATTATTGCTGATATGGAGAAAGTTTTAGTGGTCTAGAAAGCAGATCAAGTCATAATACTCTCTTAATCCAAAGCCTAATTCACAGCAAGGCCCTAACTCTTTTCAATTCTATGAAGGCCAAGAGAGGTGAGGAAGCTGCAGGAGAAAAGTATGAAACCAGCAGTGGTTGGTTCATGAGGCTTAAGGGAAAAATCCATCTTTATAATATAAAAGTGAAAGGTGAAGCACCAAGTGCTGATGTAGAATCTGTAGCACATTATTCAAAAGATCTAGCTAAGGTAATAAAGGTGGCTACATCTAACAACAGGTTTTCAAGGTGCATGAAACAGCCTTCCACTGGAAGGAGATGCCATCTAGAACTTTAATAGCCAGTGAGGAAAAGTCAATGCCTGGTTTCCAGACTTCAAAACACTGGCTGACTCTTGTTAGGGGCTAATGCAGCTGGTGACTTTAAGTTGAAGCCAATGCTCTCATTTACCATTCTGAAAACCACAGGGCCCTTAAAATTATTCTAAATCCACTCTGCCTGTGCTTTCTAAATGGAACAACAAAGACTGGATGACAGCACATCTGTTTATAACTGGTTTAGTGAATATTTTAAAGCCACTGTTGAGACCTCCTGCTTAGAAAAAAAGATTTCTTTCAAAATATTACTGCTCACTGACAATGCACCTGGTCGCCCAAGAGCTCTGATGGAGATGTATAGAGAGATCCATGTTTTCATGCCTGCTAACTCAACATCCATTCTGTAGCCCATGAACCAAGGAGTAATTTTGAGTTTTGAGTCTTATTTAAGAAACACATTTTGTAAGGTTACAGCTGCCATACATAGTGATTCTTCTGATGGACCTGGGCAAAGTAAATTGAAAATTTTCTGGAAAAGCTTCATCTAGATGCTATTAGCATTTGTCATTCGTGGGAACAGATCAAAATGTCAACATGAACAGGGGTTTAGAAGAAGTTGATTCTAATCCTATAGATGAGGAGTTCAAGACTTCAGTGGAGGGAGTAACTGAAGTTGTGGTAGAAACAGCAAGAGAACTAGAATTAGAAGTGGACCCCGAAAATGTAACTCAATTGCTGGAACCTAATAATAAAACATTAATGGATGCAAAGTTGTTTGTAATGGATGAACAAATAAAATAGTTCCTTGAGATGGAATCTACTCCTAGTGAAGATGCTGTCAAGATTATTGAAATGAGAATAAAGGATTTAAAATATTACATAAACATAATTGATAAAGCAGCAATAGGGTTTGAGAGAATTGAATTCAATTTTGAAAGAAGTTCTATAGTGTGTAAAATGCTATCCAACCGTACCACATGCTACAAAGAAATTTCTTTGTGAAAGGAACAGCCAATCGATGCAGCAAATTTTATCATTGCCTTATTTTACGAAATTGCCAAACCACCCAATATTAGGTTACCACCACCCTGATCAATCAGCAACCACCAACACTGAGGCAAGAACACCCCCTAGCAATGACATTACACTGTACTGAAAGCTCAGGTGATAGTTTTTAGCAATAAAGTGTTTTTGAATTTTGAAAATAAGATGTTTTAAATAAAGTTATATACACTTTTTTAGACATGAAGTGATTGCACACTTAATAGACTAAAGTATAAACATACATTTTATATGCACTGGAAAACCAAAAAATTCATTTTTTTTGAGCGGGGGGAGGAGGGGGAAACATGTGAGCAGGGGAGAGGGGGCAGATTGAGATAGAGAATCTTTAAAAAAAATTTTTGTATCCAAGTTAGTTAGCATATAGTGCTATAATTGTTTCAGGAGTAGAATCCAGTGATTCACCCCCTATATAACACCCAGTGTTATACCAACAAGTGTCTTCCTTGATGTCCCTTGCCCATTTAGCCTATTTCCCCACCCACAACCCCTCTAGCAACCCTCAGTTCGTTCTCTATATTTAAGAATCTTTTATGTTTTGTTCTACTCCTTGTTTTTATATTATTTTTGCTTCCTTTCCCTTATGTTCATCTGTTTTGTATCTTAAATTTCACATGAGTGAAACCATATGACATTTGTCTTTCTCTCACAGACTTATTTTTCTTAGCACAATACCCTCTAGTTCTATCCTCGTAGTTGCAAATGGCAAGATTTCATTCTTTTTCATTGCCAAGTAATATTCCATTGAATATATATGCATCTTTATTCATTCATCTGTTGATGGACATTTGGGCTCTTTCCATACTTTTGACTGTTGTCAATAGTGCTGCTATAAACATTGGGGTGCATGTGCCCCTTCAAAACAGCACACCTGTATCCTTTGGATAAATACCTAGTAGTGCAATTGCTGGGTTGTGGGTAGTTCCATTTTTAATGTTTTTAGGAACCTCATTACTGTTTTCCAGAGTGGCTGTACCAGTTTGCACTCCCACCAGCAGTGCAAAAGTGTTCCGCTTTCTCCACATCTTCACTAACATCTGTTGTTTCCTGAGTTGTTGATTTTAGCCATTCTGACTGGTGTAAGGTGGTATCTCATTGTGGTTTGGATTTGTATTTCCATGATGATAAGTGATGTTGAGCATTTTTTTCATGTGTCTGTTAGTCATCTGGATGGCTTCTTTGGAGAAGTGTCTATTCATGTCTTTTGCCCATTTCTTCACTGGATTATTTGATTTTTGGGTGTTGAGTTTGATGAGATCTTTATAGATTTTGGTACTAATCCTTTATCTGATATGTCTTTGCAAATATCTTCTCTTACTCTGTTGGTTGCCTTTTAGTTTTGCTGATTGTTTCCTTCACTATGAAGAAGCTTTTATCTTGATGAGGTCCCAATAGTTTATTTTTGCTTTTGTTTCCCTTGCTTCCAGAGACGTGTTGAAAAGAAGTTGCCGCGGCCAAGGTCAAAGAGGTTTTTCCTGCTTTCTTCTAGAGGATTTTGATGGCTTCCTGTCTTACATTTAGGTCTTTCATCCATTTTGAGTTTACTTTTGTGTATGGTGTAAGAAAGCGGTCCAGGTTCATTCTTCTGCATGTCTCTGTCCAGTTTTCCCAGCACCACTTGCTGAAGAGACTGTCTTTATTCCATTGGATATTCTTTCCTGCTTTGTCAAATGTTAGCTGGCCATGTTTGTGGGGCCATTTCTGGGTGCTCTTTTCTGTTCCATTGATCTGAGTGTCTGCTCTTGTGCCAGTATCATACTGTCTTGATCATTACAGCTTTGTAATACATCCTGCAGTCCAGAATTGTAATGCTTCCAGGTTTGGTTTTCTTTTTCAGGATGGTTTTGGCTATTCGTGGTCTTTTCTGGTTCCACACAAATTTAAAAATTTTTTGTTCTAGATCTGTGAAGAATGGTGGTGTTATTTTGATAGAGATTGCATTGAATATGTAGATTGCTTTGGGTAGTATCGACACTTTAACAATATTTGTTCTTCCAGTCCATGAGCATGGAATATTTTTCCACTTTTTTGTTTGTCTTCTTCAATTTCTTTCATAATCTTTCTATAGTTTTCAGTGTATAGATTTTTCACCTCTTTGTTTAGGTTTATTCCTATGCATTTTATGGTTTTTGGTGCAATTATAAATGACATTGATTCCTTGATTTTTCTTTCTGCTGCTTCATTCTTTGTGTATAGAAATGCAACCAATTTCTGTGCATTGGTTTTATATCATGTGACTTTGCTGAATTCATGGATCAGTTCTAGCAGTTTTTTGGTGGAATCTTTTGGGTTTTCCATATAGAGTATCATGTCATCTGCGAAGAGTGAAAGTTTGACTTCTTCCTTGCCGATTTGGATGGCTTTTATTTCTTTGTGTTGTTTGATTGCTGAGGCTTGGACTTCCAATACTATGTTGAATAACAATGGTGAGGATGGACATCCTTGTCATGTTCCTGACCTTAGGGGGAAAGCTCTCAGTTTTTTCACATTGAGGATGTTATTAATGGTGGGTCTTTTGTGTATGGGTTTTATGATCTTGAGGTATGATCATTCTATCCCCACTTTCTTGAGGGTTTTTATCAAGAAAGGATGCTGTATTTTGTCAAATGCTTTCTCTGCATCTATTGAGAGGATCATGTGGTCCTTGTTCTTTATTTTATTCATGTGATGTATCACATTGATTGATTTGCAGATATTGAACCAGCCCTGATCTCAGGTATAAATCTCACTTGATCATGGTGAATAATTCTTTTAATGTATTGTTGGATCCAGTTGACTAGTATCTTGTTGAGAATTTTTGCATCCATGTTCATCAAGGAAATTGGTCTGTAGTTCTCCTTTTTAGTGGGATCTTTGTGTGGTTTCGGAATCAAGGATATGGTGGCCTCATAGAATGAGTTTGGAAATTTTCCTTCCATTTATATGTTTTGGAGCAGCTTCAAAAGAATAGGTGTTAACTCTTTAAATACTTGATAGAAATCCCCTAGAAAGCCATCTGGCCCTGGACTCTGGTTTTTGGGGAGTTTTTTCATTACTAATTCAATTTTTTTTTTTTTTTACTGGTTATGGGTCTGTTCAAATTTTCTATTTCTTCCTGATTCATTTTGGGTAGTTTACATGTTTCTAGGAATTTGTCCACTTCTTCCAGATTGCCCAATTTATTGGCATATCATTGCTCATAATATTCTCTTATTATTGTTTGTATTTCTGCTGTGTTGGTTATGATGTCTCCTCTTTCATTCTTGCTTTTATTTATTTGGGTCCTTTCCTTTTTCTTTTTGATCAAACTGGCTAGGGATTTATCAATTTTGTTAATTCTTTCAAACAACCAGATCCTGGTTTCATTGATCTGTTATGGTTTTTGTTTTGTTTTGTTTTGGTTTGGTTTGGTTTTGATAGCATTGATTTCTGCTCTAATCTTTATTATTTCCTGTCTTCTGCCGGTTTGAGGTTTTATTTACTGTTCTTTTTCCAGCTCTTTAAGGTGTAAATTTGTGTAACTGAGACCTTTTTTCTTTTTTTAGGAAGACCTGGATTGCTATATACTTCCCTCTTTTGACCACTTTTTTTTTTTATGAAATTTATTGACAAATTGGTTTCCATACAACACCCAGTGCTCATCCTAAAAGGTGCCCTCCTCAATACCCATCACCCACCCTCTCCTCCCTCCCACCCCCCATCAACCCTCAGTTTGTTCTCAGTTTTTAACAGTCTCTTATGCTTTGGCTCTCTCCCATTCTAACCTCTTTTTTTTTTTTTCCTTCCCCTCCCCCATGGATTCCTGTTAAGTTTCTCAGGATCCACATAAGAGTGAAACCATATGGTATCTGTCTTTCTCTGTATGGCTTATTTCACTTAGCATCACACTCTCCAGTTCCATCCACGTTGCTACAAAAGGCCATATTTCATTTTTTCTCATTGCCACGTAATATTCCATTGTGTATATAAACCACAATTTCTTTATCCATTCGTCAGTTGATGGACATTTAGGCTCTTTCCATAATTTGGCTATTGTTGAGAGTGCTGCTATGAACATTGGGGTACAAGTGGCCCTATGCATCAGTGCTCCTGTATCCCTTGGATAAATTCCTAGCAGTGCTATTGCTGGGTCATAGGGTAGGTCTATTTTTAATTTTCTGAGGAACCTCCACACTGCTTTCCAGAGCGGCTGCACCAGTTTGCATTCCCACCAACAGTGCAAGAGGGTTCCCATTTCTCCACATCCTCTCCAGCATCTATAGTCTCCTGATTTGTTCATTTTGGCCACTCTGACTGGCGTGAGGTGATACCTGAGTGTGGTTTTGATTTGTATTTCCCTGATAAGGAGCGACGCTGAACATCTTTTCATGTGCCTGTTGGCCATCCGGATGTCTTCTTTAGAGAAGTGTCTATTCATGTTTTCTGCCCATTTCTTCACTGGGTTATTTGTTTTTTGGGTGTGGAGTTTGGTGAGCTCTTTATAGATTTTGGATACTAGCCCTTTGTCCGATATGTCATTTGCGAATATCTTTTCCCATTCCGTTGGTTGCCTTTTCGTTTTGTTGGTTGTTTCCTTTGCTGTGCAGAAGCTTTTTATCTTCATAAGGTCCCAGTAATTCACTTTTGCTTTTAATTCCCTTGCCTTTGGGGATGTGTCGAGTAAGAGATTGCTACGGCTGAGGTCAGAGAGGTCTTTTCCTGCTTTCTCCTCTAAGGTTTTGATGGTTTCCTGTCTCACATTTAGGTCCTTTATCCATTTTGAGTTTATTTTTGTGAATGTTGTGAGAAAGTGGTCTAGTTTCAACCTTCTGCATGCTGCTGTCCAGTTCTCCCAGCACCATTTGTTAAAGAGGCTGTCTTTTTTCCATTGGATGTTCTTTCCTGCTTTGTCAAAGATGAGTTGGCCATACGTTTGTGGGTCTAGTTCTGGGGTTTCTATTCTATTCCATTGGTCTATGTGTCTGTTTTGGTGCCAATACCATGCTGTCTTGATGATGACAGCTTTGTAGTAGAGGCTAAAGTCTGGGATTGTGATGCCTCCTGCTTTGGTCTTCTTCTTCAAAATTCCTTTGGCTATTCGGGGCCTTTTGTGAATTTTAGGATTGCTTGTTCTAGTTTCGAGAAGAATGCTGGTGCAATTTTGATTGGGATTGCATTGAATGTGTAGATAGCTTTGGGTAGTATTGACATTTTGACAATATTTATTTTTCCAATCCATGAGCAGGGAATGTCTTTCCATTTCTTTAAGTCTTCTTCAATTTCCTTCATAAGCTTTCTATAGTTTTCAGCATACAGATCCTTTACATCTTTGGTTAGATTTATTCCTAGATATTTTATGCTTCTTGGTGCAATTGTGAATGGGATCAGTTTCTTTATTTGTCTTTCTGTTGCTTCATTGTTAGTGTATAAGAATGCAACTGATTTCTGTACATTGATTTTGTATCCTGCAACTTTGCTGAATTCATGTATCAGTTCTAGCAGACATTTGGTGGAGTCTATCGGATTTTCCATGTATAATATCATGTCATCTGCAAAAAGCGAAAGCTTGACTTCATCTTTGCCAATTTTGATGCCTTTGATTTCCTTTTGTTGTCTGATTGCTGATGCTAGAACTTCCAGCACTATGTTAAACAGCAGTGGTGAGAGTGGGCATCCTTGTCGTGTTCCTGATCTCAGGGAAAAAGCTCTCAGTTTTTCCCCATTGAGGATGATGTTAGCTGTGGGCTTTTCATAAATGGCTTTTATGATCTTTAGGTATGTTCCTTCTATCCCGACTTTCTCAAGGGTTTTTATTAAGAAAGGGTGCTGGATTTTGTCGAAGGCCTTTTCTGCATCGATTGACAGGATCATATGGTTCTTCTCTTTTTTTTTGTTAATGTGATGTATCACGTTGATTGATTTGCGAATGTTGAACCAGCCCTGCATCCCAGGAATGAATCCCACTTGATCATGGTGAATAGTTCTTTTTATATGCCGTTGAATTCGATTTGCTAGTATCTTATTGAGAATTTTTGCATCCATATTCATCAGGGATATTGGCCTGTAGTTCTCTTTTTTTACTGGGTCTCTGTCTGGTTTAGGAATCAAAGTAATACTGGCTTCATAGAATGAGTCTGGAAGTTTTCCTTCCCTTTCTATTTCTTGGAATAGCCTGAGAAGGATAGGCATTATCTCTGCTTTAAACGTCTGGTAGAACTCCCCTGGGAAGCCATCTGGTACTGGACTCTTACTTGTTGGGAGATTTTTGATAACCGATTCAATTTCTTCGCTGGTTATGGGTCTGTTCAAGCTTTCTATTTCCTCCTGATTGAGTTTTGGAAGAGTGTGGGTGTTCAGGAATTTGTCCATTTCTTCCAGATTGTCCAATTTGTTGGCATATAAGTTTTCATAGTATTCCCTGATAATTGTTTGTATCTCTGAGGGATTGGTTGTAATAATTCCATTTTCATTCATGATTTTATCTATTTGGGTCATCTCCCTTTTCTTTTTGAGAAGCCTGGCTAGAGGTTTGTCAATTTTGTTTATTTTTTCAAAAAACCAACTCTTGCTTTCGTTGATCTGCTCTACAGTTTTTTTTGTTTCTATATTGTTTATTTCTGCTCTGATCTTTATTATTTCTCTTCTTCTGCTGGGCTTAGGCTGCCTTTGCTGTTCTGCTTCTAGTTCCTTTAGGTGTGCTGTTAGATTTTGTATTTGGGATTTTTCTTGTTTCTTGAGATAGGCCTGGATTGCAATGTATTTTCCTCTCAGGACTGCCTTTGCTGCGTCCCAAAGCATTTGGATTGTTGTATTTTCATTTTCGTTTGTTTCCATATATTTTTTAATTTCTTCTCTAATTGCCTGGTTGACCCACTCATTCGTTAGTAGGGTGTTCTTTAACCTCCATGCTTTTGGAGGTTTTCCAGACTTTTTTCTGTGGTTGATTTCAAGCTTCATAGCATTGTGGTCTGAAAGTAAGCATGGTATAATTTCAATTCTTGTAAACTTATGAAGGGCTGTTTTGTGACCCAGTATATGATCTATCTTGGAGAATGTTCCATGTGCACTCGAGAAGAAAGTATATTCTGTTGCTTCGGGATGCAGAGTTCTAAATATATCTGTCAAGTCCATCTGATCCAATGTCTCATTCAGGGCCCTTGTTTCTTTATTGACCGTGTGTCTAGATGATCTATCCATTTCTGTAAGTGGTGTATTAAAGTCCCCTGCAATTACCACATTCTTATCAATAAGGTTGCTTATGTTTATGAGTAATTGTTTTATATATTTGGGGGCTCCGGTATTCGGCGCATAGACATTTATAATTGTTAGCTCTTCCTGATGGATAGACCCTGTAACTATTATATAATGTCCTTCTCCATCTCTTGTTACAGCCTTTAATTTAAAGTCTAGTTTGTCTGATATAAGTATGGCTACTCCAGCTTTCTTTTGGCTTCCAGTCGCATGATAAATAGTTCTCCATCCCCTCACTCTCAATCTAAAGGTGTCCTCAGGTCTAAAATGAGTCTCTTGTAGACAGCAAATAGATGGGTCTTGTTTTTTTATCCATTCTGATACCCTATGTCTTTTGGTTGGCGCATTTAATCCATTTACATTCAGTGTGATTATAGAAAGATACGGGTTTAGAGTCATTGTGATGTCTGTATGTTTTATGCTTATAGTGATGTCTCTGGGACTTTGTCTCACAGGGTCCCCCTTAGGATCTCTTGTAGGGCTGGTTTAGTGGTGACAAATTCCTTCAGTTTTTGTTTGTTTGGGAAGACCTTTATCTCTCCTTCTATTCTAAATGACAGACTTGCTGGATAAAGGATTCTCGGCTGCATATTTTTTCTGTCTAGCACCCTGAAAATCTCTTGCCAATTCTTTCTGGCCTGCCAAGTTTCAAAAGAGAGATCAGTCACGAGTCTTATAGGTCTCCCTTTATATGTGAGGGCACGTTTACCCCTTGCTGCTTTCAGAATTTTCTCTTTATCCTTGTATTTTGCCAGTTTCACTATGATATGTCGTGCAGAAGATCGATTCAAGTTACGTCTGAAGGGAGTTCTCTGTGCCTCTTGGATTTCAATGCCTTTTTCCTTCCCCAGTTCAGGGAAGTTCTCAGCTATGATTTCTTCAAGTACCCCTTCAGCACCTTTCCCTCTCTCTTCCTCCTCTGGAATACCAATTATGCATATATTATTTCTTTTTAGTGTATCACTTAGTTCTCTAATTTTCCCCTCATACTCCTGGATTTTTTTATCTCTCTTTTTCTCAGCTTCCTCTTTTTCCATAACTTTATCTTCTAGTTCACCTATTCTCTCCTCTGCCTCTTCAAGCCGAGCTGTGGTGGTTTCCATTTTGTTATGCATTTCGTTTAAATCATTTTTCAGCTCCTCGTGTCTGTTCCTTAGTCCCTTGATCTCTGTAGCAAGAGATTCTCTGCTGTCCTGTATACTGTTTTCAAGCCCAGCGATTAATTTTATGACTATTATTCTAAATTCACTTTCTGTTATGTTATTTAAGTCCTTTTTGATCAGCTCATTAGCTGTTGTTATTTCCTGGAGATTCTTCTGAGGGGAATTCTTCCGCTTGGTCATTTTGGATAGTCCCTGGCGTGGTGAGGACCTGCAGGGCACTTCCCCTGTGCTGTGGTGTATAACTGGAGTTGGTGGGCGGGGCCGCAGTCAGACCTGATGTCTGCCCCCAGCCCACCGCTGGGGCCACAGTCAGACTGGTGTGTGCCTTCTCTTCCCCTCTCCTAGGGGCGGGATTCACTGTGGGGTGGTGTGGCTCGTCTGGGCTACTTGCACCCTGCCAGGCTTGTGATGCTGGGGATCTGGCGTATTAGCTGGGGTGGGTAGGCAAGGTGCTTGGGGGCAGGAGGGGCAGGCTTAGATCGCTTCTCCTTAGGTGATCCACTTCAGGAGGGGACCTGTGGCAGCGGGAGGGAGTCAGATCCGCTGCTGGAGGTTTGGCTCCGCAGAAGCGCAGAGTTGGGTGTTTGCGTGGAGCGAGCAAGTTCCCTGGCAGGAACTGGTTCCCTTTGGGATTTTGGCTGGGGGATGGGCGGGGGAGATGGCGCTGGCGAGCGCCTTTGTTCCCCACCAAACTGAGCTCTGTTGTCAGGGGGCTCAGCAGCTCTCCCTCCCTTTGTCCTCCAGCCTTCCCGCTTTCCGAGCAGAGCTGTTAACTTATGACCTCCCAGACGCTAAGTCGCGCTTGTTGTGGGAACACAGTCCGTCAGGCCCCTCCGCTTTTGCAAGCCAGACTCGGGGGCTCTGCTTGGCCGGCGAGCCGCCCCTCCGCCCCGGCTCCCTCCCGCCAGTCCGTGGAGCGCGCACCGCCTCGCCGCCCTTCCTACCCTCTTCCGTGGGCCTCTCGTCTGCGTTTGGCTCCGGCGACTCCGTTCTGCTAATCCTCTGGCGGTTTTCTGGGTTATTTAGGCAGGTGTAGATGGAATCTAAGTGATCAGCAGGACGTGCGGTGAGCCCAGCGTCCTCCTAAGCCGCCATCTTGCCGCAACTCCTCTTTTGACCACTTTTGCTGCATCCCAGAGGTTTTAGGCCATGGTGTTATCATTTTCACTGGCTTCCATGTCCTTTTTAATTTCATCTTTAACTTCTTGGTTAATCCATTCATTCTTTAGTAGAATGTTCTTTAATCTTCAAGTATTTGTTGTTTTTCAAAATTTTTTCTTGTGGTTGATTTCAAGTTTCATAGCTTTGTGGTCTGAACATATACATGGTATGATCTCAATCTTCTTGTACTTGTTGAAGGCCTATTTGTGTCCCAGTATGTGATCTATTCAGGAGAATGCTTCATGTGCACTTGAGAAGAATGTGTATTCTACTGCTTTAGGATGAAATGTGCTGAATATATCTATTAAGTCCATCCGGTCCTGTTTGTCATTCAAAGCCATTTCCTTACTTATTTTCTGCTTAGATGATCTGCCCATTGCTGTAAGTGGGGTGCTTAAGTCCCCTACTATTATGGTATTGTCAATGAGTTTCTTTATGTTTGTGATTAATTGACTTATATATTTGGGTGCTCTCACATTAGGGGCATAAAAGTTTACAATTGTTAGATCTTCTTCGTGGATAGACCCTTTCCAGAGAGAATCTTACGCAGGCTCCATGCCTGCCTCCATGCCAAGCTCCTCCAACATAGATCCCAATGTGGGGCTTGATCCCAAAACCTTGGGATCATGACCTGAGTCAAAAATCAAGAGTCATATGCTTAACTAACTGAGTCATCCAGACACCCTCCCCCCAATAATTTGATTCACTTCATTGAGATATTCGCTTTATTGTGGTGATTTGAAACCCAACATACAGTATCTCTGAGGTATTACTATATTAAGTCACTGCCAACAACTTCTTTAATCTTAGAATTTGGTCTCATTAGAACTTTGTCTCATGAGAAAATGTGATAATTTAAGATTGCTACAGAACATAAGGAAGTATGGTATTGGAGGCTGATGTCCTATAAATTGAGCTAGAAAGTAAGCCCCATGAGGGCAGAATTTATGATTGATTGATTTTTATATTTTCAGTCTGGCACAATATCTAATATATGATGGACACTTAATACAATTTATTGAATAAATGAGTTAAATGAAGTACATTACTCCAACACAACTTACCAAGGCTGCTCATTTATCCATCAACATTAGAATTTCAACACAGCAAAGGAAATCAGCAACAAAATAAAAGGCAACCTACTGAATGTGAGAAGGTATCTGCAAATGATATACCCGATAATGGCCTAATATTCAAAATATATAAAGGACTCATAAAACTCAAAACAAAAATAAAAAGACAAAATAATCCAATAACAAATTTGCAGAGGATCTGAATAGATGTTTTTCCAAAGAAGACCTACAGATGGCCAACAGACACATGAAAAGATGCTCAACACTGATGATCAGGGAAATGGTAATGAAAACCTGTCACCAGTCATATGGCTAATATAAAAAAGGCCAGAAATAACAAGTATTGGTGAGGATGTGAAGAAAAAGGAACCCTCATGCACTGTTGGTGGTCATGTAAATTGGTACAACCATTACAGAAAACAATAGGGAGTTTCCTTGAAAAACTAATAACAGAAGTGCTATACAATCCAATAATTCCACTTCTGGGTATTTACCCAAAGGAAAAAAAATGAGAAGATATTTGCACCCCTATACTTATTGCAGCATTATTTACAATAGTTAAGATATGGAAGCAACCCAAATGTCTATCAATAAATGAATGAATAAAAATGTGACACCACATGCACACACACACACACACACACACACACACACGCATGCACTAAAATATTATGTGGCCATAAAAAAAAGTGATCTTGCCACTTGTGACAACATGGATGGATCTAAAGGGTATATGCTAAAATAAGTCACATAATGAAAGATAAATACCATATAATTTCACTTATATGTGGAACCTAAAAATCAGAGCATATGAACAAAACAACAACAACAAAAGAAACAGATTTATCAATATAGAGAACAAACCAGTGATTGACAGATTAGTGGGGTGGGAGGGTAAGTAAAATAGGTGAATGGGATTAAGAGGTACAAACTCCCAGTCATAAAATAAACAATTCACAGGGAGGAAAAATACAACATAGGATATATAGTCAATAATATTGTAGTAACTTTGTACGATGACAGATGTTAAATAAATAAAATAAACAAAATGGTTCTATAAAAACAAATCTAGAATCCACTGGAGGATCACATATTTAATTTAGTTTTCATTTCTCTTTGGTTTTTTAAATTTAGATAAATTTCATAGTCATTATTTAATTATTTATGTATCTATACATTTATTTTCATCTTTCATAATATTGACATTTGTCTTGAATCTTGGCTAATTGTTTTGCAAAATGTCCTTCAGTTTGCATTACTAGTCTGTTTCTTTTTTTTCCATTAAAAACATTATTTAAATTCAAGTTAGTTAACATGCAGTGTAGTATTGGTTTTAGGAGAAGAACCCAGTGATTCATCACTTACAAATAACACCCAGTGTTCTTCCCAACAAGTGCCCTCCTTAATGCCCATTACTCATTTAGCCCATCTCCCCTTCTTCCCCCTAGGAACCCCCAGTTTGTTCTCTGTATTTAAAAGTGTCTTATTGTTTTCCTCCCTCTCTGTTTTTATTTTATTTTTCCTTCACTTCATCTATGTTCATCTGTTGTATTTCTTAAATTCCACATATGAGAGAAATCATACGATATTTGGAGGCATCACAATTCTGGATTTTAAGCTGTATTACAAAGCTGTAATCATCAAGACAGTATGGTACTGGCACAAAAACAGGCACATAGATTAATGGAACAGAATAGAGAACCCAGAAATGGACCCACAAATATATGATCAACAAAACAGGAAAGAGTATACAATGGAAAGAAAGACTCTTCAGTAAATGGTGCTGGGAAAACTGGACAGAGACAGGCAGAAGAATGAAACTAGACCACTTTCTTATACCATACACAAAAATAAATTCAAAATGGATGAAAGACCTAAATGTGAGACAGGAAACCATCAAAATACTACAGGAGAAAACAGACAACAACCTCTTTCACCTCAGCCATAGCAATTTCTTACTAGACATGTCTCAGGAGGCAAGGGAAACAAAGCAAAAATGACTGGTCAGGAGTACTATGCAGGTGATGCTGTGTCTTCAGAGCATGATATCATGAGGTACTTGAGGTCCCATTATTGGTGACGATATTTGATCGTTTATTTATTATTAGTACATTTATTTTGAGATTGCATATTGTACTCTGTACTATTGTACTAAATGTCTCCTAGTGTACGGATACTTTATGTGTACAAAGGCCTAAGTTTTTAATTACTTCCTTCCCAGCAATATTGGGAAGTAAAGGAAGAATTTTCCTCTTTATCTATTTTGCCAGGGAGTTGTCACCCAGTAATTACACTAACATAGCTATTATAAACTTAATAGATAGGAGATTGAGTACAGCAGAAAACATTATTGGGTCTGATTAGAAAGTTCTGGGCAGTGCCAGAGACTTCCTGGCAGCTTATTTCTTGATTTTGGATTCTGATGCTTGCCTCGATATTTAACTTGAAGCACTAAATTTCTAGACCCAGGCCAGGAAATACCCAAGGTCTGTAGCACTTACTACTCATGGAAATTTCTCTAGCTATTTTGATCACCTTCATCCAGAGTTCAGTTTGGATTACTTCCTTTCTTTTCCTTTTTCATTTCTTTTATTCCTTTTTTTCTTTTCTTTCCTTCCTTTTCTTTCTTTCTTTCTTTCCTTCCTTTTCTTTCTTTCTTTCTTTCTTTCTTTCTTTCTTTCTTTCTTTCCTTTCCTTCCTTCCCTCCCTTTCCTTCCCTCTCCTCTCCTTTCCTTCCCTCTCCTCTCCTTCCCTCTCCTCTCCTTCTCTTCTCTTCCCTTCCCTTTTCTTTCTTTCTTCTTTCTTTCTTTCTTTCTTTCTTTCTCAAAATCTTTGAGAAAACAGAAGTTCTCAATAAAGGAAAAAAGATCATTCTTTCAGTTTAGCCATCAGGCATGTAGCTTGATGAACTTGAAATATTGTGGACACTAATTCTATCACAACAAAAAATTTCACTTTGAAGAGAAGGATAGTAATTGTTCCATTTCACAGAAACTGTAGTGAAATTTCCCTGGCTGTGTTTGCAGAATAACTTTGGTTAAGAACAGTTTGTGGGACTGGTGGACTACATAGCAATTTCTGGCTCTCCATCTTCTACCTGTGAACCTAAATCCTCATCTGTAAAATGGAGGTAATATATACTTCCCTCACAGAATATGAGGGTTAATTAGACAATGTCCCTAAAGTAGGAAGAGCACTTCTAACTATACTTAGTGTCAGGTATGTGGATAACAAGAGAACAGTAAAGATTTTACCACAATTACCTTCAATTTAGATTAGATTTCACAAAAGTATGGATGGGAGCATATCCAAACTTTGACAACTCAAGTTTCTCTTAATTTGAAGATGTTACTAGTGACATTGCACATTGGAAAAACCCAGGATTTTAGAGGAACAAAATGTGCTGGTCAGGGGAAAGAGAGTTGGTTTTGAATATGGCAATTTTAGGTACAATCTTTACCAAGATGTGTTTGGGTAAATTATTTACTCTCAGCCTCAGCTTCCTAATCTATATGATTTGCAGAATTGTCCTAAATATTCAAACTACTTCACTGGGAGGTAAAGAGGAAAGGCAACTGCAGGGGCTCTGAACAGGTTAATAGAACTTTGGACCCTAAAGTCTTGAAGCCATTCCTGACTCTTTGGACCCTCAAATCTCCCGACTGTGGGGATGGATTCGATAGGGCTGCTCACCACCTTTCTCCCACAACCATCCCTGTGCCACCTATTAGAAAGACAAAATGGCTTCATAATGATAGCCCCTGACAATATCTTTGCATTGTATATGATTTTCAATGATATTATTGTTTTACCTCACAAACTTGCAATGATGGAAAAAAATCTGCTAAGACATTGTCTTTCTCGTATTTCTCAGTGTATAAAGGTTACTTCAAGTAGTATTTATAAGAAGTAGTCAAGAAGAAAATAAGATTTAAAGTTTGTTTTCTGATTTTCTGGGCTATAGTCAGCTCTTAGTGGTTCAGTTCTCTGAACCACATGCCATATTATACATATCCATGAATATATATATTCATACACACATACTTACAAGTTCTTCTTGTTATTAGTTTTGTGAAAGTTACTTACATTACAAATCTGAATATTTGAATAATATTCTTAGATGTTCAAGAGTCTTTTTATATAGAAAATTATATTTATGCAGTTCCCTAATAAAGTCTGACTTTGGATTTTTACAGATGACTTAGAAATAGATCATCTAAGTATTTTTAAGCATTTATGTATGGCAAAGGGATATTCTAGGTACTGAGACATAAGGAGTTATGAGACATAGTGTCTCTCCTCAAAGATCTTGTAATCCAATTAAAAAGAGAAAGCAAACATAGGCAAAAGAAATGATATTTGAAAATCCCAAGTAGTAAAACTTAATGACCAAGTAAATAGACCAGACCATATTGCTTAAAAGAATGAAAAAGGAAGATAAGATAACTTCCAAATAGGGTGATTAAAGAAGGCTCATGATTATCAAGAGCTAACATTTATTGAAAGCTTATTATATGCTATTCACTGTTCTAAGTGTTTTATATGTTTTGTCTCACATAAGCCTTACAACCCTAAGAGTAAGGTACTATTATTCCCATTTTACAGGGGAAGATAAGGAAGCACAGTGACATTACGCATCTTGATAAAGGTCATGCCATATATTTAGTAGGCAGTGGAACCAGGATGGAGGCCAGTCAGACTGTGGAGCTCAGGTGTTCTTAGGCTTTATGCCAAATACTTCTTGAAGGAATTAAATTAAAATCAGACTTTAGAGGATGAGGGAAGTTATAGTAGAAGACTTTGGGTAGGTCAGTGAGATCACAGGCTTGGAGTGGAAAGTACAAGTTACTTTTTGAAAAAGTGAGTAGTCCCTTTTTGATGCAGTCAAGAGTTCCAGTAAGAGTGAAAAAAGGTAAGAGAGGTAAGGGTGAAATTTGGGGTTTCATTGTAGTGGGCCTTATAGTTCAGGTTTAAGATAAGCTACATCAATTCCATGATTACCAAGGACAAACTAAGCATTTTTTTTTAATGTAAGTTAAGATTCTGGCATATATTTATCCATATCCCTCAAGAAAGCAAGATAACTGTACCTCTCTGTGCAAGATCTGTTGTTTCCCATAAAATCTGCACCTGACTCTACCTACGCTTTCTCTCTTTGACTTGCTTTTCACATGCCAGAGATATACAGGGTCGTGCCAATGACCTTCATCTTGACTGTTCTTAGTTCCTGTCCTTTAGTTTTTCATGGCATTCTTTGATACTTGATCATTTTTTACAACCTGGAACATTCTTTGTCCTTGGGCTCCTGTGCCTATATAACTTTTTCTATTTTTGAAGGTGCCTTTCCTGTGTGTGCGTGCGTGCGTGTGTGTGTGTATGTGTATGTTTTTCATCTTTACAATCCCTTGAAAATAGGTTCTGTCCCTGTCCACTTTACTTCATTTTCTCTCTTTACCCTTATTGCCTTCACAATAGAGTAGGTAATTTTAAATCTAGACTTCTGAATGCTTTTCTGTGCTCCAGAACTCCCTGACCATTTACTGACATTCCATTAAATTCCATTTACTGACACTTGTGCAGGAGAAAACTCCCCTGGAAGTGTTAGGCCCCAGGATGACATTTTAGGCCCAAAAGACTTTGTGCTTGGCTTTTTTTAAAATTTCCACTGGCTACAGGAGTTTAGCTTACTTGATTTTCCTCTTTATCTATTCCTTCCCACTCTCTCCATCTGGATTTTTCTCCCCCTATTTCAAAGAGTGTTTGCAGATAGGCTATGGTCTAAGTTCTTCCCTTTGTCAATGTTTCTGAACACAAGAACATGGGCTTTTTGCATTTTAAGGCATTTATAGTACAGGCACAGCTTGAGATAATGCACAACAGAGGTTAAGAAATCTTTCACAGTTCCAAATGTTGTAGTCCATGGTTTATAATTCTTAATTCCTTTACTAAGGTGGCAACATCTGGAAACTGGAGCTTCTTCTTTTATTACACCCCTTCACCAATACCACCACCCATTCATCACGGAGCTACTAATCAATGTTCCAACACAGAGCCCCCACATTCCTACCTCTCTGCCTTTATATACAGCATTACTTGTGCTTCTATTGCTTTCTAAAATGCCTAGATAGCCAAAACACGGTTCATTAAATACCTATTATATATGGAACACTTTGCTAGATGTAGATTACAGATACATTAGCTCTACTTCCTCATGGAACCTATATACCATTTATAAATTTTGTGTGTGTGTGTGGGGGGACAACTATGTGTAAAAAGGTTTGTCTACAGCAGTTTCTCTCAACTCTGATGAACAAGGTGGGTCACATAACAACAACATGCTTTCCCAGAGTCTTCCTCTGTGGGTTAGAAATATACTTTTGTCCTAGCCACAGCAATCAGACAAGAAATAAAAGGCATCCAAATTGATAAGGAAGACGTAAAATTTTCACTATTTGTATATGACATTATGCCATATGTAGAAAATCCTAAAGACCCCATGCAAAAACTACTAGAACTGATTAGTGGATTCAGTAAAGTTGCAGGATACAAAATTAATATACATAAATCTGTTGTATTTCTATACACTAAAAATGTAGTAGAAAGATTAAGAAAACAATCTCATTTACTCCAAAGATAAAATACTTAGATATAAACTTAACCAAAGAGGTGAAAGATCTGCACTCCACAAACTATAAAACACTGATCAAATAAATTGAAGATGATGCAAACAAATCAAAAGATATTTCATGTTCATGGATTGGAAGAACCAGTATTGTGAACATGTGTATGATACTCAAAGCAAACTACATATCTGATGCAATTCCTATCAAAATATCAATATCAATTTTTCACAGAACTAAAACAAATAATCTTAAAATTCTTATGGAACTATAAGATACCCTGATAGCCAAGTCTTGAGAAAGAAAAACAAAACTGAATCGCATATTTCAAGATATACTACAAAACTGTAAAATTAAAACAATATTGTACAGACAGATGAATCGGGCAGAAGAGACCCCTGAAATAAACCCACAATTATATAATCAACTAATGTATGACAAAAGAGGCAAGAATATACAATGGGGAAAAGACAGTCTTCAACAGAACGGGACAGCTACATGTGAAAGAATGAAATTGGACCATTTTCTTACACCATACACAAAAATAAATCCAAAATGGACTAAAGACCTAATGTGAGACTTGAAACCATAAAACTCCTAGAAGAAATAGGCAGTAATTCTTTGATATCAGCTATAGCAACACTTTTCCTAGATATGTCTCCTTGGTAAGGGAAACAAAAGCAAAAATAAACTATTGGGACTACATCAAAGTAAAAAGCTCTTGTATAGTGAAGAAAACAATCAACAAAACAAAGGCAACCTACTTAATGGGAGAAAATATTTGCAACTGACATATCCAATAAAACATTGATATCTAAAATATATAGAGAACTTCTATAACTTAACACCAAAAATCAAATATTCTTATTTAAAAAATGGGCAGCAGACATCAACAGATATTTTCCCAAAGAAGACATACAGATGGCAAATAGACATATGAAAAGATGCTCAACATCACTAATAATCAGGGAAATGCAACTCAAAAGCCCAATGAGATATCACCTCACACCCGTAAGAATGGCTGGAATCAAAAAGACAAGAAATAACAAGTGTTGACAAGGATGTAGAGAAAAACAACTCTTGTACACTTTTGGTGGGAATGTAAATTGGTACAGTCATTGTGGAAAACAGTATGGAGTTTTCTCAAAAATTAAAAATAGAACTACCATATGGTCTAGTAATTCTACTACTGGACACTTACCCAAAGAAGTGGAAACACTAATTCAAAAAGATACATGCACCCTTGTTTATTGCAGCATTATTTACAAAATTGAATTGGTAGTCAAAATACTCAACAAAACACAGATGCCCAGGATCGGATAGCTTGACAGGGGAATTCTACCAAACTTAAGAGAAAAGTTAATAACTATTTGTCTCAAACTATTCCAAAAAACAGAAAAGAAAGTAATGTTTCCAAATTCATTCTGTGAGACCAACATTACCTGATACCAAAGCCTGACAAAGACATCACACACACACAAAAAAGAATATTACAGACCAATATCCTTGATGAAGATAGGTGCAGAAATGTCCAACAAAATACTAGCAAACCAAATTCAAAGACATTAAAAGGATCATTCACCATCCTAAATTGGAATTTATTTAAGGGACATAAGGATGGTTCAAAATATGCAAACCAATCGACATGACACCCCACATTAACAAAACATAGAATAAAATCATATGATCCTCTCAATAGCTGCACAAATAGCATTTCACAAAAATCAGCATGTTACGATAAAAACTCTCAACCAAGTGGGTATAGAAGGAACATACCTCAACAAAATAAAGGCCATATATGACTAACCCATAGCTAATGTCAGACTCAAAAGTGAAAAACTGAGAGCTTTTCTAAGAATAGGAACAAGACAAGGACACCCACTCTCACCACTTTTATTCAACATTGTACTAGAAGTCCTAGATGCAGCAATCAGACAAGAAATTAAAGGCATCCAAATTGGTAAGGGAGAAGTAAAACTGTCACTATTTGCAGATGAATTGTACTATATAGGAAATTCTAAAGACTCCACACACGTGCACGCGCATGCACATGCACACACACACACAAAATATATATAAAATCCAGATCCAGGATGCAGAGAGCCCCCAACAAAATCAACCAAAGCAGGTCCACACCAAGACACTTAATCAAAATGTCCATTGATAGATAAATGAGTAAAGAAGAGATATGTGTGTGTGTGTGTGTGTACTATGTGTGTGTGTATGTGCACACACATACAATGGAATGTCACTAAGCCATTAAAAATAATGAGATCTTGCCTTTTGTGACAACATGGATATTATACTAAGAGGATATTATACTAAGTAAAATATGTCAGAAAGACATATACCATATGGTTTCACTTAAATAGGAAATCTAAAAAACGAATGACTAGGGGTGCCTGGGTGGCTCAATCAGTTAAGCATCAGACTCTTGGTTTCAACTCAGGTCATGTTCTTATGGATTCATGAGTTCGAACCCTTCCTGGGCCCTGTACTGGGAGCATGAAGCCTACTTGGGATTCTCTCTTTCCCTCTCTATCTACCCCTCCCCCATCACACTGTCTTTCTCTTGAAATAAAAAAAAACTTATAAGCGACCGACTTCAGCCAGGTCACGATCTCGCGGTCTGTGAGTTTGAGCCCCGCATCAGGCTCTGGGCTGATGGCTCGGAGCCTGGAGCCTGTTTCCTATTCTGTGTCTCCCTCTCTCTCTGCCCCTCCCCCGTTCGTGTTCTGTCACTCTCTGTCCTAAAAATAAATAAAAAACGTTGAAAAAAAAATTAAAAAAAAAACTTAAAAAAATTTAAAAATGAATAAACTAACAAAAAGGTAGAATCAAACATATAAATACAGAGACCTATAAACACAGAGAACAAACTGATAGTTAACAGAGGGGAGGTGGTTGGGAGACTGGCAAAATGGATGAAAAGGAATGTGAGGTACAAGCTTATACTTATGGAATGAGTAAATTCATGGGGAAGCGTCCCTGAAGGCTCAGTCAGTTAAGTGTTGGTCTCTTGATTTCAGCTCAAGTCATAATTTCATAGTTCATGAGATACAGCCTGCCTTAGGATTCTCTCTCCTCTCTCTCTCTGCCCCTTCCCCCCAATTCATGGTCATTCTCTATCAAAATAAATAAATACCTTTTTTAAAGTAATGGGAAAAAAAGTAGAGTGTGGGGAATATAGTCAATGGTATTTTTGTAGCATTGCATGGTGACAGATTGTGGTAAGCATAGCACAAGGTTTAGAATTGTTGAATCACTGTTGTATACCTGAAACTAACAAAATAACATTCTGAATCAACTACACCAAAATGAAATGAGGGAGGGAGGGAGAGAATGAGGAATGGAGGGAAGAAGGGAGGGAGGAAAGAAGGAAGGAAGGAAGGAAGGAGATAAGGAAGGAAGGAAGGAAGGAAGGAAGGAAGGAAGGAAGGAAGAGAAGAAGGGAGTGGGGAAGGGAGGAAGGAAAGAAGGAAGGATTTTCAGTTAAAAAATCCACTTAGGGAGGAAAAAGTGAGGAAACTGCAGGTCTACACCATATACACTGATCATATACTGCATTTCTGAATATAATAATAAAAATATATTATGGAAGCAGAGATACCTATGAAAAATAATTTGTCAGATCTTTATCTTGGCATTAGAGCATGTTTCTTGGTCAAGAAATCTGACTCCCTGCCCCAGACTGGGTAGTTGTATTTTTCTAGTTCAGTATTCCTTATCAGTCCCTTCCTAATAGAGAACTACAGATAAGTTTTTAAGTGTATATATGTGTCTGCATTCTCATAACAGTTCAGTTTTGGTGGCAGATCTTCACTGCACTTTGTCCTGTTATTTGTCTGGGTGATGCTCCTAGTGGGTTTGAATCAAACATAACCCACTATTCTTTAAGCTTCAGGTTTTTTTTTTTAATGATTTAACCCACTTCAAACATCTCCATTCACTTTAGAAACTCCATTTAATTTGTTGAAAGCCAATTCTAGGGATATCTGTCTCTGAAGCCATCCTTCCCAAACTCTGTTTACCAAGCTAATTTGTTTGTTTATTTTGAGGATCAAGTCCACTTGTATTGGATTAATATCAGGTATTTGGGACGTTTATCCACATTGTATGCTGTTCTATGCTTAATGGCCCTTGTCTCAGTACAGGGATGAGGAAAAATGGATTGACAAGAAGCAGATAGGGCTGCCTTTCTCATATCACCTATTACTGCACTGGAAATTCCAAAGCTAGAGATAGAATAAGGTAGTGAAGATTATTGCTTATCTTCCATTCTCTCTTTCCTTCAGGTAGAGCACATTGGGTAAAAGAGTAACATAGGTTTCATTTGGATGCTCTGAATTTGAGCTTGTAAGCAAATTTCCAGACAGAAGTGTTTCGAAAATAGTTGAAATAAGTAGAGTAGACATAGTAGATCTGGGCTGGAGAGGTAGTTTTGTATTCTAATCTCAACAGTTTTATGGCTGAAACTCAAAAGTTTATGTTAAAATCTTAAGTACATTTAAGCTCAGTGAGGAAGTAAGGCAATGTAAAGAACATCTAAGAGTCAAATAAGGCAAACAAATAACCGTGTATTGTATATACTTACTAAAACGCCTGTGGGGCTCAGTTGACTAAGCAACTGACTCTTGATTTTGGCTCAGGTCATGATCTCATGGTTTGTGAGATCCAGCCCTGCGTTGGGCTCTGTGCTGACAGCACAGAACCTGCTGGGATTCTCTCTCTTCTTCTCTCTCTGCCTCCTCCCCCATTCACACATGCACTGTTTCTCTCTCTCTCTCAAAAGTAAACTTTTTTATTTTATTTATTTTTTCATTCTTGTTTTATTTTTTATTTTTTTAAATTTACATCCAAAATTAGTTAGCATATAGTGCAACAATGATTTCAAGAATAGATTCCTTAGTGCCACTAACCCATTTAGCCCATCCCCCCCTCCCACAACCCCTCCAGTAACCCTCAGTTTGTTTTCCATATTTATGAGTCTCTTCTGTTTTGTCCCCCTCCCTGTTTTTATTTTATTTTTGTTTCCCTTCCCTTATGTTCATCTGTTTTGTCTCTTATAGTCCTCACTTTGTAAAAAAATAAAATGCCATAAAATACAGGTTTTAATTTTTATAATTATAACGAATACTTCTATTAAAAAGAGGAGGAACATACTGAGATGGATTAATTATAGGACTGGGGGAAGATAATGAAATTAAAACACCAGGGGAGAAGAATGTTTCCAGTAGAGTCTCAAATATGTATCAAATAAGGGTGTCAAATATGTATCAAAGAGAGGATCAAATATACTCCAGAAAGAACAATGGTACTGACAGAAAGTCATAGGGCTTGGCAAGTTGAAGAGGTCATTGGCAATGATGGTAGTATATTGGTAGTAGGGGCAAGAGTCAGAATATGAGAAATTAAGATGAAAATAAGTCAGGAATTGGGGGCATTTGTTTAGATTGTTTGGAATAAAAAAGAAAGGGTGCTATTGATTGATAACTAGAAAGAGCAATAAACTGAAGGGGAAAAGTATTATTAACTGGGGGAAATGATATGTTTCTTTTATAAATATGTTTATATATTTATTTTTTAAAAAAATTTTTTTTAACATTTATTTATTTTTGAGACAGAGAGAGACAGAGCATGAACAGGGGAGGAGCAGAGAGAGAGGGAGACACAGAATCTGAAACAGGCTCCAGGCTCTGAGCTGTCAGCACAGAGCCTGACGTGGGGCTTGAACTCACGGACCGTGAGATCATGACCTGAGCCGAAGTTGGACGCTTAACCGACCAAGCCACCCAGGCGCCCCTATATATTTATTTTTGAGAGAGAGAGAGAGCACAAGCGAGGGAAGGACAGTGAGAGAGAGGGAGACACAGAATCTGAAACAGGCCCCAGGCTGTCAGCGCATAGCCCATCGCTCAGCTCAAACTCACAAATCTTGAGACCATGACCTGAGCTGAAATCAGACGCCTAACCAACTGAGCCATTCCAGTGCCCCCAAATATTTCCAAGTTGGAAGGGAAGGGAAAGGATAGACTCGAGCTTGTATTGAGAAAACAACTGAACTGTTGGAGGGTAGTAAGGGGGGAGGTAAACATAAGAAAAATAGAAGGAGTATCAGAGTTTTCTCAGGAATTTTTCTTTGTGTGAACTTAACCTGAGATGGTGTGAATGAAGCCTTCCACATCATGCAAGAACTTGCCTCCTTCAGCATTTAGTAATGGACATTGTCTATTTCTCCATTTCATAGATTCTGTCTTCTTTCAAACATCAGTCAAAACTTTTCACCTTGCTTTGGTTCTCTATTTACATTCTATTTCCCTATACATCTCACAATAAGTGTTATTACCACACAGAATTGTGTCATATGCGCAAGAATAAACCACTGTGCACCTCATGATCAGTAACGCAAGCACTTCAGTAATGAAGTGATCATTTTTATTCAATGCATAAATATATATAAGAACAATTCTTTTCAAAGCTGTCCATAAAATCTTTATGATGAATTACACCAGAAATACAAGTTGGATAGATAAAAAGAAAAATAATATTTTATTCTTAAAAAATTTTCTTAATGTTTATTTATTTTGAGAGACAGATAGACCATGAGTGGGGGAGAGGCAGAGAGACAGGGGGAGAAAGAATCCCAAGTGGGCTCCACACTGTCAGCACAGACCCTGATGCAGGGCTCGAACTCACAAGCTCTGAGATCATAACCTGAACTGAAATCAAGAGTTGGATGCTTAACCAACTGAGCCACCTAGGCACCCCTATTTTATTCTTTTTTAAGGTAAGGATTTTAAAAACAAGATTATTTTTCTGAATTGTATTATCATGTAAAGTTTTTTTGGGCTTTGTTTTTGGCTTAGATTCAATAGGCATCATAAAATCAACTTCAAATTCAAATATTGTCATCTCTCCCCACCTCTCACCCCCCTGCAAGTGTTAAAAGATGTGACTAGGACTGAGATTTTGTTTTAAAAACACAGAATGTGTGATTAAACCATCTACAAAGATTATTAGAGAAGAGTCTATTTTAATAACCCTCTCTGATATTTGTGCATACAGTGTGGACATAGGGGATTTTAACTTGGTGCAAGTACTTTCCCAGTTATAATTAGAGTTGAGCAAAAACAGTGATCAATAGGTTTTTTTTCCTTTGGGTTATAAGAAGTCTGCAACAGGAATCATATTTGGGGATGGGGTGCAAGGAAGTTATTTAGAAAAAAAAGGAATTAATCATAGCCATTATAATTTGATCTGAGTGAAAAACAGTCTTTTAAATAAGCTTTTTACTTAATCCACCTAAATTCAGCTTTCTTTTGTATAATCTCCACAGCAATGTTTTCATGTGGTGTATGCTATTTTTCTTGTGTTTGTTATTTCATGACTTTGTGATATTTACATCAGTGCCAGTGACCAGGGAGAAGAGTTTGTTCACTCTATTCTTTCTCACACTATGGACTGATTCATACAAATTGAGGCAGGATGTAGAAAAGGTTTCATTAATTTCAGGCAGGTCATGGGATTGAAGAAACATATAGGGTGTTAATTGAAAATATCAGGTTGTGTGCTGTCTCCTTCTTAATTTCCCAGGCTAAAACCTTGCTAGGTTTTTCTCTTTTATCACATAAGCATGTCTCATGTTTTTAAAATTAGCTTTGGGTTGCTGAGGAATTGAAACATCATATTGAAACTTGTCTTAAACTAAATTATTATAAAGCATTAGATTGTGTGAATGTTTCATTTCTCTGCCACATCTTTTATCTACATTAGTTAGGTAGAAAGATTAATTCAAGTTCACCTGCATTTTAGACATTTTGGGTGAAAAAGCTAACAGAATGTCGTAGTCTGTTCCACAAATTTCTTCTTGTGTAATTTCAGTAAGAGAGATACGTAATTCTCCATTTTAAGAACTATGTCATATATTCTTCAACTATAAGGTTGGGGAAAATAACACTATTTGCCTTAGTGATGGGCTGTGGTATACATGGAGCTCAGACCTGATAAATCATCCTGAAAAGATCCAAGTGCACAGGGTAACTTTCAAGATACCCATACAAAGGGCTATGAATGTGGGTCTTTAAAAAATCGTTTTATTTAATTTATTTGTCTCTGCTGGCTTCTCTGTGGGCATATGACATCTATCACAGGAAATAGAAATTTTGGTAAACTTTGTGATTAAATTGTATATGGATAGGAACCATTAAGTTTACTCATTTTTCATCTTCTGAAAGTAAATAATTAAAACTGCTACATATGTAACACAAATTGGATTGAATGAAATCCTAGAGAACTTGGAAGTTGGGACTCTTGAAATATCTTTTATTTGCATTCTAGCTTCTGGAACTTCAGTCCTTTCAACCAAAGAGAAATGACTAGTTCTTAGAAGCCTGATCAGATCCTGTAATTCTGAAGAATTATTCATCTCATACAGGGCAGTGGACTTCTAGAAACAATGTTTCTCTATCATCCTCTCAGTTAATACAAGTAGACAGAGAAGTCTCATTTCTTTGTTTTTTTCCCCTCATCTGCCTCCTTATCTCTGGATCTCTTCTCTTCTTTGTTAGCACTAGTAGAAACTAGTTTTCAAGTTTTTCACTTCCCCTTTAACTTCTACTTTAGACCTAAAATCACTCCTAGAACTTTCTGTAGGGGAAAGGGAGCCACAAAGGTGACCTGTTTCCTACTTATATTATCTGTCTTCTCAAGGATTACTCATATGGCTGTATAGCACTTTACTAGTTTCCTTCTAAAAATGCGAACAGCTTTATGGGTTGTTTTAGTTACTAAAATAATACATGCTCATGGCAAAAAAAAAGAACACACAAATTTTGAATATTAAATTTGTAAAATAAAACAAATTTGCAATTGAAGTCAAACTATTATCACTTTAAAACAGAATGCTATAAATATATTTTACATAAAACTCACTGTAAGCAAAAAGAAAATACCTTTGTGGGGTACCTGGGTGGCTCTATCAGTTGACCAATCGACTTTGGCTCAGGTCATGATCTCATGGTTTGTGAGTTCAAGTCCCACATTGGTCTCTCTGTTGGTCTCTCTGCTGTCAGCACAGAGCCCTCTTTGGATCCTCTGTCTCCATTTCTCTCTGTACCTCCTCTCTCTCTCTCTCTCTCTCTCTCTCTCTCTCTCTCTCTCTCAAAACTAAATATTAAAAAAATAAGATACCCAAAAGAAAATGAGAAAAGAATCAAAGTATGTCACTGTTAAATAGTCAATGAAAAACAAAGGAAGATAGAAAGAGGGAAAGGGGACAAAAAAGCTATAGAACAGAAAGAAAAAAAAAAACCAAAATGGCTTAATAAGTCTTTCCCTATTACTAGTTACTTTAAATGTAAATGAATTGAACTTATTAATCAAAAGATATAGAGATGTTAAATGAACAAAAATGCATGATTAAGTTATAACTTTCTACAAAAGATTCATTTTAGATTTAAGGACACACATAGGCCAAAAGTGAAAGCATAGAAAAAGACATTCCTTGCAAATAGTAACAAAAGTGAGCAAGAACAGTCTAATCTATAACAGACAAAATAGGCTTTAAGTCAAAAAGTTTCACAAAATTTCACAAGAGACAAAGAAGTACATTGTGTAATTAGAAAGGGTCAATTCAACATAAAGATACAACAATTATAAATATATATCTACCAACATCAGAGTAGGCAAGAATATGAAGGAAACCCTGAGAAAACTTAAGGTTAGAAATAGAAAGCAACACAATAATTATAGGTTTTGATACTCCACTTTCAATAGTGGGTATAACATGCAGACAGAAAGTAAAAAGCTGTCTTATACTACATTTAGATAAAATGAACCTAACAGATATATACAGAACATTCCACCTAACAGAGGCAGAATATACATTCTTCTCAAGTGCACACAGGACATTCTCCAGGATAGATCACATGATAGGTAATAAAATTGACAAATTGACAAAGAATTGACAAATTCTTGGCTAGACTAAGAGAAAATGAGAACGGACTCAAATAAAACCAGAAAAGAAAGAGGAGAAATGCCAACTGGTACCACAGAAATAAAAAAGAAAAGTTTTAAGAGACTACTATGAACAATTATATGCCAATAAATTGTATGACCTAGTAAAAAATTGATAAATTCCTAGAATCATACTACCTGCCTAGACTGAATCAAGAAGAAATAAAACATCTGAATAGATCTATAACTCATAAGAAGATTGAGTCACTAATCAGGGATAAAGATCAGCTTTCACTGAAGTATTCTATCAATATTTAAAGAATGAATACCAATGTTTTTCAAACTCTTACTAAAATTGAGGAAAGAAAACTTGTAACTCATTTTATCAGGCCAACATTGTGCTGACACAAGTGACACAGACACAAGAAGAACAGTATACATTAATATCCTTTATGAACAGAAATACAAAAATCCTCAACAAAACAACAGTGAACTGAATCAACAGCACATTAAAAAGATCATGTCGTGAGTAAGTGGGATTTATCCCTGGAATGCAAGGACGATTCCACATAGGAAAATCAGTGTGATACACCACATTAACAGAATTAAGGGTAAAAATCACCTGATGATCTCAATAGATTCAGAAGAAACATTTGACAAAGTTGAACACCCTTTCATGATAAAAACACTCAACAAACAGGAATAGAAGGGTATTATCTCAATATAATAAAGTCCATATAAGAAAGCCCACAACTAACATCATACTCAATGGTAAACTAAAAGCTTTTCTTCTGAGATCAAGAGCAACACAAGGAAGATAACAAAGGTACCATAAAGGAGGGAAAAGAAGACGACAGAGTAGGAAGATCCTGAGCTTACCCCTTCCCATGGACACACCAAGGCAATAACTATATATTATTGTAGCTCACTCTGAAAACGATCTGAAATTGGCAAAGCAGATCTTCCACAGATAAATTCATAAAGAATGCTGCACCAAATAGGGTAGGAGGGGAAGGGACGGTTGGGAACCAAACCTCTGTCACTGCTATCTACAAGCAAGCAGGAGATCATAAGCATGGAGGAGTGAGGGGATCAAGCCGCACACTGGGCACTTCTGGTCCTGGGGTCCCAAACTAGGAAGTCAAGTCCTCATAATGTCTGCCTTTGAAAATCAGGGGTGCTTAGCTGGGAGCTTCAAAAAGCAGTGGGGCTTAATTCTAGGAGAGCCAGAGGGCCATAGGAAATGAGGATTTACACTTAAAGAACCAGCACACTTTTTCACTAGGCCTGAAGCCCAGCACAGAAGTACTAATTTGAAAAGAAGCTAGGTAGTACATGATGATTTATTGATTTAGGGCATGTGCTGGAGGGGCAGGTACCTGCAGGGACTTTTCCTGGAAATGGAAGTGTTGGTAGGCACCATTTCTTCTTGCATTTTTTTTCCGTCTAGCTAGCCAGATGCTTGCAAGAGCCAGTTTTGAAACTTTCCATCTACCTTGCTAGCACCACTTTCCCTGCCTTAGTATTTCCCTGCAGACCCATCCCACTCAACCCACCCACCCAGCAAGTGTCCCTTCAAAGTGTTTTCTACCCTTCCACATATGGTAGCAATCTCTGTCAGGACCAACATCCCCCACAAGGTATCTACCATCCCATGACATCTGATGGGCAGTCCCAGCTGTGACAGGTATCCTTCCAAAGTGACTCCTGTGGAGGGGAGGAGTGAACCCTACACATTAGCATGCTTGTAGCAGTCACAGAAGCTCATTGTAGACAGCTGGGCTGAAGGCTGGCTATACCCACCAGCAAAACAACAGTGGCTACAGCAAGGCTCAGCCAGCTATTCAAGGGACAAGCCCTTCCCACAAGTGCCACCACAGCAGGTGAGGCACGTCACTGAAGCCACCTCGGCTGAGGGTCAACATCCCCCCACTAGCCTGCCCACATTAGTTCCTGCTCAAGAATACAGAGAAAGAAATCCAAGTATACCACTAAAGAAAGCCAACAAACTATGAAAGAGAGAAAGAGGAGAAAGGATCAAGAAAATTTATGGAAGCAATCACAAAAACCAGTTAACAAAATGGCCATAGATACATATCTATCAATAATTACTTTGAATGTAAATGGACTAAATGCTCTAATCAAAAGACACAAAGTGATAGAATGCATAAAAAAGAAAGACCCACCTATATGCTGCCTACAAAAGACTCAATTTCAAACCTGAAAACACCTGCAGATTAAAAGTGAAGAGACAGACAAACGTTTATTATGCAAATAGATGTCAAAAGAAAGCTGGTAGAGCAATACTTGTATCAGATGAAGTAGGCTTTAAAACAAAGACTGGGGTGCCTGGGTGGCTCAGTTTGTTGTGTCTGACTTCAGCTCAGGTCATGACCTTGTAGTTTGAGCCCCATGTCAGGCTCTGTGCTAACAGCTCAGAGCCTGGAGCCTTCTTTGGATTCTGTTTCTCCCTCTCTCTCTGCCTCTCCCCCACTCATGCTCTGTCTCTGTCTGTCTCTCTCTCAAAAATAAACAAACATTAAAAAATAAAATAAAATAAAATAAAATAAAATAAGATAAGATAAGATAAAATAAAATAAGATAAAATAAAATAAAACAAAGACTGTAAAAAAAGACAAAGAAAGACACTATGTAATAATAAAGGGGACAAACCAACAAGAGGATATGAAAATTGTAAATATTTATGCACCCAACTTGAGAGCACTGAAATACATAAAACAGTTAATAACAAACATAAAAAAACCAATAGTAATACAATAATAGTAGAGGACTTTAACATCCCACTTAAATTGATGGACAAATCATCCAAATAGAAAACCAACTAAGAAATGGTGACTTGAATCACATACCAGATGGATTTAACATATATATTCATAACATTCCATCCTAAAACACAGAATATACATTCAAGTGCACATGAAACATTTTGCAGAACAGATCATATATTATACCACAAACCCAAGTCTCAACAAATTTTAAAAAATTGAAGTCATACCATGCATCTTTCTGACCACAATGCTATGAAACTAGAAATTAACCACAAGAAAAAATCTGGAGGGAGCACAAATACATGGAGGTTAAATAACATGCTATTACATAATGAATGGGTCAGCCAAGAAATCAAAGAAGAAATAAAAAATTACATGAAAACAAATGAAAATTCCCACCAACAGTGCAAGAAGCATAAGAGACTCTTAAAAACTGAGAACAAACTGAGGGTTGATGGGGGGTGGGAGGGAGGGGAGGGTGGGTGATGGGTATTGAGGAGGGCACCTTTTGGGATGAGCACTGGGTGTTGTATGGAAACCAATTTGACAATAAACTTCATATATTGGAAAAAAAAAGAAAACAAATGAAAATAAAAACATAATGGTCCAAAATCTTTGGGATGCAGCAAAAGTAGGTCTAAGGCAAGTTTATAGCAATATAAGCCTACCTCAAAAGCAAGAAAAATCTCAAATAAGCAACCTAACCTTACACTTAAAGGAATTAGAAAAAGACCAACAAAAAAATCCAAAGCCAGCAAAAGGAAGGAAATAATAAAGATTAGAGCAGAAATAAATAATATAGAAACAAAAAAAAAAAATAAAAACCCACAATATAACAGATCAATGAAACCAAGAGCTAATTCTTTGAAAAGATCAATGAAATGGATAAACCTTTAGCAAGACTCCAAGCAAAAGAAAGAAAGAAGGAGAGAGAGAGAAAGAGAGAGAGAGAAAGGGGACACAAACAAAATTACAAATGAAAGAGGAGAAATAACAACCAACCCCACAGAAATACAAACAACTGTTATGCAATATTATGAAAACCTAGATTCCAACAAATTGGACAACTTAAAAGAAACGAATAAATTCCTAGAATCATATAAGTTAACAAAAGTAAAGCAGGAAGAAATAGAAAATTTGAACAGACCAATCACCAGCAATGAAATTGAATCAGTAATAATAAAAAAAAAAACTTTCAAAAAACAAAAGCCCAGGGTCATATGGCTTCACAGGCAAATTCTACCAAACATTTATTTTTTTTAATTAAAAAAAATTTTTTTTTTCAATATATGAAATTTATTGTCAAATTGGTTTCCATACAACACCCAGTGCTCATCCCAAAAGGTGCCCTCCTCAATACCCATCACCCACCCTCCCCTCCCTCCCACCCCCCATCAACCCTCAGTTTATTCTCAGTTTTTAACAGTCTCCTATGCTTTGGCTCCCACTCTAACCTCTTTTTTTTTCTACCAAACATTTAAAGAAGAGTTAATACTCATTCTTCTTAAACTATCCCCAAAAATAAAAGAGGAAAGAAAACATCCAAATTCTTTCTATGATGCCAGTATCACCCTGATACCAAAACCAGATAAAGACACCACAAAAAAGAACTACAGGCCAATCTTTCATGAATATAGGTGCGAAATTCCTCAAAACAATACTAGCAAATTGAATCCAACAACATTTAAAAAAATCATATACAACAGTCAAGTCAGATTTATTCCCGGATGGAAGGGCAGTTAAACATGTGCAAATAAATCAACTTGATATGTCACATCAATAAGAGAAAGTATAAAAATCATATGATCATTTCAATAGATGCAGAAAAAGCATTTGACAAAGTACAACATCCATTCAAGATGAAAATCCTCTGGAAAATGGATCTAGAGGGAACATATCTCAATATAATAAAGACCTTACATGAAAAACCCACTGCAAACATCATACACAATAGTGAGAAACTGAGAGCATTTCCCCTAAAATCAGGAAAAAGACAAGTATGTCTACACTCACCACTTTTATTTAACATAATACTGGGAGTCCTACACAGCAATGAGACAACATAAAGAAATAAAATATAAGACAGAAGTAAAATTCTCACTAGTTGCAGATAACATAATACTATATATAGAAAACCCTAAAGATATCACCAAATACAAAAAACCTGCTAGATCTGATAAATTCAGTAAAGTTGTAGTATACAAAATAAATGTACAGAGATCTGTTGCATTCTTACACATCATTAATGAAGCAGCAGAAAGATAAATTAAGAAAAATAATACCATTTACAATTGCACCAAACCAATAAAATATCTAGGAATAAACATAACTAAAGAGGTAAAAATCTTGTACTCTGAAAATTATAAAATGCTGATAAAAGAAATTGAAGATGACAAAGAAATGGAAAGACATTCCATGCTCTTGGATCAGAAGAACAATATTATTAAAATGTCTACAATGCCCAAAGCAATCTAAAGATTTAATGCAATCCCTATCAAAATACCAAACATTTTTTATAGAATTATAACAATCCTTAATTTTGTGTGGAACCACAAAAGACCTTGAATAGCCAAAGCAATCTTGAAAAGGCAAAACAAAACTGGAGGTATCACAATTCCATAGTTCAGGTTCTGTTATGAAGCAGTAGTAATTAAAAGAGTATGGACTGGCATAAAAATAGACACATAGGTCAATGGAATAGAGGCGAAAACCCAGAAATAAACCCACAGTTATATGGCAAATTAATCACTGACAAAGGAGGAATGAATATACAATTGGAAAAAGTCTCTTCAACAAATGGTATTGGGAAATGTGGACAGCTACATGCAGAACAATGAAATTGGACCACTTTCTCACACCATACACAAAATTAAACTTAAAATGGATTAAAGACCTAGATGTGAGACATGAAACAATGAAAATCTTCAAAGATAACACAGACAATATTGTCTGTGATGTTGGCATAGAAACATTTTTCTAGACATGCCTCCTGAGGCAAGGGAAATAAAAGCAAAAATAAACCACTGGCACTACATCAAAATAAAAAGTTTCTGCACAGTAATGGAAATAGTCAAAAAAACTAAAAGGCAACCTGTTGAATGGAAGAAGATATTTTCAAATGACATATCCAAAAAAGTGTTACTATCTAAAATATATAATATATAACGGATAAAACTCAATATCCAAAACACAAAACATCCAATTAAAAAATGGGCAGAAGATATGAACAGATATTTCTCCAAAGAAGACATACAGATGGCCAACAGACCCATGAAAAAATGTTCAACATCACTCATGATCAGTGAAATGTAAATCAAATGTGAGATATCATCTCACACCTGTCAGGATGACTAAAATCAACAACACAGGAAACAACAGGTGTTAGGAAGGATGTAGAGAGAAAGGAACACTCCTGCACTATTGGTGGGAATGCAAATTGGTTCAGCTATTGGGGAAAAGAGTATGGAGGTTTCTTAAAAAACTAAATTAGAACTATCCCACAATCCAGTAATTGCACAACTGGGAATTTAGCCAAAAAACACAAAAACACTAATTTAAAGGGATACAGGCACCCCAATGTTTATTACAGCATTACTTCCAATAGCCAAATTATGGAAACAGCCTATGTCCATTGATAGATGAATGGATAAAAAAGATGTGGCATATATACATATTGAAATATTATTCAGCAATAAAGAAGAATGAAATCTTCCCATTTGCAACAACATGAATAGAGCTAGAGAGTATAATGCTAAGTGAAACAAGTCAGTCATAAAAAGACAAATATCATATGATTCCATTCACATGTAGAATTTAAGAAACAAAACAAATGAGCAAAGGGAAATAAAGGGAGACAAACCAAGAAACAGACTCTTAACTATAGAGAACAAATTGGTTACCAGAGGGGAGGTTGGGGGTGGAAATGGGAGAAATAGACAATAGGGATTAAACAGTATACTTATCATTATGAAAAAATAAAATAAAATATAAGTACATACTCATCAATAATTACTTTACATAACTACTAATGCCCCAATTAAAAGACAAAGGGTAACTAAAGGATAAAAAATCAAGACCCATCTATATGCTTCTTTCAGTGGACTCACTTCAGACTTAAAGATATACAGACAGAGATTGAAGGGATAGAAAAGGATATCCCATGCAATTAAAAGCCACAATAAAGTATTGAAGTAGCAATACTTGTACCTGACAAAATAGATTTAAACCAAAGACTGTAAGCAGTAGGCAAAGAGGGCATTACATAATGATAATGAGATCAATCCAACAAGAGTATATAATAATTGTAAATATATATATGAACTCAACAAAGAAGCACCTAAATATATAAAGCAAATATTAACAGACATAAAGGGAGAAATTGAAAATAATACAGTGATATGAGGGGACAATACTTACTTATCCAGACAGAAAATCAGTAAGGAAAGGTGTCTTTGAATGACACAATAGACCAAATGGATTTCATGATATATACAGTACATTCCAACTGAAAACAGCAGAATAGCATTCTTTTCAAGTCTAAATGGAACTACCTATAGGACAGATTGCATATTAGACCACAAAACAAGTCCCAATAAATGTAAGACTGGAAGCCTATCTCACATCTTTTCTTTTGTCTTTTTGTTTTCTTTTTCTCTTTTAAAATAGTGAGTTAACATACAGTGCAATATTGGTTTCAGAGGTAGAATTCAGTGATTCATCACTTGCATACAACACCCTGTGCTCATCACAAGTACCCTCCTTAATGTCCATCATCCATCGAGCCCATCTCCCATCCACCTCCCTCCATCAACCCTCAGTTTGTTCTCTATCATTAAGACTTTTGTGGTTTATCTTTCTGTTCTCCCTACTTCTTCCCATACATTTATCTGTTTTGTTTCTTAAATTACACATACAAGTTAAATTGTATGATATTTTCTTTCTTTGATTGACTTATTTTGCTTAGCATAATACATTCTAGCTCCATCCATGTTATTGCAAATGGCAAGATTTCATTGTTTTGATGGCTGGATAATATTCCATTGTGTATATATACCACATCCTCTTTATCCATTCATCAGTTGAACATTTGGGCTCTCTCCACAGTTTAGCTATTGTTGATAATTCTGTTATAAACATTGGGGTGAATGTACTCCTTTGAATCTGTATTTTTTATCCTTTGGATAAAAGCCTAATAGTGCAGTTTCTGGATCATGGGATAGTTCTATTTTTAGTTTTTTGAGGAACCACTGTACTGTTTTCCAGAGTGGCTGCACCAGTTCATATTCCCACAAGCAGTGGAAGAGTGTTACCCTTTCTCTACATCCTACCAAAACCTGTTGTTTTTGTGTTGTTAATTTTAGCCATTCTGACAGGTGTGAGATGGTATCTCATAATGGTTTTGATTTGTAGTTCCCTGATGATGAGTGATGTTGAGCATCTTTTCATGTGTCTGTTAGCCATCTGGATGTCTTTTTTAGAAAGGTGTCTATTCATGTCTTCTTCCAATTTCTTAGCAGGGTTATTTGTTTTTTGGTGTTCAGTTTGTTAAGTTCTTTATAGATTTTGGATACTAACTTTTTATGAGATGTCATTTGCAAATTTTTCTTTTTAATGTTTATTTATTTATTCTGAGAGAGAGAGAAAGAGGGTGAGCAAGAGACAGAAGAGAGAGAGGGAGAGAGAGAGAGAATCCCAAGCAGGATCCGTGCTCAGCATAGAGCCCAATGTGGTGCTCAATCTCACAACTGACATCATGACCTGAGACAAACTCAAGTGTTAGACACTTAATCAACTGAGTCACCCAGGTACCCCTCTAGCATCTTTTCTAACCACAATTGTATAAAACTACAAATAGACTCCCATCTACCATCCCCCCAAATTGGAAGAAACAATAACACATGGAAGCTAAACAATATGGTACTAAACAACCAATGGGCAAACAAATAACCAAAGATTACATCAAAGAATACCTGGAGAGAAATAAAAATGGAAGGACTACAGTTCAAAATCTTTGGGGTGAAGCAAAAGTAATTCTAAGAAGAAAGTTTATAGCATTACGGACCTGTCTCAACAAACAAGAAAAATCTCAAATAAACAATCTAAATGAACTAAAAGAAAGTTCTAAAGTTAGAAGTCCCAAAATAATAAAGATATGAAAGGAAATAAATGAAGCAAAGACTAAAAAAATTTGAAAAGATCAACAAAACTAAGAGCTGGCTCTTTGAAAAGATAAACAAAACTGATGTGTTTAACCAGACTAGTCAAGAAAAAAAAAAGCTCAAACAAATAAATCAGAAGTTAAAGAAAAGTTACAACTGATACCACAGAAATATAAAAAAACTATGGGATTACAAACAAATTGGACAGCCTAAAGGAAATAGATAAATTCTTAGAAACACACAATCTTCCAAAACTGAATCAGGAAGACATAGAAAATCTGAACACACCAATTACCAGTAACAAAATTGAATTGGTATTCAAAATAGTCCACAAAGCACAAATGCCCAGGACCAGATAGCTTGACAGGGAAATTCTACCAAACTTAAAAGTTAATAACTATTCGTCTCAAACTATTCCAAAAAACAGAAAAGAAAGTAGTGTTTCCAAATTCATTCTGTGAGACCAACATTACTTGATACCAAAGCCTGACAAAGATATTACCAAAAAAAATAATATTACAGACCAATATCCTTGATGAAGATAGGTGAAGAAATGTCCAACAAAATACTAGCAAACCAAATTCAAAAATACATTAAAAGGATCATTCACCATCCTAAATTGGAATTTATTTAAGGGACGTAAGGATGGTTCAAAATATGCAAACCAATCGACATGACACCCCACATTAATAAAACATAGAATAAAATCATATGATCATCTCAATAGCTGCACAAATAGCATTTCACAAAAATCAGCATGTTATGATAAAAACTCTCAACCAAGTGGTATAGAAGGAACATACTTCAACAAAATAAAGGCCATATATGACTAACCCATAACTAATGTCAGACTCAAAAGTGAAAAACCGAGAGCTTTTCTCTTTAAGAATAGGAACAAGACAAGGACACCCACTCTCACCACTTTTATTCAACATTGTACTAGAAGTCCTAGATGCAGCAATCAGACAAGAAATTAAAGGCATCCAAATTGGTAAGGGAGAAGTAAAACTGTCACTATTTGCAGATGAATTGTACTATATAGAAAATTCTAAAGACTCCACACACACACACATACACAAAATATATATAAAATCCAGATCCAGGATGCAGAGAGCCCCCCAAAAAACCAACCAAAGCAGGTCCACACCAAGACACATAGAAATTAAAATGGCAAAAAGCAGTGACAAAGGAAAAAAAAACAGTGAGAGAAAAGAGACAGTTACAGACAAGAGAAACCACATAAAGCTGTAAGTAAATTTTTCAGAAGAAACTTTGTAAGCCAGAAGGGAGTGACTTGACATATTAAAAAAAATATGAGAAGAGAAGAATCTGCAGCCAAGAGTACTCTGTCCAGCAAGGCTATCATTCAGAATACCAGGCAAGATAAAGAGTTTTCTCAGACAAAAACTAAACAATTTCATGACCACTAAACTAGCCCTACAAGAAATATTATATATTCTATTCTTTGAGTAGAAGGAAAGACCATAAGTGACAGTATGAAAGTAGGAAACACAAGAGCAGCAAAAATGAATATTTTGGTAAAAATCAGTTAAGGGATTCATAAAATTAGATGTAAAATATGATATCATACACCTAAAATGTGGGCAGGACAGGAGTAAAGAATGGGATAAAACTTAATTGACCATCAACTTAATATAGACTGCTATATGTAGAAGATATATACAAACCTAATGGTAATCACATTTCAAAAACCACTAATAGATATGCAAAGAATACAAAGAAAGGAATCCAAATATATCACCAAGAAAAGCACTAAACCATGAAAGAGAGAAAGAGAAAGGATTAGAAAAAAAATAGAAAACCAACCACAAAACAAGTAACAAAAAGGCAGAAGGCAATAAATACATGTCTATCAATAATTACTTTGAGAATAAATGGACTAAATGCTACAAAAAAAAAGATACAGGGTGAGAGAGTAGATAAAAAAACAAGTCTCATCTATATGTTGCCTACAAGAGACTCATTTCAGGCTTAAAACACCTGAAGATTGAAGGTGAGGGGATGGACAAATATTTTTATCATGCAAATGGATGTCAAAAGAAAGCTGGAATAGCAATATAAATGCTATTTAGCTTATATTGCTAAATAGCAATATAAATGGAATGCTTATATCAGACAAAATAGACCTTAAAACAAAGACTGTAAAAAGAGACAAAGACACTATATATTAATAAAGGGGACAATTCAGTAAAAGGATATGACAGTTGTAAATATTTATGCACCCAATATGAAAGCACCCAAATACATATAACAGGTAATAACAAACATAAAGGAATTAATCAATAATAATAGAATAACAGAAGGAAACTTTAACACCCCATCAATGGACAAATCATCCAAACAGAAAACCAACAAATAATCAGTGGCCTTGAATGACATATTGGATAAGATGGATTTAACAGATATATTAAAACATTCCATTCTAAAACAGAATATACTTTCTTTTCAAGTGTACATGGAACATTCTCTAGAATAGATCACATACAGGCCACAAAACAAGCCTCAGGACATTAAAAAGTATCAAAGTGATATCATGCTTCTTTTCTGACCAAAACACTATGGAACAAAAGATCAACCACTAGAAAAAAAAATCTAGAAAGAGCACAAATACATGGAGGTTAAATAACATGCTACTAAACAATAAATGGATCAACCAAGAAATGAAAGAAATAAAAAATTACATGGAAACAAATGAAAATGCAATCACAATGGTCCAAAATGTTTAGGATACAGCAAAAGCAGTTCCAAGAGGCAAGTTTATAGCAATATAAGTGTAAATGAAAAGCAAGAAAAATCTCAAATAAGCAACCTAATCTTACACCTGAAGGAGCTAGAAAAAGTACAATAATCAAAATCCAAAACCAGCAAAATAAATGAAATATAAAGATTAGAGCAGGAATAAATGATACAGAAACAATAAAACAGGTTAATGAAATCAGGAAATGTTTCTTTGAAAAGATCAACAATTTGGATAAACCTCTAACCAGACTCATCGAGAGAGAGAGAGAAAGAGAGAGAGAGAGCGAGAGAAAGGACTCAAACTCAGAAATGAAAGAGAAGAAACAACAACCAATACCACAGAAATGCAAACAATCTAAAAGAATAACATGACAAACTATATGCCAACAAATTATACTACCAAATAGAAAAGGATAAATTCCTAGAAACATATAACCTACCCAAACAGGACAAAATAGAAAACAAGACAAAAGAGAAAATTTGAACAGACTGGTTACCAGCAAGGAGATTGAATCAGTATTCAAAAAATCCCAACTAATAAAAGTCCAGGACCAGATGGCTTCACAGGCAAATTCTACCAAACATTTAAAGAAGCACTAATACACATTCTCTCAAACTATTCCAAAACATATGAGGAAAAAATTCCAAATTTATTGTATGAAGCCAGTATTACCTAATACCAAAACCAGGTAAAGACACCACAAAAAAAGAGAACAAAGGCCAATATCTCTGATGAATAGATGCAAAAATCATCAACAAAATATTAGCAAACTGAATTCAACAATACATTTAAAATATCATTAATCACAACTAAGTGGGGCTTATTCCTGGGATGTAAGGGAAGTTTAATCTTCACAAATCAATCAGCACGTTACATCACGTCAACAAGAGAAAGGATAAAAACCATATGATCATTTCAATAGATGTGGAAAAAGTATTTGACAAAGTGCAACATCCATTCATGATAAAAACCCTTAATAAAGTAGGTTTAGAGGGAACATACCTCAACATAATAAAGGCCATATATGAAAACCCACAGCTAACATAACACTCAATGGTGAAAAGCTAAGAGCATTTCCCCTAGGATCAGGAAAAGACAAGGATGCCTACTTTCACCACTTTTATTCAACATAATACTGGGAGTCCTAGCCACAGCAGTCAGTGAAGAAATAAAATGCATCCAAATTGGTAAGAAGTAAAACTGTCATTATTTGCTGATGACATGATACTATATATAGAAAACCCTAGAAACACCACTAGAAAACTACTAGAACTGATAAAAAAAAACTCAGTATTGTTGAAGAAGAAAAAATCAATATACATCAATCTGTTGCATTTTTATACACTAATAATGAAGTAGTAGAAAGAGAAATTAAGAAAATAGTCCCACTTATAATTATACCAAAAAGTACAAAATACCTAAAAATAAAGTTAACAAAGGACGTTAAAGACCTTTACTCTGAAAAGTGTAAAACATAGATGAAAGAAATTGAAGATGACACAAAAATAGAAGGATATTCCCTGCTCAGGGATCAGAAGAACCAGTAGCATTAAAATATCCATACTACCTAAAGGAATCTACAGATTTAATGCAATCCATCAAAATACAAAAAGCAGTTTTTACAGAGCTAGAACAAATAATCCTAAAATTTATGTGGAACCACTAAAGACTTTGAATAGCCAAAGCAACCTTGGAAAAGAAAAATAAAACTGGAGGTATCACAACCCAGATTTCAAGATATACTACAAAGTTGTAGTAATTAAGATAGCATGGTACAGGCACAAAAAGACACACATAGTTCAACAGAACAGTATGAAAACCCAAAAATAAACTCAGAATTATGTGGTTAATTAATTAACCTTTGTCAAAGGAGGAATGAATATGCAATGGGAAAAAGATGGTCTCTTCAACAAATAGTGTTGTGAAAACTGGACAGCTACATGAAAAAGAATGAAATTGGACCACTTTCTTACACCATACACAAATAAAAACTCAAATAGATTAAGGACCTATGTAAGACTTGAAACTATCAAACTCCTGCACAGGAAGCTGTCTCTGACAGTGACCATAGCAATATTTTTCTAGGTATGTCTCCAGAGACAATAGAAACAAAAGCAAAAATAAACTATTGGGACTACATAAAAATAAAAAGTTTCTGAACAGCAAAGGAAACAATCCATAAAACGAAAAGACAGCCTACTGAATGGGAGAAGATATTTGAAAATGACATATCCAATAAAGTGTTAGTATCCAAAATATATAAAGGACTGACACAACTCAACACACATTAACAGACATTTCTCCAAAAAAAGACATATAGATGGCCAAGAGATACGTGAAAATATGCTAAATATCACTAAGCATCAGGGAAATGCAAATCAAAATCAATGAGATACCTCCTCACACCTGTCAGAATGTCTAAAATCACAAACACAAGAAAACAAGTGTTGGCAAGAATGTGGAATGTTGGTGGGAATGCAGACTGGTACAGCCTTGTATAAAATAGTATAGAGATTTTTCAAAAAATTAAAAATAGAACTACTATATTATCCAACAATTCCACTATCGGGTATTTTCCCAAAGAATACAAAAACACTAATTCAAAAAGATATATGCACCTCTATGTTTACTGCAGCATTATTTACAATAGCCAAGATATGGTAGCAACCAAAATATTCATCTATCAATGAATGGACAAAGAAGATGTGACACACACACACACACACACACACACACACACACACAGTAAAACCTTGGTTTGAGAGCATAATTCGTTCCAGAAACATGCTTGTAATCCAAAGCACTTGTATATCAAAGTGAATTTACCCTTAAGAAATAATGGAAACTCAGATTGTTTGCTCCACAACCCAAAAATATTCATATAAAAATGATTACAATACTGTAATATATTACAAAATAATAAAGAAAATACAAAATATAAAGAAAAATAAACAAATTAACCTGCACTTACTTTGAAAACCTTTGTGACTGGTGTGAAGGAGGTGAGAGAGGAGGGTTATTGTGTAGGACAACTTTCACTATCACTAATGGAATCACTGCTATCTATTGGCTCACTGGAATTTTTTTCATGCAACTTTCACAAGGAACCTATCCAATGACCTTGCTTTTGCCTCCTTTTGAGGATTTTGCAGAAATGTGACATTGCATTGTTTTTAAACAGATTCATTGCTCACAGTGCTATAGCCTTATTTGAGTGGTGCTTTTCTACAAAATTTTTCACTGTTCCCCACAGTTTACAAATTTTCCTAATTTCATTTGAAGTGAGGGATTCCTTCACCTTTTTCTCCTTCTCTTCTGTAGATGACATCTCCTCCATAACCTCTTGCTGTTGCTCATGATGCAGATCCATCAGTTTGTCAGTGGGCATCCTCCTGCCCTTGTTTCTCCACCAGCTCTTGAATGTCATCCTCATTCACCTCCAGTCCTGTGGGCTTCCCCAAGGACACAGTTTCATGGACAACTGGCGGCTTCTGTTCATGAGCAAGCCCCTCAAGTCATGTCTAAGAACACAATCAAGCCACAGTTTTCTCCAAGCAGAATTGAGGGTTCTTTTGGTGACCCCATCCCAGGCTTTATTGATGGTGTTGAGGCAGTTCACGATGTGGAAATAATTTTCCAAGACTCTCAGAGGATAAGGTTTGTTCCTTAGGTCACTCAAGGCATCACTGAAATAGTGCTTTGGCGTAAAGCTTTTTGAAGTTTGAAATGACCTGCTGATCTATGGGCTGGAAGATTGAAGTGTTGGGAGGAAGGAACTTGACCTTAGTGAACTCAAATTCCTCCAGTAAGTTTTCCTCAAAGCCTGAAGGATGAGTAGGAGCATTATCCATAACCAGCAAGGCTTTGAGTAGCAGATTCTTTACTAAAAGGTATTTCTTCACTGGAGGACTAAAGACCTTGCTGATCCACTCAATGAGCAAGATACAAGTGTCCCAAGCCTTGCGGTTGGACTTCCACATAACATTTATCTGGTTCTTCTGCACCTTGCATTTCTTGAAGGATTGTGGATTCTTGGAATGATACATGAGCACCAGGCTTGACTTTGAAATCCCCATTTGCATTAGCACAAAACAAGAGGGTGAGATGGTCTTTAATGGGCTTGTGATTGGGCACTGCATTCTCTTCTTCTGTAATGTAGGTCCTCTTTGGTATCCTTTTCCAAAAAAGCCCCGTCTAAGTTAAAAACTTGCTCCAAAAGGTAACACTCAAAAACCATGACCTTGTGGAACTCAGTAACAAATGCCTCAGCTGCCTTAGCATCTGAACTTGCAGCCTCTCCATGACTCACAATAATATTGATGCCACTTCTCCTCTTTAAGTTATCAAACCATCCCCTGCTTTCCTTGAAACCTTCTTTGTTTTCTTCTGATATATCTGGCAGTTTACTTATGAGGTTGGTGTACAAGGCCTTTGCCTTTCTGCAGATAAAGTTCTTGGTCACAGTATCATCTACCAGTTGCTTCTCATTTAACCAAGCTAGAAGCAACTTTTCTACATCTTCCATAATACTCAGCTGTTGCTTTGATATTCTCATGACTACTTTTGCTGCATGTAGCCCCCTTATTTTGTCTTTCTTCTTTAATATTGTGCAAATGGTCAATGTAGACTTCTTATAAAATCTTGCAATATCAGCCACTTGCACACCTCATTTGTACTTTTTGATGATTTCCTCCTTAATTTTCACCATAATTGTCTCCTTCTTACTGACTTTCTTTTCAACCTTTTTCTGCATGGGGGGGGGGGTCATTGTATATGCTCTCCAGATGTTGACTATAGTACGGTATTAATAAACTCTTGTCATACACTGTATTTAATGTAACTGGCAATAAGGCAGCAGCAGAAAGGGTCTGTATCTGCAGGCAGCCTGACCTAGAATGAAGCAAAGCATTCCTAAGCTTACTCTTGTATGTAAAAGCAAAGGACTGTCCATAGGTGCTTTGAAGTGACAAAAAAAATACACTGGTGCCAGTTGTGGGCACACTTCAACATCCTGAAAAATCATGGATTTCTGTCAAAAACCATGTTCTGAGATTGAGAATCTGAGCATGGGAGACAATCACCCCACCCACAATCCTGCAGGGAGAGAAGAACCATTGGCTCAGTTGTGATCATGTGATGTTTGGCATCATGTACTACTTGTATTGCAAAACATTACTCATTTATCAAGTTAAAATTTATTAGAAATGTTTTCTTGTCTTGCAGAACACTCACAGAACAAGTTACTTGCAACCCAAGGTTTTACACACACACACACACACACACACGTAATGGAATATTACTCAATCATAAAAAAGAATGACATCTTATATTTTCAACAGTGTGGATGGATCTAGATAGTATAATGCCAAGTGAAATAAGTCATTCAGAGAAAGACAAATACCATGTGATTTCACTCATATGTGGAATTTAAGAAACAAAATAAATGAACAAATTAAAAAGGAGTTAAACCAAAAAGACTTAACTATAGTGGAAAAACTAATGGTTACTAGAGGGATGGTGAATTGGGGGATTGGTGAAATAGGTGAATGAGATTTAAGATGACACTTATGATGAGTACTGAATAATATTAAATCTATTCAATCACTATATTGTACACACAAAACTAATGTAACACTGTATGTTGACTATACTGGAATAAAAATTTTAAAAAAGAATAAACACGTTAAACCCTTTAAAAATGGATTAAAGACCTAAATGGGAGACCTGAAACCATAAAACTCTTTAAAGTCCAAGATCTTTTGGATGTGTTTTCTGGACATGTTTTGTCAGGCATAGGAAACAAAAGCAAAAATAGACAATCAGGACTACATCAAACTAATCAGCTTTTTTAAAACAAAGGAAACCATCAACAAAGAGTGGGAGAAGCTATTTGCAAATGATATGTACCATAAGGGCTTAGTATCCAATATGTATAAAGAACTTATACATTTTAATCCCCAAAAAATCCCACTCTGATTGAAAGAGGATAGAGGAGTACCAATTCATAGGGGCACATGTACTCTAATGTTTATAGCCGAGCTTTCAACAATAACCAAATTATGGAAAGAGCCCAAATGTCCATCAACTGATGAATGGATAAAGAAGATGTGGTTTATATATACAATGGAATACTACTAGGCAATGAGAAAGAATGAAATCTTGTCATTTGCAACAACGTGGATGGAAATGGAGGGTATTATGCTACGTGAAATAAGGCAGTCAGAGAAAGACAGATATCACATGTTTTCATTCATATATGGAATTTGAGAAACTTAACAGAAGACCATGGGGGGAGGGAAGGAGAAAAATAGTGTCAAACAGAGAGGGAGGCAAACCATAAGAAACTCTCAAATACAGAGAACAAACTGAGGGTTGATGGTGAGGGCAGGGGAAAGGGGAAAATGGGTGATGGGCATTGAGGAGGGCCTTTGTTGGGATGAGCACTGGGTGTTGTATGTAAGCGATGAATCATGGGAATCTACTCCTGAATCCAAGAGCACACTGTATACACTATGTTAGCTAAGCTGACAATAAATTATATTTAAAAAGAAGAAAAAAATGGTTTGAAGACCTGAATAGACATTTTACCAAAGAAGACAAACAGCCAACAGATACATGAAAAGATGCTCAACATCATTAATTATCAGGGAAATGCAAATCAAAACCACAATGAGATATCATTCATATCAGTCAGAATACCTAGTATCAAAAAAGACCAGAAGTAACAAGTATTGGTGAGAAGGTGGAGAAAAAAGAACATTTGTGCTCTTTTGCTGAGAATGTAAATTGGTGCAAATACTGAAAAACAGTATGGAGGGTTCTCAAAAATTAAGAATAAAAATGCCATATACTCTGGTAATTCTAATACTGGGTATTTACTCATAATAAAGGAAAACTAATTCAAAAAGAGATATGCACCCCAAATTGTAGCATTATTTACAATAGCCAAGATATGGAATCAACCCAAAGTGCCTATTAATAGATGAATGGATAAATAAGATCTGGTGTGTGTTTATATATATCCACATGCAAAGGAATGAAATTGGACCCTTATCTCACATTACACACAAAAATCAACTCAGAATGGATTAAATGCTTAAATACAAGACTTAAAACTGTAAAACTTGAGTAAAACATAATGGGAAAGCTTTGTGACATGGGACTTGACAATGATTTTTAGATATAATACAAAAACACAGGAAACAAGTCAAAAAATAAGTAAGTGGGACTGTATCAAACTGAAAAGCTTCAGCTGAAAAGAAACAATCAACAGAGTTGAAAGCAGTATGTGAAATGGGAAATATATTTGCAAACCATATATATGATAAGAGGTTAATATCCAAAATATATAAGAAACTCCTACAAATCAATAGCTTAGAAAAAAGTAACCCAATTTAAAAATGGGCAAAGCACTCGGATAGACTTCTCCTAAAGACATACAAATAGCCAATAGGGACATGAAAAGATACTCAACACTACTAATCGTCAGGGAAATGCAAATCAAAACCACAGTGAGATAATCTCTCACACTTGTCAGAATGGTTACCATCAAAGAGACAAGAAATAAATATGTGTGAGGAGCAGGGAAAAGGGAGCCCTTGTGTACTGTTGGTGGAAATGTAAATTGGTGCAGTCACTATGAAAAAGAGTATGGAGGTTCCTCAAAAAATTAAAAATAGGACTACAATGTGATTCAGCAATTTCACTTCAGTATATATATATCCAAAAGAATTAAAAACAGGACTTCAAAAAGATATTGACATTCCCACATTGATTGCAGCATTATTCACAATAGTCAAGAAGTAGAAACAACATGAATGCTCATTGATACATAAAGAAAATGTAATATAAACATACAATTAATTGGGTTCTTTCCATTACTTCATTTAATCATTATTATTTAGCTTTTAAAAAAGGAGGAAATTTCCTCATATGCTACAACATTGATGAATCCTAAGGACATTATTTTAAGCAAAAGAATTCAGTTATAGAAAGGCAAATACTGCATGATTCCATTTATATGAGATATCTAGAGTAGTCATACTTGTAAATCAGAGTGGAATGTGGTTTGCCAGGTACTGGGAGGAAAGAGAAATGGGGAGTTGCTATGCAATGGACTTAAAGTTTCAGTTCCCCAGGATGAGAAAGTTCTAGGGATGTGTTGTACAATGCAGTGAACACTGTGCTACACACTTACAAAAGTGTTGATGGGATAGATTTCAGGTTATATGATTAATACAATAAAAAATATTGCTATACTTGAATCTTGTTGGGTTTTTTCATAGTTTTAATATGTATGCAGTGCTCTATAGGAATGTTTTCTGAATGTTTGAAAACTTATATTTATTATTTAGAAAAATCTTATTACCTAATAAAACCTATTAATTATATTATTTGAACATGTAAGCCACAATTCTGGCAACTGTATCTTCCACGGATTGACAATGACTTGTGAAGTTCTACAATTATACCTCTGTCAATTTCTCCTAAAATTTTCAAAAAACTTTTCTTTGTATGTCTGTATACATCTGTTCAATTTAATGCTTTTTCACTTCGCCTTCTCTTTTGTTTCATAGTTATACTGTACCATCTTCTTTCCTCCTCCTATCCTTCCTTTCTATTTTTCAGTATTTTGATAAATGTATTTTTTCTTCAATAATGTGGCAAATACACATTCTGTTCTAAATTCTACCTCTGGCTGCTTATAGTTTATCAAATACATAATTCCTATTTTTCCATTAATATCAAGAATTAAGCAGAGATGATATTTCTGATGTGCTGAGGAATTTATCATCATTCTTTTTCTCCTCCCTAGTGAGATCTTTGAAGGCTATAGGATATAGAAGTATTGTGCGTGTGTCCATATAAATATTGTAAATGCATTTGCAGCAGTTGTACTAATTAGTTTTAATACAACTTTCCATTCTTGATCTCTTGATTTTGAGTATCTCATAGCAAGCAAGAACATCTTTAAGTATTTTTTTTCTAGAGAGATTTGTAAGTGGCATAATTTGAGAATGTCATTCTGCCTCATTGTCTTCAGGTGTTTAACATTGTAAGAAAAGTTGGAAGTTATGATTATTGTTCTGAGTCAGAAGCTGTGATATTTGTAGGGTTTTTTTCATTATCTTATAATTAGTTTTAATAACCTGCATATAGCCCGGTGTGCACCTTTTTATTAAACACAACTAGAATATAGTGAGCCCTTTCAATTTGCACACCACAGGTTTTCTTTTATACTTCAGGAAAATTCTCTTAAAACACATCTTTGACTATTGTGTTTAATGATGGTGATGGTATTAAGTTATTCATTGGGTGTTTAAACTGCTGATATTAAACAAATGCCATGCATTATCTAATTTAATCCTAGCAATAGCTAGTATTATCCTCATGGTAAAGATAAGCAAACTGAAGCTCAGGGATGTTCATCAACTTTCCCAAACCCTCACAATTAGTAAATAGGAGGAAATTTGAGCCCCAAATATCTCATTCTAAATTCTACACCCTCAGCCACTAATCCACACTGCCTCCTCAAGGGTTTTAAGTTTCAAATTTCTTTTCTTCAGGTCATCCACATGAATTAGCTTGCATCTCAGTGCTTTATCCTATATCTTTATTATATTCACTCTTTTTGTATTCTAGGAGAGCATTTTAAGTTGGACCAGGTCATCAAAAATTTAATTTTATGCAATGTCAACTTTGTTTTTTATCGCCTAATTAAAAAATTTTGAATTACATTTTAGGACTCATTAAAACCCTTTCTCCTTTTATTCACTATTTTTTTTGTCTTTATTTCACTGTATTTACATTATGCTTTTGTCATCTGTGTCATGAGAGCCTTGTTGTCTTGCATCTATTTGAGAGCACTAAATAGATGCTTTTCTAAAATAGTCTGTTTTCTGCATGCCTTTTTATGAGTTTTCAACATATTCCTTTCTCAGGCATTGCTTTTTGTCATCTGCTCTTTCTTGGAGGGGAGGAAAGCTCTCTAGGTCTCATGTTTGTCTGTAGACATGGGAAATAGGTTTCCTAAAACCCTCCCTGTCTTCCAGTTGTTGGGAAATTCCACCTCTCAGATTTAGGTCCAACGGGCAAAGTGATTATATATATTATATATTATATAATCAAAGTGATATATATATAATATGTATTATATATACATTATATAATCAAAGTGATATATATGTTATTATATATACATTATATAATCAAAGTGATATATATATAATATATGTCATTATATACATTATATAATCAAAGTGATATATATATGTCACTATATATACATTATATAATCAAAGTGATAGATATATAATATATATCATTATATATACATTATATAATCAAAGTGATAGATATATAATATATATCATTATATATACATTATATAATCAAAGTGATTATATAAAAAATATATAAATATTATATATATGTGTGTGTGTGTGTATATATATATATATATATATATATATATATATATATATATATTGTCCCCACATTCAGTTCCTAGCAACTTTGTCATCCAGGATGGGTCTGGTTGGCCAAGATGGGTATTTTTCTGTAGTCAGGCTCTCTGCCCATGCTTGTGATTCAAAGTAATCCATAGTAATTCTTAGCACAAGTTTAGAATGAGGAAGACTGCTTTCTACCAGCATGTACTTCTCCCATCCCACTTCATGTCCCCTCACTGTAAATAAGTATTTTTTTTCAGGCACTTATGCATCCTAAGATGCTGTATACAACTCAGTGTACTCATCTCTTTCTGGTGATATTTATTGCCTTTTGCAGTTTCTGAATATGGAGACAGAGATATGTGTAAGGAAGCAGGAAGAAAAGCATTACTTTGGTCAGTTGTTTTTGGGAAGATTGTGTATCCCACAACAAAGGGCAAGGTGTGTTCTTCTTCTTCCTATAGTGGTTTTGGTCTTCTGTTTTACTCTTGGTTGGCCCACAGTATATATTTAAACTATGAACATGTTTATTAATGCATAAATTTCAGTGATAGATTTAGCAGAAAAAATCCCCAGACTTTAATATATGTTCTCTTAGAAGTTTTGTTTAATTCTTCTTTTGCTAGTTTTTGACTCCTCCTCTCCCCTGGGATTTTTTAAAACATTTTTTTAAATGTTTATTTTTGAGATGGGGGGTGAGGGGCAGAGAGAGAGTGGGACAGAGGATACAAAACAGGCTCAGTGCTGACAGCAGGAAGCCTGATGTGGAGCTTGAACACATGAACAGTGACATCATGACATGAGCTGAAATTGGATGTTTCACTGACTGAGCCAGGCATCCCCATCATGGGATATTTTAACTGCAGTTTGCAAGAATGCAATTTTCAACTGGGTTCCCTGGAATGAGCAGCCTCGGACTTATGATTCATCTGAAATGTGACTCCAGGGAGCAGAGTCTGAAGCAAGGAAGCAGAGAATGCCATTCTGATGATGTGGTATGGAGTTAGTCTCTACTCTGGGGAACTCGTTGATCAATCTTGTCAGACATCTGAGAAACAACTTGAAATGTGTCTCAGTACCTAATGTTAGTGATAGCATCCATTAGTTCCTGTCTCTCCTTACTCAAAAGTTTCACCCATGGGCGGATTGACCCACAAATTGTACATGTGTCTGTACTAAACAAGTTCTTACAATTGACCCAGGAACCCCAGAGTAGGAGGCCAGGACATGCAGCACAGGCCTGAAGCCAGGTGCTATTGAAATGTTTCTCCTTAAAGCTGATTGGGGTCCATGTAGAGCCAATTCCTGAGGCATTGATGGAGAAATGTACAAATGAGGCTGAGAGGTTCTGGAGTGTTGGGTAAGAGGGTCCTACCAGGGACACACTAGGCTCTTAGTAAATATATGAAGAAGCTTCACATGCAATAGTCTAGATAGAATATAATTGTTTTCAACTACACATGGAATTACCCTAAATTCTAATAAAATTGTAGTAGCTAACATTACTCAGAAGTTTACTAATGTTCTAAGATTTTTCATTTCCAGATATTGTGAGAATTAGAGAATCAACACCACATCTGTTAACTCCCCTCGTGTGAGCCCGTATACCTCACCTCTCCAATGACTGACTAGAGGCCCCCATCTTATTTTCAATGTGAAATACATTTTGTCTTCATGAAATCTATTAAATGAATAGAGATGACCCAGAAACTCTATTCAAGGACATTTAAATGTAACTTAAGCAAAAGTCTGGCAGGTAGGAAGTGAGGACACTGGGCTCTTGGGAAAGAGAAGCAGAAAGACTGAAGATCCCTGGAGGCCCCCTTCAAATGTCTATACCACCCTGTTGCCTGCATTTTCACAACAGTACATTAATCCCAACGATAAGAGAGCTGTTTTACATCTGGTTTTCAGAGATATGTGAGGAGACAGATAGGTTAGTGACAATGAAAGATTGAAATATATTTGTGTACTGTTTGCTGCTTAGCCATCAACATTCAGCTATTTCTCATTGGCTCTGATACTTGAAAGTGTCAATATGTCCCAGATATAATTTTATGGCTGTCACTATTGTGTGAAGTAGACCAAAGGATTGGTAAGATTCTACACTATTGTAAACCCATACTCATATATGTGTTATAAAAGTGATTTAAAAAAAAGTTTTCATATTGAATTTATTTTAGATTTATAAAAAGTTTGCAGAGATAGTACAGAGAGTACCTGTATTTCCCTTGCCTCTCTTCCCTTAATGTTAATACCTCAAGTAACAATTGTCCAATTATCAAAGACAGGAAACTGTCATGGTTTAATACTGGTACCTAAACTCCATACCGTATGTTATACTACATACTGTATTTTAACTTCACCCAATTTTCCCAATAATATCATTATTCTGTTCAAGGATCCCACATTGTACTTCGTTGCACTGTTTCCTTAGTCCCCACCAGTCTGTGGCAGTTCCTCAGTCTTTCTTCCATGACTTTGACACTTTTAAAGAGTACTGATCCGTTATTTTGTACAATGTCTCTCAGTATGTGTTCATCTGATGTTTTCTCATCTCTGGAATAAATTTATGCCTTTTGACAATACCAAAGAAGTGATATTGTGTCCTTTTGAATGCATAAAGGTGACCTGTAATCATCCTTATGTCTAGCTATAATTTATAAAGTTGAGTTCTTATTTACAGAAGTATTCAAACTGGGAATAGACGGTCAATGCTCAGAGATGTTGGATGTAGGATTCTTGGCTTTGGATGCGAAATTGAGGTAGATGACTTCTAAGATCCTTATTTATCATATTCTCTGATTCCACTTCATCTAGCTGGCCAGTAAATATTTATTAAGAACCTACTATGTGCCAGGCATTGGAATATAGAAAAATACTTGTAATTCAAAAAATAATTCAATATTCTAGGAATATACCTAAATGGATACATATATAGCAAAATAAGTCTATTAATAGAGGGATGACTAAATTTCATGGGAAACTCAGAAGAGTTTGGGATTAAGAAAATAAAGATGAGGAATTATAATGTGTTTTTTTTCCATACCACCAAATAATCCTCCTATACCAGCTGGGTGTCTTATAATTCATCTCAATTCTGATATTAACTGGAGTTAGTGCCACAGAATAGGGATTCAGTCCTACTCCTCCTTCAGATGCCAGCTGCAATTCCAGGTTGTTATCTGTGCTTCTGATTTACCAACTGGCTATGGATAGGTTCCCAGGATCCCCTTCTTCAGTTTAATTTGCTAGAGCAGCTCACAGACTCCTAAACATTTGCTTATGTTTACAAGCTTATTGTAAGAAGATGTAACTTAGCAGCACCCAGGTGAAAGAGATGGATAGGACAAAGTGTGTGGGAAGGAAGCACTACTCTCCCTAAACCTCCACATGCTCACCAACATAGAAGCTCTATGAACCCTGTCCTTTGGGGGCTTTTTAATGGAGGCTCATTCCATAGGCATGAATGATTAAATCTTTGGCCATTGGTGACCGAACTGAATCCCCAGCCATGCTCTGCTCTCAGGAAGTCAGGGGTAAGACTGAAAGTCCCAACTCTAATCACATGGTTGGTTCCTCTGGCAACCAGCCCCCTTCCCTAGGTTACCTAGAGGCTTTCCAAAAGTCACTTTATCAATTTAACAAAAGACACATTTACAGGTTTAATCCAGAAGATTCCAAGGGTTTTAGGAGCCTTGACTACGAATGGATTCAAAGATCAAATAATAAATTTCTTATTATAAATAACACTATCACGGGAATATAAGGGGAGACAATTCTTCTTTCCCTAATTTCCATCTTTACCTATGCAGGAAGGGATGACCTCTCATACTTAAGGGCTCTTGAAGAAGTTGTGGGGACAGAGTTTATTCCTTCTTCTCCACCTTAACTCTTGGTAAGATTGATAAGAGCCTGACATTCACTAGGTCTCACTTTCTATTAGTGATTATTTATTATCAATTATTTATTATTGATTAGGCATTTATTAGGCATTGCTCCTTTTGTTCATATATGATCCGCCTGATTTCCAGGACAGTTGTCTTTGGAAGCAACAGGTTTTGTTTTCAGTTTTCATAAGATCAGTCTCTCACTGGACAGAGTTCTGAGCAAGGATGAGGGAGTTCACTTCTCTATTAGTGACTGGTGTGTATGCTTAAGTGTGTTTTTGTAGGGGGTAGTTATAAGAGACAATGCTGAATTTTCCAAATGAGTTTTACTACTAACAACTCGGATACTTTTGTTTTTATTTTGTCTCAAGTTGTCTAAAATATTTTGTTTTTAATCCAAAGGCAGAAAGGTAAGTACATAACACTACTAAACTCTAATGCCTTTGATTGACAGGACAGGCTTTACAGAAGTGGAGATATTTGAACTAAGTGTTGAAGGTAAGACAGGGAATGTCAAGGGTGGAAGACAGGTACACATTTGCACACAGAAGTGTTGGAGCATTTGGAAAAGTGGCCAATCACTGCATCTCTGTTCTCTGCCTTGGGTTTGGAACAAATTGTCAAATAAGACAATGGAGTAGCATATGGAGAACCAAATATCATTTTTACTACTGATATATGCCAAGTTGTAGAATATAGCTTAGTGTATACCTGCTTAGTGTGAAATAATTTTCATCTAAAATGGAACTGGAGAACATGAAATGGAAAATATCACACATGCACGGTCTGAAAACAGAACTTAACTGAAAGACTGATTTCTCATAAATGCCTGATATACAGAAGGCTGAGACTTATCTCCTGACCAATAAACATATGCCAAAATCCTCCTGATCCTCAAGCCAATGAACTTATTGCTTGGACTCTGGCTAGATATTCCCCTTTGTACTCCCTTCCCATAAATACAGCCCACCTCAAACCCTCAATGGACTCACCTATATCTTACTATAGGTTGGATTTTCCAAATTGCAATTCCTCTGCTATTCCTGAATAAACTTGTAACTTGAACTTGCCTCCGTTTACCTTTTTCATTAGGTTTACAAGAACAATCCCCAAAATTACCCTGATTTACCCTGATAGTAAGGGGCAGTGATGAACTGGGACAAGTATCCTGACCAGGGTGTATGCATGTAAACAGTGGTGTGTGTGTGTGTGTGTGTGTGTGTGTGTGTGTACTGGGATGGTAGAAAGTAATAAAACATGAGGCTGGAAAGAAAAATTGGAATACATTTAGTACTTTGTTAAAGGGATGTAGTTTGTATCATATTAGATCATCATTCTAGTTGCAGTATAAAAGATGTATTCACAGGAGTGATGAGAGAAGGCAGGCATCAAGATCAGTTCCCCACTTATTGAACGAATCTAGGAGTGAAATAATTAGCTTATAAACCAAGACAATGGAAGTGAGGGTAGAGTAAACAAGATAGATTCAAGACAGGGATGCCTGGGTGCCTCAGTCAGCTAGGTGTCTGACTTCGGCTCAGATCATGATCTTGTGGTTCATGTGTTTGAGCCCCACATTAGGCTCTGTGCTGACAGCTCAGAGCCTGGAGCCTGCTTCAGATTCTGTGTCTGCCTCTCTCTCTCTCTCTCTCTCTGTCCCAACCCTCCTCACACTCTGTCTCTCCCTCTCAAAAATAAATAAACTTAAAAAAAAAGATAGATTCAAGACAAATCAGTACAGTATAATAAACCACTTGGTGAACAGTTAGATGTAGAAATGAGGGAGAAGAAGACCTGAAAGTCAACCAAGTCTCTGGTTTGAGGGTCTGGAGTAGAGAATGAGGGCAGCAGCATCAGATACTTATAGAGAAAGGACATTGATGCTTTTTGAGCTCCTCATGTATGCTAGAATGTTTTGGGCACTTTCCATACTGGTGGGGTTTAGTAAGCCAAGAAATAGCATTCTAATTTCTCTTCCAAATATGGATAATTGTAGATATTTATCACAGTCTGGGAACAGATGAAGAAGAACTCTTTCTAAAGGCAGAGGTTCTAAAAGACAACCTAGAAGTCACAGACCTGAGTAGCTTCAAGTCCTTCTGAATTCACCAGAGTGGTTCTTCTCCTGTTTTGGAGAAAGCATAAGTGAAAGGTGGAGAAATGGAGGAAGTGGGCCTCATTTTTATTTTTCTTTCTAGGAAGAGACACTGGAATTACACACATATATGGAAATGAGAGTAGAAAGTAAACATTAGCCCTAGTACTTATAGAGCTCATTTAAATACTTTCAATGATACTTTAAAATAGGTATTTTTATCTCCATTTTATAGAAAACAAACCTGAGGCACAGAGAAGTTAAATAACTCGATAAATTTACACAGCTATTGAGTGGTGGGGGTGAGATTTAAATCTAGGTTTGCTTGAATTAAAATACTGCATCTTTTGGTACTTTCATACCATGTTTCTTAGGGGCTGAGTTAGGAAATGTTGAATTTTTGATGCTGACAAAGACATCCAGGTGGAGAGGTACAGTGGAAACACATATCTGGGGTCCAAAAAGGATCTTGGGCTGGAGTTACAAATTTAGCAGGCAGAAGAAAATATATGGAAGTTGAGACTTTTGAATAAGATAAAATTACATCAAAAGCATTATTTAGTAAGGAGGAATCTGTGAAGGAAAACATTATGGAAAAGAGAATGCTTAAAATAATCAACAGTATTAGGAGTTGGTGGCAATGCACATGCACACACACCATATACATACATACACACTGAAAGTTTACTTGAATATTTTTCCTTAAAATCTATGACATATTTTCAAGGAAAGATATTTTTTTCATAATTATATTGATCAGCCTTCTAGCATAGGAGAGAATTGTGTTCTGTGATTGCTATACCCTCTCTGCTTAACAGCAGTATTGATCTTGGAATTGGAATGATAAACTCAGAAGACACCATAGGTTTCATCTAGCATTGTTTAGGTTTAGGAAAGGCTACCGGATATAATAACAGCAGAGATGAATCAGGAGGATAAAGGTCCCATGACTCCCAGGAACAGCTTCTGAGCTTCTCCTCATTCTGCATTTGGAATGAGTAGGTGTAAACAATTTCAGCTTGGGGAAGCCATTGGTTCTGAGTCTTTATAGCTTTTATGACTAACTAGTTACTTAGACTCCTCAGACTTATAATTCTGGTATATAGAAGCATACTCCTAAAATTTCTTCCACTAGTGTTATAGGAGGACTTGCAGGATCATGTCCCCAAATGTCTCTGAGACTAGATAAAATGCCACAGAACCATTTCACTCGAGTAATAAAGAGATAAAAACCAAGGGAAATCTATAAATACTTACTATAGCAACTATGTAACCTACTTATAAAATAATTGTTAGTGCATTCAAATGATCAATGATGAATTACAAGTGAACAACAACAAACCCCAAAACTTCAAGCTGATTTAAATAAATAGAAACAGTTGAATAAAAATCTAAAACCAGGATATATCTTCTGATACATGTTGATCCAGAATCTTAGCATCTCTCATTTTTAAAAATGTTTAAATGTTTATTTGTTATTTTGAGAGAGAGACAGAGCATGAGCAGGGGAGGGGCAGAAAGATAGGGAGGCACAGAATCTGAAGCAGGCTCCAGGCTCTGAGCTGTTAGAACAGAGCCCAACATGGGGTTCAAACTCACAGACTCATGACCTGAGCCGAAGTCGGACACTTAACTGACTGAGCCACCGAGGTGCCTCTAGGGTCTTAGGATCTCAAATGAGACATTAGTATTTACTCTCTCTCTCTCTCTCTCTCTCTCTTTCTCTCTCTCTCACCATTTATTCACTCTATTTTCTGACTTGCTTAATAATTAGACCTACCATGGTAGTCCCTATAAACTCAATGCTCCCTTCCTCCCATGTTCATATCCAGTAAAGAATAGGTTGTGTCTTGTTTTCAAAATTCTCATTCTGCCTCATTGGCTTTGATTGGGGCACATTCTCATTCTTGAACCAATCACTGTGGTTCAAAGGAATTTGATGCTCTAGGTGGACACGCCTGTGGCTGTAGTTGGAGTCCTACCTGAAACACCATGACTAAAAACGGAAACAGGGTGTTTTCCCAGGTAAATTTGAGCTAGTGTTATTGAAAAAAGGGTGAGTGGATGCTGGAGAAGCTATCTATATTTAGGATTCTTTATCTCTTTCAACTAATAGGAACCTAGCTCAAAATACCTTAAGGATAAAAGAACATTCACTGGCTCACATCCATAGGAAGTCCAGAGATGTTAAATGACTTCGTTCGAGCCAGTGGCCAGGAGCCTAAATGATGTTGGCATGACTCTCTTGCATTCTCTTTCTATTTGGTGTTATTTTAGTAATTAGACCTTTGCACAAGGTGGGCAAAGTGGCAACTGGAAGCTTCATACTTGCCGTGAAGCTGGAAACACTGACTACTTCAGCATATCTAGTGGATAACATTTGTTTCTCCTGTTAGCTCCAGAACATTTGGAACAGAATTTCTGGTCTTGATTGAGTCAGGTTCCTATCCCTATGTTAATGATTAGACTCCAAGGCTCATGAGTACTTTGGCAAGGTTTAGACCCCTGTTGACCAGGTGAGGGCAGGTCACTGGGATTAATAACCCCAAGTGGGATTAGAAAACATTAATTCACAAAGGAAAGTGGGTATATACCAGAAGAAGCAGACAAAAGCATAGACCTTGCAGTCTACTATGGCTAGTTAGTGGCCTCTAAGGGATTTTAATATTGTACCCATATTAATATTGTTCACATACTGTGTCACCCCTCTAAAAGAAAATCACCATGCAGAAACGTTTTAAAAATTAAAAAGAGAAAGATCACATATGATTTCCTCTTTAGCAGAACATAAAACCTCAAATATACTCATTGAAATTCATAGTCTTATAACCAGATTTGGAAGAAGTTCAGGAAGGGACCATGAGATTCCTTGTAATAGACCTGCTATTTTCCTCTGCAGAGTTACATTCATCAAATCAGAGGAAATAAACCTACTGCAATCACTGAAAGGAGTTTAATGATGAGTTTTGTTTGGTTATTGCTAATATTATTTATTAAGTTAACTATCAGAATAACAATAAAGGTCTCTCCTTTGCACTTTGACAGTGACTTTGGCAAAATTCTTATAGTTGTAATTCTCTTACATGTAAATCCTTTGGAGATTAGCTTTCAGAAGGGGAGATCAATTGGTGGGTTTCTTCTGAATTTATACAACTTTATGATTAGGCCCCAAACTAAGTGGGGTGTCTTTAGTGAGGTAGATTAGAGGTAATTCGCTTTATTTGTTCACTGTGTACTACACATTTCTCTATGTGTGAGCAAAGCTTTCTTCACTTTTATCTCTAGAAATGAGTCCACCCAAGCTGATTAACTCACACCAAGGGTTTAAATGGAATGGAATAAGATGGCTTATTTAAATCACATGCTTTTTGAGGATCATTAGAACTCTGTGTTCTATGAATAAGGACGATTAAAATTCAGCAGAGTTTTGTGTATCCTTAATATGCATTTAGTTTACACCACAACATCTTTTTTAACATACCATTATGCAGTATGCTGTGACTGCTATTCATAATGGCACACACTTGGTAATATGCATGATGATACAGAATAAGTTTAAGTGTCTTTACATTATTCTTAATATAATAATGGTTCCTAGGGCTGTATGCAGCTGTGAGTGCATATTAACAGGGGTAGCCCACTGTGAATTATGAATCTATAACACAAAATTTTCAGAAAAAGTACTTACTATGTATGTAAAATAGCTGCCTTTTAAAGCTTGAAACTTGGGCTGGTTAAAATTGCTCCTAGTAATATTTTTAAAAGAAAATATTCCAGAGGTAATAAGTGAACTGAATGGATTTATGAGTGATTGCTGTAAAGTCTTCTTTTTAAGGTAATAACTCACAAAACTGCAAAAAGAATAGAAAAGTATCTTTTTATGCATGTGTAATATGAAATCAATTCAAATGAATTTCAGTGACAAATGTCCTTGATGTTTTTGCCAGCTTAATGGATCTCACTATTTATCTTTTATTCTTGTTGATTGAATGATATGGAGACATAGAGGATCCTATTTCTTTGTTAATATGAACTAAATGTCTATAGAGGTAGACATTTTAAAGAATTTTTAAATTGCCATTTTGACCTTATTTTGGTAATATCCCCATAGCAACTCCTCCCTAAATCCCTATCATCTTTATGAACTAGTCCAAAAACTAGCCTCATACATGGAACTCTGAACTATCCACTACACTCTTCCAGACTCATCTTCCTTTACCTCCCACCCCCTCAGACAGTATACATCAGCATTTTGCAAACATTCATTATTTCTTTGCTTCATACACACTCTTGCTTCATCCTAGAATGTTTGCATTGCCTCTCTGGATACTTTTCAGTTTCAAGGGATAGATAAAGCCTCATTATCTCTGTAACATAGCCCTTGACCCTTGTGTTGTACGTTTTTGCCCAGCCCCTCCAATGATACACTTAGTTATGTCCTCTACAGTGCTATTGCTGAACTTGTGTAGACTGACTTCCATTAGTATACTCACTGGGCAACATGATAGAATAGGCAAAATATTACTGATCTCATAGGATTGACATAAGCCTGAAAATATATGTAACTCACAGCATCTAGGACACAGTATATACAGTATATATCAGCTATATTCTCATTGTTTAATAAACTGAATTTTAATTGTTTTTAACTAGGGGTCTGTCTTACTAACCTATACACTCTATGAGGGCAGCAATTATGTCTTACTCTCAGGACCAAGAAAATATTAAGCATAAATGAAGTGACTAATGAATGCATGTTGTAAAAATGGGTTGGATATTTCATTAAAGCACTCATGAATTGTAAGATTATTTTACATGTGAATTATTGTTATGGTATTTCATTAATTCTAAGATTCACATTCTTTGCACAATTTAGCACCTCTGAAATTGGGAAGGGTTTTCATAGTTGATTGGCAGTCTTCATTCTTTCTTAATAGAACAAAATAATGAGGCATCTTACATTCGATGATGTTTTACATTCAAAGAAATATAGCATTAGTACTTCTAGCCAGAGTTAGTAAAATCAGTTAAAAAAATATCTAATATGTATGTTGGTTAGGGTAGGCTGAGGGCCCTAATAAATAACCACAAAACTCAGTTCTTATCAAAGTTTAGTCTTTACTCATATTCCAGTCTAATGTGGGTCAGAGAAGGGATGAGAGAAGCCTGTTGTCTCGTCTTTCAAGGGCCTAAGCTTGTTTCATTTGGTGGCTTCCACATCCACTGGGTTAGTACCTTTGCTGACTTTCTAAATGAAGGGAAGAGTGAGAGTACAGAGGACCTGCTGGAAGCTTAGAAAGCTGTTCTAGAAGTGGTATACATCACTTGCATTCACATTCTGCCAACAAAACTCAGTCACAATGCCCAATGTAACTATAATGAAACGAGAACATAGTTTAAATATATGCGAGGAGGGAGGAAAAATGAGGTTTGATAGACACATAAAAATCTCTGTCATTTATCTAATGTTGCACAAGGCAATGTTGAAAGCACACACACAAGTTTTCACAACTCCTATGTACAAGGAGGTTGCAATTCAACTTTTGTTTATTTAGCCAATAAATATTTATTGAATATTTACTACAAACCACACCATATGTTAAATAGTGTGAGGCACACAGGATCAATGAGATTTGGATCCTTATGTTGAGGACTTTATTATTTAAGAGAGGAGATAAAATAGACCCATAAATAGCTGTAACATAAAGAATGCAAAGTACCAGAAAATAGGGGGTTGTATTTAGGAAGGCTTTGTGAGACAGAATAATCAAAGAAGGGTTTTAGAAGACTAAAACAAGGAAGACTTTGGGCATGGATATGGGCAGAAAGGATTCCAGGAAGAGGGGACAGACAAACTCAAACTGTGGAAGAGGAATAGGGTACAGGCTTGATGTGAGTGCTCCAGAAATTAGCCTGGAACACATATATGGTCCTAAAGACCAGAAGAAAATCCTACTGAATAGAAACAGCTAGAAAGGGGTTTTAGCAATTTTGTTAGGTAATCCTTAGGGAGGAGAGAGTGCAAAGAGAAATGCACAGTGGCAAAGTCTCCGTATTGCCTACTTTGGCTTTATCATTTCAGTAGGTGTATGAGCACGTCTTCCCTTCTCCCCACCTCCCAAGCTAAATAATATGTGGTAGGTCATGTTCCATGGGTGAGCTGCAAAGTGCTCAAAGTCCTTTCTGTCTGGATGTCCTCAGTGCAGAAAGGGTTATTCCTAATAATCCTGTCACCCTACCACAGACAGCATAATAGCAGATGGCTTTGGTACCCAGTGCCACATCCTTACAACCACCTCTGATTTCAGTCACAGTCAGCATAGATGGTTTCATGGGACCTCAGACCCTCCTTACTCTGGCAGCTTCCCTCCCATCTCAATGGCACTGTGCAGAGCCTGTCAGTCTTGAAGTGGGGGAGTAACTAGTACCTTTGAGGGCAACCTCAACTCAATGAGGGAGGGTATTTAGTGAATAAATGCTTATATTTCTACTCAGATGTTTAAAAAACCTTTGAAAAAATCACAAATTTTACTTGTTGATTGCTAGCAAAGGGAGAGTGATATTGAAAGTGTTCCAAGAACTAAGGAAATATCCTCCAGGATCATGGGTTAAGAAACTCGTTTTCATAGAACTTGTATCCTTCTGGAGCTTTGGAAAGGTCACATATCTTCTAGAGAGTGTCACGTTTCATTTTTCATTAGGTTAGTGTTCTTAACTTTAATAAATTCTGTCTCTGTAAGTCTCGTTTTAAATATAAGAGATATCCCCTCTTTGTCTATTATAAAAGCTTATCAACACCTTAGTAACCTTTATAGGTTTATTTCTATTTAAACCACTTAATCTGATTTACATTAGTCATTAGAAAAGAAGCAATATTTTCTTGCGATGGACACTCTTTGAAATTGATATGGTTTATTTTTTTAAATGTTTATTTATTTATTTTGAGAGAGAGAAAGGGAGAGAGAGGGGGACACAGAGAAAGAGAGAGTGAGTGTGGGAGAGTGGCAGAGAGAGAGGGAGACAGAGATCTCACCAATTGTGAGATCAGGACCTGAGCCAAAATCAAGAGTCAGACACTTAACTGCTGAGCCACCCAGGCACCCCTGAAATTGATATGGTTTAAATATTTCCACACAGACATCTCTGAGCAGGGACTTACTGTTTTCCTTAGTTGCCAACAGACTGGAAAGATACCAATAAAAACAAAAGAAAACACAGGCTTCCCTGCCTCTAAGTCACCTTAAAATCTCATAACTCTGAGTGGCTAAAATAACAAAATATGGTAGGGAGACCATGTAGGTTTTTTATTATAGAAGTTAACTACATAAAAAAATTCCTTAGATGTATTCACCTCTATACTGACTTCTGCTTAGAGGTGTCCTCATAGCTTTCATGCTGGGTGATAGAATTCAGTTCACAACATCTTTATAGTTCTAGAATTCTTTCAAATGCCACATTTGAAATGGATAAGAGGAACAGTATGACAGCAAGAATGCCAACAAGTGATAAACATTCAATAGATGTTCTATCTACTCTGAAGTATAATATATACTTTATATGTAATTCATTTATTCTTCAAATCAACCCAATGAGATAGGTGCTATTATTCTAATTTTGCAAATGCAAAATTAAAACTCAGAAAGGTTAAGAAATTTTCCTCAAAGTTACACACTATTAAATGCATATCCCATTCAAGGCAGCCTTATTTGACTTAGACCATATTGATCTCACTTGGTTGAAATGAAGTGGGTACTTTCTCTCCCTCCTTATTTATCCTTCCTTCTGTCTATCAACTCATATTATTTCACTTATTCTTTGTGAAGACTCATATTGAATACCTTTTATGTACTAGATTCTGGCTTACAGGCTTTCATAGGGTCATAAAATGCAGCTATTGGATAAGCCACAGAGTTTCAATGAAACTAAAAAGTTATCTAAGTAGTTCAGGTTTCCTCCAGATATAAGAGGGGGAAAAGCTGTAACATTTCAAACAGTTTTAGTCCTACTTGAAAACTTTCTGGGATCAGGAATTTACATTTTTTCAAAGCAACCCATTCTTCAAATCTCAGCTTTAATCCTTTTTTTAAGTGTCTGTTGTAACTAGACTTTATCAGGCCTGCTCTGCTAGAGTTGCTTCCAGGGGGAAAGCCAACTTTTCTCTAAAGAGTTGATTTGGCTCCTGCCCAAGTGGATAGAATGGGTTGGGAAAGGTCAGTTTTGGTTGTCTTGATCAATTTCCAAATACAGATAGTTTGTGCCTCCTTTTTCAAATTGAGAACTGTTATTTAAAAACTCTAATATTCTAATAGATTTCCCAAATCAGTTGGGAAGATATTTCTCCCTCCCTCTCTCTTTCTTTTCCTTACCTCCTCCCTCCTTTTCTCTTAATTATTATCAGAAACCAACATAAATTTCCTATCCAACTTTTGCCTCTCTATTTTATCTACTGTTCCTTTTAGAGATTTTTTATCTGACAATTCCTTTGTTAGTTGCTCTTAGAGCCCATACTTCAGCACCACCTCCACTAAAGAGAACTCTGTGTATTCTGATTTATTCAAATCCAATCAGCAAGAGTTAATGAATTCCTAAGGGCAGGAGATCAATCATGTTCTATTTATATTTAATTAATTTCATGTTGCCTCACTTGTCTTTTATAACTACTTGAAAGCATATTTGTGATACATTCATATCTCAGAATTTTGTGTGTATTTTACTACACTAAATCATAAAATCTTAGTTTCCTCAGGACTTTTAGTATATCCACAGGAATATTTTTATTAGCAAAACAAGTTTCTTCACAGATTTTGTTCCTCACACATTTCCTCATTTCCTCTAAGGTAGACTTGATCCCATACTCTTTTTTCTTCCCAAATGAAACCCAATTGTAATAGTCTATCACATGTTTATAGTTTAAAAATTTTTTAATGTTTCTTTATTTTTGAGAGAGAGAGACAGAAAGACAGCGTGAGCAGGGGAGGGGCAGAGATAGAGAGAGAGACAGAATCTAAAGCAGGCCCTAGGCTCTGCGCTGTCAGCACGGAGCCTGATGAGGGGGGCTTAACCTCATAAACCGTGAGATCATGACCTGAGCCCAAGTTGGATGCTTAACCGACTGAGCCACCCGGGTGCTCCTATTGTTTATAGTTTATAGTTTATCACCTGTTTGCCTCTTTTTTTGGTCTTCTTTCTGTCTGTGCTCCTTTGTCTCCCTGTGCTTGCCAGTATACCTGGCGCACACAGTAGATGCTGCAGAAACATGTTGTATTGTTTGAAAGAATGGATGAATGAGTGAATTTAAGAAGCTGTGACACGAGAGAAATACAGTAAGTGTAAGACATATCAGAGGGAGACTGGCTAGCTACACATGAAGCAAAGGTATGTGGTAGATGAAAGATGTTAGAGCACAATGCAATTACATGTTGAATAAAAGGAAAGCATGATATAATGTATCCAACTGGACATAAGATTTTGGTATGGAGGAAAAAAGGAGATGGTTGGAGGAAGAAAAAGAGTTTGGCAGGGAAATAGGTACGCACTTATAGAGAGGGAAGGTTGGGAAACCAGAAATAGGGCAGGTTAGACCCATAACTTTCAGAAGCTGGTATAAAATGAACATAAGTTCTTCTATGGAAGACATTCAGACCTCCCTTTGGTGGCTAGGTCAGTTACTAATTTTTCTCCTCAACAAAGTAGGGAAACCATCTAGTGTGGGGTCAGTAGACTTTTTCCATAAAGAACTATATAGTCATTATTTTATGGCTTTGCAGGCCATACAGTCTCTGCAGAAAATTCTCAACTCTGCTGCTGTGAAAACAGCCATAGACTATATGTAAATGACACAATTAAACTTTATATACAAAATCAGACATTGGGCTCCCTTTGACCAGCAAGCGTGATTTTGACTCCTGATCTAGGGTATACAGTTCATAGTCTGTGCCTTCTTTGTCCTCCCTCTATCATGTTTTCATGGTTTATCCAATAAATTGGTCTAATGTGACATTAAGGGCTTCCTGCCCTGAATGAAAAAACTATAGCTTTATTTGCTTACTAACTAAAATTCCTTAAAAGAATACAAAATCTTTGATCTTCCATTAGCTACAAACTGTTCACTATTCAAGTTAACATAATGTCTGAATGCACTCATTAAAATATGCCTTATCAATTGGTCAAAAGGTTCAAATTACTGATCCGAAACCTATTCCAGTTTTCCAAGGGGAAGAGACAAAGAGAAGATAATAGCTTAGAATATCTGAGCTGGGGAATAGTAGACATGGAAGTGGTAGGTGAAGAAAAGTGGCATAAAAAACTAATTGGATGAAAAGAAAATGAATTTTTCTATCTTTATCATTCAAATTAAAGTTGGCCTACTTTGTCTTAAGCTAGACATTGACAAATTATGATTCAGTGGGAGATATTTTTGGTAGCAATGACTCTTAACACTCTATAGTTTGCAAGATTTCTGAAAAATATTTTGTATAAACATGGTTGGCCACACACACAAAAAGGAATTAATTCTCTGAGGATTCTAATTGTGGTGCCACTCCCATTTCTTGGAATAAAAGTTCAGATTACTAGACAGGTAGTATGCTGACCAAAATTGGGTTGTAAGCTTTTATATGAAACTACCTCTCTGGGGATGTCTGGGTGGCTCAAACAGTTAAGAGTCTGACTTTGCCTCAGGTCATGATCTCACAGTTTGTGAGTTCAAGCTCCATGTCAGGTTCTGTGCTGACAGCTCAGAGCCTGGAGCCTGCTTCAGATTCTGTGTCTCCCTCTCTCTCTACCCCTCACCTGCTTATGCTCTGTTTCTCTCTCCCTCAAACATAAATAAACATTAAAAAAATTAAAAAATAAAAACTATCTTCTACCAACTATAAAAATATAGCAATAATATCTATAAGTTATATTTATAGAGTAATTGTTGCACTGAAAAAAAAGATAAACATCTCTTATGAACCAACAACTGATAAGAAACAAACAGCAATGAGCTGGAGATTGACCATAAGATGAAAACACAAAGAAATAACTAAGAGCTCAATCTCTTTGGGAAATGGGACCTAAGCTTTCCATATTCAAGTCAGGAGCTAAAGTAGGGAAAAAACTTAAAAATCCAAAATCATTGTTGGTGGTCATAACCTATAGTGTACTGCTGGGTAGCATGGCAGGAAGAAGCAGGAACAGCTGGATATGGTTCAAGTCATATATTGTCTTGGACACTTGATTGGTTGTAATTCTCAGAATGGTCATTCTGAACTGCCAAAACAAGACCTGTTTCTGACTGAGGACTTGGATAACCTAAAGAGGCAACTATTAAAAAAGAAATGGAGCAGTGAGTAGAATAGAAAGGAAAATGGCACAATAAATACAAGAAAAATTTCATTTGATCTTGCAACTAAAATTTCATAAATGAAAACTAAATTCATAATATGCGACAAATTCAATAAGTGATAAAAATTTATTACCAAGAGTATAAACTTTTGAATGAGACATTAAAAGATATACGGTCAAAATTCTCAAAGGAATAGAGAAAAAATACATCCATAAAGCAAGAACAAGATAACATGAACAAAAATAGATAAGTATAAGCCAAGGAAAGAGATGATTTTTTTTAATATAGAGATTTAGGAAATAAAACATGTAATAACTAAAATACACTCAGCAGATTGAGCTCAGCCAAGAAGGAATTAGTGAACTTGAGAAAAGCTCTGAGACACAGAATTTGACACAGAATTCAGGACAGATAAAGAGATGGAATATGTAAAAGTTAAGAGACACAGAGGACATGAGAAGCTCAATCTTCTATCTATTATAGGAGCTCCAAAAGTAGAAAAGAAAAAGAATAGTAGAAAGGTAATATTTTAAGAGATACTGGCTTAGTGTTTTTTTCTGAATTGAAGATAAAAATTCACCATAAAAGGCCCAGACACTGAAACACAAGAATAAAAATAAATCCACAGTTACACAAAAATAAAAATAAAGAAAAATTTAAAAATTGGAAATCTTAAATAGTAACAGGAAAAAAGGACATATTACCTACAAAGTGGTGAAAGTTAAGTTCATAGCAGACTTAGAAGCAATTATATCATAAGTTGACAGAAAGAGAAAATAAATTTTAACATGGAACTCTATTACTAGATAAACTATCATTCATACTAAAGGTAAAATACCATTTTGAAGTTCTAGAATTGAGTTAGTTTATCCCATATATAATTGCTTAATGAAGAATCAATGGACTTGTGAACTTGGAAATCTCAGGAAAATATATGAAATATAAAAGCAATCTAATTAACTATGGGCTCTAAAATTAATATTAATAATCACTATCTTAAAAATAGCAGAAATAACAATGCCCTAAACAAATAAAGGGGCAATGTTTGGAGACTAAATCACACTGATATTGTAGGAGTAAGAGAGAGATACTGATAATTTCAGGCTTTGTTAGAAAAGTATAAAATTAAGTCAGATTGTCAAAATATTTACACTTAGGGAATAGAAATACAAGCTATAATATCTAAGTTAGGAGTGAGGGGGGCAGGAAAGAGAAAAATAAAGAGAGAGATAGACAGAAAGAGAGAGAGAGAGAGAATGCAAATAAATGTTGTCAATGAAACCACAGGCTACCAAAGGGGGGAAAAAAGGACAAAGGGACAAATATGGAAGAGAAAACACAAAAGAAGGCAACACAAATAAATATATATAACATCAGTAATCACAGTAAGTGTAAGTAGACTAAATACACCAATTAAACAGATAATCTAACTGCATATTAAAAATATGTGAAAAACCATGGTTAAAAAGAACAACTAGAATATAAATGATCCACCTCTGGAACTCTGCCAAATGATAGGTTGCTGCTAGAATTCTCTCCAGGTCAGAAGGGCTGGTGAATGCTATAGTTTATGTTCCCCCTCCACCTTCATAGGGTAGCCAGGAGCACTGGATGCCCTAGCCAACCTACCACCTCAGTGAGCTCTGGGTCCCTAGCCTACACCAGCCTCAGCTATCCCACCTAGGCACACAATGGGACACACCTGGTCCATGCTTAAGCTGTCTACTCAGCTGGCCTACAGTACATACTGTCTCACCAAGATGACACAGGCACAAAGCACCCCCCAGGCCTGTAACACTTTGGCTGCAGACGATTTGGCAGGTCATCTCTGGTGCAGAGTACTCTGAAACTTCCTGGCTCACAGCCATTTTGACTGCAGCAGCTCTCCCAGGGGTCCCCTGCACGGCTTACCCCAAAACATACCAGCTTCTCCCCACTTCAGCTTCAGCTGTTCTGCCACAGTACCCTCTGTGTGAAAAGATCTGGGACTGAAGATGACTTCAGCTCCACCATCCCATCAGAGAGTCTCTGGCATGGGACCCCCAGGCTATGCAAGTGACAGCTTCAGCCAGTCAGCCAAAGCCACCATGCACATAGAATCAACACAGGGAACAACCATGCACAAAACCATTTCTTCAGATTTAGAAGTAGTTGTTCCATCTAATTTATAGGAACACAGAAAATCAAACAAAATGAGAGAGGAATAGGCTCCAAATGAAAGAACAAGACAAAACTTCAGGAAATAAAAGAGAACTAAATAATGGATATAAGCAATCAGTCTGATAAAGATTTCAAAGCAATGGTCATAAAAATGCTCACTGGAGTAAAGAGAAGGGTAGTAAGAACTTCAACAAAGAGACATAAAAGATAAAAAAAGAACCATTCAGAGTTAAATAATACAATAACTGAAATTAAAAATACACTAGAGGAAATGAACAGTAGATTAGAGGATGCGGACAAATGGATCAGCAATCGAGAAGACAGGATAATAATGGAAAGAACCTAAACCGGACAGAAAAAAAAAAATTAATGAGGATAGGTGAAGGAAGCTTTTAAACTTCAAGCTAACAAACATTCATATTGTGAGTTCCCAGAAGAAGGAGAGAGAGAGAGAGAAAGGTGCAAAAAACTATTTGAAGAATTAATAACTGAAAAATTCCCTAATCTGGGGAAAGAAACAGACATCCAGTTTCAGGAAGCACTGAAAGATCCAAACAAGATGAACCCAAGGAGGTCCACATCACAACACATAATAATTAAAATGTCAAAGATTAAAAATGAAGAGAATTTTTAAAGCAGAAACAGAGAAGTAACTAGTTACAAGGGAAACCCCATAAGGCTAGCTGATTTTTTAGCAGAAACTGCAGACCACAAGGGAATGACATGATATATTCAGGTGCTGAAAGAGAAAAGCCTACAACCAAGAATGCTCTATGTGACAAGTTATTCAGAATTAAAAGAGAGATAAAAGTTCCCCAGACCAAAAAACAAAACAAAACAAAACAAAAAAACAACAACAAAAAAACCAACTGTTAAAGGAGTTCAACAGCACTAAACTGGCATTATAAGAAATGTTGAAGAAACTTCTCATAGTGGAAAAGGCCATAATTAGAATATTAGGAAGGGGAAAAATTCATGAGAAAAAAAACCCTATAGGGGCGCCTGGGTGGCGCAGTCGGTTAAGCGTCCGACTTCAGCCAGGTCACGATCTCGCGGTCCGTGAGTTCGAGCCCCGCGTCAGGCTCTGGGCTGATGGCTCAGAGCCTGGAGCCTGCTTCCAATTCTGTGTCTCCCTCTCTCTCTGCCCCTCCCCCGTTCATGCTCTGTCTCTCTGTGTCCCAAAAATAAATAAACGTTGAAAAAAAAAACAAAACAAAAAAAAAAAAACCCTATATAGTAAAATTATTAGAAACATCACCTCTAAAGCTAGTGTGAAGGTTAGGAGACAAAAGTAGTAAATTCAATTATATCCAAAGCATTAGTTAAGAGGACTCACAAAATAAAAACATCTAAAACATGAAAACATACACAAGACATGGCAGGGGCAGTATAAATGAAGTTCTTTTACAATGTGTTCAAACTTAAGCGATCATCAACTGAATGTAAACTACTCTATACTTATGATGTTATATATGCACCTCATGGTAGCCACAATGTAAAAAACCTATAATAAATGTACAAAAATAAATAAATAAAAAAAAGCCAAGAACAACACTAAAGAAAATCATCAATCACAAGGAAAGAGAGCAAGAGAAGAAGAAAGGAACAGAGAAGACCTACAAAAATCAATCAGGTAACAGTGAACAAAATGGCAGTAGGTCCACATTTATTATTAATTTAAATGTAAATGGTCTAAGTTCTCCAATCAAAAACAGAGTGACTGAATGGATAAAAAAAAATGAGATCTATATGATGCCTACAGAAGACTCACTTCAGATTGAAAGACACATGCAGACTGAAAGTAAAGTGATGGAAAAAGATATTGCATGCAAATGGTAGTGAAAAAAACTAGGAAAGCAATACTTTACCAGACAAAATAACTTTAAAACAGAGACTGTAACAGGAGACAAAAAAGGGCATTGCATAGTGATAAAGGGATCAATCCAACAAGAGAGAATAACAACTGCAAATATCTATGCACCCAGCATAGGAATACCTAAGCACATAAAGCAAATTTTAAAGACATAAAGGGAGAAATACACAGTAATACATAAAAGTAGGGGACTTTCACATGGAAGTGGTAGGTGAAGAAAAGTGGCATAAAAAACTAATTGGATGAAAAAAAAATGAATTTTTCTATCTTTATCATTCGAAGTTGGCTTACTTTGTCTTAAGCTAGATATTGACAAATTATGATTCAGTGGGAGATATTTTTGGTAGCAATGACTCTTAACACTCTATAGTTTTAAAGTAATACATAAAAGTAGGGGACCTTAACACCTCACTTAAATCAATGGATAGATCATCCAAGCAGATAATCAATAAGGAAACAGCATCTTGGAATGACACATCACACCAGATGGACTTATATACACAACATTCCATCCTAAAACAGAATACATTATCTTCAAATGTACATAGAACATTCTCCAGAATATATCACATGTTAGTCCATAAAGCAAGTCTCAAAAATTTAGAGCATCTTTTCTGAGCATCAAGCATCTTTTCTGAGCACAAGTGTTTAAAACTAGAAATCAATTTCAAGGCAAAAAACCTGGAGAATCACAAACACATGGAGACTAAACAATACACTACTAAACAACCAATGGATCAATGAAGAAAAAAAGACACATTGAGACAATTGAAAATGAAAACACAATGGTTCAAAGTCTTTGGGATACGACAAAAGCAGTTCTAAGAGAGAAGTTCTAAGAGGCAATACAGGCCTATCTCAAGAAACAAGAATAATTTCAAATAAACAACCGAACTGTACACCTAAAGGAACTAGAAAAAGAAGAACAAAATCCAAAGTTAGTAGAAGGAAGGAAATAATAAAATTTGAGCAGAAATAAATGGAGGCTTAAAAAATAATAGATAAGATCAATGAAACCAAGAGGTAGTTCTTTCACAAGATAAACAAAATGATACTTTTAGCCAGACTCATAAAAAAAGAGAGAGGACTCAAATAAATAAAATCAGAAGTTAAAGAAGAGAAGCAGTAGACAACAACACAGAGATATAAAGGATGATAAGATACTACGATGAAAAATTATATGCTGGGGCTCCTGGCTGGCTCAGTCAGTAGAGCATTTGACTCTTGATCTCGGGGTTGTGAGTTCAAGCCCCACATTAGTTGTAGAGATTATAAGAAAAGAAAGAAAAAAGAAAAGAAAAGGAAAAGAAATTATATGACAATTAGTTGGACAATTTAGAAGAAATAGATTCCTACATCTGAATCAGTAAGAAATAGAAAATATGAACAGACTGGATTTTAATAACAAAATTCAACTGGTAATCAAAAACTCCCAACAAACAAAAGTCTAGGACACAGGTGAATCCTACATAACATTTAAAGAAGAGTTAAAGTGTTGGCGAGGATGTGGAGAAAAACAAACACCCGTGCAGTGTTCTTGGGAATGCAAACTGGTGCATCCACTGTGGAAAACAGTATGGAGGTTCCTCAAAAAATTAAAAATAGTATTATCTTCCGGTCCAGTAATCACATTACTGGATATTTACACAAAGAATACAAGAACACTAATTCATAGGGATACATGTATCCCCATGTTTATAGCAGCACTATTTACAATAGCTAAACTATGGAAGCAGCCCAAGTGTCCATCGACAAATGAATGAATAAAGATGTAGTATATACATGCAATGGAATATTATTCAGCCATAAAGAAGGATTAAGTCTTGCTATTTGCAATGACATGGATGGAGCTAGAGAGTATTATGCTAAGTGAAATAAGTCAGTCAGAGAAAGACAAATACCATATTATTTCACTCATATGTGGAATTTAAGAAACAAAACAAATGAGCAAAGAAAAGGAGAAAGAGAGAGAGGGAGAAACCAAGAAACAGACTCTTAACTGTAGAGAACAAACTAAGCTGATGGTTACCAGAGGGAAGGTGGGTGGGAGGGATGGGTGAAATAGGTGATGGGGATTAAAGAGTACACTTCACATAATGAAAAATAAAAGAAAAAAAATGAAAAAGCATTTGCTAACAAATAGGACAACCTAGAAGAAATGGATAAATTTCTAGAAATATATAAACTCCCCAAACTGAATGAGAAAGAAATAGAAAATATGAACAGACTGATCACCAGCAATGAAATCAAATCAGCAATCAAAAACTCCCAACAAACAAAAGTTCAGGACCAGTCAGCTTCACATATAGAGTTTACCAAACATCTAAAGAAAACGTAACACCTATTATTCTCAAACTATTCCAAAAAAATAGAAGAGGAAAGAAAGTTTACAAATTAATTATATGAGGCTAGTATTACCCTGATACCAAAACCAGATAAGGACATGACAAAAGAGAAAGAAAGTGAGAGAGGGAGAGAAATAGAGAAAACTATAGGTCAATACATCTGATAAGATAAGAGAGAGAGAGAGAAAGAAAGAGAGAGAGAGAACTATAGGTCATTATCTTTGATGAACAAGATGCAAAAATCCTCCACAAAATACTGATGAACTGAATCCAACAATACACTTAAAAAATCATTCACCATGATCAAGTGGGATTAATTCCCAGGATGCAAGGGTGGTTCAATATTTACAAGTCAATCAATTTGATATATCACATCAACAACAGAAAGGATGAAAACCATATGATAATTTCAATAGATGCAGAAAAAGCATTTGACGAAGTACAATATCCATTCATGTTAAAAAAAAAAACCTCAACAAAGTAGGTTTAGAAAGAACATACCTCAACTTAATAAAGGCTATATATGAAAACCCACAGCTAACATCATACTCAGTGAGGAAAAATTAAAAGGTTTTTCTCTAAGATCAGGAACATGTCCACTCTCACCACGTTTATGCAACTTAGTACTAGAAGTCCTAGGCATAACAATCAGAAGAATAAATAAAATGAAGGGTGAACTAAATGATGGAGATTAAGATACACTTATCATGATGAGCACTGAACAATGTATAGAATTTTTGAATCACTATATTGTACACCTGAAACTAATATAACACTGTATGTTAACTATACTGGAATTAAAATTAAAAACTTAAAAAAATTTTAGCAAGAATCTGAAGTGGTAAAACAAGAAGTAAAACTTTTACTATTTGCAAAATTATATGATACTCTATGTGGAAAACCCTAAAGACTACCAAAAAACTACTTGAACTGAAAAATAAATTCAGTAAGGTCACAGGACAAAAAGTCAGTATACAGAAATCAGTTGAATTTCTGTACACTAATAAGGAAACAGAAGAAAGAGAAATTAAAAGATAGTATTATTTACAATTACACAAAAGGTAATAAAATACCCAAGGAAGTAAAAGGCCTGTACTCTGAAAACTAAAACATTGATGAAAGAAATTGAAGATGACACAAATGGAAAGATGTTCCATGCTTATGTTGAATCTAATGGGAGTTCTCTGTGCTTCTTGGATTTTGATGTCTGTGTTCTTCCCCAGATTAGGAAAGTTTTAGCTATAATTTGCTCACATAAAGCTTCTGCCCCTTTTTCTCTGTCTTCACCTTCTGGGACTCCTATGATACAAGTGTTATTCCTCTTTAATAAGTCGCTGAGTTCTCTAAGTCTTGTCATATGATATTTTGCCTTTGTTTCCTTCTTTTTTCCTGCTTCACTATTTTCCATAATTTTATCTTCTATATCATTGATTTGCTGCTCTTCTTTGTCCATCCTTGCCTTCACAGCATCCATTCAAAATTGCATCTCGGTTATAGCATTTTTAATTTAGGCCTAACTAGATTTTAGTTCTTTTATCTCTACAGAAAGGGATTCTGGTATCTTCTATGCTTTTTTCAACCTCAGCCAGTATTCTTATAATCATGGTTTTAAATTCTATTTCAGACATCTTAGTTACAAATATTAAAATGTCCATACTACTCAAAGTAATCTACAGATCTAGTGCAATCCCTATCAAAATACCAACAGTATTTTTCACAGATATAGAACAACCAATCCTAAAATTTGTATAGAACCTCAAATACAAAAAAATGAAATTGGACCACTTTCTTAGACCACACACAAATAAATTCAAAGTGGAATAAACACCCAAATGTGAGATACAAAATCATCAAACTCATAGAATCAAAGGTAGGCAGTAATTTCTTTGAAATTGGCTTTAGCAACAGATTTATGGATGGGTGTCCTCAGATAAGGGAAACAAAAGCAAAAGTAAACTATTAGGACTGTGGCCAAATACAAAGCGTTTGCACAGTCAAGGAGACCATTAACAACAACAAAAAAGGCAACCTATTGAATAGGAGAAATACTTGCAAATGATACATTTGGAAAGGGGTTAATATCCAAAATATAAAAAGATCTTATACAACTCACCAGCAAAAAGAAAAAAAACAAACAAACCAAAGAATCCAATTAAATGAGCAGAGAACCTGAATATACATTTTCCCAAAGACATACAGACGGCCAACAGACACGTGAAACGGTGCTCAACCTTACTATCATCAGAGAAATGCAAATCAAACCCACAATGATATGTCACTTTACACCTGTCAGAACTGCCAAACTCAAAAGACAAATAACAAAGATGTGGAGAAAAAGGAACCCTCATATACTGTTGGTAGGGACGTAAATTGGTGTGGCCCTCTGGGAAACAGTATGTAGGTTCCTCAAAATATTAAAGATAGAAATACCATATTATACATTGGCTAAAATGAAAACACTAATTCAAAAGGATATATGCACCCCTATAAACATTATGTACAAGAGCTAAGATATGGAAGCAATCTAAGTCCATTCAATAGATAAATGGATCAAGAAATGTGGTATATGTATACACACAATGGAATATTACTCAGCCATAGTAAAGAATGAGATCTTGTCATTTGGACAACGTGGATGGACCTAGAGGGTATTATGTTAAGTGAAACAAAGACAAAAACCATATGATGTCACTTATATGTGGAATCTAAAAAAATACAGACAAACAAAAAACCAAGACTCTTAAATATAGAGAACAAATTGGTGGTTGTCAGAGGGAAGGCATTTGGGGTGAATGGGCAAAATAAGCCAATGTGAGTGGGAGGTACAGACTTCCATTTATGGAATGAATTAGTCACAGGGATGAAATGTACAGCATAGGAAATATAATCAATGATATTGTAACGGCATTGTATGATGACAGATGGTAGCTACATTTGTGCTGAGCATAGCATAACGTTTAGAGAAGTTGAAACATTATGTTGTACACTAGAAACTAATGTAACATAGTGTGTCAACTATTATTCAGTAAAAAAATATATGCAAAATCTAGAATTATCAATGGATCATTAGAGAGTGTGATTTGGAGGAAGGCAAGCAAAGTAGATATGTAATATTGGTGTCATTTTTGTCATTTGGAATTTACAAGACTTCAATATGAGTTACAAACCAGAAATAATAAAAGCAGTTAATACTACTGAATTTGTCAGAACATTCCAACCCTGCTTTTCATGGAATTTGGAATGAGAGACCCTTAAGTTTATATCCTGATTGTGACACTTGACTTGGTACCCAGGACAAGTTATCTAAGACTTTTGAGATTGTTTTCTCATCTCTAACACAGTTTACAGAATATACCTCATAGGGCTATGGGTAGGAATAAATTAGATAATGAATTTAAAGGGTTTACTAAGGTTCAATGTATGTTAGTGTCTCTCTTTTCCTTTCCCCTTTATTCTTTAATGTGATCTATTTTGGGGTAAGATAAAACTAAACATTTGGCTTGATTTGTTTCTATGAAGTAAACTTAGATGAAGCAAATGTTCATTTACTCTCAGTCTGCATATGTATGTAGATGGTGTTGGGTTTGGAAGCTCTACAGGAAATGAAGAGGATGCCCAAGAAAGGAAGTTTTCTAGCTCGCATTTGCTGTAAATCATAAATTGAGGAGAGACCTTCGTGACTAGTCAGTCTATTTCATTTACCAAGGAAAATGTAACACAGAAAGAATTAGTGTGCTGAAATTATATGGAACAATTCCTCTCACACTTTGATGTATACATGCATATGTGGGGATCTAGTTGAAATGCAGATTCTGATTGATTCTGTTGATCTGGGTAGAACCTGCAATTTTGCATTTCTCACAAGCTTTCATGTGAGGTCAATACGGCTGCTCTGTGGACCACACTGGGAGTTCCAAGGACATAAATGCTGGTGGCAAAACAAACTCTAGAACCTGAATTTCTACTAGATATGAAATGTGCTTTCTATGCCACACATTAGGTAGCTTTGCATGGAAGCAAACAAGAGGTTGTTTCTGGAATAAAATAAGGCATGCAATGTTGTGGTTTATGGTGCAGGGAAGAATATAATTTATATCGATGTATACTACTATTAGTTTGTTATTAGAAGTCGGATGGCAACTCTATCTATATAAATCCAAATTAAATTTATCAAAACACTCATTAGTGGGGAGAGGATTCTGAATTACACTACCTCAAAGTTCCCCCTTTGTGCCTTTCTGCCAACCTCACTGCCAAACTTGGAAATTTATCTCTAAATGTTTCAATTGAAAAAATAATGGGTTTCAAAGCAACTTCTTCTTACTATGACTATCACTGGGATTTAGAACACATTTATAGGAGGCAAAATCCAAACCAAAACCCCTGAAAATAAGGCATTCATTTGTTAGGTTTGGCTTCAGAGATTTTAGTCAATTTTATTAGACAATATTCTTTTCCCAAATACTTCTTGCTTCTGGGATTTGAATAAGGCTCTTACACCCTTGGGCTCAATTGCCCTGTCTCTTCTCACACTAATTATTTAAAAAAATAAACACTTAAAATTGTTCTTTAAGTGCTAAATTCTTAGATTTATGGATTCAATAAAAAACAGTGCCTCTTCAATTTTTCAGGACTTGTGCTGATTTATATGGGCTTGCTGGCACAAAAATTAGATTAAAATTTTTTTATTGAATCTTGTCTGAAATGTTTAAACTTGAAGGGAGACTTCCAGAGAGAATTCATTCTCCCAATTCTCTCATTGGATTTGGTTTTAGCAACAGAATATGTAAGCATCGACAAGGCCACTGGTTTATCTTTGGATGTACCCCAGTCTACCCAGCCCATTAGGGGAAGAGATTTCTTATCCCATACATAATCTCACTAGAATTGAGTGTTCTGTTTGGTGTTTCAAGATGTTGCAGCCTGATTACCATCTATGAAGACAGGGGGTTAATTTTCCAGGATCCTACTGGTTGAGCCAAACTCTTTCTGACTTAGTCATCAATAAAAGAATTATTGGCTCAATATCAAAAACTGCCACAAACAATCCAATTAAAAATGAGCAGAGGACCAAATAGGCATTTTTCCAATGAAGACAAACAGATGGTCAATAGACACATGAAAAAAATGCTCAGCATCACAAATCATCAGGGAAATGCAAATCAAAACCACAATGAGATATCACCTTAGACCTGTCAGAATGGCTAAAATTAAAAAGACAACTAACAAGTGTTGGTGAAGATGTGGAGAAAAAAGGACTCTTGTGCACTGTTGGTAGGAGTGTGAATTAGTACAGCCACTGTGGAAAACAGGACAGAGTTTCTTCAAAAAATTAAAATTAAAAATACCATATGATCCAATAACTCCACTACTGAGTATTTACCCAAAGAAAACAAAAACACCAATTCAAAAAGATATATGAACCTTTATGTTAATTGCAGCATTATTTACAATAGCCAAGAAATGGAAGCAAATTGTATCCATTGATAGACAAATGGATAAGGAAGATGTGACACACACACACACACACACACACACACACACACACAGGAATATTATGTAGTCATAAAAAGGGATGAGATCTTGCCACTGGAAACAACATAGATAGATCTAGAGGATATTATGCTAAGTGAAATAAGTCAGACTGAGAAAGACAAATACCTTATTATATCACTCATATACAGAATCTAAAAACAAAACAAAACAAATGAATAAACAAGCAAACAAAAAGCAGAATCAGACCTATAAATACAGAGAACTGGTGGTCGTCAAAGAGGAGGGGGTGGAGGATGAATGGGCAAAATGAGTGAAGGGGAGTGAGAGATACAGACTTCAAGTTATGGAATGAATAAATCATGGGAATAAAAGAAACAGCCTGGGGAATATAGTCATTGATGCTATAATAGTGTTACATGGTGACAGATGGTAGCTACACTTGTGGTGAGCAGAGCATAATGTATAGAGCAGTTGAATCACTATGTTGTACACCTGCAACTAATGTAATATTACATGTCAACTATACTCAAAAATTTTAAAAATAGTCACTCAGAGGCTTCTTTAGTGGATTTGGAATAACTTGTTTGTCAAAGTTTAAAATTCAAATTTCTGGGTTGCAGCTTCCTGCAGCTTTAATCATATCCTTTATCTTTTTGGTCATGATTTTCTTCAGTTGAGCTCAGTTTGGTCTCCAGAAGTCCAGTAGTGTTTCATGCACCTGGATGAACATTGAATCAGGAGGACAATTAAATAGCTGAGAACAACGAAGTCAAGGAACTCTGCCTTTCTTCTTTGTTTCAATTCAGGAATTCTTCTAGGCTTTACTTTCAGGATGATCAAACCCTTTGGTTTTTACCCCCCAGTTGCAGGCTACCAGCAAAGTGTGGAATTGGTTTCATTACCTTGTGAGATTGCTGGTGATGGTGACTCATGCAGGGATAGTTATTTGCTTCCTGTGATTTTCCTGCCATGCAGGTGGTTGGTTATATATAAAAAAATTTTTTTAAGAAGTTATTTTCAGATCTGTCTTGAAATAATATCACCTCTGTTGGGTTGCCTAAGGTAATAGGACACTGAAGGATGAGGAGCAGGGGGGCCTGGTCTTGCATCAGTGGCAGTAAAAAGGTGTTAAAATGACAGTGTGTATGTTAGAAGAGCTATGTATAGAATATAACACTATGATTGCTTATGGCTAAAAAATTTAAACACTGAAATAGCATAATTATCTAGTTGGGTGAATTGATAGATGGTAGTGGTTTTATTAATGTGATTTTGAATAATATTTTAACAGTAAAGAAATGTTTACCACAAAAATTATTAAGCAGAAATATTGATACCTATTCCACACACCCTCACTTCCAGTCTTCTCTCATCCATTAGAGTGAAGACGAGATTTTTGGAAAACTTTTTTACCGGTAAATTGTACATAGTACTTTTGAGGTATAGGTGTTGAATGGATTTTGAATATCAAAACATTGCCAGAATACTTGTATCCATACTACTAGGGAGTCAGAAGTTTTTTTAAATCCACTCCCACTTGTCAAATGCATAGGTTTTTCATCACAGCACAAGTTAAACGCCTCATTTCCTAATTTCTGAACTTGTTAATTTAGGAAATGCACACTGAGCTCAGTTGTCCCTGTAAATTTAATCAATCAACAAATGATCCCTTTGAGTCACGCTTCCTTAAAATTACCAGTGAGGCAATGTGGGGATGCTGGCTTCTGGAGAGGACAAGCTCTTTAGATCTTGTTCTGCTAGCATCTCTCTCTCCACCCAACCTCGAAGCATTGGCAGCTACTGGGGTTCGATGTGAAGGACTGAGATGCCATTAAGAATCAGGCAACATCTTCTTCATTGCCATGGTCCTGGAGATCTTCTGAGGAACAACAAGGCAAGGATGGTGCCTGCTTCAACAGCCTGTCTGCTGCCCTGAACTTGCTGCTTTTCCTTTCAAATTCATTTCTATGCTTAGATTTGTTACCATGTAAAACTACAACTATCAGAAGAAGCACAGATTTACTCTGAGAGGATATTACTGAGTTAATGTCATGAGATATTACAACTCCGGTACACTTATTTTTCAGCTGTTATCAATTGCATATTTCATACCAAGGAGGATAGGACTGTGCTGGAGATCCAATTGGTGCTGTTGTCAGTATTTCCTACGTATGATTCTATTATCTTTTTTAATTTGATGGTAGGAATGACTCGGAATAAGATGTAAGAAGAAGGGACATGATCTATATTCTTAGTTTAAGAACCTGGTTCTAATGGTCAGTATCTGCATCAAAGGTGTAGTTTTATTCTTTCACTTTAAATATAGATCTGGCAGCATTTCTAAGTCACAATCTTTTCCATTAAGTATTTAATTGTGCTTTTTATTTAAAGCTTGAAACGAATGACCTATTAGTTTATAGAAGAAAATACACATTTTTGACTGAATTTGATTTGAAAGCTGTTGGGAGGTGGCAGTACATTGAGAGCTAAAGTTTGTATGCTTCAGTGGATTTTAGGTAAATGATAAGGTATACAAGGTCTTTTAAATAATTGATGGATTAGATCTCCAAAGAACATCTTACCTATAATGAGATGATTATTTCACGATGGTAAAAACAGGGAAGGGAGTTTTAGCACTCAGTAAAAGTTGCAAATCTACGCTCATTTGGGGGACATATAAGACCCACCCTACAGACTGAGTTAAGACAAATGCTTTATGTTCATTTTTTCCATATGAATTTGTAGAAGGTTGCTACCCACCATATAGATGATAAAAAATTTAAAGGAGAAACAAGAAAGATACCTTTATTAATTCCCCAATTAACATTTATTAAGCACTCTCTACACCCCAGGCACTGTACTAAGTGAATATGCTGTAGCTCATTTTATTTACTGTCCAATATCATCTAACATTATCCTAACCTTTCTCTTCACTGCTGTTCTATAGGCTGTGGGCCCCTGAAAAAGTTCTCTTGGACTAGGTCATATTTCCTTGTTTTGACCATTGATGAGATTTTTGTTTGCACTGGCCCTCAGCCTTCCTACTCCTCTTTCTAGTTGACTACCCATGGAACCTGAATATTACCTGCATAAATGGTACTGGTAATGCATGTGCCTATTCCTTTTGGGAAGATATTATACGTTTCTGGTGTGACTGTTGTACTGCCACAGAAAAAAAATGGGACCTATGATTCACTGGAACTATCATCATAATCAACTAACAATGGATTGTCTCTAGACCTCTATACATGTTAAACAAAGTAAATTTTTTTTTGTGAAACAAGTACTCTGTACTTGTTAAATGACACTTTTAGTCTCATTGAACTGTCTAAATGAAATGGACTATAGATGAAGGCTTACTTCATTGCATTTATTAGCAGATGGAAGGTGTTTCTTTTGAAGCCACTTTCTTTGCAGCGTTGCCAGTGAATATCTGTCTTGGACAACGCTAAGTAAAAGTGGGCACCTAGCAGGAAAAAATTATCTAAGATTCTCTTGTATGTTCCTAATTTGTTTGACTATTTGTTCTTAGAGCATAATGAGCTCTCTAAATTGTCAAAATGATTTTTTTCTTTTTAACATTTTTTTTGAGGATTCCTGGAACTTCTTATGGTCTTTGGTTAGATTAACAGACAAGACTGTAACTGAAGACATTTTCAAGTATTCATGCTGATCTGTGAATATTGAAGAGAATTTGAAAAGTATAATCTCTCAATTATTTGTATCTGATGATAGCCTGAGTTCAGAAGAAAAAGAGCTCTTGGCAACTGTGAAGCTGGGGAGATCCTGGCAGTGTGGAGGACATCATATCTCATTGTCCTCCTACCCTTTTACCTTTCTCCAAAGCCCCTCAATGAAATGGTTTGAGCCCACCCCCACCAAAAAAAAAAAAAAAAGAAAAGAAAAGAAAGAAAAAAAAATAATTGCCATACTCTAGTAAGCTAACAGCTTGTGTGTTACAGAAAGAATTTAAAACAAGATCTTCCAGCCCAGAAAAAGTTCCCCATAAAAGGTAATAATGAAAGAAAATAATTTTATTATTAGAAGCACTAAACTACAATGTGATGAATATCACAATCTGATTAAGAGATTGCAAAAATAAAGAAATCGTGTCCCCTTACATAGCCAAGCAGAAATACATAATGGGTTATATGTTTCAAGATAAATAATAACTAGCATAAGTAAAAGACCCCACTATTTATCATACACAGTTCATCTTAACTTTACCCGGTTGTTGGAGTGACTATATATGTTAGCTAATTGGTTTAATCTGGAGAATAAACTCATTTCTTTATGACAAGTTAGTTTTCACTTGGAACGGGTACCCACTGAAGTTAGACTCCCACTCTAACACTGGATAGGAAGATAGGGGTGTTACATTCCTTGGTGTTTATATTTCAAAGAGATGACTCCCAGTTTCTTCAGAAAGCTATTCCTAAATCAGAAGGCTGACAACAGACCAGCTGACCAAAGGCCTGTCTAGTACTCAAATGGATTATATACATTTCAAAAGAGATGAGAAAGTACTAACAAGGATAAATTTTCTAAAGTAAATATGCTAAGAAAAGGGAGGGGAGGGAAATTTCTTATTTTCAACATGGAGAATTAAACCTCTTATTTTTAATTTGGTTTTGCTTGTACATGAGCAACTCTGCAGAAAAAAATCATTTGGTTTCACAATTATCTGCTAATATGACCTCCTGTGTAAATGTTTATCTCTGGGTATTGAGACTATGTGCAATGTTATATAACTTTAACTCTGATGAATGTATCCTATGGGTTGAGTTCCCTGGAAAGTTGTGATCCCTCCTGTAGCAGTCTTCCTCTGCATGCTGTAAGGGAATAAAGTTGCTTGGGAGACAAGGGATCTTGCTTATATATTTATGTAGGTGCTATGGCCTCTGGTTATAACTCAGTGGCATGCCCAAATTTTGGTACCTTTAATTAAGTTATATAGTTAATAACTTTTCCTTTGGCCTTCCTCTCAATTTAGTTACTATTAATGTAGATATTTTCACAGTCCCCATAAAACTCTTCTTGCTTTTATCTACAACACTGGCTTTTAGCACTAGCTACATATTATACTCACCCATGGATCTTTTATAAAGAAATAGTGTCCGAGAATCCATCTTCAGATATACCAATTCAGTTGGTTTTTGGTGGGACTCAGGCATCAACATTTTAAAAATTCTCTATTGTGCAGCTGGGAATTATAGCCACTGATCCATGAACAATGAGGAGTCTAATAAGCCAATCACCAACAATAATAATTACCCTCTGTCTGCAATTTGGCCCCATGCTCATCTATTTAAAATGGTAGAGACTTCCACTCTATTGGACCCTTCATATAATGGAGGAACACCTTTTTTGAGTAAACCATGTTATCACTTTCGCCATCATCACCATCACCAGTGACCATCAGCTACACTTTTGAATCCTTGGTACCTTGTACAGAACCTGGCATGCACTAGCACTTGATAAATCTTTACTGCACGAATGGAAAATACCTATTATTGAGCAGTATGCTAGACTCAAAGAGTCAGAACATGCAGTTATTCCATGTAGAGAAAGGTTTTTTCTCAAATTCCAATTCCAACTCCAGGGACATAGGATCATAGTAATATTCAAGTACATGATTATTTGCTGTTGAGAATAATTAAGGTATGATCATACTAAGCTTTTAGGATTTAGAAAAAGGGGAAAAACTCAAAGCCAAAAGAAACTTGAGTGGTAATTAATTCCTGGATTTTCAAACATTTTAGTTATGAGGTATCAACAAAACCTTTTCTGCTATAGCCTATTCATCTCTCCACTGAGGGGGGAAAAACACCCAGATGCTCTGAATTATCACAATTTCTCGACTGGGTAGGAGGATAATAGAGAGGAAAATAGATAAAGTAGAAAAATTGAGGAAAGATCATGTCTTTAGGGGTGAGGAGGAGAAAGGAAAAGCAAGTGTAGGAGGACAGAAGGAAATTGATTGAGTGAGCTTTTCCCCTCCAGACAAGGAGAGTTAGAATAGGAATTGTTTCTTTATATACAAGCATGATATTGTGTTAGCTTAAAAGACATTTAACAATAATTTTGGAGCTTACTATCCTCTTTGACATATATCTTGTGCCTTTGGTAAATGTGCTTCCTGGGGTTCCCCTCCCTGCAGCCTAGAGAAGCCCCAACCTTCTATAAACAGCAATCTTTTTTACTTTGGAGGACAGACATTTAACTACAAGTTTACCTAAGGATGATCCAAAGAATTATAGTTTTCAAAATGTTCCACATTCAAAAAAGACCTTATGATCAGGTAAGCCTAAAATGCTGTGTACTATAGCCCCATGCATATTAGCATACTAAATACCCTAATTAATCTGTAGTAAGGAGATCTGTTGAAACTGAACTTAGCATTCTCCAAATTTATGAAAGCAAGGAATGCTTTACATTAACTTACTAACAGCCTGTTGAGCTAGAGATCAGTATTATATGTTTTAGGTAATACTGTGCTAACTTACTTTACATGCATTGCATTTCCCATGCTGTTATCTTAGTTTAATTACCATAGACCTTTATTCATTTGTGTTACTGAAGACCTGAGAAGGAGAGGTAAGAAGGTGAATTCAGGTAAATAGGTGGGAAAAAGAAGGTGAGGCTTATAAGGGTCAAGAGAGATCTGGAACCAAGATGGTATTAAAGCAGAAATGCAACTAAGTACATTATAGCTGGTCAGGGACTTTTCACATACCTCATCTCATTCAGAGAAAAGGAGGAACATAATGGAGTAGGAAGATCCTGAGCTCACTTCATCCCACAGGCACACCAAGATAACAGTATCTATGCAACTAACTCTGAAAATGACATGAACACTGACAGAACAGACCTTCCATGGTGAATTGTGGAGAGAAGGCCACACTGAAAAGGGTAGGAGGGGCAGAGATGCAGTTAGGAACCAATGCCCTGGCAAAAACTAACCACAAATGGGGTTGGGGGTGGGATACCACAAACATGGAGAAGTGAAAGGATTAGACTCCACTCCAGGCACCACTGGCACTGGGGATCCACACTGGGAGAATGAGTCCCTAGAACATCTGGTTTTGAAAATCAGTGGGGCTTAACTCCAGAGTGATAGGAAACTGAGTCCCCACCCTGAAAGAGCCAGCATATGTATAATAAATAACTTGGCCTGAGTTAGACAGCACAGAAGCAGAAGTTTGAAAAGTACCTGGGGTATATGTGAAGATTTATTGACTAATCTTAGAACATGTGCTTCAGGGGAAGGGATCTCTAGGAAATTTCACCAGGAGCAAAAGTGTTGGCAGGTGCCATTTCTCTCCCCTCCTCCAGCCAACATAGCTGGACCCTTGTGGAAGCTAATACTAATACTCTCCATCTACTGCAAGCCCCACCTTGGCATTCCCCTACAGACCAGCCCCATCCAACTCACTCACTTTGGCAAGCATCCTCTAAAGCTGCTCCTGTTTCTCCACACCTTGCAAGAAAACTTGACATGGGCTGGTGGCACTCCAAAGGGATGCCCTGGGGAGCATGGGGAAGTTAACCCCACACACCAGAGTGCCTGCAGTTCCAGCAATCTGGCTGCTTAGCTGGCTACTCAAGGGAACAAGCTCTGCCCTCTGGTGAACCCACAATTATGGAGGAGAGGCTATTTGCAAACAGCTAGGCTGACTGCCTGCATACCTACTAAAAAGCCCATGGAAGCTTCAGACAGACCTCTCAACAGTGCAGGGCCACAAATCCTGCACAATGTACTCACAGCAGGCAAAGTGGGTCACTGTAGGGAGATGGGCTGAAGGCTATCATGCTTTAGTTACAACAGTGAGGTGCATGCAGCCCACACAAGGGACACCCCTGGAGTGCCTGGTTCTGGCGACTAGGAGATGATGCCACAGGGCAACACAGGACTTCTTCTATACAAGGCCACTACTTTTAAGACCAGGAGACACAGTGGATCTACCCAATACATAGAAACAAAGAGACAGAAAGAGGATATGGAGGAATATGTCCCAAATGAAAGAACAAGACAAAAACCAGAAAAAGACCTAGATGTAACAACAATAAACAGTATGTCTGAAAAAGATTTTAAAGGAATTGTCATAGAGATACTCACTGGACTTGAGAAAAGAGTGGGTGACCATAGTCAGAGAGAACTTCACAAAGAGATAGAAAATATAAAGAACACGTCAGAGCCAAGGAATTCAATAACTGAAATGAAATATACACTAGAGGGAATCAACTGTAGATTAGAGTATGCAGAAGAATAGATTAGCAATCTGGAAGCCAGTAATGGAAAGCAACCAAGCTGAATAGCAAAAATAATAATATATTAGAGTAGATTAAGAGAACTCATCAACATCATCAAACATAACATTGACATTTTAGGGATCCCAGAAGGAGAAGAAGATGGGGGTAGAAAACTTATTTGAAGAAATAATAGTTGAAAACTTTCTAATCTGGGAAAGGAAACAGACCTCCAGGTACAGGAAGCACACAGAGCTCCAAACAAGATGAATCTAAGGAGGTCCATACCACAATATATAATAATAGTAGTGGCAGTAATAATAATAGAGAATTTAAAGAGCAGCAAAAGAAAACAACTACATACAAGTGAAACTCTAGAAGGCTGTCAGCTGATTTTTCAGCAGAAACTTTGAAGGCCAGAAGGGAGTGGCATGACTTTCCTTTCAAAGTGCTGAAAGGGAAAAAAAAAATCCTAAAACAAAGAGTACTCTACCCAGCAAGATTATCATTCACAAGAGAAGGAGAGATAAAGACTCTCACAGACTAACAGGAGTTAAAAGAGTTCATCCTTACTAGACCAGGTTTATAGAAATGTTAAAGGACATTCTTCAGGTGGAAAGAAAAGTACATAAGTGGAAGAAAAGTGTGAAAGGAAAATATTTCAAGTAAAAGCAAACATAATGAAAAGGTAGTAGATTAATATCTTTTAAAGCCAGTATGGAGGTTAACACACAAAAGTAGTAAAGTCAATTATATCAATAAAAATTAGTCAAGGGATATACAAAATAAAAAGATGTAAAATATGACATGCTATACCTAAAAAACAGAGGAGGGAGTAAAAATTTAATGCTTTTAGAATGTGTTCAAACTTAGCAACGATCAATTTAATATAGAAAGCTATACACATAAGATGTTATATATGGGCCCAATGGTAACCACACATGCACATACAAGACCCAGTTGTGATAACACTCACACTAAAAATATAAAACATAAAACAAAAAGTATAATAGATACACAAAAAATGAAAAAGAATCCAAGCAGAGCACTAAAGAAAACTATTAAAACAGAAGAGAAGATAGCAAGAGAAGAAGTAAGGAATAGAGAACAACTACAGAAACAACCAAAAAACAATGAACAAAATGGTAATAAATACATAATTGCCAATCATTACTTTCAGTGTATATGGACTAAATGCTCCAATCAAAAGGCATAGTGAAAGAATGTATATTTAAAAAAAAAGCAAGACCCATTTATATGCTGCCTATAAGATAGTCACTACAGATTTAAAGACACATACAAACTGAAAGTAAAGGGATAGAAAACATACCATGTAAATGGAAGTGGGGTGGGTGTGGCAGTGGGGGAAGCCAAGGTAGCAATACTTATATCAGATAAAGTAGACTTTAAAACAAACATTGTAATAAGAGGCAAAGAAGGTATTACATCATGATAAAGGGATCTCTACACTTAAAGCAACAAAAACAAAGCAAATATTAACAGATACAGAGTAAGAAACTGACAATAATATAATAGTAAGGGATTTTATCACCCCACTTACATCAGTGGATAAATCATCCAGACAGGAAGTCAGCAAGGAAGCAGTGGCTTTGAGGACATAGCAGACCAGTGGACCTAACAGCATCCAAAACAGCAGAATACAAATTCTTTAAGGGTACATGGAACATTCTTCAGGACAGATTGCATGTTAGGAAGCAAAACATCTCAATAAATTTAAGAAGATTGAAATCCTATCAAGCATCTTTCCACCTACAATAATATGAAACTAGAAATCAATTACAATAAAAAATCTATAAATAATACAAACACACAGAAGCTAAACAACCTGTTACTAAACAATGAATGTGTCAACAAAGAAATGAAAGAGGAAATAGTAAAAATACATGGGGACAAATGAGAATGAAAACATAACAATCCAAAATTTTTGCAACACAGCAAAAGCAATTTTAAGCTTCATAGCTTAAAATTCATAGCAATACAGGCCTACCTCAAAAACAAGACAAATATCAAATAAACAACTTAAACTTACACTTACAGGAGCTACAAAAAGAACAAATCTCAAAGCTAGAAGGAAGGGAATAATAAAGATTACAACAAAAATAAATAAAATAGAGACAAAAGAAGTAGGAATAAAACTTCAATGAAACAAAGAGCTAGTTCTTTGAAAAGAGAAACAAAATTAATAAACCTTTAGGCAGACTATTACAAAACTCAAAATCAGAAATGGAGGAGAGATAACAACCAAAGCCAGAAATACAAAGGATTATAAAAGAATATTATGAAATATATGCCAACAAATTAATTTAGAATAAAGGGATAATTCCAAGAAACATACAATCTTCCAAAACTGAATCAGAACAAACAGATCTTCTGAATAGACTGATTACTAGTATTAAACTGGAATCATTAATCAAAAAACTTTAGACAAACACAAGTTGAGGACCAGATAGCTTCACAGGTGCATTGTACCAAACTTTTTTTTTTTAATTTTTTTTTAACGTTTATTTTTGAGACAGAGAGAGAGAGAGCATGAATACGGGAGGGTCAGAGAGAGGGAGACACAGAATCTGAAACAGGCTCCAGGCTCTGAGCTGTCAGCACAGAGCCCAACGCGGGGCTCGAACTCACAGAATGTGAGATCATGACCTGAGCTGAAGTCGGCCGCTTAACCGACTGAGCCACTCAGGCGCCCAAAGTACCAAACTTTTAAAGTTAATGCATATTGTCAAACTATCCCAAGAAGTAGAAGGAAACCTTTCAAATTCATTCCATGAAGTCAGCATTACCCTACTACCAAAACCAGATAGAGACACTACAAAAAACAGAAACTATATCTTTGATAAACATGGATGCAAAAGTCCTCAACAATATACTGGCAAACTGAATTCATTAATACATTTTAAAAAATCATCCACCACAATCAAATGGGATTTATTCCAGGGATGCAAATGTGGTTCAATATTTGCAAGTCAATGAGATACATTACATTAACAAAAGAAAGGATAAAAACTACATGATCAGCTCAATAAGTGCAGAAAAAGCATTGAAAAAGTTCAACATCCATTCATCATAAAAATTCAACAACATGGGTTTAGAGGAAACATACCTCAACATTAATATAAAGGCCACAGATGAAAAAAGCAAAACAAAACAAAACAAAAAAACCTCACAGGTATCTTCATAGCCAACGGTGTAAAACTGAAAGCTCTTCCTACCAGAATAAAAACAGGATAAGAATGTCCATGCTCACCACTTTTAGTCAACATAGTACTGGAAGTCCTAGTCACAGCAATCACACAAGAAAAAGAAAAGGCATCTAAATTGGTAAGGAAGAAGTGCAGATGACATGACACTATATACAGAAAACCAGAAAAACAACCAAAAAACTATTAGAATTGATAAAGTCAGTAAAGGTGCAAGATAAAAAACCAATATCCAGAAATTTGTCACATTTGTATGCACTAAAAAGTAGCATAAAGGAAAATTAAGGAAACAATCCTGTTTATAATTGCACTAAAGAGAATAAAATTCCTAGGAATATATTTAACCAAGGAGATGAAAGACCTATACTCTGAAAATTGTTTGAAAGACACCGATGAAAGAAATTGATGATGCAAAAATGAGAAAGATACCTTGTTCGTGAATTGAAAGAATATTGTTAAAATGTCCATACCACCCAAAGCAATCTTCAAATTTAGTGCAATGCTTATTAAGATACCAATAGAATTTTTCACAGAATTCGAACAAATAATCCTAAGATTTACATGGACCCACAAAGATCCTGAATAGCCAAAGCAATCCTGAGAAAGAGGAACAAAGCTTAAGGTATCATAATCCCAGATTTCACGATATATTACAAAGTTATAGTAATCAAAATACTATGCTACTAGCACAAAAACAGACACATAGATCAATAGAACAGAATAGAGAGTCCAGAAATAAACTATACCTGTATGGTAAATTAATCCATGACAAAGGAGGCAATAATACGCAATGAAGAAAAGACCGTATTTTCAAATAAATTTTGTTGAGAAAACTGGACAGCTACATAGAAAAAAATAACACTGGGCCACTTTCTTCTATCATACACAAACTCAAAATGGATTAAAGACCTAAATATTAAAACTGAAACCATAGCACTCCTAAAACATAGGCAATAATCCCTTGGACATCAACCTTAGCAATAGTTTTCTAAATATGTCTCTTCAGGCAGGGGAAACAAAGCAAAATTAAACTATTAGGACTATACCAAAATAAAAAGCTTTTGTACAACAAAGAAAACCAACAAAATTAAAAGGCAACCTACTGAATTGAAGATATTTTTAAATGATATAACTGATAAGGGATTAATATCCAAAATACATAAAGAACTTGTACAACTCAATACAAAACAATTCCTAAATAATTCAATTAAAAAACAGTCATATGTCCCGAATAGATGTTTTTCAAAAGAAGACACATAGTTGGCCACATGAAAAGATGCTCAACATCACTCATCATCAGGGAAATGCAAAACAAAACTACAAGGAGCTATCACTTCACACCAATCAGAATGGCTAGTATTAAAAATACAAGATAGGAGGAAGAAGTGGGGGGTGGATATGGAGGTTACGGGGCAGAGGCAGAGGGGCACCCTCGCCCACAGTTGGTGGGAATGTAAATTGGTGAAGCCACTGTGCAAAAACACTACAGAGGCTTCTCAAAAAATTAAAAAAAGAAATACTGTATGCTCCCGTAATTCCACTACTGGGTATTTACCCAAAGAAAACAAAAAACACCATTTTGAAAAGATCTATGCATCCCTGTTTATTGCAGCATTATCTACAACATCTAAGATATGGAAGCAACCTAAGTGTCTATCAGTATATGGATAATGAAGATGTGGTACACACACACACACACACACACACACACGCGAATATTAGCCATAAAAAGGAATAAGATCTTGCCATTTGAGACCACATGGATGGACCTAGAGCGTGTAATGCTAAGTGAAACAAGTCAGAGAAAGACAAATACCATAGGATTTCACTTGAACAAAACAAATGAACAAACAAACAAAAACCCAAACAGATTCTTAAATACAGAGAACAAACTAGTGGTTGCCAAATGGGAGGTGGGTGGGGGGGATGGGTGAAACAGATAAAGGGGGGATTAAGAAGTACAAACTTTCAATCATAAAATAAATACGTCATAGAGATAAAAAGTATAGCATAAAGAATATAGTCAATAGTATTGTTGGGAATGCAAGCTGGTGCACTCTGGAAAACAGTATGGAGGTTCCTCAAAAAACTAAAATAGAACTACCTTATGACCCAGTAATTGCACTACTAGGCATTTATCCAAGGGATACAGGTGTGCTGTTTCGAAGGGACACATGCACCCCCATGTTTATAGCAGCACTATCAGCAATAGCCAAAGTATAGAAAGAGCCCAAATGTCCATTGATGGATGAAAGGATAAAGATATATATAATATACATATATAATATATATGTGGATATATATGTGGATATATATGTGGATATATATGTGGATATATATGTGGATATATATGTGGATATATATGTGGATATATATGTGGATATATGTGGATATATGTGGATATATGTGGATATATGTGGATATATGTGGATATATGTGGATATATGTGGATATATATATAATGGAATATATATATAATGGAATATATATATAATGGAATATATATATAATGGAATATATATATAATGGAATATATATATAATGGAATATATATATAATGGAATATATATAATTGAATATTACATTCAATCAAAAAGAATGAAATCTTGCCATTTGCAACTACATGGAACTGGAGGGTATTATGCTAAGTGAAATTAGTCAGTGAAAGACAAAAATCATATGACTTCACTCATATGAGGACTTTAAAAGACAAAACAGATGAACATAAGGGAAGGGAAACAAAAATAATATAAAAACAGGGAGGGGGACAAAACAGAAGAGACTCATAAATATGGAAAACAAACTGAGGGTTACTGGAGGGGTTGTGGGAGGGGGGATGGGCTAAATGGGTAAGGGGCACTAAGGAATCTACTCCTGAAATCATTGTTGCACTATATACTAATCTGGACTTAAACTTAAAAAAATGAAAAATAAAATTAAAAGAAAATAAAAAATAAAAAAGGTGAACATATGCACACATGTATTTATAAATATCTGGATACTTCTAGAACATTCATTTTTTTCTAAAATTAGTAAATTTGATGAAGTAATGACTTAATGGCCTAAGAATTTTCTTCTCTGTAAAGAAACAAAGGAAATAGCATTAACAATTGGTAGTTTGAAAATATTACTGTAAGCAAAGAAAAATTGGTCACTAACACTGAAGAACCAGGAGATATTGACCAGCTTTTGTACTAGTTATCATAGTTATCAAATTAAGTTCTTCACATTGGATAGTCTAAGGAAGTGATGATGATAACAACTTACAACAAAACATCTTGAGAGGAAAGAGGAAGATCCCGCCAATGTCAATAAAATATTCAAGGTGATTCAAAGTTGTAATAAATCAAAAACAACACAATTTATTACAATCGATCATCAAAAAAGGAATGAAAATCATTTTCTAAAAGAAAGAAAGAAAATAATCGGTATCTAATCTCTAAACATTCAGAGATCTTCTTGGATTGACAAGTATCTGTAAAATAAGATGAAGCTTTGAGCTTCAGCTACCCAGAATATAAACGGTCTCCAATACTTTCTGAATGTCTAAAAGTTAAATTTGTTGTAGTGTCCCAGGAGTATAGAGCTTAGGTGTCAGTCTTAAGCATCACAATACATTGAGGCAAGTAGACAATTCAACTGCAGTAATTTATACAGTCTTGTTAAGCATTATTTTCAGAGACCAAATTTGTTTTTAAAAAAAACTGAAATCACAACACAAGATATAGCTTGTTTTTGAGAAATGGTAAGACATTTGGTATATTTATTATGGATAAAAGATGATTAATGGGAATAATTATAGATTCTTAATGGTTTAAATTCAAAAAAATAGTATTGTAATAATGTTATATGGTGACAGAGACTACACTTACTATGGTAAGCATTGATTAACACAGAATTGTCAAATCAATATGTGTACAACTGAAACTAATATAAATTATATGTTAATTATACTTTCATCAAAAAATTAAAAAATAAAGTAATTTAGGGAGAATGAAAGGCTGCCAGGATCACTGTGAGTTTCTGATTTCAGGTTCTTATTCTATACATGACCAGCTGCAATCTAGTCTTTAGATAAAAGAATTGGGATGAATGTGAGTTGAGCTTGATAGAAGAAGTTTTCAAGAAGATTTAGCACAGAAAAAGAAATGTCAAGTTCTTTATGACAATTTTAGAAAATTGTTCTGATTCGTCTCTAGAACATGGTTATGACCCACATTTCATTTTTTAAATTCCTGTTTGGATATTATTGTTATCTTTCTCAGCTTCCTTCAGCTAATGAGATCTCTCTGGTTTTCACCACTATTCCACAGTGGGAAAAATAACTATCAACAAAAGAAGTAGATGGGGAGGATTTATGAGACATACAATAATTCCAGTAGCATGAATATGATTTCCAAAGTGTTTTCATATTGATTAACAATCTAATTTGGTACAGTTTGGGTAACTATAATTATCTTAGTTTCCAGATAAAGGAAGTTAAATGATTTGCCCAAGATCACACTGCTAGGAGAACATGAAATTTATCTCAATTTTTCTGACTCCAAATTCTATCTTTATTCCAATACATGTTCAGCTTACTTTACTAGTACTTTGACTTCTAAAATTAAATTCATATTTAAAATTTATAGAAAAATAATCAGCTAACATCTAACATCTGATGATTATTGAGAATGAATGGTGTTGCAGGCCTTGTTTTAAGTCTTCATACAAACTGTCTCATTCCATCCTCACAATAGTCCTATGGAGAAAACACTATTGTTATCCTTATTTTAAGATGAGGAACCAAGGTTTGGAGAAATTGGCAGGTCTGGAATTGGGATTTGGGTCTATTTGTTCCTGGAAGCATGTATGGCCACAAAACCACTTGTATTAATTTTCTATCACTCCTGTAACAAATACCACAATTTCAGTGGCTTAAAACAACACAAATATCTTTTTAAGTTTATTTTTGAAAGAGAACAAGCAGGAGTGGGGTAGGGGCAGAGAGAGAGAGAGAGAGAGAGAGAGAGAGAGAGAACGCAAGTAGGAGAATCCCAAGCAGTCTCTACTCTCAGAGCCAAGCCCGAGGAGGGACTCAATCTTATGACCTGAGCTCATATCAAGAGTTGGACACTTAAATGACAGAGCCACCCAAGCACCCCAAAACAACACAAATTTTTATCTTACCATTCTAAAGGTCAGAAGTCCAACATGAGTATCACTGAGCTGAAATTAAGGTGTCGGCAGAGTTGTGTTCCTTCTGAAGGGTCTAAGGGAGAATCTACTTTTTTGCCTTTTTCAGCTTTGAGAGTCTGATCACATTTATTGGATCATGGTTGCCTTCCATCTTCAAAGCCTGCAACACTCTCTGGTACTCACATTCCCCTCTCTGCTGGGTTTCTCCAGCTTCCTCTTTTTAAGGAGGCTTGTAATTACATTGAGAACACCTGGATGACCTAGAGACTCACCTTGTTTTAAAGGTCTGTTAATTAACAATATTAACTCCATCTGCAACCTTAATTTCTCTTTACCTTGTAACTTAACAGATTCACTGGTTGCAGGAATTAGGATGTGGACATCTTTGGAGGACATTAATCTTCTTGCCACTGTGTCTGTTTATGAAATGGAAGATTCAGTGAGATTTAGAATTCAGTCCTACATTTACTTAGGTAGAAACTGTTACTGGAATGTTTTAGAAAGACTTTCAAAAATAAATGTATAAACAAAAATAACTTGGTTAACCATGAAGAAACCAGGAAATATGATTTTAATAGAACAACTGGATTTGCACTGTGCTGTGCACTTTGCAAAGTATTTCCACACATCTGGTCCTCACTGACCAGCTGTGAGGTAACTAAGTCCTGACAGTTAATTAACCCTCCTCCTGCCCTACTTTTCTTGCTTTCTTTCATTTTTTTATCTTCCCTTGTTTCACAAATGTTTTTCCTAAAATAAATCATACTGTGTAGGCCTACTAAAAATTATAATTTTAGCCTAAAATAAGTACATTAAAATTTTCCACAGCTTCCTATTACTTTTTAGTTTAGTTTTCAAGGAACTCTGTGGAGGATTCTGAGTGTCATTTGCAGATGGCAGGCCTTGAGGAGGTTTATGTCAACAATAAGAAGAAAATGAGAAGGTAGATATTGTTAGGAGAAGTAATAGTAAAGTTGGCAGAAAGTAGACATTTATTCATTGAAAACACATATTGAACACTTACATGCCAAACACTGTTCTAGGCTTTAGGCATACAGCAATGAATAAAACAGTCAAGAATTCCTGTTTAGGGAGCTCAGATATCAATTTCTAAAAAAAAATGTAGATAATGGAAAAATTAATATGTACAATTATAATATTTGGAAAAGATTAAGTGCTGGGAAGTTTGGGTAAAACGGAGTAGCAGTTGCTATTTTCTTTTAAGTTTTTATTAAAAAATTTTTTTTCAACGTTTATTTATTTTTGGGACAGAGAGAGACAGAACATGGACGGGGGAGGGGCAGAGAGAGAGGGAGACACAGAATCGGAAACAGGCTCCAGGCTCTGAGCCATCAGCCCAGAGCCCGACGCAGGGCTCGAACTCACGGACCGCGAGATCGTGACCTGGCTGAAGTCGGACGCTTAACCGACTGTGCCACCCAGGCGCCCCTGCAGTTGCTATTTTCTATGAGGTGGCTAAGGAAGAGCTCTCTGAAAAGGTGCCATGTGAACAGAAACCTACAGGAAGTAAGAGAACCATATGAATATATGGGTAACAGTGTTTCAGACAGAAGGAGTAGCAAGTCCAAAGACCATGAAGTGGAAATTTTCTTGGCATGTTGGAAGAAGAGCAAATAAATTATTCTAATTTTTCCAGATTTATTGAGATATAATTGACATCTAACACTGTATAAGTAAGGTGTTTAAGGTACATAGTGTGTTGATTTGACATACTTACTATATTGAAAAAGGATCACCACCATAGCGTTAGCTAATGCCTGAATCATGTCATATAATTACTATTTCTTTTTTGTTGTGGGAACATTAAGATTTACTCCCTTAGCAACTTTCAAGTATATAATATAGACTTATTAATTATAATCACCAAGCTGTATATTAGACTCAAGAACTTACTCATCTTCTAACCAGAGGTTTGTACCCTTTAACCAACATCTCTCCCTTTCTCCCACTTCTCAGCCCCTCGTAACCAGCATTCTAGTCTGTTTCTATGAATTTGGAATTTCTCTTTCTCTTAATATTTGTCTTTCTCTGACTTATTTAACTTAGCATAATTCCCTCATGATCCATCCATGCTATCACAAATGGTAAAATGCCCTTCTTTCTTATGAAAGAATAATATTTTATTGTATATATATCTATATATATATCTATATATATATATATATATCTCACATCTTCTTTGTCCATTCATCCATTGATAAACACTTAAGTTGTCTCCATGTCTTGGCCATTTTGAATAATGATGCAATGAACATGGGAGTGCAAATATTTCTTCAATATCATGTTTTTATTTCCTTTGGATATATACCCAGAAGTAGAATTGCTGGGAGGAATTATTCTAAATGGAGCAGAGGGAGGAAACTGGAGATAAAGGAAAATAAATTCAGAGAGATGGTGTGGACCAAACTAGTCTAGAAAGGTTCATTCTGGCTTATGGGAATGAGAAAGGGAATAAGGGAGGGGGAAGACAGACCAGTCAGGACCCTATGAAAATCATTGTAATGAGAGATGATGACAGCAGAAGAGGTGGAGAAGGGGCAAGATTGTGAATATTTTTTTAGGGTAAATCTGTGGAGATTGCTGATGAAGGGAGATTTAGTGTGAGAGAAAGGGAGGAGTCAGAGATAACACCAAGTATTTTAATCTGAGCAACTAAAAGAATGGAATTTATATTTATCTAGATGAATAAATCCAGGGACAGAGTAGGTTTGGAGAAGAGAAAAAGGATTGTAGTTTTGTACATGATGAGATTTAATTGTCTATAGGATACTCAAGTGGCAATATTAAATAGGCAGTTAGATATGCCAATATGGACTCCAAAGCTGGAAATGCAAGTTGGCAGTCATCATAATTCTGGTTCCTGTTGTGTGTCAATGTTTAAAAGATGGAGAAAGGAGGAAAGAAATCAGTAAAAGAGACTGAGGGGAGGCCAGTGAGATAGGAAGAGAATCAGAAGAGAATAATGAGCTGTGAGTCAAATGAAGAAAGTATTTCCAGAAGGAGACAGTGGAGTGGCAGCTTATGGAGAAAATATAAGACTGCAAATTGATCATTTGATTTAGCAATGTAGAGAATTCTATGATGATGACAAGAATTTGTACAGTGAAATAGGATAAAACTGGTTGGAGTGAACTCAAGAATGATAGGAGTCAAGGAATAGAGACAGCAAGTATAAACACCATATAAAAATGGTCTCTATAAAAACATAGACCATATTCTTTGACATCAGCAATAGAAACCATTTTCTAGATATGTCTCCTCAGACAAGGGAAACAAAAACAGAATTAAACTATTGGGACTATACCAAAATAAAAAAAGCTTTTGTACAGCAAAGGAAATTATAAAAAAAACTAAAGGGTAACCTATTGAATGAGAGAATATATTTGCAAATTATATATATGATAAGGGGTTAATATACAAAATATATAAAGAACTTATATAGCTCAACAGCAAAAAAAAAAAAAAATCCAATTTAAAAATGGGCAGAGGACCTGAATAGACATTTTCCCAAAGAAGACATGCCAATGGCCAACAGACACATTCATTAACATCAGGGTAAGCATGCCAATTAACTGCTCTGGAATAAGGGAAAATAGAAAGAAAGAAAGGTTTAAGGGGGTAGGATGGTTGTAAATCTTCTTGGTTATTGTTCTGTGGTTGTCTTTTAAAGCTATGATTTATTTCCTGGTGTTTTCACCAGAGCAAATGGTAAGCATCACAAAGATTCCCAAATTTTCTCTTTGTAGTTCTTTGGCCCATTTTTAGGATACTAAATTTAAACACCTTTGGAAAATAAGAGCATAGTGGTGTCCTCATAATGCAAGATGCTAACTCTAGTAATCCTTTCCATTTAATAAAGACAAGGGAGATGTCTTTCTCTCTCTTAAGTGGCAGAGCTAACCTTATAATCTGTCATAAGTCTGATAAAGCAAGAAAATACTGTGAAAAATTTTCTGACACATTTTTCTAGACTTCTGGAAAAGCAGTATATAAAGAATCAAGAGAGCCTGACATAAAATGAAGACAGCTTACTCTTCTGTCTTTTTTCTTAATTGGAAATGCTGTTTTATAAGAAGCTCTGTTTTATTTTCACATACTTCAAATATTAGGTTAGTTCAATTCAACTAGAAAAACCTTCATTTGTGCTTTAACATTATTGTTTTATTTCAGAGCCCATGGTGTGGAAGTAGAAGTCCAAAGAGAGGCTGAGGCCCTTGATAGTGCTTTCTGATCCAGGTTACAAAGAGAATTTTGAATTCTAAGTGGATTGTCCCCAAACAGAAACACAAAGATAAATAGCAGAAAAAAAGAATGTAATACCCAAGTGCCATTTACTTTTATTTTTAATTTGCAATTAATTGGTTTTTCATCACTAAGAATCGTTGTCTAGTTTGTTATTTAGTCATCTACCTACCCTATTAAGCAAACATCTATTAAGTATCTACGTGGCACTGACTTCATGCTAGGTGGTGAGAATATAGAAATTAGTCAGTGATGGTCTTTGACCTCCTGTAGCACATAATCTAATCTTCCAGCCTAGTCCACAGTACTGGGGTGAATAGAGTCCCACCTTCAAGTGTGGCTTACTAAACCTCAGAGTGTGACCTTATTTGGAAATAGGGTTTTGTAAATGTAATTAAATCAAGATAAGAGCACACTACATTAGGGTGGACCTAATCCAATGACTGGTGTCCTTATAAAAGAGGGGTGGGGGGAGGGAGGTATTTGAACACAGACACACATAAGGGAAGACAGCCATGTGAATACAGAGGCATCAGTTGAAATTTTTTATCGTTCCACAAACCAAGGAATGCCAAGGATTACTAACAACCACCAGAAACTAGGAGGACGTAAGGAAGGATAATCTCCTAGAGCTTTCAGAGAGCATGGCCCTGCCCACACCTTGATTTCAGCCTTCTAGTTTCCTGAACTTTAGGACAATAAATTTCTGTTATTTTAACCTACCTGGTTTGCAGTAATTTGTTAATGTCAGCCCTTGCAAACCAATACAGATAGTTACCCATTTTAATAGATCTACACTAACCCCAAATAATTCTCTCCTTCTCTCTTTTGTTTTGTAAAACCATAATGTTTAAATTAAAAAAAAAAAAAACCCTTTCAAATGGATGATTTGGTACCAGTTGATCTATGTAGACCAATTTTTTTTTTTCACTTCTCAAGTGCTTTTATCTTCACTCAGGGTTGATGTTTTCTTTTTAAAATACCTTCACTCAGGGTTGATGTTTTCTTTTTAAAATACCTCTATGAGACAATTTGTTTTCACAGTGAAAGTATTTTGTGGTGTAAATAAAGGCTACTAGTAGAGTATTAGAAGCAGAAGGCTTTTATACCAAACTGTAGCTGATTGGTTTATAATTCCTTCTTGAATTTCAGATACTTTTTGTAGGAAGCAAAGATGGAAGGAAAATTATATCAGGTCTTCTTAAAGTTAAATGAAATTTCTACTTGGCCACGTCTTGATAAACAGAAGCCAGCTAAGCCATATTTCTTTTATCTTCACAAAATGAATGGCATTTCAATCAATAGATCCAACAGCAAAGAGCAAGCCGTGGTAGTACAGCTGCCAATGTCAAATATAGTAAGTACTCAAGAATACATTGGCAGGGACAAGTTTTGTGCAAATGTTGTTTCATGAAAAGCAAATTCTCATGGTAATTGTTGGTGACCATGGAGATCATGTTCTAAATTAACATTGTACGATTATTGATTTGGAGGTAGGAAATGCATTTATTCTGAAAGCTCATTACCTAGCAACCACTGAGGCACAATCACCCAATCAGAAATAGCCTCTTTCATGGAACTATGGAGGTCAAATTACATCTACTGTTTTGTGTTGTTAGGTTTTTTTTTTTTGTATGCAAAAATAGGTCTGCATAAAATAGAATATTCATAGCTATTACTTTTCAAACCTGTTCAAACTAGTTTCTTTTATAAATGATAGGATAGAGCATAAAAAGACCTCTTAGGGTATTTAAGAAATAGAAAAACATCTGAATTACTTGCATAAGTTATTTTTTCTTCAGGGTAGACTTCTTCCTTACTTCCTTACATTCTCTCTCATTCTCTCTCTTGCTTTCTCTCAGGACTAACCATGTATAAAATCTCAGGATGTATATATACAGAACTATCCAACCAACACAACCTATTCTTATTTGGCATTTATTTTAAAATATTTTTTTCTGAAATATTTTCCTAAGATAATTATGATCAAGATAATCAGAATCCCAACTTAGATGTGAAACAAGATGTAACTGGTCTCCCCTTGGGTGAATAATCTCTTGAGAGACCACTGTTCTGAGATGCCAGTCTAAGGGTACTTGTTCAATTCATGGAGTTACATAGTAATTCACAGGGAAATAATGTTTTTCAACGACAATAAATTTTGTGCATCTACTTTTAGATTCTACTACTTTTTTTTTTTTAATTTTTTTTTCAACGTTTTTATTTATTTTTGGGACAGAGAGACAGAGCATGAACGGGGGAGGGGCAGAGAGAGAGGGAGACACAGAATCGGAAACAGGCTCCAGGCTCCGAGCCATCAGCCCAGAGCCCGACGCGGGGCTCGAACTCACGGAGCGCGAGATCGTGACCTGGCTGAAGTCGGACGCTTAACCGACTGCGCCACCCAGGCGCCCCTACTACTTTTTTTTTTAATGTTTATTTATTTTTGAGAGAGACAGAGACAGAATGCAAGTGGGTTGGACCAGAGAGAGAGGGAGACACAGAATCTGAAGGAGGCTCCAGGCTCCCAGCTGTCAGCACAGAGCCCGATGTGGGGCTTGAACTCACGAGCTATGAGATCATGACCTGAGCCGAAGTCGGATGCTTAACCAACTGAGCCACCCAGGCGCTCCGAGATCCTACTACTTTTATCTCACCTTTTTTATTACACTTTTACAAAGGAAGAAATTTTTTGGAGGTAGTAATGACACATATCTTTGAAAACTTATTATAATAGCCTATTATAAGCAAACCCTGGTCAGTTTTTCTGAATATATGCTACAATGTAAGAATAAACTGAACTTTCACATTAAAGTTAGAAGCGTAAAATAATCAAAGATCCTGACCTTCTTTACATAGTATGCCTATATAATTCTTGATAATGTTGAACTAGTTTTTCACTGCATTTCAGAGGAGGAAGTGATTACTCACTAGAAAAACACAATTCTACCCTAATGCTTTGCAGGGAATATTTATGTGAATGACATATGTAACTATATCCCAAATTCGTAGAAATTGGTCATAAATCTCTTAAAAAGTTTAATTTTTAATCTGGGTAGATTTGCTTCATACAGCTTTTATCGTGCTTAAAGTTAAAATCTCCTAAGTACCTGTTGAGTGCCTTTATGAAGTGCTTAGAGATTTTGGCATGACAATTTTAGCCATTAGGTATTAGGCTGGTAAAAATTCATTTATAACCAAGTAACCAATGAATGAATGCTGTACTTACCAGTTCCTATTTCTTGTCTGTTAGGCACACCACAGTATAAGAGACTCTGCTGAGCTGAATTGTAAATAATATATCTATACATAACTAGAAACATGATGATGTATATAACTGACGTTAAGATTCTAAACTGGCACTAGCAATGTGTTCCATGACTCATTCATTAAAAAATATTTATCGAATACCTACTAAGGGTCAGGCTTTGGTGATTTAGCAGTAAACAAAACAAACAAAATTCTTGCCTTTGTGGGGGCATTAATTCTATGATGACTTTAATTATGTTATGAATTAAATATTTAATGAAAATCATGCATAAAATTGAACAATGTAACTAGATTTTTTATTGAAGTAAAATTTATATACCATATAATGTATAGTTAGGAAGTGAACAATTTAATGAATTTTGATAATTATACCTGGGTAGTCACAACTGCAGTCAAAGTATAGAATATTTATATGACCCAGATAGTTCCTTTATGCTCTTTTCTAATGAGTCCATACCTCACATAAGGAATCACTGTTCTGATTTCTACAGATTATTTTTTCTTGTTCTTAGATTTTACATAAATGGAATTGTAGAGTATGCATTCTTGTGTCTTGCTTCTTTCACTCAGCATAAGGGTTTTGAGATTTATTCATGTTGTTTGTTATACCAGAGGTACATTCTTTTTTGTTGCTGAGTATGATTTCATTGCACGAACATACCATGATTTGTCTATCCGTTCAAAAGTTGGTGGACATTTGGGTTGTTTCCAGTTTTAGGTTCTTCTGAATAAAGATACTGAAATCAGATATAATCCCTTTCTATATAAGTCTGTTGTCAGATATTTATTTTGTGAATATTTTCTACCAGACTGTAGCTTGCATTTTTTATTTTTAACCATATCTTTTGATAAGCAGAATTTTTAAATTTTGATGGATCAATGTGTCAATTTTTTTTCTTTTATGATCAGTGCTTTTGGTCTCATTGTTACAAAAGTTTTGCCTCCTCCAGACTCACAAAGATATTCTATGTTTTCCTCAAGAAGCTTTAAAGTTTTAGTTTTTGGTTTTAGGTCTATGACCCATTTCAGGTTACTTTTTCTACAAGGTAGAGGCTGAGTTTTATTTATTCTTCCTGTATATATCTAGTAATTACTGTATCATTTTCTTTTTTGAAAAGACTATTCTTCTCCCATTGAGTTGCTTTGGGGCATTTGTCAAAAATCCATTAACTGTATGTTTCTGGACTATTTCTGGATTCCCTATTATGTTCCAATGATCTATTTTTTAAATCTTTACATAATATCATTTTATTTTAGTAAATTTTGAAGTCAAACAGTGTGAGTCCAAATTGTTTTCTACTTTTGTCAAGGTGGCTTTAGCTATCTTAAGCTCTATCCGTGTATATTGCTCAGGATTCTCTCTCTCCCACTCTCTTTGCCACTCCTCCGTTTGCATACTCTCTCTTTCTCTTTCAAAATAAATAAATAAAACAAAAATAAAAACTTTAAAAGCTTACTGGGGTTTTGTTGAACTTGTGTTGAATCAATTTTGCACAATTGAATTGTGTGATCAACTTAAGGAGAATTGCTGTCTTAGTAACATACAGTCTTCCAATCCATAAACATGGTATGTTTCTCCATTTATTTAGGTTCTATATCTCTCAGAAATGATGTGTAGTCTTGGACATTTTTTGCTAAAATTTTCTCCAAGTATTTTATATTTCTTGATGCTATTTCATGTAGAATCATTTTAAATTTCATTTTTATTTATTTGCTGTTGATATATGAAAATGTAATTGAATTTGGATAATGACTTTTTATCCTGAGAAATTGCTCACCTGCTCATGTGTGCTCTCTCTCCCCCCTCCACCTTTTAAAATAAATAAATAAATAAATAAACATTTTAAAAAATAAAATAAAAACTGTGAGGTGTTTTATATTCTTATTTTTGGCACTCAGTCTTTGAAATCCAGTGTGTATTTTGTGCAGATAGCACCTCAGTTTGGATTAGCTACACTTCAAGTGCTCAAAAGTCACATGAGATTGATAGCTTTCATACTGAATAGTGCAAATCTAGAAAATAAAAAGTATATAAATAAGTAACTTGTAGCTGAATAATATATTTTGTCCTACAAAGACATGGAAACAAATATCACGTTGAAAATGTACTTTTTAATGCACATACTGCAATATCTAGCACACTTTTCATTACAAGTAATATTTTAGGAAGGCAACCACAATGGTTAAGAGCCCAAGCTCTGAAACTGGACTGCCTGCTTTCTTAATCCTGCCTCCATCACTTACTGTGTGACCTTGGACAGAATCCTTATTATTTGTCTTAGTTGCTTCATCTGTAAAATAAGGACAATAATATTTCCTATCACATGGGATTGTTGAATGTTAAGTAAGCTAAAACTTAGAAGGGTAAGTTAATAGGGCTCTAGACAGCAAAATACATAGAATGAGATCAAACAGTGCCAGGCGCATTGTACACACTTAAAAAATGTTAGCTGTCAGTATTTCATTCTGTGTATGTGTGTGTGTGTGTGGTGTGTTTGGAAAACCCTTATGTATGACCAAGGTAAAAATGGACCCAGTAGCAAGTTGGGCTCATTTATGTCTCTCTTAATTGGTCTTATGGTAAAAACTGAGCCACATATATCAGTTGATATATTAAAGTGGAATAATTTGGAAGCGTGACACTAAAGAAGAAAAATTATGAGGAAAGTGTCTGTGGAACTAACCAAAGATACAGCTGTGTAGCCTGGTCAGCCAAGAGAGAGTCCATCTAGGGATCTCAAAATCACTCTGTATTTGGAGATGAATGGATTTTTCAGACATTTTCTATAGATATATTTGCTCTAATTTCTATTTCTGGTCCCAAGCTGCCAGTAACCTCTGCTGGCTCTGTTGACATCTGGCAGCTCTCTGGCTCAGTAACTTAAGTCAAATTACCTTTTTCTCTTTGTTTTAATAACTATTCTCTTCTATTCTTCTCCCTGGAAGCCAGAGAAAGGACAGAAGAAAACGAAGAATCCCCTCTGAGGCAAAGTCTTAGATTTTTGAAAGAATCTATTTTGGACTCACTTTAAAATCCATTCATTTTGATGAATATAATCTAGTGTGTGTCTGGAGCCAGCCCAGTAAATTTGTGAAGATTCTCGCCTTCATCTCAGTACTCTCAGAGAGACAATAATTCTGTACTTCGGCAGCATAATGAGATTTATTTGCACAACTTCCATGAGTGTATCTATAGAATGTGTTTGTGGGGGAGAAGGGCTATTCAAGTGCTATCATCCGACTTTCTGCTTTCAGTAAATGTTTGCTATTTGAGATATTTTTCTATGTATGTGTCTCTTAGAGTTTCTTTGCTTTGTGATGTGTTCTTCTCTTGGGAGGCTGGCAGTGTAAGTGGTTGGCAAAAAAAAGCTAATAAATCTGAGGTTAATAGGGCTCTAGACAGCAAAGTACATAGAATAAGGAGTCTCACTAGCTGCAGAGTATTGTTGAAGAAGGAACTGTCAACAGAAAGTCTGATTATTGCAAAGGGCAGGACAAAGCTCAGAAAAATTCCAGATCTGTTTTCAATTCATTGAAGTAATATCTCACATCTGCATATACCTCTCCCCTGGGATTTGAAGATGCAGAGAAAGGAATCAAGGAAGGATACAACTTAGTTTGGATTTGAAGGTAGTTCAGGTAGAATACTTTGGTGGGGGTGGCAAAGGGTATAGGAATGGAGACTCATATACATAATGCACCTGAAATATTTGCATCTTACATAGGGATACAATTATCAAATAAACTAAATGCTCTCTGATTTATAACACAGACAAAGGTTTCTCTCAAAATCAAGTGAACCACCACTTAAAATGTATACACTTCTTAAACTGAAGAAAGAAAAAAATCCCATTTAAAAATAATATGCCAGGAATTAGAATAAACTGAGGTTCTCATATAAATTGTAAGTCTCTCAATATTTATTGAGTAGGCAATTTGTGCCAAGTTCATTTCTAGGTATAAAGGGTGGTCTGAACAACTAAGGGTCAAATCTTATAGCAATCCCATCCCGTGGCAACTCATTGACTCCTACTAGATGTTCAGTTTTATAATTTTTTTAAATGTTTATTTATTTCTGAGACAGAGAGAGACAAAGCATGAGTGGGGGAGGGGTGGAGAGAGAGGGAGACACAGAATCAGAAGCAGGCTCCAGGCTCTGAGCTGTCAGCACAGAGCCCGACGCAGGGCTCCAACTCACAAACCATGAGATCATGACCTGAGCCGAAGTCGGTTGCTCAACCGACTGAGCCACCCAGGCACCCCTAGATGTTCAGTTTTATATGAGGCACTGGTCCATGGGGGTAGGGACCAGCAGAGGGAAAGGTATTATAGAATCCTTGGAGGTATCTGCCAAATCCACATTCACCTTCTCTTGAGACAACCACATAACCCTGAGCAAGAGAGAGAAAGGGAGAGTATCACTGAGAAAGTACATAAACACTCTAGCTCCTGATGGCTCTACCCTCTCTTGTAACCTGTCAGGGGCTTCTTGCCCTTGAGTTCATTAGAATACAACTGTTTTCTTAGAATCAATTTCCTTTCCTGGCTTATAGTAGTTTGAATGAATATGTGTTATTTTTGAGGGAAGCCAGACATACTTATAAACAAAGGAAAATTAATAAGTATTAAAGTAGAAATAATCCTTCCTATTCTAATTTCTATCTTTCTGCCTTGTAAGTGTATGTTTTTCTTGATACTCATTTTTCTTTCTGAGCTGTTCAATGTACCCCTTCTCTTATCTCTATTCTCTTCTTTGCAATTTTATCTGATTTCCTGGTTCTTATGATAATGTCAGTATAAATGAGTCCCAATCTTTTCTCTGATTTCGACCTTTTATGCACATTATGCTCTGATAAAATTGAACTCTATACTATATGACAGAAATCTATTCCCCACATGGTTAGTGTAGTAGTTATTTCAGAAATAAAACAGTGTTTTCCATATGAACCATAGCCTTTTCTATCTCAATCTCTATATGGCCAAGTCCTACCCATCTGAGTTTATTTAAATGTTTCATCTTTCTGATTCCCCTTGTTCACATCATCCTTCTTATCCTCTTTCCTTTTAAACCTACCCACCATGGAGAGTAAAGTCTTCTTGAACTTCTCACACTATTCTAAGTACTTTACATATGTTAACTCATTCAATAATAACCATCATTACCCTATGATGTATATCACTCTATAATCACCACTATTTTACAGATGAGGGAATTAAGGCATAGCAATCATATGGCTTTCTTAAATTCATGCTCCCAATAGGTAACAGATTCAGGATTCAAACCTAGACAGTCTCATTCTAGATTCCATGTTTTTAACCCTTATTCTATAATGCCTAAACATCATCGATGCTTTATATCTAGTGTTAAAGATGTTAATGAAGCCTTCCTTTTGTGCTATACTCTAATCTTCTTGAGCGTTCTTCAAGCAGCTGTTTCACTTTCTTTGGCTCCCGTACAATTGCATAGCAGGGTGTCTCATACATTCCAGAAACTCAATGAATACTGGGTGAAGGATTGATTCTCTTATTTTGTTACTACATCACTTTCTGTGGTTTGGTTGTTCCTAAATTTAACCAAACAACATATTAGTTGATGGTCAATATGTTGATTTATCAAAAGCCTTATTAAGAACAGAGTAAGCCTTTACATCTTTCATGCCACCTCTTACCTCCTCCTGGCTGCAGAAGAAAGTGGAATTGGTTTGACATGACAAATTTTGTGGGCTGCTTTTAAACAACTTAATAACCTCCAGGATTTCACAAATTGATCTTTTTCTTAATGAATTGCCCCAGAAACTTTCAAGTTTGAGAGTCAGACCAACTGCTCCATAATTCATGAGTTAGTCCTTGTGTTCTTCTTGTAGTGCAGGATGAACTGATTAATTTTTTGGACACTTTGGCAAATCTGATCTGGATGACTAAGTCCCTGACCTGTTTTAAATCCTGTTTCTTAAGTCCTCTGGTAGGAATTGTATTATGTTTCTGACAATAGTAGCCTTTGTAATGAGAACTGAAACAAAACAGGCATTAAACATGCCTATGTTAACCAACCATTATTCATTTCTCTTCTTACTGCAATGAGTGTCTACCCTTTGTTTGGACTATATTTGAAATATGTTTTTTTGTTGCTAAATGTTACATCCCTCCTGCTAAGTTTATTTTGTGTATCAGAAGTGTATGCTTAGTTTGAGGCTCTGGGTAATACAATTTGGATTCATTTAGTTTTTGAAGGCTAAAGTTTGGGGGTTATTTATTACAGCAGCACACCCCATGCAAGCATGACCTTTACCTTACTCATGAAGAAGGGCTGGCCACACAGACAACAATCTACTTAATCTTGCTCTATTATGCCAGGCAAGTGCCTAGGAAAAAATTCTGAATCTCATGATGTAGTCAAAATAAACTAATCTGTAATAGTTGAAGATGTTTCTCCCTTGCCTGAAGATTGTAGTTCCAACTTTAAAGTGAGATATTTTATTTCTTATTTATTTTCTTGTTTATACCTTGTTTCTTCTAATTTTTGAAGAAAATATTTATTGACATTCTATCATGTGCCTGGCCAGGTACTAGGTCAGGAGAAACAATATAAAAATGAATAACTGATCCCTGCCCTGCAGGAGTTCATCTAGTGGGAGGACATAGTCAAGTCATGTATCAACAAAAATATTGAATGTTTACAGAGGAAAGAGTGACTAACTTCCCAGAGGGGCTTAGCAAAGGTGAATTCTGAACCAGATCTTGATGGCTAAAAAGGAGTATACAAAACAGAGAGGAGGGAAAGGGAAAAGATTGGGTATGAAAGAGAGATAGAGGGTGAAGATGAAAAGGAGAGGTGGGCTCTGATGGGGAAGGGCACGGTGTGATTTTCTAAAAGGATCTGATTATATTCAGAATGTTATAAAGTCTGAAGGTTTTGAAACATGAGAGTGACATGTTTGTGTTTTTGTAGAAAGATCACTTTGGTGTCAGTGAGGGATAATTTGGAGGGAAAATGATAAGAAGCTGCCTATAAATACTGAATAATATTGTTTAGAAGATATCAACATAAAAAACTCAACTCTAGTGAAGAGAAATATTTTGTTGTTAATGATCATGTACTGATGACTGTTAATGATTTATTTGCCCTATAACAAAACAATTAACTATGGTGTTCCTTTGCTGCTCTCTGAGTACAGAATCACTGCCATTTCCCCAACCCACTACCCATATCTGAAATTCAACCAAACTCTTGACATTTAAGGAGTTCATGTCCATTTGTGCACTATTTGTGCAGCAGGACTTGAACAAACCTGTAATGCACATTTGGCAGGAAAATGGCCTTAAAACTAATGTGGAGCCCACACTTTCTCTGCTGATTAATTCCAGAATCAATCACTTATTTAATTGATGGTGATGACGATGATTGTGATGCAGTAATGCAAACGACAGTTGGAACAATTAGCTATCTTGTCCTTGTCCCTGGAAACAAATGTCTTCTCTAATTATGAAGAATTGTATTGTTTTATACAAGGGGTCTAACATCCCATATTCATAAAAGGAGAATCTTGCCATTCAGGGTATATTTGAATAGCCTACTGGGTTCATGTGACAACTGGGGTATATTATGGGGTGAGGAAAATAATAAAACGTACTGAAGAAAAAGTAGACATGGAATCCACCATTAAGGTCTTATATACTAATATGCATTTTAAAGTGTAAAACAATATAATGATCCAGTGCAGCAGAAACACAAATGTGTCCACAGTGAATTACAACTTTAGAAACATATCATGATGTCATGATATTTGGTTTGATCAGACTCAGCTCAGGTGGAAGTGAAAAGAATTTTGCAAATAGAAGCTAATGATCATTTTAATGTCAAGGGGTCACGGTGGAAGTAATGACAAGTCAAGGCCAGAGCTACCACTGATGTGATAAAGCATAAGTCCATCTTCTGATTCATATCCAAAGTCCTAAGTTCAAGACCTGGCCCTGCTGCATATTGGCTCTGGGACTGTGGGAAGTTCATTGAAGCAATAAGTGCCTTTTTTTTTTAATCTGTAAAATGAACAAATTCAATTATATGCCCTCTGAGATGCTTCCTACTTCTAACATTCTTTAACTCCGTGAACTGACAAGACTGACCAAGACTCTTGATGGGTTGCTGGGGCTGTGGTGCTAAGCAGCACTGCAGATGAAGCAGTGTGGGGAGGACTTTCTCTGTGTTCCCTTTTGGATGGAGCTGATCTCCATCTGTGCCTTAGTTTCCACAAACGAATTATGAATTTGGAGTTTCTGAAGCAAGTCTATAGCTACTCATAGGACTGAATCTACCAACAGTAAAGGAAAAAGAAAAGGAAACGGATTGGATACTCTGGCATTTCTTTGCCATAAGAGCAATGTAGTGTGGTGGTTAAAACATTGACCAGCTCCGTGATTTAGGTAAATTAGCCAATCTCTCCAGGACACATTTTCTCATTGGTAAAATTGGGCTAAGGTTAGCATCTATCTCGTAGTGTAGCCTTGATTCTCTTGGATTCAGAGGAATAATTTGAAAAATAGTATTTATTGAAGGGCATCAAAGCCAGGCACTTTGTGTGAACTTTAACCTTTTGGTCTTGTTTATTTCTCAAAAGAAGTAACGGGATATAGAGTAGAAAGTCTAGGGTGGCAGACAGGGAGGAAAGAGGGACGCCAGAAACAACATTTTTGAAGTTTTGTAGCTTTGCCTGGGGCTGGACTCATCCCACATACTTGCCTCGATTTTCTCATAATTCATAAGCATACTGCTATTGTAGGCATGACTTCTGAATTTCCAGAAAAACAATAAAGAAGAAGAGAAAGTTAGTGAAAGTGGATTAGTAGCTAAACATAAATGTGGCTTTTGCATTTTATGTTCACACCAGCGTATTCTACTTTAAATTTCTCTAATTTTGTTTTTCCCACATTTCAACTTGGTGGAAACCGTTTGCTATCCTTATGTTCAGTTAGTGGATTTCTTTTGTGGGGAAAAGAGCTTTAAAAAATCTACTGTAATGACCACAGCACAAGTGAATCCTTTCTATAAATTCACTTGGATTTTTCCCTTGAATATTGTAAATGAACTGTAAGACTATAGTTAACATCCCCGAGAGAAGCAATGGGTTCCTCTTCTATTACTTTTAGGTCTACACCTAAAATTACTTTGTTTTTGCTTTCCATAGAGGGCAGTCTAAGACAAACTGCATTTAAAGTAAAACAGGAATGATTTGGAAGACATAGGGAAGAACTGGCTACGATGAAGAATTTTCAAACACTGTGGTATATTATCCAGAACGACTGTGAAAATGTCTTCCCTTGAGAACTTGCTAAGTAGACTGGCTTCCTCCCTGTTTGTATTATTTTCAGTGCAGTGGTAGCTGATTGTGTGTGTGTGTGTGTGTGTGTGTGTGTGTAAGTGATGTATTCAAAGCCCCTTCCAGTCCAATCTTTCAGAGCCTAATACCAAAGGGAAAGGAACCTTCACAAAGAGCCTTTATCATTAGAGCCAACTTAATGACAAAGAGCAATTAAGCATTTCTATGGCGGGTAGTATTCTGTGTCTGTTAGCTATTATTAAACTTATTGAGTTTTTGAAGGGATTTATCTCTTGTTGCCTCTCTTTGCCTTTGGCTCAATAGGGCAATGAAATCAGAATTGCATGCCTGTGACAACATGGGGCGTTGCCACAGGATGAAAGATGTTACCAATTTAGCCTGCCGACCACTTCAAAATCAAGAGGAGGAGCAGATGGGCTGGCGCTGGAAAATTCTCCTACTTGCTAAATGGAAATAACTCATAAAATACTAAAGATGGAAAAAAGATTTAAAAATTAAGCAAATACAATTCTTTTGTTTGTTTGTTTCTGTTGGTTTGTTTCCTAGACAATGAAGTCATGTCTGATCTAGGATCAATCAGAAAGGATTTGTGGGGGCATACTATCTTGTTATGAACTGTGGAGTACAAATTAATGATTCTTTAAAGATATGGACTGCTTCTAAGGAGAGTACATGTGAATACCAGAACAAGCTGCACACACACGCGTGTGTGTGTGTGTGTGTGTGTGTGGCTATTTATATCTATCTGTGGAATTATATTAGCAGCAAGTCTTGCACTAGTGTTATATGCATATCACATATAGATAACACTAAATGTTAAATTGCTAGATACTGGCTGTGAAGAACCGTAAATAATGCAATATACAATACATATACTGTAAAGGAGAATTTTTAAAGGAGATTAATATGAATGGAGGCATCAAGGTTGACTTGATTTGGACATTCAAGTGCATAGATAGATAGGAGAAACAAGACAATCAGTTTTGACAAATAGTTCAAGCCAAGGTAGAGGCTAGAGTCAGAGAGGCAATAATAAATAGGCCACCTAATGGGGGTTAATTATTTCTTGATTTGGAATTATAGGAGATAAAACAAGGTAGGCAAATAGGCTAAGAGACCTAGCCAGAGTTGGAATTCATGTGGTACCCATTATAGGATCCTAAATTGGAGATGGAGAAGGATGAGTAAAATTTAGCTGGGAATCGGACAAGAGTGCTTCAAGGATGCAAAGGCAAAAAGGAGGAAGGGCACTCCCTTGAAGAGCTGAATGGAGCTGAATTTGGGTACATGGCAGCCTGGACCAGGAGAAACACAAGAATGTGGAATAAGATGTAATAGTGCACCAGTGTATTATGCAGACCACATTATTCAAGCTTGGTGGACTACGTTAGAGGTTTGGGATTTTAACCCCAGTGCAAGGTAGCTACCAAAGGATTTTAGCCTGTGATTGCCAATTTGTGATGATGGAAACTCCAGGGAGCAAAATATGTAATGATAATAGCTATAGTAGCATTTATTAAATGCTTCCTTGGCATCAGAGGCTTTATATGTTGTTATTTAATCTTCCCAACACCTGGTGAGGTAATAATTGCTACTCTTTATTGGGCGCCGACAATATTCCAGGCACCATATCAAACACTTTACAAATATGTCTGTAATCTCACAACAAATTTGTCAGGAGGTATTATTATCTCCTTATTTTAAATAGTAGAATACAGGCAGAGAATGCATGCTCAGAATGATTAACTGATGATTAAGGTAAGTGGCAAGAGCTGCTGTGCAAGCGTAAAGCGATATAATCCCAGCATTCTGCAGTCCCAGGCATGCAGTGTACGTAAACGGAGAAACAACTGAAATGTGTCAACAGTACCCAAAGCAAGATAAACAAAGAAGAAGTCAAGGAAGGCCTTTAAACACTCCAGAACCTCTCATTTTGGCTGACTTTCGGACAAATCCCCACAATCTGTTTGTCACTGTACCTAATTCACCAGCAACCCATTAAGTCATCTGGTGTTCATGCTATACGTATTAACTTCCTAGGGTTTCCATAACAAATAACCACAAACCCAGTGGTTTACAAGAGTAGACATTTATTAAGTTCAGACCACAAGTCTGAAATCAAGATGTTGGCTGGACTATGTCCCCTCTGGAGGTTCCAGGGGGACTCCTTCCTTGCCTCTCCCTTTGGTGGTTCCAGGCATTCTGTGGTCTGTGTCTATATAGCTCCAAACTCTGCTTCTGTCTTCACATGGCCTTCTCCTTTCCCTTGTGTGTAGCTTTGCAGTGTGTCTCCTATAGGATACTTGTCATTGTATTTGGCCCACCTGGATAATCTATGATGATCTCATCTTGAGTTCTTCAATTTAATTACATCTACAAATTCCTTTTTCCAGATAAGTTCATATTCACCAGTTCCAGAACATGGACACTACCTTTCTCCCATTTTACCATGTATTCCATTTCAAGAAGCTCCCCCTATGAACACATCCAGAAAAAAAAAGAAACAAAAACAGGTTATTACCAATTTGGTTGTGATCTCTTTGCTCCTAGAGCAAAGACTTCTCTCCTCTAGATTCAGTTCTCTTCCTGTGATTAAGGCTTCTGATCAGGTAAGGACAAACTGAAGGTCCACAGCAGCCTGTGGATTTTTTTCCATTCTGTAATTGGAGGTTCTGTGATATTGCACATTTGACCAAAATCATACAATTTCCCCTTTCTTCTTTGGTAGGGAGATACACAACTGTTCCTATTTGTACATACGGCATTAGACTGTGTATTGTTATTGTACCTAAGTAGAAAAAAGTCTGTCTGGGATATAAATAATAGTTAAGACTTGAAGATCATTTCTTCCTTCTTTTTTAATTTGTCAGTGTTAGTCCAACAAACCAAAGTGAAAAAGATCTTCACATGGTCCTGAGTTAACATACTCTGCTCTACTCATTTGTACATCCTGACATAAATGATAAGGCATAGTATGTGTTTGGAATGGGGCCCTGGAATCTGACCTGCAGATCAAAAAAGTGCTAATAAGTGGCAATCAATCCATCAGCCAACAAATGGTTTTATTTTCACTCAGTGAGGGTTTCACGCTTAAAGGGGAGATGGATAATTAAGACTTCATGTTTCAAAATATTAAATATTGATTTGTAGACATTTAGCAGCAGGCATAAAGCTCTCCTGAGGGATGACAACAACTGTCTAAAAGATTATAAAAGATTTTATTTCTCTTGGTAGAATTTAGCATTTATTTCTTATTTAAAAGATGTGAAATGAGAGTTAGTAAAATATGATATCAAGGAGATAGCTCGGAGCTCTGCAAATGGATGTCATGTCAGTGGTGTGGGGCTAGCCAGAGTTAAAATAAAACCGTTTTGCTAGTTTCATATCGGCTTTTGGTTTATTGAAGTGTCAGAAGGTTTATAAGCTCTTCAACTCAAGTTTTGATTGTTTTATCCAACTACTGTCACTTCTTATCAGTATTAAAGGCAGAAATCAAAGAAAAGGCCCAGGGGAGGAGGACTTCCAAATGTTGCTTTTTGCTGTCACAGTTTTAACGCTGAGACGCTCTTGACAGGCCCTTTTTCTTGCCACCACGGAGTAATTAGGGGGATTTTTATAATAGGCTTCACCAATTAGTTAATACAATTTCTGATTAAACACTCCTTTGTCTCAGCCTTGGAGAAACTGCCTAAATGAGTGGGAGCTAGAGATGGGACCTATAGGGGCTAGAAGGGAGATGCCATAGTGAGGGCAAGGGTCACCAGAGCTTTGATTTTCCCAAGACCTTGATTCAGGAATACTTGTCAGTACAGGCAACTGGGATAACATTAGGGCCAGACATAATATGAAGACCTCATAGAATAATTTGCAATCAATAGCTCCTATATAATGTGTGGTTTTCTAGCACTTCAACAAAATTTAGTGTCTTTCAAAAGGTTTTCTCTACCAATAAGTTTGTTTGGTTGAGGGACTGTGCAAGGTACAGAAAAAGACATCAAGTTGAATGGGTGTGGGGAGACCCACAAAACACTCTAATGGTTCTGGAAATATACAACATGTAAGATTTATAAAAATTGCAAAATTCCCCAGGCTTGCCACAGAATTCTCATAGATGCAATTGGAGTTGCATCTTTATTTATACTACTTAATATGCTTCAATACAACAAGCATGCTATCAAAAATCAAAAGCAAGGTTTATTGAAGCAAGTTCTTAGTTGATAAAAGTAAAAACTGCATTTCCAAGTCAGAATTCTTTTAGCAATGTAATGCTTGAGGTTTTCAGGTGGTGTGGAGGGGTGGTGGATCTTGGGGTCTGCTCTTCCCCTGCGGTGGAGGGTCGAGTTTACAACCCTTGAAATGCCCAGGGTGGGTGCACCTGGAGGGATCTTGGTTCTGTGGTCTCTTCTACCCTTCCCCTATTTAGCTCAAAGAATGGCTACCTATTTCCAAGCAGCTTCTCAAATTTCCTCCTTTTGCAGCATTCACCCTGGGTTTTGTTTTTTATTTCTCATTTTAGTACTGGGGAAAAGTGACAGCTGTTGGATTTTAAAAAATCAGAATTTGGATTGAAGTTCTCATACACTTTCTTCCCACTGAAGATAATATAGCATTTAGGCATTTGTTTTTGGCAGCTCCTGTAACTTTTGAGGATCGAGGTAGGTAACACACACTCTAGGCATAAACTGTGAAGAGAAATGAGCAAGACCCCAAAGCTCCCAAATGTAGCCGTGATTCCGCAATGGATGATCCTGAATCTCCACACCTGGTGATCTGCTTCCTATTGATTTTTTTTTAATCAATTGCACCAAGGGGCTTTAGAATTACTCATTAAGGAGATTGAAAAAGAAACAAATTTGGTTCAAGATTTTGTACTGAAAATTTGCACTTTCTGAATCTGAAGTGCCCAGCATTAGGGCTGTGCAGCTCTTACCTCATGCTTTGATGGCTCCATTGCACATGTTCCGTGGCAAAGTGGAAAAGATTTAATGAATTGCCTTGTGGTATAGGAAATTGATTTCTTTAGCAAATATTAGTTTGGGAGTTCCGTGTGTGAAACTGACATGCAGTGTCACACCTAATTTTTTTTTGTTTATTGTACAGGTATATTCAATTTTAGAATAAAAATATTTTTGTGCTTCCCATTGAAGTTCATGTGATTTATTTCAGAGCTATCGTTTGCTTATAATGGAACACATAGAATTAAAAATGCATACTTTTAAAGGCATATCCTTTTGTTATCAGGCATCTGAATGCATCACACCGTTTTATCAGCAGTAGTAAGTACAGACTAGAATAGGGAAGTGACAGAAAATCCATTTGACAGAGAAAATAGGCTCTCCTCCTATGGGTATGTGATTGCATGTGTGTAAGTAACATTATGGCAATCGTAATATGAGGACAGACATCTTTTGGCATCATAATGGCAAATCATAAGATAAAATACAATTTTTAAAGTGTGGTCTGTTTTGGTCACTTGATTATTTCATACTTGCAGCAAATAGAAAATAGACTATGACAAGAGAATCTACTACATGAGACTCAAAATTAAGTCCTAGGTTATATCTCTTTTATAAGTGAAAGGAAATTTACAAGGCAGGTCATCTATTTGGAAAAAAAGGAGGAGACACTATAGTTAGAAATAAACACTCGTATTTTGTTTTCAACATATATTTTATAAAACAAAGAAGCAGCTGTGGTTTCCATAAGAGAATCATTGGGAGTGCATTAAATGGAGTATTTAAAGCTGTGATGTGGAAGTGGGAATTCATACCAATTATCATTACTTCTAATAATTTAGATAGTATTTCCTAGTGTGCAAGAAAATCTCTAAAGTATATGCTCATGTTCATATTTATATTTAGGTTTGGAAACACAAAACAAAACAAAGAAAAAAAATTTTTTCTTTCTGAGGCCTTCCAGGAAAGTCTTATTAGACATGCAAATCCTTTCCGATTATCAGGTGATCAAGGAAGTATTTGCCATTTCTAAAATACTGAACATTAGATTCTGAAGAGAATGCACCCCGAAGAGGGGAAACCTGGTGCATTTAATAATGTATACTTCATTTACAGTTCCGAGTAGGGTTTGTTCTTCTGGCTACGACATTTCCCCCAGTCATAGTTCTGATGTATGCAGATCTCTAAGTACATTTTAAATAGAACAACAGCTGAACGATACACTCAACAGAATTCATGAAGAGGAAATAGACATATTTCGGCATGGGAGAATATTTATGCATTATTTAACAGCAATAATGTTTGAATTCATACATTATGCAAATGCAGTTATAATCAGGAAAATGAAAGAACTTGGACTGTGCAACATCCTTAAACCCACCATTAGGTACCTATTTGTGCATAGCATTTAATACTGCACAATGCCTTACAATGCTACAGTGTGTCACTCGAAGAGAAAAGTTATCAGAGACTAACTGGGTATAAAATGAAAAGTTGATGAACCCCTGATTGCTACCTTGATATTGACTTTTATAAATTTATCCTCAAACAAGTGTAAGCATGTTAATGATAATTAAAATGATATTGGAATAAAATGCACTTCACTCAGTTGTTGCCCCCCATTAAAGCTTTTTCATACCGAGTCAGATATGGATAACTTCATCCTCTCTACCTAGAGAGCCCCACCTATGTGCAGGCACTGTTCTCAGCACTTTACAAGACTTACCTCATTTAATCTTTTAACAATTATTGCATAACAATGCCTTGAGGTAGACACTATTGTTATTCCTATATTACAGATGAGGAAACTGAACCCCAGAGAGGATGAGTAGCTTGCCCAAGGTCACTCAGTATTAAGTGGTAGAACCTTGGCTTTGAAAACTAGAAGTCTGAATCCAAGGTCCATGCTCTTACCCACTATGTCGTATTATTTATGTTACCATGAGAGTTACTCATATTCTATTTCCTTCTTTCAGACATAAACTGACTGCATTAAAAATGATAACAATTGAGCATTTGTTATATCCCAGGCACCATGCCAGCATCAGTGGATGCAAAGCTAAGTAGGCATAGGCTCTGCTCTCCAGAGGCTCACAGTCTAGCAGGGGAGATAACCATGAAACCACACTGCTTTATAGGAGGTTCAGAGATGTGCATGTAGAGAAGGAATTAGACAAGCAATTGGAAGGGCATCTAACCCATCTTGAGGAATAGGAGTAGGAAAGTGAAGGAAAGCAAGGGAAGAGATATCTGTTATTGAAGCTATATCCTACTCACTTTGTCCTTTCCTTGCCTCTAGCTCCTGGCATGGGATTCTGCACAGAAAGAATAAGTAGATCAATTCAATGTTTAATTGGTTGAAGTAGATTCCTCATTCCCAATACCGGGGACCCAGTGACTTTCATGCTTGCGATTCTGGGTGCCACAGTGGCTGGGCGAAGTTTAGAGAAGACATGTTCCCTGAGTTAACTGAAAGCAGTGCTTGGTGACTTATAGAGAATATTATAAGATCCATGACCTTTGCCCTAGGGGAAACAATACACCACCTATGTGAAGTTCTGTGAAATGTCAAGGTGAATTCTAAAACCCCCTCTGGACCCCAGGATAAGGATCCCTGATCTAAAGTTGGGTAAGTAATAAGCCTACCAGTATATAATGGCAATGAGTAAGTATTGATCAGCTGTTCTCTAACTTTCTGGTCTCAGGACCTCTTTACACTTTTAAAACTTATTGAGGAACCCTCCCCTCCTCCACCAAGTTTTTTGTTTATGTGGATTATATTAATTTTCATTTTTCATATTAGAAATTAAAACTGAGTAATTAAAGAACATTGCCTATTAATTTAAAAATATAATAACAAGCCCCATTACATGGTAACATAAAAGTTGTTACAAAGCATAAGTATATTTTTAAGGCAAAAAATAAACATGAATGGCATTATATATGCTTTTGTAAATTTTTTTAATGTCTGGTTCAATAGGAGACAGCTGGACTCTCAGGTCTGTTTCTGTTTTTAATCTGTTGGGATATGTTATCTTGGTTGAAGCATGTAAAGAGAATCTGTTCTCACATAGACATGTAGTAGAAAAGGGAGAAAGACTTTAATACAGTCTCTTAAGATCATTGTGGACATTCTTCTCTGATACCACACCCAAACTTGGCAAGTAGTTGTTTCCTAAAGGTTACTTGAAATGGCAAACCTGAAACCGTATAATGAGCTTTTTGTACTCTGTTACATGAAATCCATTGGCTTTCTTTGCATTTGGGTGGATCTTTTGTCCTTACATGATTTTTATAAAACATTGCAATGGTCTTTTGGAAATATAAGTTCACTGAGTTACGCAGATCTTCCAAATGTTGACATACTTCATTACATGGTATTAAAAAATTGCATTCATTAATATCATCATCAGTCCCATCCAAAAGTCTTTAAGCATTAGGGAGCTGTCAAGCTTATCATTGTGGATACAACTTTTCCCAAATTCCAATTTTCACATGAAATCTTTAGTTTTACCAATGGCAACAAACATTGCCAGTTGTTTTCTCTGAAATGTTCGCTTCATATGATTTTGAGAAAATGTCCTCCAAATACACAAGATGGAGTAATCACAGTCATTCCTTCAATTAAAAACACTGTTGTACAAAGTGGCTTGTTCAGCTCACAACTCAAACAATTGCAAAAGTTCTTCCTCTCGAGATAAAACGTGTACTTCTATATGCAGCCAAAGTGCCTTGTATCTTCTTCCCATTTTATTATCTAGATTATTAAAAACTATATTCAAGAGTCAAGTGCCAATGGAGTTAATTTTTACTGTTTCATGACAGGCATTACTAATGAACCTGGCAGTTTTTACAGAACTGTGACTGTGTGACAGTTGAATAACATGACTATATTTTACTGTTGAATGTTATCGCCTCGATTTTGCTAAGGCACCAGAAGTCTTTTCCACCATTGCTTTTGCACCATTATTGCAACCCGTCAACACAATAAAAAAATCAAATATCTTAAGTATGATTATGGAGGTAGTCTTTACCTTGCAGATGCCCCCAAAAACTCTTAAGGACCCTAGTGTTCTGCATTCCACACTTTGAGAGCCACTGGTTGTAGAGGACACAAAGAAAAAAAATCTATGGAGGAAGGTTGAAAAGAGTTTTGAGGAAAGCTGAAAGGTTCGAAGAAAAGAACTTTTCAGGAAGAGGAGTTAACTAATAAAAGTAATAATATATGCCTACGAGCGTTTACAGTAGGCTGCACACTTCGTGGATGTACAACATATCAATTTTAACATTGGATTATTCCGGATAAGAATGTGAGCCTTTTGAAAAGGCCTACAACTGCAATTTTTGACCTTAGCGTCTTAAACACACTAATATGTATTTCTCTGGGTAGAATTTAAAGAAGTGAATGGGAATGGTAGAAGGGAATTGCACTCATCTGGCTGAAAATAGAAATTAAAAAAAAAAAAAATCTCACAAAACAAAGGCTTTCTAGAGTGAACTTAAATTGTGAACACGTGAGCTTCAAAGAGTCCAGGTTCAGGGTGGAGTGTTGACAGAGGCAGGACTGGAGAAGCAGGAGAAGGCTGTTCTGCAGTAATTAAAACCAAACTGAAGAAGCCGGAAGATGCTTGTTATTCTGTGTTTTCTTAGCAGTGTGTTCAAGCTGCCACGGAGGAGGCTCCATTAGCATTTACTTTACAAATCTCATTTCTTCAGAGGTCATAGCTCAAGCTGAAAATTCACTTCTGGTAGAAATTCCTTACCTTTCCATTGGCCCATGTCACAAATGCAATGCTTCCTAAGTTTGTTTTAGTTGTCTAAATATTGTAGGGTAGCCTGGTAATAAATCAACTTTATGCAATATTTTTCTACTCTTTATCTCTAGTCATCTTGAAACACTAAGGGTTTCTTGCATTAGGGTAGAATCCTGTACAATACATAGATCACTGATAAAAAGATAATTTTGTGTTGTGAAACAGGTTAATAAGAAAGAATATTACTAGCCATTCATCTTTCTGCCTCCAAGGCAAAGAATATCTTCCAGAGAGATAGCAATCGATGTCTTTTTAAAAATACAGTGATAATTTTGCCACCAAGATTACTGCCATATGGATGGAAACTTGAGGTAGAAAGTTATCCTAAGCTTCAAATTTCATTCATACTTTGTGATTTCCTTGACATCACCATTTCTTTAAGCACAGTTAAGGTATATCGTGTAGAATCTTTCATATAGTCCAATATGCAGTTATTTCTGGGACTAGGTTGGCATTTGGTGGTGTTTCCTGCCAAGGTATTTTGCAAAGGAAATCACTGTGCTTTGGTATTCCATGCATGATGTAATCTGCTGGGACATTGAGTACCTACCACACAAATAAAAATATGTGCGCTCAGCAGCAAAAAAAAAAAAAAAAAAAAAAAAAAAAAAAAAAAAACAAAAAACAAAACAAAAAAAACCCCAAAAAACCTAGAATAAACAAAATCTACACTGGTCTTCTGACCTCTGTGGGTCATAGTCACACCAAAAAGAGGACTAGTAAGTACAAAGCTTTGGAGATAAAAGTAAATGAGATCAGGTGGTAGTCTTCTGTTTCTACCCAGTTGGAAGAAAATACTTTTTTGGTCTGGAATGTTCTAACATCCATACTTGGCTTTGTAACTAATGTAGTGATTGAACACATGTAAGTAATTCTAGACTAGGCATAGATGGTAGATTAATGGAAGAACTTTCTGTTTGTGCAATCTGTTACACTACGCAAATGGGCTCTCAAAGATCTTTTTGGGAGGTATCTTTTTTGGAAGTTTACATAAGAATCACAGATTTCAAAAAAATCATAGCGATAAAGGAGACTTTGGAGATGGTCTACTACTAACCATTCATTTTTTAGGTAAAATATATTTTCAGCTCTTTAGGGTCATATCAAGTGAGGGTCAACCTCTAGATGGGAAATAGGCCAGACAACTCCTTGAATTCCTTTCAAAACCTAAGTTTTCATGATTTAAAGACAGATATGAAAATACTTGCATTGAAATAAAAGCCCTCCACACATTCTAGCTATTATTATTATCTTAACTATTGGTTAGGTCCTGAAGAGTAAAACAGTAACAATAAATCCAGGTCTGAGAAAAAGGCTGCGTCTCTACAGAGCCTTTCAGGGGAAATGAAAGCAGCGTTAGCATGCTGAATGGTCTTAATGGGGAGCAGTTGAAAAGAGCTGAGAATTTCCCAATCGACAGAAAAATGGCATAGGTGTCATTTCAATCTCATAGAACCCTAAAACAACAACAACTAAAAACTTTGTTCCCTTTGTGAGTCAGAATAAATATGGTCTAAAAAGAGGCCACTGGAAGGAAGGATGGTGTTTGTTTATTCCCAATGAATACTGTAACTGTGATATATTTATAATATGGATGCTTTTGTTTTTTGAGGTAGAGTACACCTCCCCCACCGCGCATACACATTCTGAGCTGAAATGTGGCACCAGGAGCTTTATCCTGCACAGTTTCATCATTAATAGTGTTATCATTAATGCAAATGTTGACACATTATCTACACAACCATTTTCTAGTAAGGAAATCCACAAATAATACTTGACATCTTGTTTGCATAGCAGCTACACGGTGTATTTTTCACTGTTCTTTATATCTTTACTGCATCTTGGAGCTCCACATCATTTTGGCCTAGTTCAAATTTTTTAATATTCAAACCTGAGTCAACATCAAAATACAAATCAGTTTCAACATGATTTTCCACGCTAACACTCTTAGGATCTCTACAAATATCATCACGTTGATTACTAAACAGTTTTAAGATTCAATGATTTCATGCTAATTTTTTTTTGCCCACTAATATGATTTGTGGACCTTCATAGTATCCTTTTTTGGGTATGATTTTTTATTTCTCATTTTCTTTTTAGAAATACATTCTTCATTAAATGTGTAATTTTTAATACTGCTCAAGGTTTTCTAGGATCCTTGATGTAATGATACTTCAATTATTTTAAACTATTGTTTGCAATGCAGTTAAGCAAGATACTGTGAATCTTGAGCACTAGAATTTCATCTGTGTGACTAGAACCATTACATAACTATTGCATACTTGCTATCAATTCTGCAGGATTTAAATCAGAAACAATCTTTTAAGGGCTATACTTCACCATAGGATGCAAACATCTCAGCTCCTAAGAAAAACATTGTAGAGAGGGTTTGCTAATTGATTTTTCCTTAAGAGCAATCTGTTTCTCTTCCAGTTTATTATAGAAAACACTGGCATGTGTCATTTTTCCAATATTTGGAGCTCGCTGCTCTAATAAATTCACATATCAGATGATGCTCTCTCCCTGTCTGATGGGAGGATGGTGTTGGGCAGAAGAAGGTCACAATGATGTTAAATTTGCTGCTGAGCAAAGGATCAAAGTGTAAATGGAATCTTGAAGCTGGGAAATGTGAGTGTGCCAGTGTAAATAATCTATTAATTATTGACAGCTAAGGGACTGAAAATTCCTATTTAGTCATGACATCTTCATTTTCACACTGACTGAACCATTTCCGGCATTTTTAAAATTAAAGTTTTCTTTTACTATAGACATAAAATACTTCAATTTGTACTAAGTCTCTGCTGGTGCTTTCTTATTTTGACATTTTTCTCTGATTTCTGAATATTAAAGCAATATCGGATATGACAAAAATCAAGAAAGGAGCCAAGTATGAGAACAATGGTATTAGGATTGCCCACACATTACACATTTAAAAGATTCTGTCCCTACACAAAGGAAAACAAACCCCGGGGAAAAATGTAAGTGATGTTTGAGAAGCTTCAGGCATGTTAGCTACTTATAGAAGCCACATGGCATTGAAGGTGCTGACAATTAGGAGACCATTTAGCAGATATGGCAGGACTGTAGGTCATTTTTCAAACGTTTTGAAATGTATCCAAAAAAAGTGCAATGCAAATATAAAACATTTTAGTGTCTTTGCTGTATTTTTTTAAAATTATTATTAAACAGTGGGCAACGACATGATACCTTGATATGTTCAGTTTCCATATTTCTATGCATCATCAAGATTTATTTCCAGCATTAGCTATTTAGTTAACTGAAGTAACTGATACTCTGTTCATCGCATTTTCACCCGAGAGAGTGAGAATGTAGCCTAACGAAAAGGTTGGCACCGTACGAGAACATCCTGGGACATCTGAGGCACAGTGGGTTGGTGCCCCTGCCATGTGGGGGAACAGCTTTTATTAATAGCGCACTTCCATTGATGAGGTAATGTGCAGACCTTTGATGACTATAAAGACCATCTCTTCTGGGTTTCTTAACAAAATAAAAGGTTGAATCAGGTTCCCTGAAGTTTATGAACCCCTTTTTTGTACATTTGGGTCAAGTTTGAAGCCCAAATGGGCCAATTTATGTTTTCAGGTTAGTTTTGCTTTGAGTGGAGGAGATACATTTGAACCTTCCATTCAACAATCCAGCTCAGGGGATGTGAATAAGAGCAACTGTTCACACGAGCCCTGGCGCCCCTCCACCGCTGGGTTTCCTACTGCTGGACTGCTGGTCCGAACTGGCTTTAAAGGAATTGACACCAGGAGGAGGTCTTTCATGTTTCTCTAACTTTGATTTCACACTCCCTGTTACTGATCATTTATGATAAACTGGAGCCTTTTGAGGTGAGCAATGTCATAGTACTGTCTACATTTGAAATGACACAATTTTGATGCATTTTACAACCAATATATATATAAGATACATGATTAAAATTTTTTTATTACATTTATTTATTTTTGAGAGACAGAAAGAGACAAAGCACAAGTGGGGGAGGGGCAGAGAGAGAAGGAGACACAGAAGCCGAAGCAGGCTCCAGGCTCTGAGCTGTCAGCACAGAGCCCGTCACGGGGCTTGAACCCACACACCTGAGATCATGACCTGAACCAAAGTCATTCAACTGACTGGGCCACCCAGGCACCCCTAAAATATATGATTTTTAAAGAAATGTTTTAGATAATATGCCAGATAGGGAAAGAAAAGCAAGAGGGAAAGTTACCATGGGACACATTTAAGAATAAGGAATTTAATGATATCATTTGTTTAAAAGAAGAAAGAAGGTAGGAGGGTCAGTAGAGAAGAAATCCATCAGAAGTTAAGCCATTATTCCTAATAGAAACACATAGTAGGGATGAGTCTCTGTATCCTGTCTTCAGTTTGGAAAGATATTTTTCTTTCTTGCGGCGATGCTATGCATCATGTGTTCCAAACATCAACAGCGTCTGAAATGAAAGAAATATGGATCCAACCTTATTACTTAAGACAAGGAAGATACTAGCTCAGCCATAGCCCGGGTGGTACACGAAATGCTCATTCTTCCCAGCAGAGGGCGCTAGTAACCAGTGCACACCAGCAACACATGATGGTATTTCCCATAAGATAAATAACCATATTTCCAATACATCACAAGCCACAGTAATGAGAAGCACCAGTTGTTAGTTTTGTTGTTGTATCATGACATAATATCTTTTATTTATCCCAGCGAACATTTCCAATCCCTATAGATTCAATGGAAATATCAATATGGGGTTCAAAGCCCTCTCTGTGTCCGGAATGGGTCTATTAAAACAAATCCACACAGGTGTTTTCACACTTCTGAATAAAAGGAACTTTTCTGACTTTCTCACACTAACACTTCTGCTCACTTAAGCAGGATTTCAAAACAAGACAGCAGCAATCATAAACACCTGAAATCTTTGAATGGATAAAATGGTGTTTTTAAGAAGTATGGGTCTGCTGCCCCTGTAGGAACTTTTTACTCAGGGAACACAAAGTTCAGCAAATATTGATTGCACAGATATACTCCAAAAATTCTAAGTAGCAATCTCCTTACATAGTTAGATGTTATTTATGAAACCATCTTTTTACGTATTTAAATATTAACGTTAACTTGGCAGCCTGCTGTTACTGAAGTTTAATTCCTTACACAGTGACAAGTGTTTCAAACATAATTTCTCGGAAAGTGACAAATATTTCAAACATATTACCAAAATGTTATTCTCAAACTTTAACTAAAGAACTTTGGTCCTTTTTAGCACCTTGTACCTGAAGTACAAAAGGGAGAAGCAATGGAACTTTATATATCTCGACTATTCTTCAATAAAGTTACCTATAAAAACCAATAGTAAACATCTCTAAGTCACTGACAAGAAAGAGTTCCTTGGAATGTTTCCATATAGTAGCAATCTCAAAACATTATTATTGAGTGATGGTTATCTAAATATAAATTCTAAGTATGTTCTTATTGAAAAGACATTTTATGGAACGTTTTTTAATAATTTTTTTTAATGTTTATTTTGAAAGAGAGAGAGTGAACAAGTGCAAGTGTGGGGAGGGGCAGGGAGTGGGAGAGGGAGAGAGAATCCCAAGCAGGCTCCACACTGTCAGTGCAGAGCTCCATGCAGGGCATCTCACGAACCTTGAGATCATGATCTAAGCCAAAATCAGGAGTCTGACGCTTAACCAGCTGAGCCACCCAGGTGCCCCTAGAGCATTTTAAATTAAATTAATGTGTTTTAAACTTCCCATGTATCTTTATATACACATGTGCTTAACTTTGGATCTTTGTGAATCTCATTTGGGGACCCAGACTATACGAAAATGTTTGGCAATAAAAACTATGAATGTACATTGTGCATCATTGAAACGACACATTTTACTGAAATATAGACTGAAAATATAGACTTTCACTGAAAATATAGGCTATAACATTGGTCAATCAGAATTTTGAATTTTGCTCCTCATATTTTCTTATCATTGGCTTATAGATAGCATCTGTCCTGCTTTCCATCACAGTCATGCCCACATGAGTGTAGAAAGAATTATATTCTGGAATATGGTAAGATTTATGCCATTTTGAATGGATTATATCAGGTTGCCTGAATTTTTAATACCCCTTTCTTGTCACGGAATAGAGAACTTGGTTATTTTTGGCTTTCATTAGAGTTCTCACTTCAGAGTTGGTTAGTATGAGTTTCTGCTTTCAAAGCTGACATCTCTTTTCTTTTTAGCATCTGTTACATAAACAGGGTGAATAGCTACAGGGCTCCAAAATTGTGAAGGAAGCAGCCAGCCCGCTTATTCTTCACTAGCCAGTGTAACTGACAGCACTTAGCTCTCTCCATCCTGCTGGCTCAGTTCTGCAGGGAAGCACTGTTGTGCTGCCTTCCTGACACCGAGGTGCTGACAACACACAGATCCGAGGCAAAGAGTGTTGTTGGGAGGAGAGCAGAGGAAGGAAGTCTGGTGGTGAGAATGAAGATAATAAAGGAAATTGTTAGTACTTCTGTAGTGGTATTTTGCATATGCATCTCACCAATTGCCATACCATCCTTCTGAGCAATCTATAATTATTATGACATCTTCTTTTTAAAAATTCTATATACATATTTGTATGTATACATATACAATTGTATATATATACATATGTATGTATATATATAATTTTTAAGTGAAAAGGAGGATTCATTATCTAGATAGAAAAATTTATTTTCTTTTCTGTTCTCTAAACTTATGTTAAGGCAGGGATTGGGCAAATCAAAATGCCTGAAACGGCAAAGGAAATAGCTCGTACAACAAGAAGCTTCAGTGTAGAGTGGCTCCAGGGCAGAACGATGGCCTCAAGGACTGAACATTTGCCATGGACTTTCTGCTCTGCTGTTCTCTGAGCACACCAGATTCATGATCGGCTTGTGTGTTCATGGTCATTAGGTGGCTGCCACAGCCCCAGGAGTCATAGTTCACATTGTCAAACAACACAGGGTCTTAAAGAGAGCAAAGTCTGGTGCCTCAAATTGTAACATTTCACCTTGGAGCTCCAATGATGGCTTAATTCTCAAGCTCCGTGGGAAAGCAAAATGGCTCCATTTGGTGGCCCTGCCTCTTGGATTCAAGTACATCACAAAAACAAAAACAAAAACCTTAAGATCAGAGAATTTAAATAATTTGTTGCAGGATCTTGAGGCACCTACAGAACATGGTGCCCATTGTTCTAAGTCCAGTGCTCTGCCCTGAAAGGTGTTTGGGTTTAGAGAAGACAGCCATCACACACATCGATTTATTTTTGTGTACTTCTCTGTACATGGTGGGCACTCAATCAACATCAGTTGATTTGATTTTAGGTTTAAAAATAAAATTAAGATGAAGCTTCCTTGGGCTCTTTGACTATGCTCTCTTTCTGGCATTTCCCTGTGTTAAGTTTAATTGAATTTGAACCCCATCAACTGTGAGAAATGTCCAGAACCCAGCTATCTTTTCTTTGTGTTTACTTTGTGCCAATATCAGCATATATGGGGATCATCAGAATTAGTGAGCTCATTCTGCTGCGTTAGGATCCTAGTCCCACTCTCGATCGGTGATCAGCCCATTAATCAGCAGCACTTTTTGAACACCTCCACTAGTACTCCATTCTAACTGCTCTGAAATATGTAAGATGTAGTGCTTTTGGCAAGAAGCTTGGAATATATTTGGAGGGACATATCAAGTCCATGTAAAATCCTGGCTAATGATTTTAAGGTGTTTTGTATGCATCAAATAAATAAGCTCTCTGGGTGTCCAGTACACAAGTAAGAATAAGATGTGATCTGGCCCTTGGCAGGTGAACTGGCCTCAAGGGAACAGAATAATAACTCTGATGGAGAAGCTCTGCTTGAATTTTATGAACATGAGTTTTCTCAGATATCTGCAGTTGTACCACCTGGCGAGGTTAGAACTTAACATGTCTCAGAGGCATAAGCAGGACCTGGAAAACTGGGGCAATTGCTTAGGGCTGTGAACTCTGTGCAGTGAAAACAGTGATTCAGAGAGTCAGCCTTTGGGGGGCAAAGGAGGATGTTTTTGTTTAGGTAGCTTTAATTAAGATGCAGAGTTTGATCTATCCAAGCAAAGAATCAGCCAATATATGTGCCCATCATCCCCAACACAGAGTCCACCAGTCCACACATCCCCTTTTATGACTTATTTAATATAGTTTTCATTTAAACCTAATTTCACTAACATTATCAAGAGTATGTGCTCAGCAGACTTGATAGCAAGAGTTCTCTGATTGGTTGCTTCTTTCCACAGAGCCTCTGAAGCTTGGATCAAGAATAGAGGTGCAGATTTGGAAGCCAACAACAGGAGATGACTTTTGACACTGGGAGGGAGGATGAGCTATCTAGTAAAAAATTGCACAGAGGAAAGCCAGAGATAAGGTCTCGAGGATTGCTCATAAAGTCAATCCTAACCCCAATTGCCTCTGGGCTTTGATGCCTCTTTTGTAAAAGGAAAAAAAAAAAAGGATTATAATAGCATCCACCCCAGAGGGTTTTGTGAAGTTTTAGTGAGTTAACAGATGCAAAGCACTGAAAGTTTCTTGGTAGATGAAGTGTTCTCTACTGTTATCAAGACTAGTCACCTCATGCCCCCTTTCTCATTCTTCTCCCTCTACACATCTCTCCTGCCATTGCTAAGCTGCCCCAGGGTCCGCACACCCTCCCTGGGTGTTTGCCACCCTCTGCCAAGCCTCTCTTGAGGGATATGTGGACCTCCAGACCTTGCTACTTGCCATAGTCAAAACTTAACTGTTCCATTTTAAGCCCCACTAACTCTGCCACGGGCGTTTGCATTTTAACCAGACAATGCCTTAATGTGAATGAATGTCTCTACTGCTGAGATCCCAGACAGGGACAGTGATTTCCGGATACAGGGCTCTCTCTGTGCCCTCCTCACAACACACTTGTAAGCAGCATCCTACTCACGTGATAACTTGAAAGCAGGAGAGATGGCAAAATGGTGGTGAAGAAATAGGGACAGCCAAATGAGCAGTGATGAAAGCCATCAAGTTATTGCCACAGAAACCAAGAACCGATCAAAAGAGAGAAGTGAACAAATTTGTCGTCATTTAAAGCCTAAAGACACATTTAATAACATTTCTTAATTTCTTTAAGTTTCTGTCTTTTTCCCACTATGGAAGAAATCTGCCCGATATAACATAAACCACTAATATTGTGCTCTAGGCAGAACATGGCTCTGTGAGCCAATGCAGGCTGGTTTCAGGGAAACTAACAACATTATTGATTTTAGTCAAGCTCATTAGAATCAGTGTTACATGCCCTCTTCCTCTACCAGATTGTATTTGGACTTCATTATGAAATCTCATTACATTAAAAGGAGGCAGCAGCGAGTTCTGTAAATAAAAAATTTCCAAAGATGGATTTGTTAAAATTAGTATATCTGTGAAACCTGCTTTGGGTATCAATCTGTCAAGAAACAGAATCATATATTTTCTGATTCTACCATGCTTTTTTTTTTTGTATTGGGAATATTCACCAAATCTAGCAGCATACAGAATCTCCACTTGTTTTCCTGTTAGCAACCTCTGTGCAACATATTGTTATACAACCTGGGTAAGACATCACATCACATAATGACTACAGACAGCTTGAAGGGATGAACATGCGTTTTTTTCCCTTTCCATACAGCTTGGTTACACAATAGACTCATGAATCCCAAACAAGAGCTATGGAAATGGAGTTCAGTCTACAGCCGGCCTGGCCTGGGTTTTTGGAGTGCAGGGATATGGAGGACTAGGAGACACTTGAAATAACTCCCATTTCTGCTTCAATATGTGGCATATCATTTGGGTGAGGCGGCTGAAGTGAATTGATAAAATTGATGGAAATGAACCGACAGAGGAAATTACTTTTCCAAAACAAACAGTTACAATCTGTACTTTTCTCCCAGACACTTGCTCCCGTGTCTGTTTATTCAGCACCAGCAAGCACAGTCTTGTAAAAACTGGAGAAAATGATGAACACCATGTATCCAGAAATCTCAGTATCAGTACTCTCTCACCCAAAATTATAATTATAAACTCAACAGCAAACCACAAGCGTGGCTTCAGTTGGCACCGAGGAGCAATCCTGGGGTTGCCATTGGGGAAGTCGGGATGGGTAAGCAGTCAGATGGGTTCCTGAAGAAGCAATCTGTAGAGGTTCCTGTAGTAAACTGCTTGCCTGCATTTCTCTATCTACATTATACCCAGCCACCCAATGTAAACTTGCCCTCCCTTTGTCCCAGGATGCTGCCCTCCTTCCCACTCAGCTGACATTTAGGATCTCTATAGTTCTGGGCATTTATCTAATCTCTTGTGTTAATTCTGACATGGGGAGAAAGATGTAAATACCAAGATACTGAAGATACTGAACAGAACGTGACCATGTAGGGAAAGCCATGCAAAGAAGTTAAGAGCAGAACTCCCAGGACTCAAGTCTCCTGGAAAAGGCTGACAGTTGAAGTCACAGGCTGGTTTCTCCCATCTCTTTTAACATGGTTTGCCCCATTCACCATACCCTATAGATTAGTAGTGGGGTCACAGATTTACTCAAACCACAAACAAGAAAAAATAGCAGCTTTATATTTCATAATTGATCTAAGTCTTCTTTATGAAGACTCTCCTCTCCCCTGGACACTTTGAGTTGCCGACTAACAAGATATCTGTCTCCTCTGCTTTGAATGTTCACATTTTGGCCATTGGTTCATCCATCTGGCCTCCTCCCAGGACTGCCTGTGTGTCATTGCTCCTGTACCATGGGCACTTGGCTTGGTCCCAAATGCTGGGGATGTCCTAGATATCTGAGGGCTGGAACGCTGCTCCCAGTGCTCCTGAGTTCCCCTATAACTGTATGTATTTTATTAACACCTCCTCTTGGGATATGACTCCATGATGGGGGCCAGAGGTGACAGGAGGAGGAGGCAGATTATATGCATATCTAAATGCATATTCTTCCCTTTACATCTGCTTCTCTTCTTCCTGCCATTCCTCAAGGCTGGCAAGATTCTGTTTTACTTCCTTTTCCTATCTAATCAGGACTTGTACACCCTACATTCTCTTTGCAAATCCCAGTGTTATTAACTCATTCCCATTCATCATTGAAGTTTACAGAAAGAAACCAATTCACCAAAAAAGGATTACAATTCAGAAAGCATTTCAAAAACATTGTACTCATCACCCACTGTTATATTGGTGGAGGTAAAATTTGAGTGGAATTATAAAATATTGGGATTTTCTCTTTCCCATACAATCTTTTTTCACAGTGTCCATTTTCAGAGACAAAACCAGAGATGTGTATTTTCCTAGCTTCCATGTTGTTCAGCTAGATACCTTAGCATCATTAGAATCACCTAAAATTATTTAAAGCACATAGGTATTTACTTTCTTTTTAGTCACCACAGGATTCTTGGAAAAGTTGTGTGGAACTGGTAGCATAAACTATCAAGGGTTGTGTATCAGTCTGGTTATTATCTGCCTGCAGTTATATTTACAAAATCCCCTTGCAATGACTTCATTATAGCCCTTCAAACCAAAGAGTCTCTCACTCCTAGTTTGTAGCATTGTATATACAGAGGCATTAGGTTATGAAATTAGTTTTCTAAGCCTTAGCAGAGGGGGGAAATGATCTCATTGTAGTCAACATTAGTCAATAGTTCCCTGGGAGTATATTATGCAACTCTGGATAGAAGATATCACAAAGTGACAGTACATTTCTTGGGAGGCAACTGGGACTCAATCATTTAATATATATTTATTCAGCAAATATCTCTTGGACTGTACATGCCAGCTCATGTTTTTCGGTGCTGGAGACAAAAAGGTAAAGTGTTAAATAGGGTTGATAAAGTCTCTTCCCTGAAGAAGCTTGCGTGCCAGCAAATAAAATAAGAGAGAGGGATATAGGCAAGTATGAAGAATATCTCAGTACCTTCAAGAGTGTATCCATCAGAAGCAGCGCAACCTTAGGGAAGGGAGGTGATGCGATTTGTTGACTATAAATAGTAGAAGGACTGAATTTTAGAAAAAGGAGGAACTTGCATTTCTGTTGGGTCTTGTTCCATAGAACAGGACTAGGATCAATGGGAAGAATTGGTGGGGTGGCTCTCGCTCAGTATAAGAAAGAATTTGCTAGCAATTGGAATTTTACTACATCTGTCTCTATACAACCTCTATGCACTGCTGATTGAAATCTAAATGGTGAGGCTGCTATGGAAAACAGTCTGGCAGTTCTTCAAATGATTAAATGTACATTTACCATATGACCCAACAATTCCACTACTAGGTATATATATAAGAGAAATGAAAAGAGAAATGTAACACGCCAATACAAAAAGTTGTGCATGAATGTTTACAGCATTATTATTCAAAATAGAGAAAAGGGGGAGACAGTCCAAATGTCCAATAAAAGATAATGCAATATTAATTGGTTGTAAAAAAGAATGAAGCACTGATACATGCTACCACATAGATGAACCTTGAAAACATTATTCTAAGTGAACGAAGCCAGTCACAGAAGACCACACTATTATGTGATTCCGTTCATGTTAAAGTACAGAATAGGAGATATCTGTAGAGACAAAAATTATATTAATGATTGTTTAGGGCTTGGAGTAAGAGGGATTAGAAATGAGAGCTGAAAGGGATTCAGTTTCTTTTTAAGGTGATAAAAATGTTCTGAAATTGACGGAGATGATAGGTGCACATATCTGAGACTATACTAACATTGTATGCTTTAAGCAAACTGTATGGCATATGAGCTATATCTCAATAAAGCTGTTAAAAAAGAAGTAATATTTGAATCTGTGATTTGAAAATGGTCTCAAATGTAACACTTGACTTCTCTAATCAGATTATGAGACACCCCAAATTATAGCTTCTACACAAAGGAAAAGAGAGGGTCTATTTCAGACTCCATTTGAGCCTTTAAATTCGTTATTTTAGCAGGTATGCAAATCATAAATTCAGTCTTTGATGATTTGAAAGATAATCCCTTCCTTTTTTAGGGCTTACTGTGTCTTTTGTCCTAGGTCCTCATTCCTAGAGGTGCAAAAAACTGTGAGGTGCAGAAGACTGAGGACCTGGGAGAAATCTTCCAACCAGCTGCCACTCTCTATCTCCCAGTGAATACTTACCAAAAAGGATAATTATAAAAATGAATATATAATGAAAGGGGGATATTCTGTTCATTGAAAGATTCTTAAAATGGATAATAAGGAACAAAATATTAAATAATTTCAAAGTTTTATTATCTCTTATTATATGACATGATGCAAATTTTGCTTATTGCCACATATGAAGTATGTGCCTCAGTAATAGTCCTATTTAGAGTTAAAGAAACAAAGTTCAGACAGACTGTAACTTGCCTCAAATCACATCGTTTTTGGCTAGTGGCAGAGGAGTATTTGAATCTGTGTCTTTCCCATCAAAGTCTGTTGGCACAAAAGTTGCCTCTGAAAAAAGTGGACCAAGGCTGTAGCTTGGGTCTTTTAACTGCTAAGGAGCACAAAACAACACAGGTGTAAAAGGGAAATCTGGGTCCCTCGGCAAAGTGACGATGAGTGAGACCACCTCCACAAGGGAGTTCTCCCACTATTTCTTAACTGCTCAAGGTCCTCAAAATCAAAATTTCCTTATTTCATGACTACTGTATTTGCATGACCACATCCTGTCTCCCTTGTCTTTTTCTCTTACTTTCACCCCACACAAATTACTAGCTGTTGAGCTGCCAACAAACCAGAGCTCGCCCGGTGCTTCTCGCACATCTCCAGGAACGATGTCAGACCAGCTCGGCTCATGTTCATATTCTCCTTGGCTGATGAAATATTTAAACGGTGCTGATAGCCTCAGATGGCATTTTAGATGCTGAATACACCACCCTGTGGGTCTCCTTCCAGAGGAATGGTGGGCTGCAGTGCCCTGCCTCCATTTCTTTCCCGTGTTTATGCTAAAAGTGACACTTCCCCTTCATGCTTTTTAATCAAAAGCAGCTCATCACCAGCATTAAAAAAAAAAAAAGCCGTTTCTAGTAGGCTTGACTGGCCAAGTGCACACAATTAGTAAGACCTTTTGGAGGAAGAATTTACAGAAAATGCTCCATTCGTTGACTTTCAATTAAAATGATAAGAGCAACAGATCAAGTGATAGGAAACCTGTTGCCTTTCTGTCAACCCTGTGGCTGGTGCGTGGTGGGAGAGTGAGGTTCTCTTTGCAAGCACAGGTGAGCAGGTCATTTCGAGTGCAGCTTTTACACCCAAGCTAATTGATGAAGACATTTTCATTTTGACCTGATCCCATAGAAAACAGACAAACAAACCCAAAACACTTGTCAAAGAGCTGTGCTAACACAGGTAAGGTTAATAGGTGTGAGGGACTAGACTTTCCTTAATATTAATCAAAAATAATTTGAGCTTTAACACGATGGCCTTGCTCCTTAATTTTGATGGTAAAAATCAGAACATTTCCCTTCAATGCTGTTAATGGGGTCAGTCTCTGAGTCTGAGCTGGTTGCCATGCCGTCAGTCCTGTGGAATCCTAAAAACCATCATCATTTGTTTCTAAACAGATCAAGAGCTATTTACCATCTCAGTGTTTTGTGCACAGCTGGGTGTCTGGCAAATGTCCAATATCCATTAACATTTAAAAATTAGTCCCATAATGCATCTTTTCTAGAGCTTGAGAAGTACACACAGTGACACATGTTGGGAACCAATTACACTTGCGCTACCATTAGTCTGGCTGCATTCAACTTCCCAGTAAATGCAGGCTAATTTAGTTTCCAGAATAGTGTGTCTAAATTCATACAATGACCTTAGAGAAGGCTGAGTATCTAAAGATTTAAAGTGGAACAAACCGCTTAGCAAGAATATTACTTCCCATAGTGAAACATGAGAATACATTATGTGACGATTCGCTAAATTTCTGCAAGTTTCCTTTTAATTCATCCTTTTTAAAACTTCCAGGCAGAGTGAGTCAGGAGGACACAGACTACCAGATTTCAGTAACCATTTCTATTCCCTTGGTCTGCAAAGCTAATGTCACTTTGTATGTTAGCAAGTAATTTGAAATGTGTCTATTCTTTCTCACTTCTGGGGATATAACTGGGTTACTTTATTCTATTTGCTTAATGGGTGAACAAATTTTGTCTTCAGAGTAGAACACTTCAAATTCTATTTGAGAGTCATATTACCTGATTGCTTAAGATGAGTGTAGCAAACTCTGTAATTGGTGTGTTAGTAAAAGGTTGACAACAGAGGAGTTCAGAAATAAATACTTTCTGAAAAGTGTTCTTTAAACTTACACTGTCTAGAAAAATTCCTCTAATAATATCCAAGGTGAAATAGGGAGTGGAATCTATCTGGGGAGCAGCCAGTAGAGTCTCCCTGCTCCTTCTCAGGTGTCCATTCAGCTTTCTGTAATCAGGATGGAAAATGATTGGCTTCTCTGTCTGATGATTCTGGGGCATGTATTGTACCAAGCTTATCTTAGCTCACTTAGTCTATGTCATGCTGTTTAATAAAGCTAAATTGCTCACATAAACAGAATACAGTGCCATGGGCTTTTAGGATTCAGAGGTGGTTTAAAAATATAATTTTTCACTAACATTCAACAGAACAATTTAGCAATAGCTTACAGAAAATTGCAGGAAAGCAGTAATTTTCCAAATGTGCACAAACTGATTCAGCAATTTACAAATTAGAGACTTTGGGGGTGGTTAGGGATGTGCAGTGAGCTAGCAGAGTTGTCTTCTTCTAGGGGAGATTTCCCATGCCTCAGGCCATGCTGAGGAACATTGTTCCATTATTTCCCAAGCATCTTGAAATATTGCCTGGCAAACCTCCTTTTGGAGGTTATAATTGTTAAGTTAAAAATTACATTGACTGAATTGATTTAAATTGCATTGATTTTTCTAGGAAATGCCATGGCCTCTGTAATTTAACAGTAGTTTTAGTGATTTGGAAGCATATATTAGGATCTCCTTTGGTATGCTCTTATTTTGAAAAGACTATATATTATTATAATGTTTTGGGTTGAGGTTCTTTTAAACATCATAGGAAACACAACTGTCTCATCAGGGCTGTTGATTTGTACTCTCAACTGAATTAGGAGTTTGGGGTTAGAATTTTTTCTATTGTTTGTGGAGTGTGAGTCATAGTTACTGCTGAAAATTTATAGAATAGGCAGATAGGCATACTAGATTAAAATAATAAAGAATAAGTGTGCCAGTTGGGGAAAACATTCAAACCTATCATTTTACAAAGCTGTCTACATTGTATGTTTCCAGGTCATTCTTTTAGTGTAGAGATTAACCCAATGGGTGTAGAAGAATTTGATTTATTGGATGAAGAGAGGTTGAGAATACTTCATTTTAACAACCTCAAAGGTAAAGATTTTATCTATAACAGTAATTTGAATGTGTGTCCTGCGTAAAATAACCAGTTTAAAACAGGCTGGGGGAAAAGGTGCATTTATCTTTTGTATAAAAGGCATGCAGGGTTATAATCTCATCACATGTACAAAAAAAAATCCCCTTTACCATTGGAATCGTGAACAAGAAATGTATTTCCTTCAACTTAATTATTTAGTTTCCTACTAAGAAGTTGCTCTGCAGAGGTCAATTATCCTTCAGGGATATCCTGGAAGAAATGAACAATTAGCTTGATTTTCTGTTGAATTTGGAGCTTGAGACTCAGTATGTGATCTATTAAAAACAGGAGATAATTCCTCTTAAACCATGTCCTAATCTACATGGGAGTCTTACACTGCAGGTAAGAAATCAGCAAAGTAATCCAATCCACCACCATGGGGCCGAGACTGAGTATCTTGATACACAACAATCATGGCTTCAAAACATTAAAAGAAAAATCTCTCATGGGGAGCAATGAAGGATAACAGAATTCACTCTTCTTATGAAGTGAAAAAACCTTATGAAAGAGAAATGCCATTTGATTTTTTTTAACTAAACAGAATTGCTCAAATCTGATTAAAGGGAGTAGTGGCAAACATTGTAATTTGGGGTAATCAGAAGAGTGTACGATTTTACGAAGAGATGAAAGGCAAGAGTAAGACTTTCATAAGCTTCAGACTATCCAGGAGGCTATTACCTAGCTCTGCTCTAAAAAAAGCTTTCTTGCCCCAAGAAACAGAATTTAAAGTGGAGACTAAATTGAGTTAAAAAGCATCCTGCACAAAGCTTTTCAGAAAAGCACTGAATTCACTTATGTGATGAATCTAGGGAAAAAATTATTTCCTCTCTGGAAATGTCATTCTCTTTTTGAGTTATTTTAACATGGGAGTTGTAAATACAACATTCTCTGTCTCTGTCTCTGTCTCTGTCTCTGTCTCTGACTCTGTCTCTGTCCTCTCCTTCTCTTAATTTGAGAATGCTAGTTTCAGCTGGCTCTACTTCCTTAAAAGTCAGGGCTATGCTTTAAGCTTAATAATATTGGATGCCCCTCAAGACCTTTAAATCACCTTCACGTCACTGATTTAACACTTCCCCTGAGGACACATTCATTTGTTCGCAGACCTAAGAATATGGCTTTTAAACACACACACACACACACACACACACACACGAGATACGAGAATATGCAGAGAGTTCAAAGAAGAACTCAAAAGTATATTATGGAGTGGGAACTTGCTGGAATTGTGTCATTTCAACTATAAGCCCAAGAAAATAGTTTTATAGTCAGTTGCTGGTTTTCTTCACAAGAGAAAGAGCAGTTTTATCAAAAACCACCGAGTGGGTAGCAGAAATAAGTCTCTGCATGGAGAGAGAGTAGAGCTGTCTTGAAAAGCTGCTACTTAGGATACCAATGATAATTTGTAATAATACATAAAGAGAGACCTGGAATTCATTTAACCCGTTTCAATGAGATTTAGGCATTTTCCACACATTTTCATTTACTTTTACAGCATTCAGGTGAGGCAGACTGGGCAGATCTTATTTCTCCCTCTGCAGTTAAGAGATGGCTGTGAGAATATGTGGGGCAGCATCTGGTGATACAAGATTAGGTGTTTCCTGTTGAACTCCTTTAAAGTTATTTTTTTCCGGTATGTTTCCCTTTCGATATTTTTCAGTGCCCAGTTTCACACTGCTTCCAGTCTGGCCTGTGGGGAGGAGGAAGGTCCTAGGACTTTGAACCAATTGGAAAAATGTGTTTTTTTTTATTTTAGTCCTCCTTTTCCCTTAGACTCTATTTCTGCTGACAGCTTCAGTGTGACCTAGTAACCTTGAGCCATCAGATTGGCATCAGGGGCCTGATGAGGAAATGTGTGGTCCACCTACTCCATCTAGACCTGTATCTCCCAAACCAAGCCCTAGCCTCATTGGCAGCTTGACGTGTCCTGAAGGAGTGGGCAGAGGCAACCATCATAGCTTTTGGTGTCAAGAAGTACCTGGGTTTAAGCCCTCACTCTGATATTTAGTCCGACTCTTCACTGTCATCTGTAAAATGAACGTAATATTGATAACCACCTCACAGGATTATTTTTTTATTGATTGATAAGAATGAATGAGACAATGTGAGCAAACATAGCTATGATGAGTAGCATGCTGTCATTACAAATCCATCCTGAACCAGGCAGCACATATCTCCATGATGTATTTTAGCCTTGGACTCAGAATTTTCTTGTGCTTTCTTGGTTAAAGCCCCCAAAGCCAGATTTCTCTGTTATGTTCATGTTGGAACCATACAAAAAACTTTTCTGAGTGTACTTTTTATATTAAAAATGTATTACAGAACTCTTGACATAAGAAAATTTGCTTGGTCTATATCGCTTCTGAGGTTTTTCTTCCCAATTGCCCTCTAGAATGTATGGGTTGAATTAGATCAAGATGACTGAGGAACATCACAAGGAAACAAACTTTTAACTATGTGCAGTGATGGACATTAAATAGATTACTGCGGGGATCATTTTACAATATATATATATATATATATATATATATATGTCAAATAAATCATGTTGTACACCTGAAACTAACATAGTGCTCTGTGTCAATTATAGCTCAAAATAACCTAATACATTAAAAAAACAAAAACAACAATAACAAGCGTGACTGAGGAATCCATAAACTAACCTGAGTTCTAATGAGTAGTAAATTTTGTCATAAGACGGCCTCACATCTCCTAAAATTCCCTCTATAGGAAGTTTCCAAGTGCATTTCTGTGCTTTGCTACCAGAATGGAAGAATCAGACACTGTTTGGTCCAATAGTACCCTGGAGATCACCACACTCACTGCTTGGCCCAATCTGCAGACAAGAAAATTGACACATAAAATGGAAGCTCTTCAGTTTCCAAGGAGCATAAGAACCCCAGACTCCTTACTCCTAGTATAGTGCCTTTCACGTATCACAGAATAAAACATAATCTTTAATAAATATCTGTGAATACAAGTTTGAAGGCAATGGCTTGCATGTTCATAAAACAACTGATCTGCCGAAACAACTTTGGGCCAACTTACTGTGTAGGCCAGTTACTTACCGAACTAATTCCTTGGCAGGTGAAGGGAGGGTGTGTTGCTGATGGGGAAGGGACTCCTAAATTGGCTGTTTGGCTAACAGTTTGATGAAACCACCCTCAGTTTGGTCTAATGAAGCCAATAGGCTTCTAGATAAAAATCAGATCAGGAAAAATAAAAAGGGACGGCCTTTTCACTGCTGTGCTGAATGAATGAGAGGCAATGGTTATAGCAATAGGATATTCAGCTGCACAGAAAGAGATGGTTTCCATTCCTGGGGATTTACAGGATGCACAACTATGGCTAGTTGTCAATGTTGTCTTATTCAAAAGGAGGTTAGTTCTAGGTGAGCCATCACACATTGTTTTCCATCTACGTTGATTTATCTCCTCTATGCATTTTTCCTTCAATGGTGCATTTATTTTACACAAGGCCTAACAAAAGATGGACACCAAACTCAAGTACAGAATTAAATCATTCAGAAGCCTTTCTCTGGGAATTAAGGGGATGTTTGAGCAACCACCAGATGACAGGTGAAATCCACACAAGGCAGTTTTAGTGTTTTCTTTTCCTATTTGCTCTTAGAATTATGCATTTTGCTTAATGAAGAGTTGGTGAGACTTCTTCTCTAATAGTGAGTTTTAAAATACCCAGAAACACGAGATGGATTTGACTCCCATCTCTGATTTCATCCCTGCATTTTCCAGACTCTTTTATTCTCATACATCTCTGAGAGTTAGAAAACATTTTAAAGGCTACGACATCTGTTCCATACATATTAGTTGTCCCCAAAAGAGCTCTGTAGAACCACCTTCACTAAGTAGAGCCAGCACAGAGCTCTGTTGCATCTGCCTAGGTACCACACATCTGGATGCCTAACTACTGTGTAATCTGAAGACCTAGGTCTTATAAATGATGGGACATAAGCATTACTATCTGAACTTCACCAGCTCAGAGCCCCTACTTGCTCACTTTGGAATTCTAGTCCCTCTCCCACTGGACTCACTAATTATGCATGCAGGCCCACCCTGGCGGACATTCATTTAGGATCAAAAGTCTCCCATGCTCTTTGCAAGGTGTTTCACCAGCCTTGGCAGAGTCCTTAGAATGAAGGCTCTGCTTGGCACAGCAGTTGTTTAGTAGCAGCCCCATGAGGCTTTAAGGGGATTAAGCTACATTATAATGGTGGTTGTTGTGGGATGAAGACCCACCAGAGGGACTAAAAAAGGCCTTCTCCCCAGCTCTGTGCTGTACTTTGTGGCCTGGATTCCGAAGTAGAATAACTTGGACCCAAAATTTTACATCTTCTATAAATTCAGCTCTATATGCCCTAACCTCTCCCTTCCTTTGTATCATAGACTACTTCCTATCAGATTGGTGGTGGGGAGGAAAGTGGTCAGGTAAACAGAGGACAGCATGCCGCACCCTCCATTCTCTCCTTCCACCTCAGCACTCTTATATACTAGCAGAGCAACACTGCTAACCCCCAAAATATCTCCTTCGGTTAAAACCCAAGCCTCTTTGAAAATTAACTCATGGAAATGGATGTACATGTGTGTTGTGGGTAGGAAGGAGAGGCAGTTAGGAAAGTTCTTACCCCGAAACCTCTGAACTGAGCAGCGTGGGCATGCTGCAGACACTCGGGTGGCAATCCCTTTCCTCTCATGTTGTGAGGGCGTCCAGCTGCATCTGGCCAAGCAACCAGATTGTTCCTTCAGCAAGGTGGTTGTCAGAGACAGATCCTCCTCTCCATGTGGGAGCTCACAGTGTGGCTGACTGTAATGTCTGTTTCAGCTGGCTTCCAGGAGAACAGATTATGTTGATGAATGTTTTCAGCAGCTTTTACTGAAGAGTTCATATATTGGCCCTCAAGCTACAGAGGCAGGGGATAAGGGTGGGGAATTGCATAACACATAGGAGCAAGGCCTCCGTATTACCTTGGCCTTGAGAGCGTTCCAAGTGAGTGCTCTCTTGTTGACTAATTTTCCCTGTTCTTTCCTCTCGTCCCTTTGAAGCCCTTTCTCATCTGTGTTCCCGATACCATTGCTATTCCCTTACCACTTCCACTAACGCTCCCAGAAATTCAACACTCTAGTCAGAACAACAGAGTCCCCATATTCCTCTTGTGTCAGGAAAATTCCTCAATGTGGGGCCTTAGGTATCTTATACATGCCATGGTTTTTTCCTTCTGTCTGTGTGTTTGTTGGTTTGTTTTCTTTTTTTCTGGCCCACCAGAGGGCTCTCACTTAGAGCTTACTGGCTGTGGGGAAAACATGCCCTCTCGTTACCCTCCTTCAAGGATGCTTTCCTTTGGAAGACATGGTGCCTAATTTTTGGTACAGATTCATATTTATTTTTATTAACATACTTTTGAGTTTGTTTCTTGAGAATAATCTTGGCCCATAAGTTAAAGACACACCTGATCCCTTACGTTACATTCCTTACATTAATTGGTTTGAATGGCACCAAATCTAAGCTTCTTCTTTCTCATCCCCAAATTCTCCCTGTTCACAGACATTTGAATATAGGTACGGACGTGAGGCCTGACAGGCCAGTCTTCCACTGTATGCCAGCACAGACTGCATCACAGGGTGGGACATGCCTTATGAGGGCCCAGTTTTCATATAAATTCTTCAGTCTTTGGGGCATCTGGGTGGCTCAGTCGGTTGAGCTTCTGACTTCGGCTCACGTCATGATCTCACACTCCGTGAGTTCGAGCCCCGCATCGGGCTCCTTGCAGACAGCTCGGAGCCTGGAGCCTGCTTCGGATTCTGTGTCTTCCTCTCTCTCTGACCCTCCCCTGTTCATGCTCTGTCTCTCTCTGTCTCAAAAATAAATAAACATTAAAAAAATTAAAAAAAATAAATTCTTTAGTCTTTGTCTTAGATTGGGTCCCCCAGAAACAGACCCTGAGACAAAGATTTTTAAGTATAATTACAGATACCATATGGTTTCACTCTTATGTGGATTCTGAGAAACTTAACAGGAACCCATGGGGGAGGGGAAGGGAAAAAAAAAAAAGAGGTTAGAGTGGGAGAGAGCCAAAGCATAAGAGACTCTTAAAAACTGAGAACAAACTGAGGGTTGATGGGGGTGGGAGGGAGGGGAGGATGGGTGATGGGTATTGAAGAGGGCATCTTTTGGAATGAGCACTGGGTGTTGTATGGAAACCAGTTTGACAATAAATTTCATATATTTAAAAAAAAGATTATGGAAGAACACCAACAGTGGAGTGAAGGGAGAGACAGGAAAGGGAATGAAGGAAGCTAATATGTGTGCAGTAGACTCCCAGAGCTCACTCCCCTCCCAACCTCTGAAAGACTGAAGAACTGACCTCAGCAGTGTTCCTCCCAAGGGATGGGAAAGATGGGCACTTATTCTCCTCTATTATTAATGAATGCTATTACAGGAGGGATTAACTCCCCCAGGATTTCGGGTGGGCCCTGCCCTCTGTTAGAAAGTAGAGAGTCCTCTACAGATTCATAGAGGCTTGCAGTTAGAAACCAATAATAGATGGTGGTGGGACAGTTAGATTCAAGGGGAATGAGCAAGCCACTCACTTACCCATCCACTACTGCTCTGTTCAAAGACAAGAGTAGAAACACTTTTACACTTTACTAGTCTGTGACCCAGAATTGAAGAGACTCCACCTTTCCCTTGGTCAGAAACTACTCCATGAAGTCTGCTAGTAGAGATTTTGAAACGAAAGCCCTCCCTGTCTCCCACTGCACACAGAAGGATCTGGCAAGGAGGAGGGAAGTCTGACTCAGATGTTAAGCTATCTACAGATAATCATTGGTCTTTATTTTGGCAGCATATAAAAAAGTGACTAGTATCTATTTAATGAAAGTAAATATATTTTATTAAGTAGAAGAATAAATATTTAAAAATTGGAATTTGAATCAAGAACACCTGATCTTAAGAGTTGTGTTCTTTTCATTTTGTTCAGTCTTTACTTCATTAGGGAGCCCCTGAGCTGAGAGGAAACAGTAGCTGCCGCCAATGGTGGCAATGAAAGGGTTCCCTCATTGGGAATTCTCTGCCCTGGCTGATAATGGCTTTTGTGTGTCTAGACCAGGACCTGTAAATTGGCCTGCCAACCTAGCCAGAATGCAAAAACCCCACTCCATTAAGGGCCATTCAAATCAGCCAAAATGTCAACACTCTTAAAAACAGATCTATTAATAATTCAAATGCTTTAGTAACAATACAAGCATTTTCTCACATTATATTAGAAAATTTGACAATGTTTGCCCATATTTATAATTGTGATGGCTTTATTTTTCAGAAATAGTATGATTGTTAAGCACTGATGCATTTGTTTCTGCACTGAATAGCCTGGCTTGAAGAAAATTTGTTTAGGAAAACTGACAGGAAAAAGGAAGCTATATTTAGCATAGGACTAGTGATATTGAAGTGTTTTTGTTTCTTCTAATTCTTTGATAATTGGGTATGGATGGTAACTTTCTATTCAGGACTCATTCTGTTCCACTAGTTGTAACAGGTGATAGCAGAGGTTCTGTAACATAAATCTGCACATACATTATGTACACATGTACTTGCATTTACACATTTACTATATTCATTCATCCATGGAAAATAGTTATTTGTTGATCAATAAATTTGTCATGACACATATAAACTTATTTGAAGTTTAGAATATGTATAAAGTTATTTGAAGTTTTGAACTGCCCTGTTAAGAAGGAGAACATAGACTTTGTCTTAAGACCTAGTTCAAATCCTACTAGCTACCTAGCATTGAGCAAGTGACTTAAACCCTCCAAGTTTCAGTTTCTAAATGTGTCAGATTGTGATAAATAATACTTATCTCATGATTGCTGAGGGTTAAATTAGATAAGACATGTGAGTAAATTAATATTTAATTCTATGGATGACTCTATGAGGTTGCTATTACTATGCACATTTTTGTAGAGGAGAGGCAATCAGATTCTTCCAAATATGATTTCCCTCAGTTGCACAGAATGGCATCTATGGAACTATCTCATGAGGACACATTCTAATTTATATACCTGACATCTCACTCTAAAGTTTTCAGGGTTTTACAGAAGTAGAAAGAAGCTTCCTCTTATCTCAGGTGACACTACAATTGCTCTTATCAGGTAAGAGACATAGAATCTGTTTTTTATCAATTAGATACTCATTAAGGTTAGCAAACTTTTATTGATTGGTAAAGGAGTGAGCAGCTAGTCAAAGGAGTAGCAGCAACTTAACTGCAAAGTCGAGGATTCCTGACAACTCCCTTGCAAGTATTTTCATTAACTTCCATTGGGTTTTATTAAACATCCAGTATCACCCCTTAGGAAGGCTGTTTAAATATTTGAGGGGGAATTGATTGTGTATTTTGACATAGTTGTGCTTTTGCAGAAGTATCAATGATCATATGGATTGGTTGTCCATTTGATGAACTTCTTGCATGAGTGGTGTTGACAGTCAGACTATTCATCCAAGTGCATGTTTGGCTTCAGCATCATTTTGTAATATATTGGGGCAAATATTTTTCTTTTGTGTGTGTGGGAACACATTTTTAAAATCACAAAGGATGGCAGAGTGAATACATGATTTTCATATACAAATATTTATTTTATAGACAAGTTTTCAGGAACATTTAGCACATAAAGCCAAGTGAATCCATATATCGATTAGGCTGGCTGGTTTCCAAGGTAGGAGAACTTGATTCATCTCTCTCGTAAATTCACTATTCTCTTTACAGTTTCAGGATTTTCCCGGGCAGCATTTCTCCCAGGGTTATATAAGGCCTTTGCCACCTACTTGTGCATGGGCAAAGAAGAAAAAAAAAATAAGGGAAGGCAGAAGCATGTACAGAATATCTTGAAGATAGAATTACAAAGCATAAAAATGTTTATCTTTGATATCTTTTTTATAAGAAACCGAGAAAAGCCTAGAAATCATCTTTACATTTTTTTCTTCAAACTTTTGACCTACTTTTGGAAAAGACGGAGGATGAGGCAATAATGAAATGGGGTTTGGGGTTTGGCCCACCTGAGCTCTCCTCTACCCTTCACTGTGTGGCTTGAAGGAAGTCCCCTGAAGTCCTGAGTCTCAGGTTTCCCACCTCAAGAATAAGTACAATTATAAACACCATGTAAGGTTGTCATGAAGATTAAAAAAGATGTATGCTAAGTACTCAGAAAACAGTAAGTAATTAATAATTGTCAGCTATTTTTATTTTTAACAAGGTTATTATAGCCCCCAGGAAAGCAGAATATCTAGCAGTTAGAATATAGTGTTTGAAGTGGGCAAGGTGCTAAATTCTCTTTTTAGCTTTACTATTGACTCACTGTGTATTTGGCATTAGTAATGTACCTACTTATTTGTGCCATTTAATTTTAAATTACATGGAAAATATGATGTTGGAGTTTGATGATAATAACAGAGCCCTGAAGTGTTTTCAGAAAAGAATTAGAGATAATGGGGGAGGGAACAATCATGCAGAGACTTCTTGACCATTGTGAGGAGTTTGCCTTCGACTTTTACTACTTCAGGGTTTTAAGTAGAGTCATACAATTACCTGAATTATGCCTTTAGTTGACTGCTGTGGTTGCTGTGCTGACAGTAGTCTATAGGGTGGGGCTTATGGGGAAAGGTAAGGAAGGAAGCAGAAAGACCTACTGGGTGGATATTGCAGTAAAAATCCAGATAGGAGTTAATGGTGTCTCTAATTAGGATGGTTGCAGTGGAACTTTTGAGAAGTAATCATATTATTCATGTATAACATGAAGACAACAACATTGTAGATGGATTGGATGTAGACTGCAAGAGAAAGAGAGGGATTAAGAGTCACTTCAAAGTTTTTGGTCTGCATAACTGGAAGGGTATAGTGGCCATCAACTGGACTGAGGACAACTGAAGCAGAGCAGGTTGGGAGGGGGGCAGTCAGGAATTTGTCTTGGGACATGCTGCATGTTAACATGTTGATTTAATTCTAGGCAGAGATGTCAACTATGCAGTTAGACATATCAAGCCAGAGCTAGAAATATGAATCTGGGGATCACACTGGAGATATAAATTTGGAGATCATTTGCATAGAGATGGTGTTTAAAGCCATAGACTGAATGAGATCACCAAGGAAATAAGTGTAATAGAGAGAACCAAGGGCTGAGTCCTGGATGGTTTACTTCACTAAATGATGTCTCCCCAAAATTAAAGGAATAGCAGCATTATTCAAAAGAGCCCTGGGGTGCCTGGGTGGCTCAGTCGGTTGAGCATCTGACTTCAGCTCCGGTCATGATCTCACGGCTCGTGAGTTCAAGCCCCGCGTCAGGGTCTGTGCTGACAGCTCGGAGCCTGAAGCCTGCTTCAGATTCTGTGTCTCCCTCTCTCTGCCCCTTCCCTGCTCATTCTCTGTCTCTCTCTGTCTCTCAAAAATGAATAAACGTTAAAAAAATTTTTCTAAAAAACAGCCCTTATTTACATTTGATTACTTTCATGACTTATAACTGCAAAAAAGTGTAAGTCCTCCTGCTTTTACTAGGCTTCTGCCAAAGAGAAGCCATAGTAAACACCAGGTGAAATTTGATCTTTTTGAAGGTATTTGCATCTAGGATATATAAAGATTGTTGAAAATTCAATAATAAGTAAACCAACTCTCAACTAAAATATGGGCAAAATATTTGAACTAAAACTTTACCAAAGAAGATATAAAAATGGCAATAACCACATGAAAAGGTGCAAATTATCACTAGTCTTTATGGAAAGGCAAGTTACAATCACAATGAGATATCACCAAATAAAATGGCTAAAAAAACAAGAAGGAAGAAACAATAAACTGATAGCACCAAATGCAAAGGAGGATACAGAGCAACTAGGACTCAAACATTCCTGGCTGGGAAAGCAAAACGGTGTAGCCACTTTGGAAGACAGTTTCTTATAAAATTAAATGCATATTCACCATATACCCAGGTATCCATATTCACCCAGAAGAAATAAAAACCTATGGTCACACAAAAACCTGTACATGAATGTTTATAGTGGATTTATTCATAATTGCCAAAAACTGGCAATGACCCAACGGTCCTTCAATAGGTGAGTGGGTAAACTTTGGCACATCTTTATAATGGGATACTCTTCTGAAATAAAGAGGAACAAAATTCTGATACACACACCAGCATGGCTGAATCTCAAATACAATATGGTAAGTTTAAAAAGCCATATTCAGAATATTACATATTACTTAATTCTACACAGATGATCTATAAAGGTAAAGAATGGCCCAGTGGTTGTGATGGACTGGGGTTGTAGAGAGGGATCGCTGACAAGGAGCACCTAGAAATATTTTGAGAGGAGGGAACTGCTCTGTGTCTCAGCTGTGGTGATGGTCACGATATTGTATCCATTTGTCAAAACTCATTGAACTGTCCACCAAAAAGGGTGAACTCTACTGTATGTAAATTATATCTCAATCGCCCAGATTACTAAAAAACAATAGTGTTTGGGGTGTCTGGGTGGCTCAGTCAGTTAAGAGACCAACTCTTGGTTTTGGCTCAGGCCATGATCTCATGGTTTGTGAGACTGAGCCTTGCATGCAGGCTCCTGCATCAGGCTCCATGTTGTCAGCATGCCGACAACATGGAGACTGCTTGGGATTCTCTCTCTCTCTCTCTCTCTCTCTCTCTCTCCCTCTGTCTGCCCCTACCCCACTCGTGTTTTCTCTCTCTTCCCCCCCCGCCAAAATAAATAAATGAACTTTAAAAAACAGTGTTTCTTTATACTAACGATCAGCAGCTAGAAAAAAAAAATCAGAACCAACAAAAAGCCACATGGCTTCAGTGTTTTTGAACTATTGGGTAACTACCTCAGAAGTCAAGAGAAAGCCAGTTACCATACTGAAGCCTTTCCCAAGGGCTAGGCAGGAGGTGGAGAGTCAATGAGGTCCCCTTTGATTTGCTGCATCCAGAAGCACTTTGAACAAAGCCAGTGATACGCTTGGTGTAGTCTGTTGGACAGCACATTCGCCTCAGTGAAAGATGACCCAGCCTAATGTACTATAAAGTGTCAGCATACAACAAGCTTGTTGTATTTTCAGATCCCAGGCTCCGAGACACCATGTATGGTATTTTCACCCGGGGTGAGGTTGACCTAAAACACCACAGGCAGATTCTCTGGAGTAAAAGATTTTTTAACTACATGTCAGCAATGATTAGTTACAAAGGAAAAGAGAACTTGCCCATTTGACACTAAATGACAGAACAATGTGACAAAGCTAAAAACAGAAAAAAAAATCAGTCTTTAAGACAAGAGGCTGATCCCCAGTAGTGTTAGGGACAAGTCTTTGATTACATCTTTTGTCCCACGAATAATAAATCCCTACCCTCCAAAGGCTTTCTAGGCTGGTCTCCTAGATTTTGGCCTGATGACCTCCAAAGTACAATTTGCAGAGTTGAAGGAATCTGACCTGCATTTAATATTTAGTCTCTATCTATCTCTGTAAAGTGAATTCTGGAGAGGAAGCCATAGAATCTTGTTATCCCCTGATAAATCAGGCATAGCATGGACAACATGTTCCTATAGCTTTTTGAAGACCTGAGTAATGGGTTAAAACCCTGATTAGTAAAGATGCTCTTTTAAACCTCTTGACTTAGGCTTCTAGCCAGACTATTAATTGTAGTGTTGTATTTCTGTGAAACTTCAACCACAGTAATGATGTGCTGTGCAAGGCTTTGCTGCGGCTAAGATGTGGAGACACCAGACAGGGTCCCTGCCGTAAGGGCTGTCATTAGGGTAGAAGAAACAATAATGATAAAATAATGGTGATGCTGCTGCTGCTGGCAATTCAAAGTGGCATATGCTAAATCACGAATGTGTAGAACAAAGAGTAAACACAAGTAGAGAAGGAGCATAGTATAAATAGAGGCTTGAGAATCAAACACTTGTGCCTTTTAGTCCAAATTCGATCCCTTGGCAATTGTGAAACACTGGGAAACACATGTAATCTCTACAAGTCTCAGTTTCTTTATCCATAAAAAAAGGAGATAATTGCAGATTCTACTGCTTAGACTCGTTAGACTAAAGGGGATCGGGCCTATAAATGTTTAAGTACCGTACGTAGCACAGAAAACATCCAATAGTTGTTAGGTATTGGCGGTAGAGGTGGTGGAAATAGTAGCAGGATTGGAAAAAAGCAGCTCTTTCTGCAACCTTTTGTCAAATGTGCTCTCAGAGGGAGGTCCTTGCTGGAGCTATAAATTTGGGAGTATAAATAGTACTTAAAATCATGGGGGTGGAGTGCAATTAGCCAAGGAGAGAACATAGATAGAAAAGAGGGCTCTCTTGGAGTCTTCTAGCACTCGAAAGTTTAGAAGTTGGATGGAGAAGGGGCTAATAGGATTGGAATTGTTTTTTTCTTTTTCTTTTTCTTTCTCTCTTCTTTTTTTCTTTTTTTCTTTCTTTATTTTATTTTATTTTTTTGCTTTTCATTCATTTTAGGATTAACCCTTATAACACCTTACACATTCCCCACAAACATCACAGAGATGGAATTAGGCCTCTACCTATCCTGACAAGTATCTCCATTTACATTAATTTCTGTCATTCTTAATGGAATGTTTAAAAAAAAACAGTTAAATAAACTTCTGGTGGCTTACATAATTTTAACCCAGGTCTCCATTGTCAAAGTAAAGGATTGAAGGAATTATCTGGATAATTCACGCAGAACCTACCAGGCCCTTGGGACCCCTCTCTCCTTCTGCTACTTTTGCCCAAGTAACCAGGGAATCACTTCAATTCTTTCCCTGCTCATGTAATTCTGGCCTTAGTATGTTTTAACCACTGGACCCTGTCACCAAAATAAATATGTCATATTGGAAACAAAGACCAGTGAGGGAAGGTAATTTTCATTTCACATGTGGATATATTTTGTTTCCATATGGACAAGGCTGAGAACCAGTGAAAAGGCAGATCCAAAGTGTAAAGGATGAATGAAGGCAGACAGTCAGGAACTGAGCCCTTGTCAGTTGGAAAGGAAATCAAGCTCACTATAGGTGAAGGAGCTGAATTTTCCCGGCAAGAGCCTGTATTATCATTTATTGTTATTTATGGCTCATTGGGAGAGCAGCGAGAAAACTAAAAGGAGAACATTTTGACCCATGTCACGAAACACCATATGAATTTATAGCCTCCTCATTAGAGATATTTTTCTAATCAAGAAGCAGCATTTTAGCCTCATGAAAAGGGATATGAAGGGGATGAGATGTTTTTGGTTTAAAAAAAAAAAAAAGCCCTGGAAAATGTTACTTGCTTAAATGTCCAGGTTAGGATAAAATAACAGCAGAGGCAATGAAAACCTCACCAGCAAAGGACACCCTCCCTTTTGTGTGACTGAATATAAGTCCATGGAACTTGCAGTTGTGCCCAAATAAAGAGAAGCCACCAGCTCTAACTCAGCATTGACCGAGGCTGTCAGATCTTATCTTAATGAGGCACAGATCCTAGGACAGGAGAGGAACAAAACTAAGCAGTGTGATAAGGTACACAGTGCGGTAATTGGATCAAGCTGAGGCAGTGGTGGTCCTTAACAGCAGCTGTGGATACAAATGAAAGGGCTGTCACTTGCGAATAATTTGCTATGTTTCAGTTTTCACTTTTGTCCATACAGTTGTGTGTCAGAAGAAAATTCTAAAAGCATAGATTTTCCTTCTCCATTTGCCTCCCAGAATATTCATCTCTAACCACACTGCAGCAAATTTAACATGGCAAGTCTTAGGATGTTTGAAATCCTTTATTTACACGAACATAATATACTTTCTCACATCTTACGGCGTTATTCTATATCCAACATATTTCCTATGTTGTCAGCATAGTGTTGCAATTTGCACTGCATTTTTCATGATTTTCCAGTGTTCCCAAGAAATGCTAGGTAAATAATGACATTGAATGCTGTGAAATAAGGCCTACAGAATAAACTGAGGTCTTGTTACAATTTAAAAAGCACGCGGTCCGGGGATCCACCACAAGGTTGTAACAGTTCTTTGGATATTGTTAGGTAATCTATTGCTTTGTAACAAAATACTCCAAAAGTTAGTGGCTTAAGACAATTTATCTTCTCTCTTCATTTGGGTTGGGCTCAGTAATGTGGTTCTTCTGCTCCACCTGGTGTCTGTTTGGGCTGGAGATTAGGAGATGTCCTCTTTCTTCACATGCCTGGGCCTCCTCTAGGATATCTGAACTGGCTGGGAGCTGATCTGGCATCTCTCTCCACATGGTCTCTTCATGTGGTAAGCTTGAGCCTCCTAGTGACATCATGGTCTCAGAGAAGTCTGATGTCTTACCTGGTAACTGGCTTCCAAGAAACAGGCAGAGGCTTACGGTCTTCTTAAGACCAAGACTTATCCCATACCATCACTCGTGCTGCATTGTACTGATTAAAGCAAATGACAAGGCCAGCCCAGATTCAAGGGAAATAGTTTCACCTCCTAGGAAATGAACAAGAACCATGTGTCTACAAGAGGGAAGGATTTGATGGTGGACATCTTTAGGGGCCTTAGAAATGCTTCCTGACTGCTCAGGTGGGGACCAAGGACAATTGTACGTTGGATTCATTGCTTGTAGATGGTTTATTTCTAGTTTAGAGCATATTATTTCAGAGAAAACCTTAGATATCATTTATTTTTTAGACATCATTTAAAATAGTGTTTCTCAAACAATTTTACAGTTATCCATGGTAGAAAACATCTTATATCATGGTCCATTATACAAAACTAAAGTTACATAAATATGTATATATACACACAAATATATATACATATCTAAGTATATATTTTTATATATCTCTATTTAAACATATACATAACAATCATTTCATGAAACAATGTTGATCTTTAATATGTGCACTGAACTGTGCTATTTTTTTATTTTGCTTCATCTTAAGGAAAGTTGGTCTTGACCCATGAAATTGATTTCATGACCCACCAATGGTCAACCTAGCATTGTGATTTGAAAAATAGCCATCTAATCCTATGTACTCATTTTATAGATGATCTTGCTGAGGATTCACTGGGCTACATGTTAGGCAGAGGCAGAACTAGAATGCAGGTTGCCTGACTCAGAAGCTAACGATGTTCTACTGCTTGCCACACTGCGGTTACACATACAGAATAGCGGTGATCTAACGTGAGTTATTAATTTTGCTTAGTTTATACTTTCACATTCTGGTCTCCACAAAGGTGCAAATGGGAGATTTTTTTAAAAGCACTTTCTCATTTTTCTACAACGTAACCATGCTTAATATAGCTATTTAAGTGTGAGCATTAACTCACAGCACTTTCAAGCAAGCACATAAAGCATAACCTAATCTCTGCCCTCAGACATTTTTTTTCTTTTGGTATTTCGCCTCCTTCACAGGTCTAGGACATGTAAAGAAATAAATAAAAACCATAAACTCATCATATTTACGTATTTATACAAAGAGGAAACATCTCTCAACTTTAATGCTGCAAAGAGTCAGGGCAGTTTCCTAAGGGAGGTAGTGGAGATGTCCACAGGAGATTTTGAGGAATAGGGCTGCCTTCCAGGAAGAGTGTTAGTGTATTTCTGCCTGGAATCATAGATTGACTAGATGACCTATCAATCCAAATCATTCTTCACCTTGGTTTAGTGGTGTTATGGGGCTGCCTTAACTGATAGCCCAATTAGCTCTGCAACAGTAAAACTGCTTATTAAGTGAACTGAACTATCTCTAAACACTGCAATTGATAGTGCAGAGCTGGAGAGATGTTCCTTTGGTTCTCCCCGTAGCTTGATGCTCTACTGTAGCACTGTCCAACAGAAATATGATGTGAGCCATGTAGGTGGCACTCTTCAATTTTCTAGAATTCTCATTGAAAAAGTAGAAAGAAATAGGTAGCAACTAATTTTTAGACTTTATATTTTGAAATGGATTTAGACTTATAAAAAGTAACAAAAACATTGCAGCATTCCATACCTCTTTTACTCAGCTTCTGTTAATGTTATCATCCTGCATAAATCATGGTAATGTTATCAAAACTGAGAAATTCACATTGGTGCAATACTAGTAACTAAATTCCAACTTCATTTAGATGGTCGAAATTAATGAGCTCAACATATCCAAAATATTATTGTTTTGACGTATAATCAATATAAGAGCTCTTTAACAAGATATTTTATATTCTCTGTTTTGTACTAAACCTTTGAAATCTGATGTGGATTTTTACCCTTACAGCGCATCTCAGTTGGGACCAGCCACACTTCAAGGACTCAGTCGCCATGTGGCTGGTGGCTACCATGGTGAACAGTAACAACAACTCAGAAAAGAGCTGTCGTCAACCATCGGCTTTTTCTTGTGTGAGTTATATGTAGAGTGCTTCAGTCCATGAAGCACTGATGGGAAAGGCCAAATAGCCTGCTGTTAAGAGTAGTGACTTAGGGGTCAGGCAGAATGGAGTTCCAAGTCTGCAACTTATTATTAGCTGTGTGACCTTGACATACAACTCAAATTTTCTGGGCCTTTTTTTCTTCATCTGTAAAAAAAAATGAAGAGAAAAACAACAACTCATGGGGTTATCAGATGTATCGAATGAGAGAACACGTGTTAAATGCTACCACGGTGCCTTACCTGTAATTGTTACACAGCAAATGTAAACTTTCAGCCGTCATCTGTGTCACTACCCAAGACCAAACGAATATGTGCTTTCTTCAGGGTTGAGTGATAGCAAAAGTCAGGTTAAAGCCCTAGGTCAATATTTTAAAGAAGCTCAACAAGTCTTTAAAAAAATTTTTTTAATGTTTATTATTTGAGAGAGATACACAGAGAGCAAGCAGGGGAGGGGAAGAGAGACAGAGAGGGAACCACAGAATTAGAAGCACCCTCCAGGCTCTGAGCTGCCAGCACAGAGCCCGACGTGGGGCTCGAACCCACAGACCATGAGATCATGACCTGAGCTGAAGTTGGCCACCCAACAGACTGAACCACCCAGGCACCCCTTCAACAAGTCTTCATTGCATACCTAATATTTTTCAGGCATTGTGCTGAGTGCTAGGGGTAAAAAGATGCTTAAAGGCCCTTATGGAGTTTACTGTTTAGTAAGAGACAGATAGCATTTAAATAAGAAGACTGCATTTTCTGTGTTTATGTGTGTTGCTTGTGTGTCTGTGGCAGAGGTGGAGAGAGAAATTGTTGTGGCTATTTATTTTTTAAATGCCAAAATAATTATCTTTTAATGTTATGGAAAGTAACCTAAAAATTGATCATTAGCAACATTCCTATCATCCACACAATAAACTTACTCTCTCTGCCTCTCTTTTGGTATTTATTTCAGGGTTCTGTCATTTGCTTGGTTTTGTGTATTTGTAATCATAGTGAAAGTACAATCTCTTGACTTATTCCTTATTGTTAAGTATTTGCTATAGAATCTGAAAGACTATGTGAAAGGTATATCTACCTAAGGTGTTTTTTAAATCAATGGATCAGGCTGAATTTATTAGTTGGAATAAAATTTACTTATGCCTTGTTATATGATGAGGCGGCAAGCTAATGAAGATGGTTAGTAGTATTAAAAATTATCAATGATAATAATAGCAACAAGAGCTAACACTTCCTGAGCACTTATGCACAATCATTGTGTGAACACAGCAATATGACTCCAGAGCTCTGTCTTAACTAACACTTGACTTCTGTCTCTCGTGAAGCTTTTTGTTTTTTTAAATCTCTGAGTGTAATGTGAGTCAATTTTTTAAATCCTGACATGTGCAGACATCAGGAAATCACAATAGTGATTCTACCAAACTTGTAATTGTCTTAGGGAAGCTGTACTATGGACGACCCTCCCATGCTCCCTTCTTTCCTTCCTCTTGTCTTACTTTCCTATATTTGCACTTACCTTGTATCAGGTGATCATTTTGTTCAAATTATCTAATTTTTGTTGTTATTAGAGGGATGCACTACCTTGAACTTTCAAAATGAAGACTAATAGCCCATTGGTGCATTAAAATATATTCTATTATTAGTGCAGTGGTCAAAAGACAGACTGAATTTTGGCTCTTACATTTTCTAGATACTTTCCTTTTGGGCAATTCAAACTCTTTGAGTCTCAGTTTCCTTGTTTGTAAAATGAGATAAGAAAAATGCCTTCCTTCCAGCATTATTTTGAGAATTAAAAAAGATGATATATATATAAAGCTGGTACCACAGCACATCCTTCATGCACACTGACTTCAGAATAAGTGTTCAATACATGGTTCACAGTCGGTCCAAGATGTCAGCCTTCTTGGGACTGGGTTGGGCTGAGAAATAAGGACTAGTATAGCAAGAATGAAAAAAGAAATAGCACTTTAGCCTTTAATTAGTTAAATGTGATCTTTATGTTAAGATGATAATTTTGAAATCCAGACTTTAAAAAAAATTTTTTTTAATGTTTATTTATTTTTGAGAGAGAGAGAGCGAGCGTGAATGGGGAAGGGATAGAGAAAGAGGGCGACAGAATCTGAAGCAGGCTGCAGGCTCCGAGCTATTGGCACAGAGCCTGATGCGGGGCTCGAACTCACGAACTGCAAGATCATGACCTGAGCTGAAGTTGGATGCTTAACTGACTGAGCCACCCAGGTGCCCCTGAAATCCAGACTTTTTAAGCAAGATACAGCTTTTCCCCATTCTTTAATCTCTCATTTAACTTTTCAAGAACCAAATCTATAAGATTTAAAACTTGGTGTTTCTTTTATTGTATTAAGAGGACTGTCCTTCTACCTCTGCTGACTAGGCCATGAGACTTGCTGCCCTGGCATAGAAGGAGGCCATGGGGAAGAGGAAATGAGAAGCCAGAAGTTGATCCCTTTTGTTCCAGGAGGATTTGTGGAAGGGTAGGTTGAGGTACAGTGAGGAGGTCTTCCTGCCCTTGGTTGGGTCCACATCTCGTTGGCACAGGGGTGCTCAAGAATCATCCAAATAGTTTTGAGATCTTGAGAGTGTGAGTGATAATGGTGTGATGTTGGGAGGGGTCTGCAGGCTCTTATAATAATCCTAACCTTTACAATGGATCTCTACCCACCTTGGTCTAGAAGTGATGGTGCCATCACTCTTTGGGATGAAGCTAGAAGAGCATCACTAGCTCCCCCGGGCCATTGTAAAGTTTAGAGACGTCTTCCTGTGTGGGCATATGGGGGCACTGAAAGGCCAGAAGACTGTCAAGGTAGGGGTGAAGGGCAGGAGACTCCAACATGGGCAGGAGGGGAACAGATCTAAATGGTTTGACCATGGACTCTGGCAAAGAATACCAGAATGGCATTTTCTAAAAGATGTGAGATGGAAGCCTTATACCTCTGTAGCTTGAGTTAATGGAGCAGAACCTACCATTCATAGCAGAGGACAATGGGTCACGTATAGATTCTCTCCCTAGCACCAGCACTAGGTCACACTGGCTACATTCGTCCATATACTCTGACAATATTTCTACAAGTCACAGGTGGAGGATAAAATAGTTTGAGATACAAAAAGGGACTGTTAGGCCAGAAGAGACTGAGTATTCTTAAGGGAATAATTAATCTTTTAGATCTAAATTCACCAGATTAAAATTTACTTTCTTCTCTATTAACTCTTGGTGTGAAGGTACATGTTTGCATGTGTTGAGAAGAATGGGAGTTGCCTTTCAAAGAGATGGGTAAGATTGGGGGAAGAGTACATTTTTGGAGCAGAAGATCAAAAGTTCCATTTTGGAGATACTAAATTTGAGATGCCTGTTAGACATCTCAACGGAAAGGATGAGAAAGATTGTACTGTACTTAGCAGAGTACAAAATACTTAGACATATGCATGGTTGCCCATAAGGAAGGGAGCAAGACAAACCTTCCATGCTCCCTATAAGCTTAATGGGAGAAATAGTGAGGCTATTATTTGCATGTCATCTGGGTCAATATTTTGAAAAGGCAAGTCCTATCCTCTTGTGGACTTCTGGCTTAATACAAAGGTGGAAGATGGGAAGACATAGAAGTTCCTCTATCTCTGATCATGAACAGAAGCCACTTGCCTCCCACTGTTTCTACCTCTTTACCTTTTACCTTTTTCCTTTGTAAAAAAAAAACATTTATTTATTTTTGAAAGACAGACAGAGAGAGAGGCCAAGCAGGGGAGGGGCAGGAAGAGAGGGAGACATAGAATCTGAAGCAGGCTCCAGGATCTGAGCCGTCAGCATCGAGCCCGATGCGGGGCTTGAACCCACGAATGGTGAGATCATGAACTGGGCTGCAGTCAGACGCTTAGCCAACTGAGCCACCCAGGCTCCCCACCTCTTTACTTTCTTAAAATAACACCTGTGAGAGGTGGGGCTGAATGTCCATCTGTCTATGGGGGTTTCCACCACCCTTGTGTCACATTCATGCTTTATTAAGAGGAGACATGCAAGGCGTGTAACTCACATTCCCTCCCTTCCATTTGTACTCACCTCGCCTCCACACATCCATCTTCCCAGAGTGTGTTCAGACATGACAGTGGAAGTAAATGCTCTATTTCACGACACTGGAGATGGATGCCATCTTCCCAAGTGGATGCATGTGAAGCAATCTTCTCTGCATCGCTGACATAATATAAAACTCCCACTCTGCTGAGGTGTCGGCAGGTCCATTATCATACCTGACTTGTTTTCAGTTGCTGATGCTGCAGAGTCTATCTTGTTCTGGAATCAAATGTAGTCTCCTTTTCTGAGAAGCCCAAGCAAACTCTGGGAGAAAGGTTAATAAGAGTAGTGGTAGTGACGATATTAAATATGCTAATATTTAATTTAAATGATAGCTATCATTTATTCAACAATTTCTGATGTGCAAAGGCACTCTGTTAATTTCTTTGCCTGCATTATCTCAGACACATGGGAAGTGGGGTTTGGGAAGCCAGATATAGTGGTTAGGGCCCAAGATCTGAGGTCAACCTGTCTGGGTTGGAATTTTGACAGCATCTCTCATCCCGGATGTCATCTGGGACTTTTGCCTTGAATTTTTTCATCTGAAAATAATGATAATAATAATGAGAATAATAAGAGTACCAACTGTATGCTTCACAGACTAAATTTCATAATGTAAAGAAACTAATTTTAACATATCAAGGAATTAGAAAAATACTTGGCACATGCTAAGTGATCCATAAATATCAGCTTTATAAATATCAGTATAACATGTGCCTTCCTGCCAAAAATGAGAAAAAGAAATCAAACAGAAGGAACCTAAGCTGCACCATGATAGGTAGAAAGTCTGGACTTAAGGTCAGTTTGGCTTAAGACTATATACCTCATCCAGTGTCCAGCGGCCAAAATAGCCCCCTAAAACATTTCTGACATTTGTGTGTAACTAGAATTTCATTCTAATATAAGAGGTCGTGGTAAAGACATTGTGTGCTGTATCACATGAGTACATGTTACATCACTCTCAAGAGAAGACCACCATATTCCCATTTCACTGGATTTTTGTGAGAGTTCAGATCCATGTGCAAACAAAAGCAACCACAATAAAAACCCCAGCAGCTGTGTGAGAAGGTCAGTACACCTGACCACAACCACATTGCGCCTGGGTGGCAGAATCCTGACTTCACGTCGATCCTATATATGTAAAAGTACTTTGTAAATTTTAAAGCTCTAACCATTATTATCCTGGGATGCCTGTTGTGTGAGTACCAATACCTAGGAATATTTGTGCCATCTGGGTAGAAATAAAAAGTCCCAAAAGTTGATGCTGTAACTCTCAATGCATTTTTCCTCTCGATTTTTCTTGTTTCTAATGTTGACAACCGCCCACATGGTATTCGCTGGTTCTCAGTGTAGCCCACAGAAATGCCAGCTGGCCGCGTGCCAGTGTCAGGAGGACGAGATTGTTGAGAGCTTCCTCACAGCAAAACCTTGTCAATGACAAGCATTGTTTCTGAATCTGAAATCTATTTCTTTTTCCGTCCCTTTGGTTTTTCTTCCCACCTGGGAATGGGACCCGGAATGGGTTACTAATTATATTGTGGTAGCTGTGATTCCTAACAACACCAGTGCTCATATTTATGCAGCATCACTCACTTAGCTGTAGCAGCTAATATGTGGAGATGGGATGGGGCTGTCAGCGTGCACACACAGCATCGCGGGAAGTCTGCTGTGCCACCTCGTTGTTCCACGCTGGCTTTTTAAAATATGATTTGTTTTCTCCAAACCTGTCCAAGGCATAACATCCAGAGAGAAACATGATAAAAACGCAAAATCTGCACCCTGCCTATTTTTGACAATTATAACGATCTTTGTTTCGAGTTAATAGAAATGCCAAATTTTCCTGCTGGAGAATCAAATCAGTGACCACCAAAATTCAAACGTAAGCATTTCAAAACCCAGGACCTTTCTTCTGTCCTAATAACAACTTCCAAGGTAGCAACACTGACTCTAGAGAATATTCTCTAGTTTGAAATCTGGTCTTGTGTACATTGGATTGCTGATTAGAGCAATAAATGAAGGGAGCTTGCAGAGTGCACAGTTACTTCCTAGACTGGATAAAAACATGTTATCTTTTACTCAACAGGCATAATTCTTTCAAACCGACCCTCCCTGGCTTGAGGACCTATTTTGGCCTCCAGAATCTCCCAGCCAAAATCTAAGGGATTCTAACTGAATGCTTTTGCAGAATAAAAATACACAGTGAACCTTCAACCTATGTGTGAGGTGTGCATGCCACTACGGTATCTTATGCGTTACTGTGCTTATATTCATCTGCCAAGAATAAAAGCAGTCCACTGACTGAAGATTTCTTTAGAGAACGATAGAGTTAGGATTCCTAGGCTTGTTATTCAAGATGTTTTGGTTCATATTACGTGCTGTGATTGCTCAGAATACTGTACAAGCACATGTGGATCAGGGTCTCCTACCAAGGTTCCCAGAGGTTTCCAGGAACGAACCCCAGTTCCTCTGGATCTGGGCCCAACAATAGAAGAGAGAGATTGGTTGGTTCCCCCTCTTCTACCCTAGACTTGAGGTTTCCCTGTGTCTGCAACTCCTGACCAAGGGCTATCCAGTCATTATTTACAATGCAGCTGTGGTTTGGAATACATTAGTAGCTCTCACTCTGGACATATTGTGAATTTCTTAGTAAAAAAAAAAAAAAAGGTGGGTTATTATTTACTTAGTATTATGTTCTAAGAATGGTTTAAGGGCCTTTCATATGTTAGTCCACTTAATCATCCCAAAGTCCCATGAGGTGGCATTACTATTGTCCCAGTTTTCAGATAAGGACACTAAAACACAGCAAGGTTAAGTGATTTTCCTGCGGTCACACAGTTAGTAGTAGAGGGAAAATAGGCCCAAGACTTCACACTCAGGCAGAGTGCTATTAACCACAATGGCCACAGGCTTTGAGAGACAGCTTTTTTTGTGGAAGGAGCAGTAAGGGAACGTTTCAGTATCAGGTTAATCCAGAGGAGAAGCAAGGAACCTCTGATTTATAGCACATAACTTCCTGGTTTTTTAGGCTACTTCGTCCTGTTAGCAACAGCCTCTTGATTCTTTAATTTGGGGAAAATTCTAAATCTTGTGTAGCCACACATTTTCTCCTTTGCAACAAAAATATTCTGAATGTATAACATACTGCGAGCACATGAAGAAATTCCAAATAGTAAGAAGTATGAGTGTAAAGATTCCTTCAACACATGTGGTGGTAATAGAATATAGGTGTTTATAGAATTTGTACGCATCCCCAATTTTAAGCCTTACCTAAGAAAGAGATAGGGTTCCACTTCAGAGACACATAGTTTTTTCTAGAGTCAAATCATTTGGCAGTGAACGCAGGTTAAGGAACACTGCTGTGCCGTCCAACCAGAGGGAGTTTGGGCATCAAATTTGTTGGCTTCCTACACAATTATAGGACATCTGTAAATGCACGGCGTGGTGTGTTTGATGAAGGACTACACGTTTCCCAATACCTTTGGGTAGAATATTTTGATATGTTCTTATTAGACCTACCCCAGCCTCACAGTGATGGAATGAATCTTGGGTCGCCTGAGTTCTGAGCTGTGGCAGGCAGTTAAGGTATTAGTGAGTGACTGTGATGCCCAAGGAACCTAAGAAATGAGGGCCAATTCAAACTCTACCTTTGGAGATGTGCACATAGGCCCGACCTTGGATAGGACTAAGAGGGAGATGAGCCATTGGTTCATTTATTTCAATCCATTCCATATAGTTCTATATCACCCAACCTGTATCACTCTGGAGGAATGTCAATAGCATTTGCTTCATGGCCTCACCCAGACAGTGAGTCCTTTAGTCGTCCTTTGTTACAACCTGATTATTTTCATTGTTGCTCCACAAAACACTCGTTAGCAGCACTTGCACGTGATTTGGTTGTTTCTCCTGCTTGTTCTTCTACATTCAGAATCCTAGAGCAGCTCTGCAAATGAAAGAGGGTGTCCACGTAAAGACTCTACATGTTAGAATAATTCACTAACCAGTGGTTGCACTGCTAATTTGATTTTGCTGCTGATCAGAGATAGGAAGAGAATTGTAATTGAAATGCATTGCAACCAATTTGTAAATGTTAGTACACATTATCAATCATTGTTATGCTATTATGCTATTAACATAAATTATCACATAGAGGTAATTTAAAACTGTTAACTGACACAGGTATATCTTATTCTTGGTGACAATTACACATAAAAAGGAGGTCAGGGTAAATGTTGCATGGTGTTACTGCGTGGACTATTGATGGACAGCAGTGATTAAGTGATGTTACCATTGAAGAATTACTTTGTTCCTACTATTTTTTTTAAAAAATTTCTGTTATACATGACTTTAAGAATCATATTCATATTCTTTTTAAAAATTATTTTTAATGTTTATTTTTTTGAGAAAGAGAGACAAAATGTGAGCAGGGGAGGGGCAGAGAGAGAGAGGGAGACACAGAATCTGAAGCAGGCTCCAGGCTCTGAGCTGTCAGCACAGAGCCCGACATGCAGCCTGACATGGGGCCCAACATGGAGCCCAAACTCACAAACTGCGAGATCATGACCTGAGCCGAAGTCGGAGACTTAACCAACTGAGCCCTCCGGGCACCCCTATCATATTCATATTCTTAAGAACACACTTTTGGGGCTATCCTCTCAAAGCTCACTATACGTCTTCATACTAACTTAATATTGATTTCTAATGAGTTTTTTTTTCATTTTTTTAGCTTCATACTCAGTGTTAGGATATTATCTTTAAAAGGTTAGAAAACACTAACTCATTAGTACCTAATTCTTGGTTGATTGTACATGAATTTCCAATTCATTTGTATATTGATGAATTATGTTCTTTATTTTTAAGCAAATTAAGGTCAAAAAATAATAAGTTTATGTTTCAGGAGGTGAGTATTCACTTGGAATAAGGGACCTGGGTATGTGAGCAGATTCAGTGTTGAGGCTACAATATGGTGAATATGTTGTTTTTCTGTGGAGTTTATCAGATTATGTATTGCATGTGGCCTTTGGGGTATAATAATGATAGGTAAACTAGGATCCATTATACGATGAAAGATAAAGCCAGATGACAAACATTGGATTTCGTAGGTTTAAGCTTCGAATATCTTAAATACTTGAAGCTTCTAAGCCAGAGGTTATGTTGTCAATGGATATCACAATGAAAATACTGGACAAGTGTCACGCCTGGAAATGTTATATGATATCTTACTGCAACTGGATGTCAAGGACAACATGTAAAATGACAAATGGGCCCTTAAGAGAATAATATGCTATCACTTCATTTCATCCCAAAGAGTTCCATCAATTCTAAGACTGTTGAGTCTATGAAGGTCATATGTTACAAGTATTTATGAGATGGAGATGATACAGCATACATGACATTCTGAAGCTATGAATTGGGATGGCTAGACTGATCCCTTGGTGCTCAGGTCAGAAAATAATTACACATAAACATATAGAGAACATGCTATAATAATTCCTTGTTATTTTTAAATGTGGAGTGCTAAATGCCAAGTCAGGACATAGTGAAGCTGTTTCTAAGCGATAAGTTCAAATAATCATGAGGGATGAAAGATGCTGGATATCATCAAAATTACTCTGGAAAATCTCAGGAAGTTGCTAAATGAAAGACAGAAGACACTCTCAATGAATCTAGCATTAGCCTGAGGCATGGGTAGTAGATACCTTCTATTTTGGGCCATAATGCAAGAGAAGTACATTATCTATAAACATCAGAATCCAAGTCAATGTAACATGGAAATTCATATGAGGAGCATGTAAGAACTGGGACTGGTTGGGGAACAGAGTTTCATATTCTCGTATTGCATCTACAATCCTCCTTGGGATATACATGCACTGAGTGAACTGCTAAAATTGTTAGCTTAATTGCATTATTTAAATGGTAATCTTTCACATTCTTACTCTCTTTTCTCTTCCTCTTTCCTTTCCTTTCCTTTCCTTTCCTTTCCTTCCCTTCTTTCCCTCCCCTCTTCATACTACTAACTCTCAACAGTTAGCATTATTTATATCACCCTGTCTCTTTCAGGTTCTCAAGTGGAATAGATACATTAAGACTTTTTTTTTTAAAGAAAAACTTCTATATGACCTATTGTCATCTCCAAGATCTCCAATTTTTCACATTTCCATATCTTACTTTCTGTAGGTAGAGATTCTTAAATTTTGTGTAAGTTAGCCCTTCTGAGTAGATAATGAAAGCTAAGGACAATTCCCCAGAAAAATTCATTAGATACCTTTAAAATCAAGGTAAAAAAAAATCAAGATCTATACATGGTTCTATAATTCTCAATTGACATTCTCTAGGCAACCACTGATTTCTCCTTCAACCAGCAGGTGGTCCACATTCTTATGGTCTAACATTCTATTGTATGTCATCACTTTAGAGGGGGACTATAGTGACCGTAATGACAGTACTAATGATGAAGAGCTAACATGCACTAAGTGTTTAAATCTATATAGACACTGATAAGTTCACCTATTTACCATCTGGCACAACCTGAAGGCAAATGTGCTGTTACCCTCACTTGACAATGGTCCTTTCTAATCAGGAGTGCTCTCCTCCTTAGAAGATAGGATGTGCCACCTGCTTTTAGGGTTTGAAGCTGGCTGTTGACATACAGCGACACCTGGCTAGTCTTCCCATCAGTCTTCTTGGTAAGCATTTGAATTGATTTCTAGCAATTTCATAATTTGATTCTGGATTTTAAAAGGGGTGTCCCTACCTTCCAGAACAGTTTAATTTCATATTACTATTTGTTTTAAAATCAAAATATAATTTCAAAGAGTATTCAATTTTAAAATGGTATTATTTAGGGCTTTTGGTTGCAACTGTCAGAAATCTAATTTGAAGTAATCTAAGGAAAAAAGAAATATTTATTGGATCATGATCTACAAAGAACTACTGAACAGTGGAAGTCATGGAAGGAGCAGAGAGGCCATGGGCCTCAGGAAAAACTCAGGCAGAGAAGCTAATGCTGATGGATATATCTGGTTTTCATCTGCTTCTCTCTTTATTCAACTGGCTTTCTTCAAATGGTGGAAAACATGAACCACCATAGCTTACAAGTTTTATATTTTATATCTTATCATAAGGAGACTGTTTTATCATTTTCTTAATGCCAAGTTCAATAATCTCAGACAATATATTTTATTGACTCAACATGGGCTAATTTGTCACCCTTGGAACAAATCAAATGTTACTTGGAGTAGAGGGATTGGATTATGTGAAAATATACCAGTGCCATAGAGGTATGTGGATAGAATAGGAAGGAAGATGTTCCCAGGAAAAGGGACAGAGTAATAAGCACACAATACTTACTGGTTCACTACAAAAGAAAACTCAATTTATTTGTTTGAGGTTTAAATTACAGATGACCATTGGACACGGGGTGTGAACACTTACTTCTTGCTTTACAAAATTAGATTAATACATTGGGAAAAAATGGTGTGCAAATTAAATTTGTGTTAATTCAATAAATAGGTGACTAGTTGGAAAAAATTTATAATAAATATTTCCCCAGAGGGGATGTTATTAAAGTAAATAATATCATCCTTAATGTAGGTTTTTACATCAGTTTATAGTGAGATAAACTTATAATGAGAAGCCAGTGGGAATAAAAGAAGAAAAGCTGTCACTTTTTGCTGAATGCCTTCTGGATGAGTCTGGGACTGTGATTAAGAGGACTTTAGGGGGTAGCTCAGTTGGTTAAGCATTCAACTCTTAATTTTGGCTCAGATCATGATCTCACAGTTCATGAGTTCAAGCCCCACATCGGGATCTGTGCTGACAGTGCAAAGCCTGTTTGGGATTCTCTCTCTCTGCCCCTCCCCTGCTCTCTGTCTCTTAAAATAAATAAATAAACAAACATTTTTTAAAACGAGAGAACTTTAAGCTAGCATGAAAGTAAACATGCAAAGTTTAATGGTTTACCTGTTAAAGTTTTCTGATAGTGTAATTGCCACCTGGTGCTTCTAATGAAAGAAGGAAAATAGAATTAGCAAGCACAGTGCTTTGAATAACATGATTCTGAGACACGGACCCGGACCAACTTTTAGGAGAATCTAAAGTTTGCGACAGGGAAATTTCACTTCCATGTATTCTGTCACTATGCTGAGTAAAAAGTGGTTCTGGACAAGAGTGTACTTAGGAATTATGTCAGTAAAAAAAGTGTGCATCTTGTGGAGGTTGCATTTTCAGCATTGAACCAGAATCACGATGTGAAAGACAAATTTCTTTCTCATTTTTTCTCATACCATTAAGTGGGAAAAAAATTACATGTGGAACTTTATGTATTGAAAATACATGTGGTAGTCAGATTGAAGCTTTTCTCCTTGGTCAGCTCAAGCAAGTTTGAGAAATAGTATGGGTGATGGATGGGGACATGAAGCTCTGAATGCCATCATTTGGAAAAATGAATATCAAAGTTTTAGCTTTAATACTTTTTTAAAAGGTGCTTTATATTTATATTTATAATTGATATTCAAAAATCTCTTTTATCTACCATTAACTCTGAGAACATGATGATTTGGGAATGTCAATTTGTAGCAAAGTTTTTATGCCTGGGAATAAGTGTGCATTTGCGCAAGAAATTCAAAAGACAATTTAAGATTGAACAAATATAACCCCTAGTTTATGGTTGAAGGCGAAGTAGCTTCAAAGGACAAGCTGTTAGAAACCCATAGGGGAGGGGAAGGAAAAAAAAAAAGAGGTTAGACTGGGAAAGAGCCAAAGCATAAGGAAACTCTTAAAAACTGAGAACAAACTGAGGGTTGATGGGGGGGGGGGGGGAGGGTGGGGAGGGTAGGTGATGGGTATTGAAGAGGACATCTTTTGGGATGAGCACTGGGTGTTGTATGGAAACCAACTTGACAATAAATTTCATATATTAAAAAAAACAACAAAAACAAAAACAAAGGACAAGCTCTTAGCTGGTATATATGAAGGAAAGAGGGAACAGAGGGATGAGATATGGTGGGGAGAATGCAAAACGGGTATAAAATTGGTAAGAAACAAAGTGTGTTTAGAAAGACTGTCATTGTACCTAAATTATAACTATTGATTCCAGGGGAAATAGAAAATAAGATACTAGAATTATAACCCGTAAGAAAGAAAATCCACCATGATTTTTGGTCATTTAGAATTATGAATCATTAGCCATTATGCTATTAGAAGGCCTTATACAGTTGGTCAAGAGTGTGGGCTCTAAAACCTGAGTACAAAACCTTTCTTATTGGTTGTGTGACTTTGAACAACTTAATCTCTTAGATTTCAGATCTCCCATCTTCAGAATGTAGACAATAATAAAACTTACTTGAGAAGGTTGTTGTTTGATTGAATGAGCAAATCCATATAATGTTATCACCACAGTGTCTGCTATAGAGCAAATGCCTTAATGAAGTTTTCTAATATTTATGGCTCAATCTTAAAAGTTAACCATCAATACCTATAAACAGAAAAATCTGTCCCATTATGCAACATGCCACATCCTAGTCATATTCCTGACTTCAGTACTCTATGGAATGTTCTCAACATTGCCTGGTTATGGATAACTCTGATCAGGAAACAGTAACAGACTACTCGAGACAGAAGGTGACAAAATCTTAATTGCCATGCTTACTGATGAGGAAGCTGATTTAAAGAATACATAAGTGTCCTTTACAAGGCTACCCAACTAACTAGTGATAGATTAATGATTTTGTCCACTAACTTAAGCTTTTCCCATTACATCATTGTTCTTAAGATTCTTTGGGAGCCACAAACCTCTTTGAGCATCTGAGAAAAGCCACAGGCTTTATTCTTACCCAATGTATGTCTGCGGCACACATAAAAAAACTTTCTGCATACAGTATCAGGGATCCCTTCTGACTCATGCCCAGTGGGGTCTTGGTTATGGACCTTAGCTGTCAACACCATCCTGATGCTGTCTCCTTGAAAAAAGAACTTTTGGTGCTTTTTGCATCTTTATTCCCCAAGTCCTTCATGCAGCCTTTCATTCTTCCCTCTCTCTGTTCTCTAGGCCAGAAAGATAGGAGCAGATCTAGAAGCAATGACTTCTATGTTATAGTTTAGAACTGGTTTGAACCTGAAGTCTTGCCCCATGCATCTTTCGCAAATGTTTCAAGAAATACACAACCAGCTCCAAGAAAAACACATTTCTGCCAAATCCCTCAGGAATGGGGCAAAGAATAAACTTTAGGAAAAATATAAATGTAAGAGTATGTCCTTACATGCGACAGTTGTAATTTTTATTATATCAAGACCATATGAAATGAGATAGTACCTCCAGATTATGCTCACAGCACAGAGAAAAATTGCCAAAACTCATTGTTTCCTTTACCTCCTGCAAATGATGACTTGTGGTTCAGCTGGAAACATATATCCAAACTAAAATGTTCTCCTCAATTGTGGAATGAGTGTGTGTGTGTGTGTGTGTGTGTGTGAAAAGTTGCAAACTCTCTGGATACAAAAAAGTGCACAGTGGTAGATATAAGAGGATGAAAGATAAGGAGCATTGGATCTTCAAAATAACAAATCGTTATTAGAATATTAGTGAAGGGGTAAGAGGAGGAGGCAAAGAGTCAGAGTGGAGTAAGGAGAGAGAGGAGAGAGAAGCATATGGAGATCAGATGGTCTGCTGTTCATCCACCCCCTGCAATTCTGTTGGTGGCCCAGAGAGGAGGCCTACTGTCCCCTCCAACATCGCCTAAAGCCTCCAGATAAAACAGCAGGTGTACTGTTATGCTAGGAATGTCATAACAAAATACCACAGACTGGGTGGCTTAAACAACTGAAATTTATTTTCTCACAGTTCTGGAGGTTGGGAAATCCCAGATCAATGTGTCAGCCAGGTTGGCCTCTGCTGAGGCTTCTTTCCATGGCTTCCAGATGGCCACTTTCTTGCTGTGTCTTCACATGGTCTTTCCTGTGTGTGCACACATCCTTGGTGTCACTTTTGTATGTCCAACTTTCCTCTTATAAGGACACCAGGCAGACTGGATTTAGGACCCACCTCAACATAGCCTCATTTTAACTTAGGTACCTCTATAAAGGCCCTATTTCCAAATGTAGTCACTTAGATGCCGGGGATTAGGGCTTCTACACATGATTTGGGGGAGACACAATTCAGCCCATAAGAGCAGCATAGCTTATTAGCCCACCAGACTCATAAATGGCATTTGCAAAGGTGAGCAGAAGTTTTTGTGGTTTTTATTGGCATAATATTTCGGTAAGGTGAGTCATACAAGGTATGCTCGCCACTTGCCTTTTCAGCCATCAGGACTTGGAAGGTGTAAGATGCACAGTGACTAAATTGGCTCTTTGACCAAGATAGGTACCAAATCTTGCACCAGCTCTCTCTACAAAACAAAACAAAAGAAAAACAAAGCAAAACAAAACAAAAACCAAAAACAACAACAAACAAAACAAAACAAAAAAACCCTGAAGCATTTGGGACAAAAGGTTTTCTGTAAACCTGAGAATGGATTTCCAAGAAAGCTGCCAACACTAATATAAAGGCTTTGCTACCATCCAGCTCTCATTGCTGTGTTTACTCACCATGGTGGAACATTTCCAATCCTGTCAGCTTGTCTTTGATTTTACATTTTTTATAGTAACTTTCTAGCCAAATATCAATGCTGCTCACTATCTTTTAGATGTGCAAAATCAAAAGTTGCACAGTGGTTATGTTTTTATTTTATTTAAGGATTATTTCTATTTTTGGCAATCTTTGACAGCTCTTTTCAGCATGGGGGCTGCAATAAACCCATCGAAACGTTGGCTTTTATGGAGAGCAAAACAAGCCGGAGAATTATTTCACCCAACTAACTTGGGAGATAGATTCTTGTTCCCTTCAGCCTCTATAAATCCTATGTATCTCCATTACAGGGTTCCCTCAGGAATGGAATTTTGTGTCTTGCTTGCATTTTATAAATTTTGTCTCGAGTATTTCACATAAAACAGAGAAGTATTTTTCATATCTTTTATTTAAAGTCAGGACATCTTCTGGGCCAAAGAGGTGGCTTTTAGAAATAGGGCTGGAACATGATAGTCTGCCCAAAATGGGAGACAAATCTAAAGTGTGCTGAGCTAAGAAACCAGACAGGTTTCAAAAACCTCTTACCATATTTATTTTTATATGTATACTTCATTTTGTGTCCGTTCCCATATGATCTGCCATCAATTATGCAGCGGTAATGAAAACCTCCATGTGTTTTACAAGACAGAGGCACAATACAAGCAACTGGGGCCAGTGAAGCTGCCACTTTAGCTTTTTTTTTTCTTATTGCATGCCCCTGCACACCACTGACTCCTTCCTCTGCCCTGCATTTAAAATGCTTCCATTTGTATATCTCCTCCTTTTCATCTTTTAAAGTTTGCTGGAGAAATGATAGCGTTACGTTTCAAAGTACTTTGGAATCAGACCAGGAATTGAAACCCTGGTTCTGTACTTGGCATGAACTTTCTTGCCTTTTCTCTGCATTAGTTTCCTCAACTTTCAATGAGTGCTAATATGAAGAAAAATGAGTGTATATTTATAAAAAAGTTGGTCTAGTGCATGGATACATCGTATAAGCACTCCATAATTGAAAGCTATTTTTACCTTTCTTATTCTCTCTCTTTTTATTGTTCTTCTTAATTTTGGTTCCCCCTCCTCACCACTGCCTCATCTCCTTTCTGGTCTTTATTACCTAGCCCTCTCTTTCCTCCCCAGTGAGGCAGTTAGTGTATGTATGCCTTTGCCTGTGACCTAATCCAGTGAGTGTCAAACAAGGGGCTGTATTGAGAAAGATTTTTAATTATTCAACTAGTTTACTCAAAAACCGGAATGAAGTCTTACACTGATCTGTAATAACACTTCCTTGTTTCTTTTCTTTCGGCTCCAATTAAGTCAACTCAGTGTAAACACACTGATTCATGCTTATCATAAGCTCTAATGAGGAGTAATAAATGTCTTACATTACAAACAGAGAGAACGAGGGGCACATGGGTGGCTCTGTTGGTTAAGTGTCCGACTCTTGGTTTCTGCTCAGGTCATGATCTCATGGTTCATGAGCTCAAACCCCGCATCTGGCTCTGCACTGGCAGCGCAGAGCCTTCTTGGGATTCCCTCTCTCACTGCCTCTCCACTGCTCATGCTGTCTTTGTCTCTCTCAAAATAAATAAACTTAACAAAAAATTTTTTTTTAAAAAAAGAATGATTAACTTACAAATACACATTTTCTGGGAGTAACATCTTTCAACGTGTAGAGTCCATGGGGACTGGGGGAGAGAATAAATAAATTAAAGGCTTTGTATTTCTCTATTTTCTAACACCAAAGAGGTGAGCTAGATACTTTCACCTGTTCTAAATAATAGTGATATGGACCATGTTAGCATAACTCTTTAATTGAAAGATGCTTTGGTGTTGAGGCTCTCAGCCCTTTCATTGAGGGATACTATAAGAAATCGGCCTATGAATCACATGATTGTATTAATTGTTCAGGAATATTATTGAGGACATTATCTAGTATGTTGTTCAGTAAGGCTTCTGTATAAAACCCATTTTACTATTTCATATTAAGATCTAAAAAACTTACAGTCAAATTCAAGTGTCAATTCTATGCACTGAAGTAGTCTTTATAGGCTTGCTAACCATATTATCCATAATCCTGGGGTTTAAAAAGTATTCATATTTTTCTATTTTATAATATTTACCTTAAATCCTCTCTAGAAAAACTAAGAGAATACATTAATAAATAATTCTCATCTCTCCCACTGACTTTTCTAACTTCTTAGCACTCACAGATACCATTTCCTTCAGATGCCATTTCATTCACACACCTTCCTAGGCTGTTTATCTCTTGTGTGAGATCAATGACAATAATTTGGGGACATGTATAAAAGTGTGGGAGCTTGTTCTTTCTTCTCTCCTGACCTCTAGCATTTTGCTTGGCTTGCAGATGTTACTCAATGTTATTTGGTAAGAGGAAATCTATAGTAATAACTGGTACCCTCTATATCATACATGACTTTCCCTTGTGATCTTAACTTTGCTAGTGAGGACCCTATTTTTTTTCTCTTTTCTATATTTCTATTTCATTTTTTAAGGAATATGGCATATTTTATTTTGGAATAAATGTTGTATGTCACCTTGAGAACATGGACTCCAGATAAAATTCATCCTGAATTGCTCAGTTTGTACCCTACCTGGAAACAGCTAATTATTGCAAGCCAAATTACGCACAGAATGTAGTTGGCTTATGCCACTTCTTAGTTTAGTAATTTACTATAGGTTATTGAAGCTATGTGGTATTTTAATTTTGCAAATTGCTTCAAGGGGATTTTGGTCATTTACCCCTAGCCTTTATTAGGTAAGATACACATGTAACATCATTTTGCAAAGGAGAGTTAAGATATTGATAAAAGATAGCATGTGGCTTAGCACACTTTGAAGGTCACGGATCTGGAATAGGACTTCTTGGGTTTGAACTCTAAATTGTTTACTTACTTGTTTGTCACATGATTTTGAACAAGTAACTTAGTTTTTCGGTACTTTGTTGTTTTTGTTTTTTAGTCTGCATAGTGGGCTTAATAATGGCACTTTTAGTTTAGTTCAGAGCCTGGTGCATAAACAGTATTATTTTGTTGGTGATTTTTAATTTTCAGGATAAAACTGTCAAAACTGGTCTGCCATGAACTGAAACATAATTATACTTAATTGCCCAATTTCCATGTCTCAGGGCCCTTTGTTATTGGGTTCCTCTTTTCCAGAGAAATCTGTCCTTTACTCCAGTATTATACTTGGACACTGGGCAATAAGAAGAAATAGTATACATATAAAACGAACCTGAAAAATAAGTTGATGATTTAAATAAATGAGCATTGTTTCTTATAAAACCCAGGAAAGATAAAGAGCCCCACTCAGTTCATTAACCAGTTACTAAATGGTGTTTGTGTTATCCCCATGAATACTAAATGAATTCATTATGATATGTGCTATTACAGTGAATAGCAAATGAATTCATAACGATGGGCTCCATAAAAATATTCCTAATGGGGAAGTTATGCATTATCAAGCTGGTTTCTAGAGTAACTGAGGCTTACATTTAAATGGGGGACATAAATAATACCAGGCACAACATTGGTTAGTTGGAGTTATCTGAGTAGGTTCTACAGAACCGAAAACACAGTTCATGTCTTGGTGATGTGTCCATAGCCTCACATGACTCTCAGTTTTTGGTTTCTGTCCTTTATTACTGGTGGCTGATGCCTAATTTTGTCTTGGATTCAAAGAGAAGGATGCGATTATATGCAGCTGGTCAACAGTAAACCTAAGTTTTGTGATGACACAGATCAGGTGAGAAAGTCTTGCAGGGTTTTCAACCTTTCCTGCCCAGAGGCTATATGAAGGAATGGCTGCCACACTTGACCAATCTGCAGCTCAGTTGCTGGCCATAAACTCCAGTGAACCCCCTCATCTGCCCACTTTTTCTCAGCAGAAGAATAAAATAAATTTTAGAATTAATGGCATGAATGGTGTACCCTTGAAGTAATATTTGAATTTTATTGACCATCGTAAATAGATTATGAAGTCATAGCAGCAACAAAAGCACAGATGGTGTCTTATTATAAACCTGCAAACTACGAGCGATGAGCCTGAAGACCACTCAGAGGGCACTTGTGGGCCATCAGTGGTCTAGAAATCACACTACGATAGCCTCTCATCTAAAGGTATAATTAATTTCTTAGGAAAAAAATGACACAGCTTCTTGGTTCATAATAAAATTAAAATACTTCCAGGGCTTAATTTTCAAGAACCAGCAGTTTTACATGTCACCCTAATTTATGATTACATTTGAGCTTATGAGAGTAAAAATTTAGCAAGAAGTGTAAAAAGTAGAAGAAATAGAAAGTAGAACTTTTCTAATGTAAGCAGTTTAACAATTCAATTAAGTAACATTACTTGCAGCCTACAGTGTGCAAAGCATTGTGTGAGGTACATAAATAAGACATTGTTGGTCTTCAAGAAAGTTTCCATATAGTCCATCATGTACACATTTTGGGGCACGGAGATAAACATTTTAATCTAATGCTAGCACAGAGTACTGTACGAGGAGCACTCCCAGCTCCAAGAGTTCCCCTCCAGATTATAAGGAAATTCTTAAAAATAGCTGGATTTGCTAGTGCCTGGGCCCCCTGCCCATGCAAGGGAGAGGAAATGGAGTGAGCACAGCACGTGTGTTCTCAGAAATCGATACAATTCTGAGCATAGCTCTTGTAATCCACCAGCTCCTCAGGTTGAAACTACAAGCCAATCTCCTTCTCTTCACTCTCCACAGAATCACTGCCTTGGATAATGTTTCTGCCAACTTGGATGCACATGTCCCCATGGATGGTCCCAGGCTTGGAGTCCTCAGGGGTGGTCTCCCTGAAGCTCACTGGACCTGTCTTCACCACTTCCAGAGCATGGCAACCACAGGTCCTGATTGCACATACTTCACCAGGCTGGCAAAGAGTGGATGGTCTTTCAGATCAATGTATTGTTCCTTGAGAAGGTCTTGAATTAATTTCAGAAGTCTGAATTAATTTCATAGCAATGAAGCGGGATCCCTTTTGCTCAAAACACTTGATGACCTCTCTCCCACGAGGCTGCACTGGACCCCATCAGGCTTGATGGCAATGAAGGTGTGTTCACTGTTGGCTATGGTGCTGGGGATAGAAAGCCCTCCATCTGCTTGGGTTGCAACTCCATCTGGGGCCACCCCATCAGGTACATATTGAAGCATGATACAAGTTAGATTAGGATAAGACTTAGAACCAACACACATTCATTATGGAACATGAATAGTAGCAAAATGACAGCAAACATTTCTATAGAACTTGTTAGGTGCCATGAACTTTTCTAAGCACTTCACATAAATTAACCCATTAGGCCTCGTAACAAGCCTGTGATGTAGGCACTATTGTTATCCCCAATTTAAATGTGAGGAAACTGAGCCACAGATGGTTAAGTAACTCAGAGATACCTAACTGACCAAGACCTTTTCTTGCTTTCCTTGCATGATAGAGGGTTGTTGCTGAGAAGCAATTGCCCCCTGTGGAGAATTTAGAGGTCGTAGTAGAGCATGGAGCCACAAGATGGAACATGGATTCCTGATACCATGAGAAAGATCAGACTTTACAAAAAAAAGAGGGTGGTGTCAAATGCAGAGAGATATAAAATAGAACAATTGGTGAGAAAAACACAAAAAGATACTTGATAATTAGAACACCAATGGTATTTTTAAGTAAGTGGTTCGTTGAAGCAGTAACACATGGAAGTGTTTTCCAAATTATACCCAATTAAAGAAAGAATAGGACACCAAAAGCCTGCTCTGCTCCTCTGAGGAGTTTGGCGTTGATGGCCTGGTGAGTGAGGGTAAGATTAATTGTAGGGTATATTTTAAAAGGAGAGCATGACAAAATAAGCATGGAGTAAGGTGAAGACTGATTGTTGGAGAGGAAAAGTCAATGGAGACAGACTGAAGATGCAATCACCTTTATATGATATACTTTGTACACTGTTAGCAGCATAGGAGATTGGTCAAAAATGCAGCTTTTTTGTTAGCTATAGTGATTGGACACCACTGTGTGAGGAAACATGGCCTCATAGTGATCTCCACTCTCTACTTTTTATTTAATTTTCTTGTAATTAATTAGTTTTTATTTATTTCGTTCAATTTATTTATTTAATTCTTTAAGTATCTTCGCTCTTCATTGAAAGTCCAGGGGAAAATGCCAAGAATTTCATCAGGAGACTCTGAAGTGACATTGAAATGGGCCAAACATTGAAAAATTTAAAAACTTTCTCTTGGCCTCCCTGAAGGGACTCTCTGGGTTCACTTCCTTCTGTGTCCTGGTCGTGAGTTCGTTTCCTTCCCTCTTTGGATCACAATCACAAATGAAGTAGATCCATTGGTTAATGAAGAGCTTGAGCTAATTGTTCAATCTTTGACCCATTTCAATATCACTTCAGGGTCTCCCGATGAAATTTTTGGCAATCTTTTAGGGTCTGTGCCTTCAGTGTAGAAAGTATTAAAACACACACACACACACACACACACACACACATGCACATGCACACACACTCCTCCAGTCAATATAATACACAAAAGTCACAGTTTTGAGCAATTTCCCTTATTACCTATATATATAATATATATTATGGTTCAAGTAACTTTGGTTATCTCAACTTTATTAAAACAATGGCATTAGTGCTTGACTTGCTTGTTATTGGCACAGTACACTTTCAGAAATGAGAGTACTTCTCACATAGCACCAGCAAAATGTTAAATGAATTAGATGTAATTAAACATGAGTTTCAACCCACATCATCTCATTCATGTGAAACAGGTATTATTATGGTATTTTACAGTTGAAGAAACATGTTAAGTGACTTACCTAAGGTCACATGGCATGGAGAGGAAAACAAGGTCTTTAATGGACTCCAGATGTCTGACTAGGGCTTCCCCTGCCTTATATTTGTTTCATTTGTACTTGAAAATTTGAAAGTAGAAGGCAAGTATAAACTTAAACTCCACTATGCTATTCAAAAATAATGTTTTTTAGGGGCGTCTGGGTGGCTCAGTCTGTTAAGCATCTGACTTTGGCTCAGGTCATGATCTCACAGCTCGTGAGTTCGAGCCCTGCATCAGGCTCTGTGCTGACAGCTCAGAGCCTGGAGCCTGCTTTGTATTCTGTATCTCCCTCTCTCTCTACCCCTCCTTGGCTCACTCTCTGTCTTTCTCTGTCTCTCAAAAGTAAATAAATGTTAAAAAAATTTTAAATAAAAAAATAATAACGTTTTTTAGTGTAATGACTCCTAAAAACTGTTCACAATCTTGTAATGTGGCTTATGCCTCAGCAGAAATAGCTCTTGGCACTTTGAAGGTGGGACCATTTTATACAGCCTAAAAATGCCCTGAAATAAGGCTACTTAGTAGCAACTTTATTGATAACTTCTTGAATATAAAATACAAACAGAGTCTAAATGGGAAGGAATAATTTTGTGGGGGGGAGAATGGTATTATTAGCATCCTTAGAGTCAACATGTACTTAGCATGGAAAAGCAATGTTCCTGAAGAAAAACAATGTGGATTTATTGATATTGGTCTCTAGAACCCACTGGAGGTAATTGATAATCAATTGCTTAACTGTCCTCAATATCTTTTCTATATCTACCATAACAACCATAATAATAGCACAAATGAAATAATGCAATCATGTATTCCTTCAAGCAACTGTTTTTAAGTAATTATTTGGTGCCAGGTCCTGGGATTAGCATTTTGGATACAAAGGTGAATGGAGTGCTTAATCTATTCCCTTGGGGCTCTTGTTCTCTAGTGTGTGTATTTTGGGTACTTATTTATATGTACATATGTATGTGGTATAATACACAGGAACTTTAAAATGCATTGTAAAAGAAATCATATTAAAGATAACCTGGCATCATGCTCCAAACTAACAGTTGTCCCACATGACTCCAATTCTAAACTTTTCCAGGGTGGGGTGTCTGGGTGGCACAGTCGGTTAAGCATCAGACTTTGGCTCCAGAGCCTGGAGCCTGCTTTGGACTATGTGTCTCCCTCTCTCTCTACCCCTCCCCGACTTGTGTTCTGTTTTTTTTTTTTCTCTCTCTCTCTCTCTCAAGAATAAATAAACATTAAAAAAAATTAAACTTTTCTAGGGAAGAAGCAGCCTTATGTAGCACTTTTCTTACCACCCTTCCACCTCTCTTCTCCACCAGCTGGTTCAATGCCTTGGGCCTAGTGAGTGGCCAAAAATTACTAATTCAATGATTTCTTGGTTGGCTTATGGTGATCTTTATTTTTGAAGATACATATTTAGCATTTTTCTGGATGGCAATAACGATTTTTAATGATTGGTTAGCTTTTTTCTTTCTTCAAACATTGATGAATGCAACTAGATGTCCTGGGTAGTTTGTGGATAGTTGTCATTGAGTCAATTTACACATAAACAAGGTCTTGATTTTCCAGGATTGCTAAAGATGATTTGGTGTGCTGTCAAAATTATTTCCTAAGGTCAGTAAATCAGGCAGTGTCAACATAATACCAGCACCAGTAAGTGATCTAACTTTTAAATCCACGGGGTGCTTTACGTTTGCCCATCCAAAGAAGGAGAAAAAGCTTGAAGAACCCCAAACTTGCTTGGGCCTCGATGGCAAATCACTCAGTCACTTGTCTTACCTCTCTAGGAAGCTCTGGCTGAAAAACAAATCAAGCATATCTAACGCTGATAAAGCTTCAAATGCAAAACAAAGCCCAGAACCTGATAAATCCCTTTGCTTAAAAACAAAACCGAAGGAAGTTAAGTGACTTTAAGAGAAAAGCTTTTGTTTAGCAGCCACGGATATGCCGTGTGGTCTTTTGGGAGATTGGGGATGAGAATTTAGCTTGCATAAATGATCCTACTGTTTTAATGAATGATTATGAAATGACCAGAAAAAAGCATATTGTTGTTTCATTTCGATCAGGGATTAAGGTAATACAGTGGAACAAGTTTGATAATTAAACAGCTCCAAGAAAACTGATGTTTACTTAAAGAAATTTAAAACTAAGCCATTCTTTGCATCATATAATCTAGGAAACAACATTTTTTTGTTTGTTTATTGTCATGAAAGCCACTTTGTTCTTAATCAGCTAGGGCTCACTCTTTCCTGAGAGGTTGAAATTACGTGCCCCAAAGTTGATGACGTCCATTGCAATGCAATAAAATTGTCTTGAAGAGGTTAAGGTCCTTTCATAAGTAATTAGATTTTGAATTAGCTCTCCTTTGGAGGATACTCTATGGTAAATTTCACCATATTTGGTGTTCGTGTGTGTGTGTGTGTGTGTGTGTGTGTGTCCATCCTTCCTGAAATATTTAGCGCTGTGGACCCCTCCTTACTTTTTTAAATACTGTCTACTTACTGTTGGATGCCATGATAGCTAACTCTCTGGATATTTTCCCCATCCTTTTACTTCTTAGTCTCATTTCTGAGGGGTTTTCTCCTTCACCCCATCCTTTTAAAATGAATCCTTCTCAGCTTTCTGCCCAGGTTCCTTCTGTATCACGCTCCACCTGCTTCTTGAGTGATCTGGGTAATGACTCCAGATCTTCTGTTCAAATCCTTCTCTTAAGCTCTCTTTAACTGCCTTTATGGACTTCTCTACTTTGCTATTTCCCAGACACCTAAATTTCAGTGTGTTAAAAACTAAAGTTGTTATTTCCTCTTCACACTTGTCTCCTTTTCTTTGTTCACTATTATTGTTAAATACTAGCTTCCCAAATATCATCAGCCTAGCACAACCTGTTGAGATAATATTTAGTTTATTATGTTAAATTAATTAAACAAGAAGGTCATTAGACTGAAGTGGCTTTAATGACTTAGTAACCTATGTAAGCAAACCAGAAACTTGAACTTGTAAGTGCCTCAAGGTCAAGAAATCAAGACGTAAGGACAACCAATCACAAACAGCCAACTAGGCTTTCCCAAATAATGCAAGGACTTAAGGTGTAGCCTATCACATAATTTCCTTGCTTTGTTTCTACCCCTTCTCTATAAAGTCTTGCCCTTACCTCCTGTTGGTGGAGTATTTCTAGTCACTAATCACTTCTGGTTTGATCGCCATCTGATTTGAATCGATTTTTGCTCAAATAAACTTAAAAATTTTAATATGATTCCATTTATCTTTATTACTTCTTTACTAGGGTAAGAGAGAACATACCTTCTCAGTAGAACTTTGATAGTGTCCAGGGATGGACACAGGGACGGAAAGCCAGGTTTGAATTTATTTAGAGTTGAAACTTTTGTTTAAGATGTGCTTCAATGTGGGGACTTGATAGGATTAAGTAAGGATCCCCATGCAACCATTCAGGATTGGTGGAAATAGCAAGGTGAGAATTTTTTGAAGGAAGGAATTGAAAGACTCTTAAGGCACAAACTCCTGATGCTTTCTAAGGAAAATTTGGTATGTGTTTCCAGAAGTTTCTATAATGAAAAATCAAGCTATTTGCCTGAGGTAGAGTCTTCAGGAAGGGTAAAGTTTTACTAATGAAGAAAATAGAAGAGTAAGTCAACAATAAATTACACGTGTGTGCAAGGAATGGGTAGTTTCCATCCTCAGTATCCAATCTGTGTACAGAGGTGGGTGGGCTGGTTCTTATTATACACAAACCTGTTTTGGACAACTGGGCAGCTGATGGCAATGAGAACATACAGCTGCTTCACATATTCATATAGATCTCTCTCACACTTTCTCTGAAAAATCTATTCACAAATGATCATTGCTAATAAAAATTCCTTTTAATACATATTTAATTTGATAGCTTGCACATCTAAGAGAATGAGTTTTAGCCCCATTCGTGATCACTCTGGATAGTTCTTTAGTCCCCAGTATATATCAGGTACATAACTCTGTTATACTGCCCATGACACCAGGGCACTTTGTAACCTAATTTTGCATGTATGCTTTCCCGATTCATTGAAAAACCTTTGAAGGCAGTTTCCTAGAGCAATACCTGAAGAAACAGATAATAGGAGTTCAGTAAATACATGTTAAAAGAATCCAGTTTGGTGGTTGTGTGGTTATTCTTCAAACGAGATCATTTTTTTTTTTTTTTGGTAAAAAACATGGGGAGTGAGCTGTTTCATTAATATTAGTTGCTTATGTGTTTCAAAGTCATGAACTCCTCATGTCATATTATGGAATTCTAATTTAGATAACTGTCTGAAGGCCTGAAGACATTGTAACATATGGTGAAGCATGTAAGGCTTTGTGTCAGCCTGGTTTGGGACCCTCAATAACGACGGGATTTTGAGACAGTGTTTCGGATTTCTAGGCCTCCTTTTTCCTCTGTAATATGCCAAGACAGTTACATCTAACGGTATTTGGTTCCTGGGACTGCCATTACAAACTGAGTGTGTTAAAATAACAAATTTATTATCTCATGGTTTGGGGAGCCAGAAGTATGAAATGCTCCTTCCAAAACCTGTGGGTCTCCAGTATGACCTCATTTTAAATTAACTAATCACATCTGCAATGACCCTATTTCCAAATAAATTCACATGCTGAGTCACTGGAGGTCAGGACTTTAATATATCTCTTTGGGGGGAACAAGTTCAATCCATAACACTGATGTATGGAATTCTTCTTTGAACTGGAATGAGAAAGCAGTTGGTTGGCATCTGAGAGGTGCCACAAAATTAGATTCTTTTCCTTCCTCCCTTCGTGCTGGGTTATAATTACAATGACTGTTCGTGACTGATTTTCATCTGTCCCGATGCCCTTATGCTTGTCAGAAAATGTGCACCACATCTGGGGAAAGTTGGGTCATCATGGTGATTCCTGTTGATCCTCATCCTCATGCTGCTTTCTGAGGACATGGGCCAATTCATGTTATTTGGTGTTTTTGTTTAAAGAATCATTTACTTGCCTTCATTCAGTGTTCATCCATTGTTGGCTTCTTTCTTGTCATTTTGTTCGGTCTTGCTGCTGTTCCCTTCCACACCACAATATGCTTTTGTGCAGGAATTCAGCTCACTCCAGGGAGAGGGTTGGTGCACGCCCCCCCCCCCCACCCCCGACCAGGGGACCCTTCCAACACCAGCTCTCATAGGAGAGGCAAGATGGCTCTGGGAGATGCAAACTGTCCTAAGTCATGGCTGCTCATAGAAGGGCGGTTGGTTTAAAATTGTAATACTTTACTTTTGGCTATGCTTACCTCCTGCCAGATTTCTAATTCTCTTAACATTTAAGATTGCCAAATCAGGCCATCTGTAAACATGAAAAGTTGTAAAACTGGGGTCTGTCACCAAAACGATAGTTTTAATATTTTGAGTAGAAGAAAGGTTGATTTTCCCAGCCCTGAAAGTCCTGGACTGTATAGTTTGGAGTGGGTATAGTATCTCCATTCTTCACCCTCAGCACTTCCTAGGGACTTCTGGGTGTGGGTGGAATTTGGTTTGATGAGCATCTTTTAAAATTTTCCCTTTTTTTTCTGTCAGGAATGTGCCTTGGCAACCGTTGTGGAGAAGCCCAGCACAGCCTTTCATGAGCCAGAAAGGTTAAAACTGGGCCGACAGGACAACCCCAGTCTCTGCTGTTGGTGAGTTATTCTGTTTATTCTACATATGTTTCCTTTTAATTAAAATGTCATTTTTAATTAAAAATGAAATGTCAGGAAGGAAAAAAATTGGCAAAGTCTGGACTATTGCAATGAATGCAAGTGGAAAAAGTCGGTAGAGAGAAAAAAACTTTGAAAGGATGAGAACAGTATCTTATTCACCATTTTGGTAGGAAAAAGAATCCAGAAGAGGTTTGGAGAGGTTAGAATGCCCTTTGTTGTTCATGGCACATGTGCACATCTTCTTTATAGCATGTTCCCATAATTAAAAAATATATATTTGATGTGTGGGCACATGCTTTAAGTTAATGAGTGATGCTGATAGGTGCCACATTTTTCATGAGTGACAGAGCCACTAATGAGATGTAGCACTGACTGCAGAGGGCACCAATAAATTGTGTAAAACACCCCTGCTGGCCGTTTATTTAATTTATTTTACAGAAGTGTAATGCCTTATAGTTTAATATGGAGCTTTTATTTTGTTATAAAGACCCAAGTCTACGATGGGCTTTTCAAGAATTATGCACCATTTATGCCTCCTATTTCAGCATTGCCCTGATAGAGAATGTTCCACATTATGATTAAATCCTCAAAGGGATGCTTCCATAGGCAAGTAAATTCCATAAAAACAACTGCACTGGAGTATACATCCCCTTTACTGGTGAGCAAGAGCTGACAAGTGGCTTAGGAAGGTGGTGGGCATGTGGAAATATGCTGTGGAGGAATGATAAGCATAGTGCTGGTACTGAAAAGGGAGAGACCAAGGGGAGCCAGTCTCTCCCCAGCAGGTAGTACCTCAATTTGACCTTTCATCACTTTTTTTTGGATGCCTTGTTTGTTCTTTTGATCGGGCTCAGAAACTTCCCCTCCTTCTCCATATTTTTCCACTTTGCCTTTGTTTTCTTCCTTCTGTGGTGCCATGCTTTTCCCTGACTTAGGTCTTTGCATATCCCCTTCCACCCTGCCTGAAATATAACTTTCCCTCTATACTGTCCCCTAATTCCCCACCTGGCTACTCTTTCTCATCCTTTGGATCTCAGTTTATAAAATCAATTCTCAGGGGGCTCCTGGGTGGCTCAGTTGATTAACCATCTGACTCTTGATTCCAGCTCAGATCACGATCTCATGGTTTGTGAGTTCAAGCCCTGCATTGGGCTCTGCTCTGGCAGTGCAGAGCCTGCTTGGGACTCTCTCTGCCCCTCCTCTGCTCATGTTCACTCTGTCTAAACAAACAAACTAACAAACAAAAAAACAAACTTAAAAAAAATAAAGTCAATTCTCAATATTAACCCAATCAATCCTGTAACCATTTTCTGCTACTGTTAACAGGTTCTGAGATCACCCTTGACCCCAACTGTTATGTTCTTCCCTAACACCCTGGACTTCTTTGTAGCACTTATAGAAACAATAATTAAATGTTTCACTGCCAACTTAACAGCTTACATTTTCTAGAGTGTAAGCTCCAGGTGGGCAGGAACTGTGCCTACCCTGTTTGAGGCTATGTCTCCAGCACCTGGCACAGTGTCCAGCACATAGTAAATGTTAGACAAATATTTGTGGCCAAATGAAGTTTACTCTCAGTAGAGTAAGACTCTGTAAGTATTTGGTTAGTACGGTGTGCTAAGGAGCAAGTTAAAAGTAGTACAGGTTTATATAGATTATGAAAGGGCTTTACAAACAGTCGAGCTGCTTAGCTTGAACTCTGTCTCTAGTTCTGCCGTGATCTAGGGAAATTAAGACCGCTTCGAGTTTGATTCTCTAATGGAACAGAAAAAAAAAATTCAATTTATGGAGTCATAATTCAGTAAACCTACGCTGATATCCTACTGTGTGCCAGGCAGTGTGCGTGCCGTCTGCCATCCCTACATTTTAGGAGCTCTCAATTTAATGAAATTTGTTGAGCAAATGAGGCTAAAAGCACATCTTTATGTTGGCTGTCTTTTTTATCCCCTTCTACCTCCCCCAAGACAAAGTGATCTAGAGGAAAAGGAAAGTCCGGTGTTTGTCGAATTCTTAACTGGGTTTGTAAGGAAATATGCTTGTTTGTATTTATAAAACTAAACCTGATGGGCAATGAAATGCTGTTCCTTGTTTACTATTAGCTGATTAACTAGTATGAAATGACTACTTCTGTTTAAAAACAAATAAAATGGTGGAAATAGTATTAGGTTTATATTAATTTCCCTGTCTGGTCCTCAATTTTATTAATATAAGTAATAAAAGTAAAGACATCTCCTATCCATTTCGCTGGCTGTTTTTTGACAGTTATCTTTGAAAAATTATTGAAAAGGTTTCCCCAATTTTTCTTTATCACCATGATAGTCAAGAAGTTCTGCCTTGTGTCCAATTGAAATCTCTCCTGCTATATTAAACCAATTTCTGCTTGTTTGCTTCTCTGTATCCATGGAGAACAACTGATCAGCATCCTTCATATAAAAACCCTTTATATTCTTGGAGACAGTAATTTCCTGTGAAATATTTAGTTGAAAGTTCCATAAACTTTAAGAGAAAAAAAGGGGGACTGTGGTTAGTTTATACTCATGAAAATATTATTGCAAAGCTTTGGACATAAAGATGGTTACATTTACCTTTTTGTGTGACAAATTGACTTTAACCCTGTTTTTAAATAGCATTCTGAATGCCATCATAATACATTTAAATCATGTATTTCCTGTCAAGCGTGGTTAATTATTTTGAAAGTGTGTGCATTATAGCAACTTTTGTTTTTTGGTTTCTCTTAATTTCTTGGTAAATCTTTTCAACTGTATTCTATAATTTAAATTTATAATTGCCCCAATATGAATTATTACTCACTTTGAATTGATTTTGGCAATTTGATTCTAAAACCTTAAAATCTGATTAGGGATAACCAATTAAAAAAAATCCATGTGAGATATAAGAAAAAAAAATACCATCTTTTAAGGTTGAGCAATTTGATTTCAGGAGCAATTTGATTTCATTGATTTTTTTTTTAAATACCTTATCCCTAGCATTATTTTCAGAAGTTTATACTTGTCCACCGCAGTTTAAGAAATTCAAACATTTATGTAACAATACAGAAAAATTTCACTGAAGCCGCAAACATTTGTATGGTGATCTAGATGGGCAGATGTGTTCTGGGATTGACAGCGCATGTTATTAACTATCTCATAACTTCTTCATTCTTTGCACTACAGGCCCCTTCCCCTTGGAAGTTCTAGGATTGGAAGGGTCTCTATACAAATTAACAAAATGTCCTGCCCAAGTGTTTCCTTGGTTTTGGTGAAAGGCTGCCCTCTTGTGCAGAGATGAGAAGCGACTATTAAAAACCTCATTTACCTTATTAGCTGATGCAATTTCTGTTGGATTCTGAAATGGATGTTAACACTATGCTCGGGATCCACAAAAGTCATCATTTAGAAATACCAAGAATTCACTCTTAACCTTCCTTTGGATTCCTTGTATTTTAGAAAAGGATTATGATTTTCATGGTTCTTTATACAACTCGGACAAAAGATAAACTCTGCTGTTCATTCCATACAAGAAAATAGCCCACCAATAGGAGAAACCTACAGGGTTTCCCTTTCAGAAAATAAGTTATGTGCTTATTTCTAATTTCAAAACCTTCTGAGCTTTTAATGAACAGAAGCATATAACTAAATGAAAAAGAAGTCAGAGCCACTCTCTTTGGTCTGTTAAAGGTTAGGTCTTGACTTTGTCAGCAGTGGGAGAGAAGGAAGTTAGACAATCCTTCTCAAGATTAGCACTTAAAAGTGAAAAATAGGCACACACGCTCTTCCCTCCTTTTCCTTCTCCTTTTTCTTCTTCTTCTTCTCCTTCTTCTTCTTCTGTCTTACATTCCCAAGTATTTAGTTCCATTGAAAAAGTAGTGTTTCCAAAATGCACATTTGGTAAGAAGATAAGACATACAGATTATTACTATCTGAGAATTTAATAATAAATTTTATTTTATGCAAATGTTTCATGTGTTTTTTAAATTTAGAGTTTTAAATAACTTAGCAAATAATCATTGTCACTTGGAAAAGAATCAGTTGACTATCTTTGTGAAAGTTATGAGTGGCTAAGAATCCTGACTAATGTTATCTGGACTAATTACTCTGTCTCTAATCTATAACTCATAAAAGTAGAAGTAAAGTATTGATATGGATTATAGTTTAGAATTCCATGAGGTCTTTAGTCATCAGAAGATGTTTGAATTCCATCTTTCTGAAAGATAAGAATGACTTAAAAGCAAACAAAGCCTCAAAAAAAAAAAAAAAGAAAACGTACATCCACACAAAAAAAGTACACAAATATTCACAGCAGTATCATTCATAATCACCACAATAGCAGAAAAGTGGAAACAACCCAATGTTCATCAGTGGACAAAATGTGGTTTATCCATACTATGGAATATTATTCAGCTATAAAAAGAAACCAAGTACTGATACCTGTTATAACATGGATGAACCTTGAAAACATCATGTTGAGTGAAAGAAGTCAGACACAAAAAGCTGCATAATATATGATTCCAATTCTATAAAATGCTCAGAATAGGCAAATATTTAAAGATAAAAGTATGTTAGTGGTTTCCTAGGGCTAAGGGTGATGGGGGAGAGGGAGGGGTGGAGGAAAAAGAGAGTGACTGTTAGTGGGTACAATGTTTCCTTGGTGTTGCACAGATTGGTGGACATGTTAAAAATTATTGAATTGTACCTTTTAGATGAATTTTATAGTATTGGAATTATAGCTCAAAAAAGCTGTGATATAAAAAAGGGGAAATTCAAGAAAGTTTAAAAAAAATGAAAAAAACATTGTGTTCTGCAAGAATTTTTTTCTTTATTACAGTGGCTGCTATTCAGCATTCAAGACTCTTCATATGTGTGCAGTTAGTCTCACAGAACCTTCCTTGGTTTTTAAAGATTTTATGTCACTGGTTCAAATCTGCCTTCTTGTTTTATGAGCTTAATTATTACGAATAATATTCCTTCAGACTCTTTTCCCTCTTCCAGGACAAAATGCCTTGGAGGGAATGTAAATATTTTAAGTGTTATTACAATATTTATATGAGCAGAAATGAAGAGCTAAGGGCGTCACTTTGCCCTAATGGATACTAGTACAGGCTTGGAGGTCCCACAGATTAAGATTCAAATCTTAGGAGCTGTAAAGTCTTACACAAGTTTTCTTTGAGTCTCAGTTTCCATAGCTATGAAATGGGGATAGTGGTACCTTCTTCACACAGCTGTTGGCTCATGTTATTTATTAGATGAGCTAACGCATTTTAAACACTTTGCAAAGTGGCTTAATGAATAGTAGATGTTTAAAAAAGGTTGAAATTAATAACAGTAATCGTTCTGGAGGAAGTAATTCTACTTATTTAACTAAGGTGAATGAATAGAAAACAGAGTTAACGGCTTCCTCAAGCTGCTTTAATGTTAATTAGGGAGTTTCTGTGCTGGTCTTTAAAAATAGGAATATTTGCAAAAAGTTCAATATTAGGACACATTTTTTTTTCCTTTAAAAGAAAAGGCAGATGGAAACATATAAGGAATCATCATACCTTTAGGGATAATGGTCAGAGTTATTCTCTTCAGGTCTTATTTTCAAAATGATGGATTTTACTTGTTTTAGGAAAATTTTTCCTGCCTTTTCATCACAATTGCAATCAGCACACGACCTGCTTTTAGCAGCAACAGAAACAGCTGGATCACCCATTCTGATGAGGGATTACTCCTCAGTATTTATAGTAACACCCATTTCACCAAGTGGAGTCCAAAAGAAGGAAAAAACAAACAAGTGACTTTCCTTATAACAGGTAACTGTTTTCTTTTGTATTAAATTTCCTTTCCCATTGCTTTCACCGGCTTCAGATTCTGAAGCTTGTTTCACCACTCAGGGGACATTTGAAAGCAGCCAAACCAATGTAGCCAATAGAAATTTAAGTCTAAAAATATGAAGCTCTGCTTTAAATATCCTGTAGAAGCATTAAGCAAAATATTGGAGGATAAAAGCAAGCATGTAAACACGTCAAAGACCTTGAGATCTGAACAGAGACTACGTTGGAAGTCAGACATGCATAAATGTGTCTTTTCTCAGGGATATTAATGAAATGGTTAATTCTGTTGTCATGGCAACAAAGAACAGCTGTGATAAAAAAGCTAAAGGTCTATACATAATGCCCAATACAAGGTCTCTCTAGTTCTAAAGCTGATTTTCTTAGCTACAATAGAAGTGAGGTGTTTTCAATATCATCCTAAGCTTTCACATCAATTCCGTCTAGTTAATCCAATAAATAGACCAGTAGCATAAAAAGGAATATATGTTTGCACATTATAAACCTTATGAAAGAAGTTTACCTGTGCTCAATCTTAAGAGGGGATCTGGAAAGTAAATATACGTTCCTGCAAAAAAAAATAAAAACCCATACTGAGTAGAAATTGTAAAAATAAAATATGTTCAAATGGGATATCAGAGTAATTATCAAACACATTATTACCTAGCCAGTCAGTAGGAATGTATCGTATTGGAGATAACAGTATCACCGTGCACAACCACAGCAATGCAACAACAGAAAATAATTCAATTTTTAAAACTCGCCGGAACATAGTAATATAAGTGAAAGGGCTTGTTTTTCAGGCCCATCAGTGTTGCCTGTATCCAAGTGAGTTCACCACAATTTGCTGAATGTATCATACCAATGAATCCACCCCAGATTGTAGATGGATTTCAGAGTCTGAAAAAGACCCCTATAATATTTTGTCTTTCTTGATAAACCTCTTCTCTCCACCTTCTGGTTCCTGGGAGATGTCCTAGATGACCAAGAATTTCTTGGTCTTCCTTACCCCATCTCCTACTATGTCTCCATGAGAACTATCCTCTTCGCAGCCCTTCATGGTCTTACCTCAGGTACCTGTGGTTTCTCCCCTGAATTGCTGTAATAATTGAATGAGTCTCCAATTTACCCTCCACCCAGATGTCAAAGTGAACTTTCTAAAACACAAATCAAATTGTGTCACTTGTCTGAAAATCGGATATTCTCCCTTTACTTTTGGAGAAATCAAAACTTCTTTCTTTTTTTTTTTATTATTTATTATTTATTTTTTTAAGTTTCTTTCTTCAAATTCAAGTTAGTTAACTTACTGTGTAGTATTGGTTTCAGGAGTAGAACCCAGTGATTCATCACTTACATATAACACCCAGTGCTCATCCCAACAAGTGCCCTCCTCTCTGCCAATGACCCGTTTAGCCCATCTCCCCACGCAATACCCCTCCAGCAACCCTCAGTTTATTCTCTGTATTTAAGAGTCTCTTATGGTTTGCCTCCCTCTCTGGTTTTTATCTTATCCTTCCTTCCCTTCCCCTATGTTCATCTGTTAAGTTTCTCAAATTCCACGTATGAGTGAAATCATGTGATATCTGTCTTTCTCTAACTGACTTTTTTCGCTTAGCTTAATACACTCTTGTTCCATCCATGTTGCTGCAGATGGCAAGGGCTTCATTCTTTTTAATCACTGAGTAGTATTCCATATTCCACATCTTCTTTATCCAGTCATCAATGTACACTTGGGCTCTTTCCATAGTTTGGCTATCGTTGATAGTGCTGCTATAAACATGGGGGTTCATGTGCCCTTTCGGATCAGCATTTTTGTATCCTTTGGATAACTATCTAGCAGTGCAATTGCTGGGTTGTGGGGTAGTTCTATTTTCAAAGTACCTTATTTTAAAAAACTCATCTATTTTTAATTTAAACACGAAAACTATATATATTTGAGATGTACAACATGATGTCTTGGTATACATACATATATAGTGAAATGATTACTACAGTCAAGCTAATTAACATATCCATCTCCACACATAGTTACCATCTTATTTTTGTAGTGAGAGCACCTGAAATCTACTCCTAGCAAATTTTCTGTATATAATACAGTATTATTAAGTATAGCCATTCTGTACATTAGATTCCTAGACTTATTCATCCCACAAAACTGCAACTCTCTATCTTTTGACCAACATCTCCCTGTTTCTCCCAGCTCCTGTCCCTGGTAAAACACCGTCTTATTCTCTGCTTCTATGTATTCCACTTTTTTTTTAATGTTTATTTATTTTTGACTGAGAGAGAGAGAGAGACAGAGAGACAGAGCATGAGCGGGGGATGGGCAGAGGGAGAGGGAGACACAGAATCCCAAGCAGGATCCAGGCTCTGAGCTGTAAGCACAGAGCCCGATGCAAGGCTCCAACTCACAGACCACGAGATCATGACCTGAGCCAAAGTCGGACGCTCAACTCACTGAGCCACCCAGGGGCCCCTATGTATTCCACTTTTTAAGATTCAACGTATAAGTAAGATCATGAAGTATTTTTTTGTCTGACTTATTTTGCTTAGTACAATGTCCTCCGGGTTCATCCATGTTGTTACAAATGGCAAGATCTCCTTCTTAGAAGGCACTTCATGATCTGAATCTTAGCAAATTCACCCTCATCACCTTTGCCTGCATCTTTCTCTGGTCAAAAAGACCTTTTGAAGCTCTCTAAGTGGGCAGTGTTCTCAGTGTCTGTGGTCATTTTATGACTGTTTCTTCCTTTGATTGGGAGGCCTCATTTTGTTTCACTATCTAATGCTCCTCAATTTGTAACTTAAAATTTAACACTTACTTTGAAAGATGAACAACATAGTGTTACATGTAATGGTAAAATAAATGGTTAAAATACAATTGCCCTACAGTTAAATCATTTAATTAAATAAATTGTGGCATAGCCACCATATGGAATATTTTGAAGCCATCATAAACCATGGCAGAGATATCCATGTGTTGATACAGAAGATAGTTGTTGCTATCTTTTTTAGGTTACTATCAGGTGAAAAAGCAGTATGCTCAATGTGATTCAATTTTTTAAAATTCACTTCATTGACATATAATCTATATAACATCAAATGGACACAATTGAGGTGTACAGTGTGATTTTTTTAAATATATACTACCATGTAACCATCTTCAGAATCAAGATATAGAACATTCCATCACCATCAATTTCCCTTGCTCGTTTTTCTAGTCAATGCCACTGTCAGCACTGGTTTCAGGTAACTACTGATTTGCCTCCAATCCCAATATATTAGCTTTTTTTTTTCCTAGAGTACCATATGAATGAACCCATACAGCATGCAGTTTTTGCGTGTGGCTTTTCTACAGCACAGTGATTTTGAGATTCCCCTATATTGTATAGATAGTCATTTTTACTGCTGAGTCATACTCTACTTTGATAATCAGTACTTTCTCTATTCATGTGTTGATGGACATTTGGGTGATTTCCAGTTTTTGCAGGTTATGAATAAAGCTGCTGTGAACATTCAAATATAAGTCTTTGCATGAGTTTTCATTTATCTTGGGTAAACCTCTAGGAGTAGAATTGCTCAGTGTATCACTAAGTATACATTTAACTTCACAGGAAGCTGCCAAATTGTTTCCCAAATATGTTGAACAATTTTACATATCCATCAGCGATGCATGAGAATTCTGATTGCTCTTACTCTTACGAGTTTAATATTACCACTCTTTTTAATTTTGGCCATTCTAAGGTGGGGTGTAGTGATGTCTCACTGTGGTTTTAATTTGTATTTACCTGTTGGTTGATGACATTGAGCCTCTTTTCATGTGCTTGTTGGCCATGTGTATATCTTTTTGGTGAATTTCCATTCAAATCTTTTGCTTATTTTTTAATTCGTCTTTTCTTGAGTTGTAAGAATTTTTAAAATTTTTTCTGGAAACAAGTTCTCTGTTTTATATGACTATTATACATAAAATATATGTATATTACATAATAATACATAATGCTTTCTATAACATTTACATAATGTTACATAATATTTTCTCCCTGTCTGTGGCTTGACTTTTCATTTTCTTAATGGTTTCTTTGAAAGAGTAGAAGTCTTTATGTGATTACATTTGGTAAAAATAAAACATATAAACACATCTATCAAGCGCAGAAAAGAACCTGGAAAAATATACACCAAAATGTTCACAGTTAGTTCCTGTGGTGGATAGAATTATTGATGATTTTTCTTTTCTTCTTTTTTTCTTCTAACTTTTCCATAATAAATATGAATTACTTTTATAACTCAAAAAATTATATAGATAAGAAAACTAACTTATCCCAGTTATCATGTTTCCCCTTGGATATCTTCACATAGGTCCTGGGCGAGCTTAGGTGACACTTTCTTCCTGTTAAACTGTTGATTGTGTCTTTTGTCCTTACATTCCTAGAACGTGGATCAGTGTCTGGCCTAGTCAGTGCACAATAAAATTTGACTGAATTCACTCAGCAAAGATTTACTGAGCACCCACTATGTGTCAGGCAGGAACTGTGCCTGGCACTGGGAATCCACATTGTGTATGAAATACAGATGTTGCAAATAAGTAGCTTATAGTTGAATAAACAAAAGGAGAAATACTGGATGTGGATAAATCTCTATATTGCCTGTGACTAGCATGATTCTCTGCACTTACCAGGTACTCGAAATAAGTGTGTTGATGAAGTGATAACTATGGGGCCTATGTTTTTTAGTACCATTGTTTCAGATATACTATCCATTTATTTGACAGTGTTTTGTTTGTTTGTTCTACTTTTTTAATAGGTAGTAGTGCAGACAATTCAAAAAAAATTAGGATTTGCTAAAAGACTGAGAAAAGCCGGTAGCTCAGAGTTTTGTTTGGAGTGACCAAACTAACTTGAATTTTACTCTGGGGCCTCTGCTAAGCCAGTGACTTATAAAAGGAGAGCTGTACGGAGAGATCAAGCAAATAAAACTTTTTTATTCTTTATTTTTTTCCTAAGAGAGTTCGTCTTTAAATAAAGATGGAGCCCCAGACATCTGCCTAGAACTGTCTCCTTTTATTCTTTATTAGAAGTGGTAAGATCAGATCTCAAGTCAGTTAATATTGCCTTAATTATTAACAAGAAGGACTGTGATCATTCTTTACAAAGATGTTGTCTATGTATTCTCAGTCATTAGAACCAGGGCACCAATGTCATTATCTGTATAATCAAATTGGATGATTTCATCCTCAGGCCCTCTAATCTGCATGGTACTACTAACTCATTTCCTGTGAAACATTAACTCCCAGATATTAGATATATCATCATTGGTTACTATGTGTGAACCTTTTTCTAATAAGGGCAAATAGAAATGGTGATTGCAAGAAGTCTCAAGAACATATGAATAAAGAAAATGCTCTCTCAGCAAATGTAAATTCCAGTGACCTAGTCATAGGTACATAGAAAAGACAATTGAAGTGTGTGCGTTTGGGGAAGGGAAGGGGTCTGGGAAAACTGAACATTGACTACTACTTTAGTGTGGATGTATTTTTTTCTCTTTAAGGTAATATTTGGCAAGCAGGTTTTTTGAGGGTCAGACATTTAGGACTGGCAGTTAAAGGACTGTTGTTTTACTTTTATGGTAGCATTCCACAGGACGGGAGTTTTTACAAAACATTTAGTTGTACTGTGAATTTTGCTTCTGACTCCTGCTTTGAAGGTGAATCACTACCTGTAAATCACTACCATTAATTTGGTAATGCTTTGGAGACAGAAAAATAAAACTTTTTTGAGAGCAAATAATAGAGAAAATATGCACGTCTTATAATCTTTAGCTTTTCCAGACAGGAACACATTTCTAGGGAACACAAGGCGATTGTCTAATTATTGGTGAATTCTGAACTAACTTGTTAAATTAAACTGGGATCATCCCTCACTCTGGCCAGTGCATTTCCCTATCGCATTTACTAAACCTTACTGGCTGGCTCAGATCACTCCCATAGTCCTTTTACAGGAAAACTGATATAGAGTTCTTGAAGCAGCAAGACTTACTTCAAGGTTTCTGATTTCTACTAGTAGTTGATAGGAATTACAATAGAAAGTTTTGGAGGCAGCAGTGGACTTGGTCTGGTTTAGATTGTGTGTGAGAAAACTTGGAAAGGGAGAGCAACATTTTTCACAGTCAGAAAGCCCTGGAAGAAGTCAATTATCCACTTGGGGGGAAAAGTGGCTTCTACTTTTCTGTCATAATTGTCTCTAAAATCCTAATGTTTGAAGAAGAGGGTTCTTGGAGGGAAGAAGGAATGATGTACCATCTATCCACAATTAAAAACCAACATACTGAGACCCAGAATCTAACTCAGTTGTAATATTACCATCTCATCAATAAAGTTAGGAATTTTTTAAGTTTGCAAATTAACCTATCACTGCATCAGTAACCTTATCTATAAAATGTAGATAATCCAGGTACCTATGTTATTGACTTACTTTGAAGTTAAACCAAATAATTTAAACAAGCCAGTAGGGTAATGGATAAGACATAGTAAGGGCTCAGTAAATACTAACACTTATTATTACTGTTAGTACTATTGTTAATGCTATTAGTTTCCACCACTCCTCTCTGGTCTCTGTAATGTTTAGCAGTAAAGAGTGTAAAATGAGAAATGCTGAGCATTCATCTTTGGGAGTGATCAGGAAGTGACATCGCCCTTCTGGAGAGAAGCATCTTCCAACATTAGAGATCTGTGTGTCCCACATGACAAACGGAAGGAAGCAAGCAGTCTCAGCCTTTCAGGCCTACAGCCAGCAGGGAAAGAATGCCAGGAGAGACTGCCTGAGCCTGAGCCTGAGCCAGGGTCCTGGGGCATGACATTGTTTCCCATTGTGCTGAGATAACACTAAAGATGAGTCAAGACGTGGTTGTAATCAATTCATAGTTTTATTTGGCTCTACAGGTCCATGACCTTTTCCCACAACTGTGCCATCTAAAAAGCTTCAAAAACCAAGAAGGTTTTGTTGTGGTGGTTTTATTGTTGTTGTTTGTTTGTTTCTTGTTTTCTTTTGGTAACATCATTTGTCAGCAAAACTAACTTGACCTGACTCGTTTGGGGGTGAAATCTGAACTGCTGATGATGTGAGTCTATTGCAGCATTTTCATTGCCCTTAGAGTGAATACAGCGATCCGGAAATATTAATGATTTTGTATATGGAGTGTTGCCTTGACTTTTGGGAAAGTACATGATATACAGGATATGCATATGCAGTTTTTTCCTAATGTGTAAAAATCCTGAAATATGAACCATGTGTGGCAATGAGGTTGTGGATAAGGGATTAAGAAACTATACTCACAGATTCACTTTGATCTAGTAAGTGAAATGACCTGGTGTAACCCATCATTTCCTGACTGCACTCCACCTCCTCCTTGGGAGGTTGTCTATCATTTTCACATGTCCCTGGCAGGCTCCCAGAAAGAAGGGACGGCATTAGGATTGAGGTCACAGCCATGGCCGACTGTGCTGGATTCTTGCCTTAGAGAAAACAGCTCTTCCCCACTTTTTTGAAACCAAGAATCAAAATTTAGGGACTAACTGGATAATCCTAATTCAATCTGAGGAGTGACCTCCTCAGTGAGATTCGAGTATGGCCTTGAGGGCCTAACATTTCTGGTTCCAATGAAGCCTGTGTATATTGGAGATTTGAGTTCTTACTGACTTTTGGCATTCAGGTTGGTGTTGGCAACCTACAGTACCCACCTTCAGTCATGCAGCTGGTACTTGGGACAACTCTGGGGTGATGCCTTCCCTTTTCTCTCCACTCATCTTGAGAATAAGACACTACCTCTGAGATTCAGGCTGAAAGACCAATATGTAATATTGAATCATGGCAGAGATATATAAGGTCATGTTAAAGAGGCCTTAGGCTCCCACCCCTAGGCAAGACATGGATGCTAGTACTGATATATTTTAGAAAAGAAATATGTAGATTGGAAGGGTGTTTGTTTAGTAATGAAATAATAGAAATAATACCACAGACAGAAATCACTGAGGCACCGTGGAAGGAAGGAGACTGAGGCCAGGGGAGGTGGCTGACTAGCCCAGGTACTCTGGACTACTAAAAAGGGATGTCAGTGAATGTTCCAGCCATCTAACCAGCTTTTTTTTCCCTCCCTATGCTTTCCTTACCTGGAGAGAAAAAAAAAATCCAACCCCAAGGCTGGAGAGGCCATGCTCCTTGGTTGTTCTAGTTCTGGCTGCACATTCTGTTTTGTATAACTTATATAATTATATAACATGAAGTGAGGTAATAGGAACTTGCCCCCAGACATGGAGCTAGGTGCTTTTGTGTACGAACAAACCCTCAAAACCCAGCCACAGAGGCCACCACCCTAGGAGCACTTCTTGCAGGGGGACGTGGGCAGCACCCTCTCTTCAGACCCCCTCCCACTCCCACCCCCACCCCCCCTTCCGGCCTGGTGTGCGGAGAGCAGCCAGGCGATTAGATGAAGTTGGCACAGGTAACTTTTCTAGTTGTCAGATGGGAAATGTGCATCTTCCCCTCCAGGTTTTCTTCTTGAAGCAAAATATCTATTTTAGTATTTCTTTATTCTTTTGTAAGGTTAGGGTACCTCAGGTTGACAATTAGTCAAATAAAAATATTAACTAAGCATCTCCTGTTTTATCCACGTACTGTCAAGCCTTAGGGGCATGCAAAAGAAGTGAAAATATGTTCTTGCCCTGCGGAGACAAAACTAACAAACTTGCAACAGGAAGGATACATTTCTGCAACTAACCCAGGGCAAGTTAACGTGGCTGGTTTGATTGACAACGGCAGAAGCGAGTACTGACTTGGTTAAAGGAAAGGGAGAGGCATGAGCCCACGTGGTGAGAGGTTCTAAAACCCCATAAACAGGGAAGAAACTTGCATGTTTGCAGGGGCCAGGTGGGCAATGTGAGGGATGAAGCCCGGGTGTCTGTCCACCTGGAGAGCCCTGCCTTAAAGGGCGGTTGCTTTGAATTTTAGCTCAGGGGTCAGCAAACTTTCCCTGTAAAGCGCCACATAATAAATATTATAGGCTTCACATCCCACACTGTCTGTGACAACTTGACTATGAAACTCTGTTGCAGCTCCGCTATGCAACTCTTACCCATGAAAGCAGCTCTAGACAATTTGGTCAGTGATTGGGTGTGGCTTTGTTCTGGTAACACTTCCTTTACAAAAACACACACTGTCTCAGCATGGCCACTTGAAATATACCATCTCCTCTAGAACTGATGGTTGCTGGGTTGGTGGATTTCAAAGGGATTTAGAAATCAAGAGTGTAATGTGAAATCTTTGTATTTTAAGATGTTGACTTAAAAAAATGTAATGCCATCTTATCCAAGCAAAACCATTTCTTATGACCCCATTGCGACAATTTGCACACTCTCAGTAAGATTTGATATAGGTTTTAAGGATACATGGGATTTGATAACTGAAGAGGAGAAAGGAGGGCTTTCTAATAAGAAGAATAGCTGGAAAAGGATGATTATTTGATGAAAGGTGCGTGAGGTGGGAGCAGGGTGGGGTGGTTAGGAGTCCAAATCCTGGAGCCAGACTGGTGGGATTAGAACCCGGCTCTGCCATCTAGTAGCCATGAGAACTTGGACAAATGACCTTACCTCTCAGGCCCTGGTGTCCTCATATTTGCACTATAAAGATTAAATGAGTTATTATTCACAAAACATTTAATTCCTAGCAAAGAGAAATTACCAATTGCCTGTCGGGCTAATAATAATTAAAAAAAAAGACCTGTTAGGAGGAGAGGTAAATAACAAGATAGATGTTTATGCCAGCTTATTATTAGGAATAAGTGCCAATTATGTCACTCATTGTACATTTCCCATCAATATATGTGTTTTATCATTTGTAGCACAGATTAATGAATACTGTACCCCCCAAACAACTACCATTTGGTCCAGAGTCAAACTCCACTCCTGACTGGTCATGTACCCTGCATATGTGTCTCTTGGTCTTAAGGGGGACCAGATAGACTGGGAAAAGACATATAAACACCAACTGGGGAGAAAGAAGAGAGAAAGAACATATAAGAAAGTCAATTACATGCTGATTGCTTCCTGAGTTATCACAGTTCTTACCACAATCCTGTGAAGTTAATATTACAGCCTTACTTAATCTTGAGTCCAGTAGGTCACTGCTGCTCAGTGACAGAAACTCAGACCAGATCTAATGTCAGGGCCCAAGTTCTTTCTTCTTCTATATTTGGGGTTTCAAAATGTGTCCCTTGAAACTCTAGGGTGTGGAAAAGTGACTGTAAACTCCTTGCGAGGAGAGATATTGTCTATCTTTGTATTAAAATCACCAAGCCTAGAACACACGCTGGGTAGTTGTTAAATGAATGCATGAATACATGAGAGAGAAGGAAGGAAGGAAGGAGGGAAAGAAAGGAGGAAGAAGGGAAGGCAGGCAGGCACATAGGACTTCTATTCTTGGCCCCCTTCAACCACAGAAATTCCACTTTCATCTGTTTCATCCTTTAAGACCATGGAGAGAACCTCATGTGAGACCAAAAAAAAAAAAAAAAATGTTTGGAAGCTACTGCTGTGCATATCACTGCCTCCCAACCAATGCACATTTCTGACAGCAGTCATTATCTTGAATGTTACATTTGCAACAAAGCTCAGCAAATGATTAAGCACCATTGCTCTGTTACTGTGAAAGGGTGTCCCCTCTAGGCTGAGATTAGAATCTTGTAGGAAGGAGAGATCCTTGAAACTGTGATTCAGAAACGCAGAATTTCCAGCAGCTCAACAGCACTTCTAAGGTTTGCGCAGGCCTGTTCACAGGTCCTCTTCCTGAAGGTGGACCCCACCATGCGATATGCCCACTCCTAGGCAGAGGGGCAAGCTCTTTGGAGGAAGGGAAGTTTCTTTTTTCTCCCTTGACCTGAACATTTGTGCTGAGGTGCCTATAGGCATGCGTCAGAGGCCACTTACAGAGGGCCAGAGGCGGTCAGAGAGAAAGGTTTGGTTGGGGCTGGGGGCCTTCCATTTATACTTTTGCCCCAGACTCCATAAATATTAGGATCACCTTATTGGACCCTTTTAACAGAAAGCGATACATGGAGTTTGGGCTGCTTTTATTCTTTTTACCCCAAAGCAGTGCTGATGTAGCACTAAGAGGATTAAAAGGCTTGGTGGCTCTGTGTACTGGCACAATGTGAACAAGGTGTGGTATAAAGTGAATCCAGGTTTCCAGTGGTAGTGCACCGGTGTCCCCAGGTCCCATGCTGGCACACAGCCCCTTGGGGACTCCTTTCCTTGTTGTTGGAAGTTGGGGGAGGGGTGTGCTCTCTCACAAAATGACTGACACAGGTAGGCTTGCAGGTAAGGGTTAATTAAGCATTGACATCTATTTCATGATATTAATGTGACCTCTTTGGTCCACACAGGCTAGTGAGGCCTGAGGATATCCAAATTAGGTTAACATTGATCCCAGCCCGGTTTGATTAGCCCAGCACCTATAGTTGAGCATGTCTGCCCATCAGAGCGGACATCGCCAAAATTCAATGCCCTTTGAGTACCTTTGTGTTCTTTGGATGAGGTTTTCTAAGAATCTATTCTATTAAGGAGCCCCAAATCTGTAATTTCCTTCTAACAAGACCCGTTAATTTGATGACAGCATTATCAAATATAAACACCTCCCTCCTTCGGTCTGTGGGGCATTTCATAATGAGATGGATGCAGGGGACAGAGAGCTGCCAGACATATAAAAGAAGTTAGTGTCCCAGAGAAAGAAAGAACTTAATGATTTTAGTCCCAAAAGGAAGAGACGCACAGAAATTCTTCAGATTGAAAGAAATGGCGACGGTGAAATCAAAGCAACCCAAGATGGCCTATGAACAGGCTAATTATGTGGAAGACCCAGAAGCAACACTGAAGTTTCTTCTCCAGCTGCTTATGGGGTCTGCCAGATAGCCAGGTGCTGGCAGGGTCAACACAGCTTCCACGGGTGGTCAGCAAAGCGATGCTACACATTGAAGCAAATGGTAGTAGCCCCTTAGGATGGTTCTTTATTTAACAAAAGAATATTTTACATCTTTATGGGTAAAATTCTGTGTTTATAAACCTCCATGCTAATCAATGAATACTAATTATTTTTTTCATATTTATTTATTTTTGAGAGAGAGAGAGGAGACAGAGCGTGAGTAGGGGAGAGGCAGAGAGAGAGGGAGACACAGAATCAAAGCAGCCCCCAGGCTCTGAGCTGTCAGCACAGAGCCCGATGTGGGGCTTGAACTCACGAACCGCGAGATTATGACCTGAGCCAAAGTTGGACACTTAACTGACTGAGCCAACCGGCCCATGAATACCAATTATTACACAGATTGCTTCTGTTACTGGAAAGGCATAGTTACAGAACGCAGCATATTTGTACTTGTGCACATCCATAAACATACTGTCAGATTAAGGGAAGAAAATAATTCTACGTGCATTATTAGCTTATTGTAATTGAGAGATAAATGGCAAAACGTTGACGAATGATGTCATTTCATGTCAAAGTTTTCTTCACCATTAGAAATACCAAGTCCAAAGTTTGACTCAAACTCTGAAATAGGAAGCTGTGATTGAAAAGCCTGCTCAATCTCCAGACCTTCACCGCAGCCTTTGTGACACCCCCGGACAGACATCCAAGGGCAGGTACTGCAGCCCTTCTGGCTAATTGAGTTTGGTGATTTCAGCCATATCTGCAGAGAAGCCAGGCGCCCAGATTCAGAATGAAAAACAAGACAGAAGGCAGGGAAAGGCAATGTGGTGACTCTCTGTTTAAAACTAATGGGCTGATTTAACCCAGGCCAGGATGGTGTCCCTAAAGGCAATGGGAGCTGTTCTCTAGGGGAGACCTGCCTTAGATCCTTGGGTATTTTTATCCTACTTAAGATTTCCTTTTTTAAAAAACTGAGGAATATCCACCTTTTTTCTGGGCTTTTATTCCTGGTGATTACTAATTGCTGGGAAATGCATATGGGTGGAAAGACTAGCTAGTACCTTCCAGAAATTCAGGAATTATGCAGGTGCCACTTTTTTTTAAATTAAGTTTATTTATTTATTTTAAGAGAGGCAGAGACAGTGTAAGTAGAGGAGGGGCAGGGAGAGAGAGAGACAGAAAGAGAGAGAGATAGAGATTGAGAATCCCAAGTAAGCTTCACACCATCAGTGCAGGGACAAGTTTCACTTTTAACTATATCTCATAGGAAGAGAGAACTGTTGCTTGTGGTAACTCTATGTTCAATATCAGGGCTAAGTCCAGAAACCTAGGAGAAGAAGAGATTCCTAGCTAAGTCTTGTACTTTTCTAGGCTCACACGTTGTTATGTTGCACTGTGATTTTTCTGGTGTACCTACCAGTCTCCATCGTCAGACTATGAGATCCCTGAAGGAGGAGCCAGGTAGGATGCCATTTAAGTAAAAAATGTTATTACAGGGGAAAGAACGGTCTTTTCAAGAAACAGCTCCGGGATTAAAGGACATCCACGTGAAACAGAATGAAGCTGGAACCCTGCTTTACATTATTCTAAAAAATTTAACTTGGATGGCTAAAAAACCTAAATGTAAAAGCCAAAAATATAAAAATCTTAGAAGAAAACATAGGTGTAAGTTTTGTCACCTTGCATTACATAGTTTCTTAGATATTACACAAAAAGTATAAGAAACAAAATTAAAAAGTAGATAAGTTGGACATCAGCCAAATTTTAAAAATTTTGTGTTTCAGAGGACACTATAAAGAAAGTAAAAAGGCACATAGAGAATGGGAAGAAACTATATATCTAATAAGGGACTTGTATCTAGGATATATAAAGACCTTTTACAACTCAATTTAAATAAGACAACCTAATTAAAAATAAGCAAAACTTGAATAGATACTTCTCCAAAGAAGATATAAACATAACAAATAAACACATGAAAAGATGTGCAACTTCATAAGCTATCAGCAAAATGCAAGTCAAAACCATAATGAGATACCATTTTCACATTGTTGGGATAGCTATCTGATCAGAATAATAGGATAGATATTAACAGATGTTGGTGAGGATGTGAAGAAATTGCCCTCCGATACATTGCTGGTGGGAGTGTGAAATGGTGCAGCCACTTTGGAAAAACAATCTGGTAGTTCCTTGAGGTTAAGCACAGTTCCCATGTGACCTAGCAATTCCACTCTTGGACATATACCCAGGAGAAATAAAAACATGTCCACGTCATATATGAGTGTTTGTAGAAGGTTTATGAATAACAGCCAAAAAAGTGAAAGCAGTCTAAAAATTCATCGACTGATGAATGGGTAAACACTGGTATATTATGCAGCCATAAAAAGAAATGAAGCATTGGTATGTGTTACAACATGGATGAACCTTGAAAACATTATGTTAAATGAGAAAAGGCAGTCACAGAGGATCACATATTATGTGGTTCCATTATGAAATATCCAGAATAGGCAAATCCATAGGCAGTAAGTAGATTAATATTTTCCCGGTGGGGGATGGGGGGAAAGGAATGCGGAGTGACTGCTGGTGGGTATGAGGTTTCTTTCTGAAGGTGAAGAAATGAATTGTGGCGATTGATGGTTGCATAACTCACTGAATATACTAAAAACTGGTGAATTGTACGCTTTAAGTGGCTGAATTTTATGTTATGTGAATTATATTTTAATAAAGCTGTTATAATAAATAATCTACAATAAGCCAGCCTACACTAGGCCAGCCCTGCACCTGGCCCTGGGAAAGCTTGCAACCTGTGCGCCAATAGGCAGATACAGAAGGAGCAGAGACGTGACCAGGAGGGAATGAATAACTGTCCTGTCCGCAGGTGCCCTCAGAGAGGAGGCCCTGACTTCTTGAGGGTAGCTTTTGAAGAAAGAAATGAAATTTACTCCTTGTGCGAGATAATGAAGCGCAAAACAGAACAAGGAAAAGCACACGCTAAGGCATTGGGGTGTTTTATGTATTATATTTCACTATAAATATTTTTTAAAATTCTATGCTACAAGAGAGGAAAATAAAGAGTTGGAAAGCACTTCATGGGTGTAACTGCTCTAGTACAGACGAGAAATTCAGGCTGGCAGTGTGGGGTGGGACAGCGTGGAAGGGGCACTGAGCAAAGCGCATGATTATGGACTTGGTGTATCAGCCCTTTTCGTCTGCACACAGCCCAACGAGGTCTGTTTCCTACAAGGGAAGTGATACAGAGAGGGATTAGGTAACTTGTCCCAAGTCTAAAGCTGCTAAGTGGCAGTGCTGGGATTCGAACCCAGAAAATCTGTCTCCAGAACCTGAACTCTCAGCCGCTATTTTGTTCAGTTTTACATCCCATGAGAAACCTGGCACAGGGCTTGGCTGATCCTTGGTCCTTGGAAAATGACTGTCGATGGGATGACTACAGCTCTCCTGCCTGTCAGGCCCAAAGAGCCTGTGCCAGGAAGCTGGTCCTGGGCAGAGCAACTGCTACCACTTACCACCAGGGAAGTTGGAAGTGGAGGTTCTGGTCTCCCACCTGAGGACAGCTGCCTAGCTCCTTCCTCTGTACTCCTTATAAAGTCCAGCCAGCAGATCTTACCATGCAGCAGCACCGTTCCAAATAGCTAATGTTTATTACTGTTTGATATTATATTATGATCAGTATTATCAAACTAGTATTTATTAGTTCTATAAAAAAACTAATAAATAATATAATAGTATTTACTAATATATATTATATATAAGTAATATAATAAACTACTATAATAGTATGTATTATATATAAATAACATAATAAATTACTATAATAAAAACTAATATTTATTAAACATCTTCCATATGCAGGCATTGTGGTAATCACTTTGCATGCATTATCTCCTTTTGACCTCATACTAATGCGGAGAAGTTGATTGTTGAGAGTGGTATATTGGCTAATGGCCTGGGTTCAGGAACTAGAACGTGTGTGTTCAAATCTTAGCTCTGCCATTCACCAACCAGTGGGGCTTGTACAAATTGTTTCACAGCTCAGTACCCAGTGCCTCAGTTTCCTCATCTCTAAATTGGCAAGAATACTAGTACCTACTTCCTAGGATTGTGGTGACGGGTAACAGGAGTACAGGAGGCAGTGTTTGGAATAGGACTTGACATGTACTGACAGCTTTAAGTGTTAGTTGTTATCAGCAGTCTCCCTTCTACTTCTGTTTACAACTGAGAAAACAGGTTTGGATTATTAAGTACCTTCCACAAGGAGACAGAGCTGAGAGGAGAGAACCAGGATTCAAACACAGGGATTTTTATTCCAGAATCGGCATTCTAAGCCGGTACATCGTACCACCTCTCCGCAAGATTCAGTTCACCTGGTATATATTCTCTGAGAAGCATCCTTTGTCTTCCCCAGATGGATTCAAGGATGCCTCCATTGGGATTTCCATAACTGTTAGTTCAACATTCTATTAGAAGTATATAATACCGTGTCTTCCTAGTGTTTTCTCATTACTCTACACGGTGGCTAATATCTACTGATTCTTAATAAATGTATGTTGTTCTCAACTCTATTGCTAAATATATTGATAGTCCATTCCCTCCTCCCTAACCCCACTATTGCTGCCTTATTAGTTTAAGTTCTGGAACTTTCTTGCTTGAGTGAATGTTAGCAACACCTAATTAGACTTTGTGCTACCATATCCCTCACCATACTCTGTGGTATGAGATATTTTTAGTAGGACTCTGTTCTGTGCAACTAAAAGAATATCCAGTTTCCCACCTGACAAAATTGATCCAAAACTTAAATGTATATACATTTAGGACCAATAATTTCATGATAATTTGGGCATCCCTGACACCTGAAAGTTTTTAATAATTATTATTTGATAAATATGGAACTGCCTCTACTATTTAAAGTGTAGTGATTAAGAGTGTTGTTTTCTAAACACCTCTTGGCTAAATGTAAAAATGGTTGATTTAATAGTAATATGCCAAGTATGGTTTTCTTTACAGTACCAGGCAAGCCATCTAAAAATTTTAACTGCCTGACAAATTCCAGGTGGGTCTGTTTAGGATCATGAACATCTTCTTTAAGGAAGGTATCTTCTAAACTCTGAAATTGACAGTCATTCATTCATTAAAACATTGCTTGATGCAGAAATTAATAAACTTCCTCTCCTAAGTAAATAAATCTTTTATAATGCATGAAGATTAAGAGTACTTCATTTCTCATTTTGCCTCAGCATGGAACTTGTAGGCTAAATTTTATTAACTGCTCAATTACACAATCTGGTTAGGGGCCAGGCAGCTTCAGAATTTTCTATTTGCTATGATTCTTTCAGATTTTTTTCCTATCCTGTGGGTTGCATCTTATTCAAGATTTGGCTTCTGAAATCGTAGTGTTTTGGTTTTCAACACCTTGATGACTAATGAAGTTAGGCACCATTTTATACATGTATTCGTCATTGGGATATCCTCTTTCTGTGTAGTGTCTATTCATGTCTTTTACCCATTTGCTCTGTTGGTGGTCTTTTCTTATGGATTTGAAGGAGTTGTTTTTATGTTTTGTACATGAGTCCTTTGTCAGTTACATGTATTGCAAATGTATTTTCTCACTCTGTGATTTGTTCATTCTCTTAATGATCTTTTGATGAAAAGAAACTTCTGATTTTAATGTAGTTCTTATCAGCTTTTCCTTCGTGGGTAGTGTTTTTGTTTCTGGTTATGAAATGTTTGCAGTATGCAAGGTGAAGTTATTGTACACAAAGAAGGGAAAGAAGATATGAGCTAAGGAGGACACAGGGCTGACTTTTAAGCACGATGGGCTTTAGGGTTTGTATTTGAAAACCCACTGTCCAATAAACACTCCGATATATACATTTGAAATTCAGAGAAGTGGGGGTGGCACACATAGATTTTGGAGGCTCTGATCTTTTCCCTCCTCTCTTTCGTGTAGATGTTTCATCTACATTTTGCTTTGCTAGGTCCTTGGACTCCTATACTGCAATCTTTTTTTTTTAATTTTTTTTAATGTTTATTTATTTTTTACAGAGAGAGATAGAACGTGAGTGAGTGAGGGGCATAGAGAGAGGGAGACACAGAATCTGAAGCAGGCTCCAGGCTCCGAGCTGTCAGCACAGAGCCTGACACGGGGCTCGAACTCACAGAATGCGAGATCATGACCTGAGCCGAAGTCAGACGCTCAACTGACTGAGCCATCCAGGCGCCCGTATACTGCTAACTTTAGTGGAAAAGAATATAAAACTACCACATTCTTGTCTTTAGGAAACTTTCAAAGGTTTTATATAGAGGGTTAGCTCAGAATCGTATTACGGTAGAAGGCATTGTCATTGGCCATAACTGTCGGCAGGACTTTGTAGTCTGATAAAAATTATTTATACCATAGTCTCAGAAGAAAAAATGAACTTTCATTATTAAATGTTCCATGCCCCCACTGCAGCCATGTACGTTGGTGAAGCCTCATCGAAACATCACAGCCTATAAGAAGGAGGAGCAAGGTGCAGTCTCCCAAATATTGCAAAACAGAAATGGAATATTTAAAAATTCATGATTAACTTCCCATAGTCCTGTGCCAAATCCCTAAGCTCTCCCTCCCCCTTCCACTCAAAAGAGGTTCTTTTAAAAGAGAGTAAATAAGAAGTTTTGAGTTTCTTACCTAAAGACATAAATCGAATTGAAAGGTTCTTATCTTCCACTCAGGTTCTTACAACTCCATGAAAAATATGCAGATGGAACCTTTTCAGTAATCTTAAATCGCTATGCACACGTGTGTGTGTGTGTGTGTGTGTGTGTTTGGTGTTTTATCTTGGCTCAAATACCTAGATCCATGCAGATGGATACCACTGAAGGCCAGGAAAGATGAAGAAACCAGCACTATTGATAGGGAGGTAGATCTTATTTTCAATAGAAACACATAAAAAATATATTGGGAAGCAAGGAGGTCTTGACCCATATGTTGACTAATGCAAGTCTTTAAAAACTGCCAGCAGTATATACACATGAATTTATCAATGGTAGTGGAATAAAGAAGTCATGGAAGTAGAAAGACAAAGGAGTACACAGAAGGCTGTTGGCGCTTGCAGAACACAGCATATGGAAAAGCACTATATAAATTCTATAAATAAACACCTGCAGATACATAAATCAATATGACTCACTACTATACACTATTTACCAGTGGCAAAATGACTTGGCTTGTTTATGGCACAGCAGTTTATAGTGCATATTAGGAGAACAGTAAGTATGAAAACAATGATAGCCAATATCAGTTTATAAATGCTCTGCATCAGTTGATGAAAGGCTAACACAAAGGGACAATCAGCTGTGCATGTTTCCAACCCAAATGCGACTATTCAATTTAAAGATGTCATCTGTAATTTTAAAAATTTAAGCAGAAAATCTATATTAATAAATGAGGTACCATATTAATTAATGTTACCATATTAATTAATAAAAGCGAGAGCTAGACTACATGAACCTTACAGAATCATTAAGGATCTGGTCCAAATTTTCACTCTGCAGGCTGTTTGCTGAATTGTGTGCATCTGTGGGTAAGAGGAAAAGTTACAGCTCTGGGTAGATAATAGTGTGTCTAATGGCTTTCCTGTTAATTGAATTAACTTCATAGGACAGAAGTAGATCAGATCCTGCCAGGTAATAAGCTCCTTTCTAAGGGCAGTATCTTAACCCTTTCAGACAACAGTTAGTGCTTGATTTCTTTAGCCCATTTACTGGTATCCTAAGACCACCCAAAGTGAATAATGTATCTCCAAATATCCATATTGGAGAAAAAATAAAGGATACTCGCTTGGCAAAGTGAAGTGGGAGAGATAGCACTGTCTGAAAATCTAGTTGGCTGAGCTTCATTTCTAAATATGATACCAACTAAACATATCAATTTATGTAAGTCACTTGTCTGCTTTGTCTTTAAATTTCCTCTTTTAAAAAAAATAAATACTTCTTTATACAGCTCAAAGAATTGAGAAAGTAAAATTAGACACATATACATTTAAGGAGATAATTATATATATAATTAATAATATATATAAATATATATACAATGAGATAATTTTATATATTTTAAAATTTTATTCCTGGGTCTTTCATTTTTCTCAGAATTGATTATTCTACTCTTTTTTTAAAGTTTATTTATCTTCTAGAGAGAGAGAGAGAGAGAGAGAGAGAGTGAGGGGGGAACAGAGAGAGAGGGAGACACAGAATCAGAAGCAGGCTCCAGGCTCTGAGCTGTCAGCCCAGAACCCGAGATGGGGCTTGAACTCACAAACTGTGAGATCATGACCTGAGCTGAAGTCAGATTCCCAACCAACTGAGCCACCCAGGCACCCCTCTACTTTTTTTTTTTCAGTTTTGATCTTCCAACTGCATGGGATATCTTTTTCTAGATTGCTACAGACGATGAATGTTAGCTTCGGAAGTCACACTACCAGTCACTACTATGACAGTCTGATTTTGAGTCTAGCAAATATTGATTTTTGTTAGTAGACTTTTATTTCTTTAAACTGTATTTGAAATGTTTATGTCCATAAATAACAGTAGCAAGAATTGTGATTATACATAAGTTATTAAATTCAAAGCCATTATCTTCTCCATTTTACAGATAAGGAAATTGAGGTTAATCTCCTATGCTTCTAGTCCACGGTTCCTATGTATTTTGGGCATTGTCTTCTATTACCCTTCTTTGATTTAGTAATTTGAATAACTCAGGCTATTTTCAACCTTAGGGCCTTTGCACCAGCGATTTCTACTTCTAGAACATGAACGCATTCTTTTTTATTTATTTTTTTAAGTTTATTTATTTATTTTGAGAGAGAGAGAGAGAGAGAGAGAGAAAGCTAGGGAGGGGCAGAGAGGTGAGACAAACTCTCAAGCAGGCTCCACACCATCAGTGCAGAACCCGTTATGGGGCTCGAACTCACAAACCGTAAGATCATGACCTGAGCCGAGGTCAAGAGTCAGCCGCTTAACCGACTGTGCCACCAGGGTACCCCCGCTGAACAATTCTTCTCTGTTCTTCCTGTGGGTAGCTCCTTCCCATCTATTAGGAGTTCTCTGACCCACTTTATGAAGAGTAAGTGCACGCCCACTTTGTCTCTACCCCAGGCCGTAGCTGTCATTGCCACGCACCTACCACAATTTGCAGTGTATTTATTTACTTGCTTTTTTCTGTTCTCCACTAAAATATAAGCTCAGTAAAGAAGGAATCATGTCTGTCTTGTTCATAGTAGAAACAGCATGAACTAGCAAGTGCTTGGCATAAGGGAAGTATGGAATGTTTTTTGAATACATACATGAACAAAATGCTGATTCTGATTCCCTGAGGGATTCTAAGGTGATTCAAACCTCTCTCTCTCTGCTTTACATCCCACATGTTCCTTTTGTTCTGGCTAATTCCAAGCTTTCACAGTTTTCTAGACATTCCAGACTTTACACACCTCTGTGGTTTCCTTTTCCTTGTTTCCTATTTAGAAAAGTCTTTTATGGAGCTAAAAACTTGGCTTAACTTATTATCTTGTCAAAGGGGTAGGTTTTCGATGTCCCTTCTCTCAATACTGTTTTCTGAGCACAGACTACACTTTCTGTAACAACTGTTACATGCCCATTTCCTCTGTAGGTTTTAAGTGGCTGGCATTTAGGGAACCTTCCTCATTTCAGTTCCCACCCTCAGCCCTTAGTCCAGTGCCTGGTACATCATAGTTATTTGATAAATATTGGTTAAATGAATGAATGGCTGGATGAACAAAAGAGAAAACAGAGGGCATATTAGACATCACCAACATACTCAGAAACATACCTAATTAGCTATGTGACCCATAACATGTTCCTTAGACTCCTTAAGCATCCATGTCCTCATTTGTTAAATAAGAAAAAAAACACAATAGAACCTACCTTTGATCCTTTTAAAATTCAAATAAGATAACATATGTTGTATTAATGAAGGTTCTTTAGAGAAACAAAGCCAATACAGGGTGTGTGTGTGTGTGTGTGTGTGTGTGAGTGTGTGTGTGTGTGTGTGTGTGTGGGTGTGGGTGTGTAAAGAGATTTACTTTAAGGAATTGGCTCAAGTGATTGTGGAGGCTTAATGAGTCCAAAATCTGATAGAAGAGTCTGGCCAGCTGGAGATTCAGGAATTATAGTTCAAATCCAAAGACAGTTTGCTATAAAACCAGGAAGAGTTGATGTTGCAAAGGATGTCCAAAGCCCAAACACTGGATGATTCCCTCTTGCTGGGGAGGTGGGGTGGGACCAACCTTTGTTTATTTGGGCCTTCAACTGCTTGGATGAAGCCCACCTACATTATGGAGAGCGATCTGCTTAGCTCAGAGTCTACCAATTTAAATGTTGTAAACCTCATCCAAAAACACCTCATAGAAACATCCAGAATAATGCTTGACCACGTATCTGGGTACTGGGTACCAGCCAAGATAAAATTAACTATCACATATTTAGATCATTTAGTACAATTTCTTAGATATAGGAAACACTCAAAATCAGACTCCTTAGTCTAATCCTACGTCTTCACTCATGTCTGAAGGTCTGGTGTCATGAGAACATGTGTGTCAGGGCCAAGGGCTTGAGGTCTCTTGCTGGATGGGACGACGTGACTTTCATCCTTCCTCTGCTCTGGAGTCTCTCTGCAATTGTCTACATGTCTTATAAACAGTCTATATAAACTACACATCTTATAAACAGCATGGATAAGACATACTTCTTGGTGTACAGTAGAAAAGGGACAGAACAGAAATGTGAATGGGGAACATACCGGTGTAAAATCATACATCGCCATGGCCTAGCTCAAAGGCCTGGTCATGTGCAGTTCCCCAAAGCAGTTCAAGAAAAGAGCTATAGTGCCACGTTCATTCTTTCTCAGAGGAGGAGGCGAAAGTCATAAACTACTTTTTTCTTTAATCTCTAGTAAGGGAATTTCTGCTTGGCAGTCAGTGTCTTGAAGAGGACTCAGGCATATATGCATGGAATGGACTTTCATAAAACTCCCAGAGCAAAAAGCTCTCATCAGATTGAGGTGGGGGTAATACATTATGATGGCATCCACATAGCCCCAGTAAATTTATTTCCTGGACAAGTCGAACCCTTCACTAAGCTGTGACCAAGTCCAAAAGGTAAGATGCCCCCACCATGACAGGACCATAAAAGGGAGTCCATTGATATAAGTCTTTAATATTTCACATCCAACTAAGGGATACTATTAAGTGACACTGATTTTTGTTACAGTGAAGATGGTAGGTTGCCATTTCTCATTTATCTCTGCCCATGAACCACTGCAAGAACCCTGACCTGTGCCCAGTGAAAGATGCCTTTTGGCAGAGTGGAATTAAATTCAGTAGGAAAACCTGGATCAAGAGGACTGGAAATAAAACACTTAAATAACTGTACTGTCATTACCCTCATTAGCTTTGAACTAGCATTATATACACACTTGGATGGAATTCACTGTAGGATTAATCAAAAACTTCACCTCAAAATCTAAATAGTTGACATGATGTTGTACTTGCAAATGAGGCAGCAAAAGACCATGTTGTTTAAGATGCTTTATGATATTTTATTTGATATTACTCAATCATGCGGATTTTGCGGTAAATGTGCATTTCTAAAAGTGCATAATCAAACATTTATTTTTCTAGGTCTTACATTTTTCATAGAAATATACCACAGATTGTTACTTAAAGATATGTTACTTATGGATTCGTATTGAAATATACCACAAAAAAGAGATAAATGAATTTATATGATGCTATTTGTTGATTATGAAAATAGAGAAATACAAAAATACTGGCAATAACAGAAAATATATATTTCTTTTTATTTGATTACCTTTTAAAAAATTAAACACTAAAATAGAGAGTAGTCAAATAGGCTTTTCCCACTTAATATATATTACCAATACTATATTTTTCACTCTTGAATAATGAAGCACATGGCCCACTGCTGTATAATTTGGTCTTTGTTCAAACATTAATTGCTATAATCATGAAGGCTACTATTAGAAGCAGACAGAGCAGATCTGTGCACAGCAAAAGAGTAGCTTTAACCAGAATTCCATCCTAATATCTTGTTTTGTTAGGAACATAGTTTAAATATTTAAAGAAGAATATCATGTTGATTCATTGGTAGAGTTTGAACACCCACCTCAGGCTTGAATGGTGACTAGCAGAGTGATACGAATGATTACTAAATACTATCACTTTGAGGTTCTAGCCCCCCACAAAGAAGCTATTTTTAACAAAGGGGACTTAAAATTTAAGTTTTGCAAATCCTCTTTGGCTTTCTTCTCCTGCCACGGTAAATAATCATTTGACTTTCTTCATTCGTGCTTTATGGAGCTAATTACATTTGCTTAGAAACAGGGTTAAAATTAAATGTAATTTTTAATTATAAAATGTTTCCTTGGAAACATTTTCTTGTAAGTTAAATGGTACTTTGTTCTAAAATACTTAATTTCACTTACAATTAGAAATCAAAGACAGAGCACAGCACCAGGCTATTTGGAAATACTGCATTAATTGCCACAAAAAAGTTACTGTTTTTCAAAATGGACAACTGATGGTGAATGTCCAATTAACTGCTATGCAGTTATTTAGCAAGTATTCTCACAGGAGAATTATTCTATTTTATGACCATTAATTGCATGGCCACTGGCAGTAGACATTTTTCAAAATTTGGAAATTTATTTATTCACTCAGAAATTTTTTTTTGAAATTATGTATTTGTTTCAATTTAGAAAGAGCTGAACATAATGATCACAGTTAAAAAGATCAGCATACTAGGTGACCTCAAAGTTCCCAGCAACTGTTTCACAAATCACCTTAACACACCAGATTATTCACAGCTAAGGGCAAGCCTCTCTTTGGTTCATAAGGTGTTGTCCTGGAAACCATTTTGATGCAGTCGATAATAGGGCAGACGCTGAGACACAGGGTACAGCCCGTACAGGAGTCAGTAATGGTGGGCAGGTGGGTTTCAGGATCAAACTGTATAGCCTGCAAATGGAAATAAAGAGTATTGCTGTCACTGACCAAAAAGGTCAAGAACGCCCCCCTTTTGGCATCAACGTTTTTCTCCACCACAGTAGAGCGGAGCTTGGAGACAACGACGCCCAGCACTGCGTGCAACTATAGCAACAGTTGAGGTGCCAGAGGGAAAACAACAACAACAACAACAACAACAACAATGGCACAATAGAAAAGAAATCCTTTTAAATTAGAAATACATTGTTTAAACTTCCTTGGAGACATTTTTCTTGTGTTGCGTGAGGGAACTATTTCATACCAGTAAGTCTCTAGTTTCCTTTGTTCTGAGCAGAGCTCGGGTCCTTCCAGTCCTATCAGGATGGGGTGTCTGCTACCTGAGGACGGTGGGGTGCTTTCTCTCCTCATGCTCCTTGCTCTCGACAGGGAAAAAGGGTCACTGTCAGATGGAGCAAGGAATGTATTTGCTTGGATTTCAAATTATGCATGTAGTTTTTAGAAGAAAATAGGAGTTAAAAAAACAAGTTAGCTTAAGAGCCAGTTTTGAGGTTTGAGGATTTCCAAGTAAACAATTCCTTGATTCTGACTTTTGTCCTGTTTCATATAAAACGTGTTATCATCCAATTCAAAATAACTTTTTTTTGTTAAAAAAAAATTTCCTTCCCCCAATTGAAGCTACTTGTAACTATAATTGTTTCCTCTTTTATGCACATAAAAGACAAATGGTTCCATTAGAGTAAATTATGTCAGACTGCTTAATATAAAAAAAAAAGGCTGATCTTTAAGGAAACAACCATATTATAACTGAAGAAGTGACAAACCATAAGAAACTTTGTTCACATAAATTGTTGTCATTTTTAAAAATAAAACAACATCTTGGATGACTGTGTGAATGAGTAAAAACTATTTCTCTTCCTTATGTACCCTTTTATAAATAGAAACTCAAGAAGCAATTGAAAATAAAATAATGCTTATCTTAAAAATTTCATACTTAAAAATTTGCAGACATAAAATTTTATAATCAGTTGAAGACTTTTTCTGTTTTTTTTTAAATCTTCTTGAGACAGAGGAGTCAAAGGAGTACTTAAAAAACTTTTTAAAGCAAAATTGTGATTTTTTTTCTCATTAATAAGGGTTTTGGGGGGGGGGGTTGGTTTTATTTTTGACATTGTACCAAGGCTAGAATTTTATGGTAGGAGTCATAACTTCTTTTCTTTTTAAATTTTTTTAAAGTTCATTTATTTTTTTGAGAGAGAGAGACAGAGAGAGAGAGAGACAGAGAGAGCATGAACAGGGGAGGGGCAGAGAGAGAGGGAGAGAGAGAGAATTCCAAGCAGGCTCTGCACTATCAGCATTGAGCCCAACTCGGGGCTCAAACCTACTAACCGTGAAATAGTGACCTGAGCTGAAATCAAGAGTCGGACACTTACCTAAGCCACCCACGTGCCCCTGTAACTTCTAAGAATGGACATACTAGAGAACTGCTATGATTTTGGTGACAGGACTTATTAACTCATCTCTGATTGGTTAATTAGAGGAAAGCCAAGATGAAAGTCAGTGTGATAGGATTAGCATTTCCAAAATAACTGTTAGAGACACCTTTCAGCTATATTAAAAAAAGTGATATGTTGAGTAAAAATTTGGCATAGAGCTAATGTCAAATTAAAGAGGAAGGTTTTTTAGAAATTTCAATATGTCTGTTATATCTCTTAATTAGGTGGTCAGAAGAATATGCACAATCCCACCACGAGCAACATGGGATCTTCCTCCAGGCTGAGTTTACTAAAGTTCAATTTTTAAAAATAGTCCATTTTATCTATCTTCAAAATTCCATTAATCATCTTTAAATGTATTATTTTACTTTACTTCTTCATAGCTTGAAAAGCGTAATGAAAACAATATTATTCTGTAGTTGTGAGACTGAAGACAGCTGAATCCCTACTTTTCCTGTGTCACCCCCTGGCAGCTTCTCAGATGAAGGGTGAGGAACTGGGATGAATCCATGGCTACTGCATGTGATAAGAATACAACTTGCTGGCTTCTGCAGCCACAAAGGAATTCCCAGTCCCAACACCTGGCCTGATGGGAAAGTGCTTTTTCTTTGTTACGGTAGTAGAAGCCCAGTCAATACTGGACAGAAGAGAATTCTCTTTTGGTAGAAAGAATCAAGTCCTTTCAGGGTGATGGCAATAAATGGTAATTCCTTTCCCTTCCCTCTGTATTAAAGCACAATGCTTCCTAATGTGCATGACTGTGTGGATTTCTCTTTGGGTTGGATTTTTCCATCCAGTTTTATGGGTAATAAAATATTTTTAAAAAACACTGTACATTGAATGGTGGCACAGTTAGTATAAGTTATGGTGTTCCTTTGAAAAAAATTACTATGCCCAGAGGGCGAGGGGACAGACATACCACTGCTGAGCAACAGTATTGGGCACGTCTGGTCTGAATTGCACACCTAGCAACAGAAGATGCTTTCCGCTAGAAAACCAGAAGAAACATGCCTCACAGCATCCTAATTACAGTAGAATTCTTACCTGGTAGCCAGAGTCATTACAGGTCATGTAGCATTTGCCACAGTTGATACACATTTCTTCATCGATCATGGCCACAACTTGCTCGAGGTGGCTCAGTTCCCCAAACGTTCCAAGGTACTGCAGTGCTTTTCCAATTACATCCTAAAACATAGGCACTGAATTACTTACAGTGTTCATTGTAAAACATTGCCATGTAATAATTACTATCAGTCCAGAGTTCTCTGTTGTTGGTTTTTTTTAATGTTTATTTTATTTTCGAGAGAGACAGAACACGAGCGGGGGAGAGGCAGAGAGAGAGGGAGACACAGAATCTGAAGCAGGCTCCAGGCTCCTCTGAGCTGTCAGCACAGAGCCCGATGCAGGGCTTGAACTCACAAACCGTGAGATCATGACCTGAGCCAAGATCAGATGCTTAACCAACTGAGCCACCAGATGCCCCAGTTTTTTTTTTTAATATATAATGTTGCATTATGTAACTTAGGAGGCTTTCAGTAGTATAGTTCTTGTAGTTAATGCTTTTCATAATGGTAGCTTAAAAATTTTTGTCTTCTGAAAGATAGGCAAAATCTGTGTGTGTGCGTGCGTGTGTGTGTGTGTGTGTGTGTGTGTGTGTATCCAGCTTAGAAACACAAGACCTAATTGGCTGCTTTCCATAGGATTTCTACCAGATGATGTAAAACAGTGTTTCTGCGGACAGAAGAAATGACACCCTTTTCAGCGGTTGTAGCTTACCTTTTCCCAATTTTGAACTTCGAAGGATGCAGAAATAATAAAAAGCGCAAAAGGGTAACACACTTAAACTAGAAAACTTTAGATTGCTAGGAATGAGGGGAATAAAAATGTGAATGCTATGCATTTGTATCACTGCATTTGGATTCCAGATTTTCATTTAGAAAAGTGCTTTGATAGCATACCCACCTGTCATGTCTTAAAGAGTATATTTCATTATTTAAAAATTCTAATTTATGTTAATTAATTAGATTCATCTAATAGCTAAATAAGATGCTGCTCTTTTACTTTTAAAGAACTAGGATTTTCTTCATTCACTGCTGATGATTTTTCATGTGGTTACACATTGCTTTGTTCTTCATATTAATTGGAAGTGTGCTTAATACGTGAAGCACAGAAGATGTTTCATCAACAATAAGAAATACTTTCTTTCATAAAACAAAAACAGAAGGATGTAACAATGTTTGTCAAATTAGTATGCTGTTAACATTTTCTGCTTTTGTCTTTAACTTTTTACCAAGAGGATATTTTGTTCGAATTCAAGGTCCACATTCAAGGAGGTCTGACTCTTAAAGCAATCTTCCTATATTCTCTTTGGCATTTTATTTTCTGTTCTTCTCTTTATGACCCTGGTTACCCTCGTTTTACTTTTTTCTCCATTTCCAGCTCTAAATGACAATATGCTCATGACTTGGAGTTTTCAAACTGAAACAAGGTTTACATTATAATATGTACTTCATTTGTTCATCTCTCTAGTAGGAGTAAGGTGATAGAAAATTTACAAGGCTCTTCACTATTTTCTTTTCAATGTGTTGAAGATATAATTTCAACTGTACTGCAGTCTGTCTGTAGGTGGGCACTTGATGTCCAAATCAATATCTCTATTCAGAATCACTCTCACAAACTCAAGATCTACATTTGTCAGCTTCACGACAGGCATTGTTACTAGAAATTGGTAACACAGATTCTCCACTCGCTAAACTTATCATCAACACTGCAAAACTGGGTCTTCCTTCTGACATCCTTCATTTAAAAAAAACAATTTTTTTAATGTTTATTTTTGACAGAGAAAGAGAGACAGAGCATGAGTGGGGGAGGGGCAGAGAGAGAGGGAGACACAGAATCTGAAGCAGGTTCCAGGCTCTGAGCTGTCAGCACAGAGCCCGACGTGGCGCTCGAACTCACAAACCGTGAGATCATGACCTGGGCCAAAGTCGGACCCTCAACCAACTGAGCCATACAGGCGCCCCGTGACTTCCTTCATTTTGTCAACAGTGGTAGGATTTTTCCAATCACGGAGGCTTGAAATTTGAGAGTGCGATCTACTCCAATTTCTCCTTCCTCCAGCATCTCATCTGTGGTCAAGTCTTGTGAGTTCTGGATCTGCAATATCTTTTGAATCTTCTTTCCAAGTCGGCTACAATCTGGAACCATTGCTCATTAGTTTCCTGTTACCTCTAATTCAGTTAAGAGCCTATGTGATGAGTCTCATGCTCATAGTCTTCTGTTGCCATTCCACCCTATGCAATGTTGTCATCTTAATCCAGGCTGTACAGCGTGGACTCAATTTCTCACTACCTTACTCAAAAATCTGTTACATTAAATACAGTCTCACATCTAAGTCTGGCATTTAAGGCTTTCTAACAATGTCTTTTTTGGTCTTATTTATCAGTTCCAAATACCACGTGTTTCAGCTACACTGAACACACCTGTCAATGGACTCCTCTGGAACCTAAATTTATGTTGAGGGTATCTGTCTAGGATACCCTTCCTTCTCATCTCCACTTTGAAAACTCCTACCCATCCTTCAAAGACATCTGACATGCCACTACTTCATGAAGATTTCCTCAATCCTTCTTTTGCCTTTCCCAACCAAATTGAAGATGTAATCTCTTTGTCTCTTCCTCTTTTTCCTTAATCTCCTCCTTTCCCCCTGACCTCTCTTTCTCCCCTCCCCATCTTTATATTCCCCTTAGTGACCTATAGCATTTTATCTATTATACGGGACCAATGATAGCAGACAACTTTTGAGTTCTTTCTATGTATCAGACCAATGCCACGATTTTAAAGCACTGTCTCATTTAAACCTCAACACATTTTATATGTGATGCAGTGAATCATATTTAAGGTACAAAATTAAGTAAATAATGAAGCAGGGATTCAGACCAGTGCTGCATGACTTCAAATTCTATGGTCATAAGCACTGCTATGCTGACTCATCCGCTATTTCTCTATTTAGCAAATTCTACTTCATGTTGTAGATAGTTTCTATATTTGGCTTCCTGTATGCAGTCTCTTAGCAGGCTTTAATTCATCTTTGTGTCTCCTGTGGCATATCTTGCTCCTGCAGATCACTGAAACATAATGGGTACTCAAATATCTGTTGAAATAAATATAGCTTTCATTTATTTATGTGCTAAGTATACAGTGTAATATTAGGCACATAGTTAGTTGTATGGGTTAATAGATACTTGTTGATTTACTAAACATTTTTATTAGCATGAGAATCAAAAATAGATTTGAGCACTTATTTTAAAAAAGTATTTTTTAAATGTCTATTTATTTTTGTGAGAGAGACACAGTGAAAGTGGAGGAGGGGGACAGAGAGAGGGAGACACAGAATCAGAAGCAGGCTCCAGGCTCTGATCTGTTAGCACAGAGCCCAATGCGGGGCTCGAACCCACCAACCGTGAGATCATGACCTGAGCCAAAGTTGGACACTTAAGCTACTGAGCCACCCAGGTGCCCCTGAGCACTTCTTTAAATGCAAAATAATCATAGTCAAAGTATCTGGACATGTTTAATATTTTCTAATAATGTTTTAAGGTAGTAAGTACATAAGGTCACTCGTCAGCTATAAAGCTATTTACATGTGATAGAAAATAATTTTTTCAATCTAGGAAATAAATCAGTCAAAAATTTCTTTGTTTCATTGAATCAGATCACAGCTTGACTGAAATCGTCAAAAAATATTCAAACAATGATTAAACAGGAAATTCCCTAGACAGTCATCAAAACCTTGAAGGCTTATTCAAAAGAATGTATATTTTAAAAGATTTTATTTTAAGAGGCAAGTTCACATTCTGTGTATAGTAAATATACCTTCTTCTCTACATTGGAGATTTGCTGTTGTGATTTATTAAAACCTTATGCTTAATGTAAAACTAAATAAAATAAGGTCCTTGGAGCCTCTAAATTTTATCAGCACATGGTGTTATGTAGTCTTCATAGTTCTTAAGACACTGTATATAGTTTTTTAATCTGGAAGAGGTTAGAACAATGATAACTATTATAAATTATTTTGGAAAGAATAGCAAAGAAAATGAATTACCATACCATGTGCCTGAAAATGTGGACATTGTTTAAAACCCAAAGCTTCCATTTAGTACTGCCAGCTTATGAGTATCTTTGAATACACATCTGGGATTTGGAGTTCACTGAAAGACACATATAATCAGTAAAGGACATATGGCTGTTCTACTCCTCCCTGGACACACACCTACATTCATTATTCCAAGCAGGGTATGCATATACAAAGGTCAAGCAATCTGCTATAGCCATCCCTGATTAGTGGAAATGTTTATGTGTGAATGTGCATGAGGAGAAAGTGATGCCAAATTCTTTAAAGTATAGATGACACATTTGATTTAAATGAAGTGTTCCCAAAATTAACATTGTGAAGGATTATAGAATTCCAGAATCACGTCTTTGTCAGTTAATTATTTCTTTGGGATAATCAAAAGTATTTTTAAAAACTGGATCAGTCTGGGGGTACCTGGGTGGCTCAGTCGGTTAGGAGTTTGACTCTTGATTTCCCCGAGTCGGGCTCCGCATTGACAGTGCGGAGACTGCTTGGGATTCCCTCTCACCCTCTCTCTCTGCCTGCCCCTCTCCTACTCACATACTCTCTCAAAATAAATAAATAAACATTTTAAAAAGCCTAAAACAGTCAATATTTCTCTTTGATATAAATTTTTGGACCAAAGGGTGAGGAACTAGAGGCCTCCAATCCTATCCTTGCTGTATCATACTCAATTTATTATGCTTGGCATAAATCTGTTAGTTTTCCCCTAGTTTTTATTGGTGATTGAAGTACTTTCAAGTTGTGATTGTTATCTGGCATGTTAACTGTTTTTCCTAGCTTTAAGTCTTCTACACATCTGATTAACGTACTTTCTCCAAACCTGTCAAGAGTGCCATTCAAAGGCCAGGACCAGGACAACAGTGCTGTGGACAATCCTATGGCTTCAGTCTGAAAGGGATCCAATATTTACATTATTTGGGTGTAGCTGTTTAATCATCTTATCCTCATTTGTACCATAACCAATGTCACAGTTTCTTATCTTTTACTCCAAGTTCATACTACTTGCCTAATAAAGCTATCAAAATAGGAAATGAGATAGTATGGTACATTCTCAATGAATTTATGCTGATTCTTAATAACTTCTTTCTTTACTAACTCTCTCAAGTTGAAAGTTTAATGATCTTTGGAGACTTTCACTGGAGTCAGACCTCCAGCATTCTTGTCTACTTCTACCCTTTCCCTGCCACATCCACCTTTTCCTTTTCTAAAGAACCTGAGGCAACATTTATTTTTCAGCAGTGTGATACAGCAATATCATACAAAGATACTTTCAAACATAGAGCATGCAATTTATTTTTGATACCCTCTGAGCTGGGAAGCAGGGAGGGGGTCTGTACAGTGAGAAAAGGAAATCTTGAGTTTATATTCAGCAGAACTCTGATAACTGAGGGCTTAGCATGAATATGCTGAGATGGGAGGTCAGAGACAGAGCATAGGCTTGGAAATAAAGTTGTAGATTGGCGGGGAAGGTGAGTGAAAAAAGTAATAGAGAGATGAGACAGAAGCAAGCGAGAATCCGGGAACTGAAATGGGGCAAAGAAGGAGTGGGAGGGGCTTGTGAGTGGGAGAGACAGATGAGTGAGGCTTGGGTGTAACCATGGTTGGCTTAGTACAGAAGGGTACTCTAATCACTGTATTCTTTTTATGTAGGTAGCTCAGGCTTTAAAGTAGCAAGTTCATGCCAGACATTTTGGGTTTAAATTCCATGAAGCTAATGTGATGTGCTTTTACTATATCCTTTCCTATCTTGGGCTTCACCTCTCAAATATATTTTCCCTACCTTTTCAGTTCTAAGAGCATTCTCTATGGGGATGCTAGAAAGATAATAGGAATTGAGCACTTCTCACTAATTGTAAGTTAACAGTATACCATCTGCTCTAAGTAGTGGGTGTATTTTCTTTTCCTTTCTTAAAAACTTTTAATAGACCAAATACATTTTCTTTCTTCCTAATACTTTTTTTGAAATTCAGATAATTTGAGGCTTTGGTACTTCTGAAACATCCTTAATCCTTGATGCCACTGTTTTATGATCATCATTGGTAACGTGATCTTTATTTTCTCATACGACCATTCGCTATTGAATTATCTAAATGCTTGACTCTTTTCTTACTCATTGGGAAACTGAGTGATTATGTCGTCAACTTTCTATTTGACAGCTTCTCATTCTTCTTGATCCATCCTCAAGTTAGAGTCACCGACTGTGGGATTGTTTTCTATTGTTTCGTCTGAGCTTCCTGAAATGGGATGTACTAAAGGTGGGGCATACATGTATGTCCAAGCTGAGTTCCTCTCTGTGGCCTAATGAACTCTAGGATGATATGGGATGGTTACTTTCCTTCAAGACTCTTTTAGCTGCCACTTTCCCCAAACGGATTTTTATAAGAAGCCAGAAATAAGCCAATGCAGCAAGACCCCTCATGGCTTCTCTCTCTTCTGTGGGATTAAATTTCCAACAAGGCAATTCAATAATTTTTCAGATGTTTTGCCTTTAGTGGAGTGGGATTTTCATCTGAAGTCTGTAAAGGCTTACATCGCTCCTCTATCTTGCCTGTCCATATTAACCATCTGGTTATGAGGTCTCTGATGTAGTCCCAGGATAACATTTCTGTTTTTCTTTCATTTCACTCTCCTGCAGCTGCTTCCTCCATGCCTCACTTTCAGGTTTGTGGATTTCAATGCATGTGTATATCTTTTTGACATACACTGCTCCTCCCCCAGCCTTCAATTAGACCTATTTATTCCAAACACGATATACCTTTCCATAGTCATATTCCACTCAGGAAGCACATTGCAAAACATCCCCATAAGATGTAAGAGATGATATTTACCAAATAAGGTCCATTTCTTTTAAAGTTCAGTTCAATAATTTTCCACCGGCTATTTGTTGGTATAGAGACAACCGAGAAGGTTAATGTTACCCCATCCCATTTTTATGGTATCCTCTGACAATTGCTGGGATAGTCCTCCACTATTTCTCTTCCTACGCCATCTCTTTTATGCTCTGTAGTATCTAATACAGTCTTACGGTTTTATCTGAGTACTTTTCTCCTTTCTCTCACAATTCAATTGAAATAATAAACCACTCGATCAGGCTGACTGGTCTCCTGCCAACACTGTCTTGCCAGTCTTATGAGATGCAGTCCATCTCTTACTAGAAGCAGCAGGAAGAAGAGATGAAAACATCGCTAGTGCCCCTAAACCATTCATTTTCCTACCCAGAAATTCAAAGACGTTAGAGATACATTCCTGGCTTCATAAGGAGAATGAGAATTCATTCTCATATATATCAACAGAAGTGGGAAGCATTCGGGGGACTTTATAAGTCTTGGCAGACTCTCAAATCTCTGTTATATGCTGCCTGGGAATAAAGCACGTTTCTCATTTAGCTGGGCCAAATGTGCACACTGTCGCTTCGGTTCTCGGTGAGGAGACAAAACTGTCTCCTATTCGGTTTCCTTTCTCTGGCACAAGTGAACCTGTGGAACGTGTCAGGAGCTTCTTCGGAAAGTCCTGGTTCACCTTTTAGAAGGAGACCTTTGTACCTGCTGCAGGAGGCCAGCTCTTTTTCTTACTTTATCTCCGGTTCTTCTCCTTCAATCTTCCAGCACTATTTCTGACTACCCTCTTCTTCAGAATCCTTTCATTTCTGTTTCTTTCATAAAATTGGCAGCTCTATAATGTGGTGATATATATATATATATATATATATATATATATATGTATATATGGTAAATGCTGTGTCATTATGAAATTGGAAATCGAAATGTGGGGTTGCTAAAAAGGAAATCAACTGGATGTCAGGCATGTCGACCTTAGGGCCTCAGACCACTCCCTGGTATAGGACTGAGGGCCTTTGAGGCTATTTTTAGCTTCTGAGGGGGGCAAGGAGAAGCTGGATAGCATGTTGCTAGCGAACACTTTGGGTTCTCAAGAACCCCGTAGTCACAGGGTAACACTGGGAATAACCAACTGATGCTCTAGCTGACATTGTCAGCAGCTTAATCAGTACATCCCTTTGCCCTTTTATATCATGCTAAGACTGATCAAGAAAACTGGATTATTTTACTCAGTATTGCCTCTCAGTTTGGTCCCTTCTATGAATTCCTACTGAAAAAAAGAATGGGTTTACCAGTCAGACCCTACTACCTGGTTGATTCAGGGATTGTGTATTGGATTTAAGGTCCCATGGCTGTATTTTATTCCCAACATGTATAGATACTATACTTTTCAAATGCACTGATTTGCTTGAAATACCGCCTTCCTTCTTCTTTTTTTTTTTTTTTCTTTTGTGAGAGACACAGAAGACAGTGTTTAAGGGCCAGGTTCTAGAGCCAGACTTCAGAATCACATCTTGGTTTTGATGTCTTCCTAGCTGTTTAACCTTGCGCAAGTTATTTAACCTGCTTATCAGTTACTTCATCAGTAAAATGGGAAAAACAGGGAACCTGATAGGGTTACTGTGAGAATTAAATGAGTCAATTCTCAAGCATGTAGAACCGTGCCTGAAACCTCATAAGTACTCAATAAATATTAGCTTTTATTATTAATTCTCTGCTTAATTAACACTAATTTATTAAACTCCATGTTAAATATCACCATCTCTGTGAAGCTTTCCACAATTACCCGAGGCAGAACTAATCCCTTTCACTCCTCTGTGTTCCCAGAGCATTTTGTACATATTTGATTGAACTGTAAATAATTTTTAACATGTGTCTTTTTCCCTTGCTAGACTATGAGCTCCATAAGGATAGATGTCTTTCTTTTTAAAATTCATGTTGTATTCCTAGTTTCTAGCACAATTCCTGGATTGCAATGAGTGCATAGCAAATACATGTTAGTGCTACATCTCCACCGAGATTGGGGAAATCCCTGTGCCTTGGACCGTGCTTTTTACAGCTTTGGATATAGACTCGGCCCACAGCACACTGCTGGTCACATAGCAAATACTCAATAAATACTTACTGATGGACTGATATTGAAACCGCCTACCTCTGAGGCAACAGACCATTAAATCTTATCTGAGGCATTTGAAGGAAAAAAGAACAAAAGATGAGATCTATTGAGCATGGCTTGCTTAGAAATAATATTGTCACACTCATAACCAGGGAAGATGGGGTAGATTAGAAACTTGAATGCATGACTGAAAAACTTGTTCAGACAACAGGGGCTTAGTTAACTTTGTGGGGCACTGGGGCTCTTTCTGTAGCAGATGGGGAATAATATACTATGCTAGCTGAGAGGATAAACAAAGCAGTGTCATGGAGTTTAAACTATTGAACAGAGGAATCTATAAAGAGGCCAGCAGACAGGAGGGAAGAAACAAGCTAAAATAAACAGATGGGTGGACAGAGAAAACATTAAGCATGATAACAGATAGCCCAGTCCCTCCAGGAAAAAGGGAAGAAGGAAAAAATGGCATGTCAAGAACAGAAGAAGCACCTTAGGGAAAATGTAAGAGCAATGAAAGCAACAGAGGGAAGTATACAGCGTGCCTGGGTATGTGTGGTAGTATAAAACAATAAAAACACAAGAAGCAATGTCTGATTCACATTCACAGAGATGGCTCTTAAAGGGAACGTGGATGTTAATTTCAGTGAGGACTGAATAAGCACACAGCTACACCATCCAGATGGGGTCTGAAATAATGGGCAAAGGGGTGGGGGACTCATAAGAAAATAACAATAACCATGGCCCCTTACATTTGAATAGAACTATGCTTTGTACAATACTTTCACACACATCATTTCATTTGAAACAAGGGAGTTGAGGCCTTCTGACACTATCTCGTATTTGTTCTCCCTCCTGCCAATCTCTCGCCTGAGTTGTTACAATGGCCTTCTAACCAGTCTCCCTGCTTCTGCCCTTGCCCGTCTAGGATCTTGTATCAACATCACAGCTAAAAGGATCCTTTGAAAAATTACGTCAGATCATGTCTTTCTTCCTTTTAAAAAGCCTCCATGGTTTCCTGCCAAAGGCTTTCCTATTTTAGGGTCTTTGCACTTTCTGTTCCTTCCGAATGGGATGTACTCTCCAAAGATATCTATCCATGTCGTCGTTCATCCTTTCACTCTTTAAAGTGTTTACTCAAATGCCATTTAATCAGGCAGGCCTCTCCCGACCAACCTCTCCAGCAATTCCTATTCTCTTAATCCTGATATATTTTCTTCACAGCACTGTGACCATCTGACACAGCACGCATTCACTTGTTTGTCTGTTTCTCCTTAGTAAAATGTAAGAGCCATGAGAGCTGGGCTGTTGTTTTGTTCACTACTGAATTTCTAGTGATTGCATCAGTGCCAGTACATGGTGGCATTAATGATGTACGTTAATAATTGTTGGCTGAAGGACAGAATGAACGTATGGGTGAATATATAATTTTTGCAAACCAGAGGTTGGAATCTCAGTGATTATGTGTGAAAGATAAAATGAAACAATACAAGGTCCTGTTGCCAAGATGAGCAGTGCTTTCAGACCTGTGGACACTTCCACATTCTTAAGACTTCATCTTTGGTTCCCACGCCTCCATACCATCATTAGCTTCTGGTTATTTTCCCGTTTCTTTTCTGCTCAGCTGTTCTCTTCTGCTTCCCCAGAGCTTACTTCTCTCTCATAAGGTATTAAGTTTAGTAATATTTACAAAAATATATGTGAAGTTTCTATCTTGGTATAGCACACAGTAGGTATCAATATGTCAGTTCTTTTTCCTTTGTATCTTCCAGCACAGGTCCCTAAATTGCTTGAATTCATTACTTTCAATATGCTCAAATCTAAGTTTTCATCCCACATCAAAAAAGCCCATTAAATCTAAAACACTAAGAATAAATCTCTGATTCATTATCTTTTCTTTATCTCAGTGACTGGGACCATAAAAAACCCTAATCATCTTGGTCCACTTATTCTTAACTCCTTACTAGCCCTTATCCTTTAATATATGAGAAGCACTAAGTTTTTTTAAGTTTAAAAAAAATGTTTATTTATTTATTTTTGAGAGAGGTGGGGAGGGGCAGAGAGAGAGGGAGAGAGCACCCCAAGCTCCATGCTGTCAGTGCAGAGCCTGATGCAGGGCTCGATCTCACAAACCCTGAAATTATGACCTGAGCTGTAATTAAGATTTGGACAATTAACTACTGAGCCACCTAGGCACCCCAAGTCACTATGTTTTAAAAGGAGAATTAACATGACTTCATCATTTTTGTCTCTTCCTCTGTTTCTATAACCATGGCCATTCACCAAATTCAGGACCACATTATGGATCTCCTGAAATATCCTTTTCCCTTTACCCTTCTAATCCATACCCAGCTTATAGGGGTCCTTAACTGCCAGTTCCTCAGAGAGACTTCCTCTGCTCCTTCAGTCTAAATAAGGTCTTCCTATGAAAAATACTCCATACATTCTGTATTTTTTTCTACAGTTTGTATCACAAATATGATTTTATATTATTAGTGGGATTCTTTGCTTACTATCTGTTTGTATGCTTCATGAGGACAGAGGCTGGGTCTGCTTTATGTATGGTACTATGGGTGCCCAATTCTTAGCATGTTGCTTGTCTCATGGTAGGTGTGCAATAAAGATTTCCTGGAAAATATATGGGCTTCTTCTAAACTTCCAACTTGACTGGCCTGAGCCTTATGTATTCTTACTTTCATTCTTGAGTTAATTTTATTGAACAAAATGGGAATGGAGAGTCACCTTAATCTATTATCTCCTTCAACCTGTCCATTCCTAACATAATAACTAATCGTAGGTAATACTTATTTAGGATGTATTTGATGCAGGCTAAAAGCAATTCACACATTACCTAATGTATAGCCCCATGAAACACACTCTTATTTTCTCTTGTCTCACAGATTAGCTAACTGAGGCAAATTCATGCAGCTATGAAATGGTAGTGCCACAATTTGAACCCAGGCAGTGTGACAGAATAGTTCCATGCTTGGAAATTCAGAATACTCTTCTTCCATAAATGTACTCTATTAAAATCTTATGAACTTTGCTATGTATTTCAATGAAAGAGAATAGGTTAAGACTTGACATGGTCACTTTAAACATGGCTATAGGGGTGCCTGGGTGGCTCAGTCAGTTGAACATCTGACTTCCGCTCAGGTCATGATCTCGCAGTCTGTGAGTCTGAGCCCTGCGTCTGGCTCTGTGCTGACAGCTCAGAGCCTGGAGCCTGCTTCAGATTCTGTGTCTCTCTTTCTCTCTGCCCCATCCCCGCTCATGCTGTGTCTCTCTCTGTCAAAAATAAATAAACATTAAAAAAAAAATTTAAAAAACATGGCTACATACTAAAATAATACTGGTGAGCCTAAATTCAGTATCATTAAATGCACATAGCATGTAGTAGGCAGAAAATCATGACATGTCCTTTCTCTAATGCAAGATAACTTAATGTATTGTCTGAACTCCATCCCCAACCTTCTTGCCAAAGATCTAGCTTCCATAACCCCTCCCTTTCTGGTAGCCTTAGCTGTTCTCTCATAGCATATAAACTCATGCAAGCCTCGATTATCCTAACATATAAACAAACCAACCTTTCCCTTTACCCTATTTTCCCTTCTTATCACTTTTCTTCTGATCTTTCTCAAGTTCAGAAGAGTATTCCATACACCTTGTTCGTACTTTCTCAACCTTTCTTAATTCCTCCATTTACCACCTCCTGGGCTCTACTTTTCAACACTCCACTGAAGCTGCTCAGGCCAAGACAAGCTAAAATATGAAGGGTGTGAAGATTATGCTAAGTTTATCTTAAGGTGTGGGAATCTTAAGTGAGGAGTAAAAAAAAAATCAGATTTGCATTTTTAAAAGAATACTCCGTAATAGCTGGGGGTGCATTAGGTAAGAATGACAAAAGAAGGTGGGAGACCAGTTAGTAAAATATTTCAAAATTCCAGTGAAGAATGTATAAGAACGGTATTATGGTGTCTTCAGTAGGAAATAACAGAAAAGGAGGGAGACATGAGAGATTAAAATGATCGACATTGATAAGTGTCCCATGATCCCATTCACTAATGCGATGATTAATAGGATAGAACCTAGGCTGATTTTTACAAAAGTTGAGTGGCTCTCAATGCTGTTCATTGAGACATAGGACTCAGGAAGAAGAGCAGTTTGGAAGGAATGATAATCAGTTTAGTTTTAAGTGTGATGGCCCCTGTGCTCCTTGTGTAGACTGTCTAGGTGGAGGTATCCAGAGACAGTGGGCAGCACAAGTCTGAAGCATAGAAAAGAGAATGTGATGGAGAATAGTTGAGTCAATATATAGGAAAATTCTAGATTGACGACAAAGGGAGATGATACAGAAATTAGTAAACAGAGAGATAGACATCATTATCAGCAAATTTTGAGGTAGGTAACTTGAATGTAAAGCAATTTATGATACATTTTGTCACTGAGTCATAATTTGGGAGATGTAAGGGGCCACTTAAAAAATTTGTTTACCTTTATTTATTCTTGAGAGAGAGACAGAGTGTGAGCAGGGGAGGAGCAGAGAGAGAGGGAGACACAGAATCCGAAGCAGGCTCCAGGCTCTGAGCTCTCAGCACAGAGCCCAATGCGGGGCTTGAACCCACAAACCGTGAAATCATGACCTGAGCTGAAGTCAGATGCTCAACCGACTGAGCCACCCATGTGCCCCTGTAAGGAGCCACTTTAAAATGCAGATATGGAGATCATGGGATGATTGTCTATTTGGGAAAAAAATAAAGTTTTAACCATAGTTGATAATTCAAGGCAACAAAAATTTTAATTATTCAAATGCAAATATTAAATTTATAAAAGAACTAGATGGGGTGAGTATTTATGATATTATGGTACGAAAAGCTAAACCAGTGAAGCAAACTGTAAAAGACTCTTAACGATAGAGAACAGAGGGTTGATGGAGGGAGGTGGGTGGGGGATGGATTAAATGGGTGATGGGTATTAAGGAGGGCACTTGTGATGAGCACTGGGTGTTATACATAAGTGATGAATAACTAAGTTCTACACCTTCAATGAATAAAAACTTGAAAAGAAAAAAGGGAAAAAAGCTACACTGAGCAAATAAAGAGAAAAATCACAAAATAAGCTTTTGCCAGATATAATTTCATAAAGTTAAAGCTGCTGTATGTATATATAAAAACACTATAATACAAATTAGGAGACAAATGGCAATATATAAAAAGTTTATAAAAAATCTGTAAGACAAAGATAATTACTCTGGTAGAAAATTGGTCAAAAATGAGTAGTAAGTTCACAAAAGAAGACATGGCCCAAAAATATATAAAAACATGCTGATCTCACTACTACTTAGACATTCAAAATTAAAGAAAAAATGAAGCACTTTTTGACTATTATGTTGGCTAAAATTAAAAATAAATTCATTGTTGATGGGTGTCTAAAAAATGAGCCCTCTTATATTTTTTGGTGGAATGTAAATTTGCACACTCTTCCCAGAGAGCAAGTTGGCAATATGTATCAAAAGCCCTAAAATTTCACCTGTAATTTCTCTGGAGAAAACAATAAGACATCTTCACAAAGATTTTTATACAATGATAATTATAATAGCATTATTTCTATGAAATTCTGGAAACAACCTAAAGGTTCAGCAATAAGTTATTTTTTTCTCTAGTTTTTATTTAAATTTAACATTAACAGTGTAAAATTAACAGTGCAATATTAGTTTCAGGTGTAAATTTTAGTGATTAAACACTTCCATACACCACCAGGTACTCATCAAAACAAGTGCTCTCCTTACTCCCCATCACCTATTTCACCCACCCCCCCTGCCTGGCTCCCCTCTGGTAACCCATCAGTTTGTTCTCTATAGTTAAAAGTCTGTTTCTTGGTTTGCCTCTCTTTTTTCCCCTCCTATGATCATTTGTTTTGTTTCTTAAATTCCACATATGAGTGAAATTATATGGTATTTGTCTTTTTCTGACTGCCTTATTTCAATTAGTAGGATACTCTCTAGCTCCATCCACGTTGTTGCAAATGTCAAGACTTCATTTTTTTTATGTGTGTGTATGTGTAAACATACACATACACATACACACACACACACACACACACACACACACGCACACACGGTAAATACCTAGTAGCATAATTGCTGGATTATAGGGTAGTTCTATTTTTAACTTTTGGAGGAAACCCTATACTGTTTTCCTGAGTGGCTGCACCAGTTTGTATTTCCACCAACAGTGTAAGCAGGTCCCCCTTTCTCTACATCCTTGCCAACACCTGTTGTTTCCTGTGTTGTTAATTTTAGCCATTCTGACGGGTGTGAAGTGATACTTCATTGTAGTTTTGACTTGTATTTCCTTGATGATGAGTGATGTTGAGCATATTTTCATGTGTCTTTTGGCCATCTTTGGGTCTTCTGTGGAAAAATGTCTATTCATGTCTTCTGCCCCTTTTTTAACTGGGTTATTCGTTTTTTGGGTGTTGAGTTTGGTAAGTTCTTTATAGATTTTGGATACTAACTCTTTATCAGATATGTCCTTTCCAAATATCTTCTCCCATTCCAGAGGTTGCCTTTTAGTTTTGTTAATGGTTTCCTTTGCTGTGTAGAAGCTTTATATATCGAAGACGTCCCAATAGTTTGTTTTTGCTTTTGTTTCCCTTGCCTACGGATACATATCTAGTAAGAAGCTGCTATGGCCCATGTCAAAGAAGTTACTGCCTATGTTCTCTTCCAGGATTTTGATGGTTTCACATTTAGGTCTCTAATTCATTTTGAATGTATTTTTTGGGGTATGGTGAAAGAAAGTGTGCAGTTTCATTCTTTTGCACATTGCTGTTCAGTTTTCCCCACACCAATTGTTGAAGAGACGGTCTCTTTTTCCATTGGATACTCTTTCCTGCTTTGTTAAATATTAATTGACCATATAGTTGTAGGTCCACTTCTGGGTTTCCTATTCTGTTTTATTGTTCTATGTGTCTGTCTTTGTGCCAGCACCATACTGTCTTGATAACTACAGCTTTGTAATATAGCTTGAAGTCTGGAATCATGATGCCTCCAGCTTTGCTTTTCTTTTTCAAGATTGCTTTGGCTATTTGGGGTCTTCTGTGATTCCATACAAATTAGGATTGTTTGCTCTAGCTCTGAGAAAAATTCTGGTGGTATTTTGATAGGGATTACATTAAATGTGTAGATTGCTTTGGGTAATACAGACATTTTAATAATATTTGTTCTTTCAATCCATGGCCATGGAATGTTTTTCCATTTCTTTGTGTCATCTCAATTTCTTTCATCGGTGTTTTAGAGTTTTCATAGTAAAGATCTTTCACCTCTTTGGTTAGGTTTATTCTTAGGGATCTATAGTTTTTGGTGCAATTGAAAATGGGATTTATTCCTTGATTTCTCTTTCTGCTGCTTCATTATTGGTGTATAGAATTGCAACAGATTTCTGTACACTGATTTAATATCCTGTGACTTTACCGAATTTGTGTATCAGTTCTTGTAATTTTTTGTGGAATCTTTTGGGTTTTCTATATAGATTATCATGTCATCTGCAAATAGTGAAGGTTTGACTTCTTCCTTGATGATTTGGATGGCTTTTATGTCTTTTTGTTGTCTGATTGCTGAGGTGAGGACTTCTGGTACTCTGTTAAATAACAGTGGTGAGAGTGAACATCGCTGTCTTGTTCCTGACTATAGAGGAAAAGCTCTCAGTTTTATCCCCCACTGAGGATATTAGCTGTGGGTTTCTCATATATGCCCTTTATTATGTTGAGATATTTTCACTTTAACCCTACTATGTTGAAGGTTTTTATCATGAATGTTTTACTTTGTCAAATGCTTTTTGAATCTATTGAAAGAATCATATGGCTCCTATCCTTTATTAATGTGGTATATCACGTTGATTCATTTGTGAATATTGGACCAGCCTTGCAGCCTAGGAATAAATCCCACTTGATCATGGTAAATGATTCTTTTAATGTACTGTTGGATTCAATTTGCTAGTATTTTATTGAGAATATTTGCATCCATGTTCATAAGGGATATTGGCCTATAGTTCTCTTTTTTTAGTGGAGTCTTTATCTGGTTTTCATGAGGGTGATGCTGGCCTCATAGAATGAATTTGCAAGCTTTCCTTCCATTTCTATTTTTTGGAGTAGTTTGAGAAGAATAGGTATTAACTATTCTTTAATTCACCTGTGAAGCCATCTGGACCTAGACTTTTGTTTGTTGGGAGATATTTGGTTACTGATTCAATTTCTTTGCTGGTTATTGATGTATTCAAGTTTTCTATTTATTCATATTTTAGTTTTGGTAGTTTTTATGATTTTAGAAATGTATCCATTTCTTCCAGGCTATCCAATTTGTTGGCATAGTTTTTCATAATATTCTGTTATAAGTGTTTGTATTTCTGGGGTATTGTTTGTTATCTCTCCTCTCTCATTTGTGATTTTATTTATTTTGGTCCTTTCTCTTTTCTTTTTGATAAGCCTGGCTTAGGCGGTTTGTCACTTTCAAAGAACCAGCTCCTGGTTTCATTGATATGTTCTATTGTTTTTTTTTTACTTTCTGTATAATTTATTTGTTCTAATATTTATTATTTCTCTCCTTGTCATGGATTTAAGCTTCATTTGTTGTTCTATTTCTACCTCTTTTAGGTGTAAGGTTAGGTTGTTTATTTGAGATTTTTCTTGCCTCTTGATGCATTGCTTGAATATTGCTATATACTTACTTCCCTCTTAGGACCACTTTTGCTGCATCCCAATGGTTTTGGATTATCATGTTTTCATTTTTATTTGTTTCCATGTATTTTTTAATTTCTTCTTTGATTTCCTGGTTGACCCATTCATTGTTTACTAGGATGTCATTTAACCTCTGTGTATTTGAAGGCTTTCCAATTTTTTTCTTGTGGTTTTTTCATAGTGTTGTGCTCAGAAAATATGTATGGTATGATTTCAATCTTTTTGTACTTGTTGAGGTCTGATTTGTGACCTAGTACGTGATATATCCTGGAGAATGTCCCATGTATGCTTGAAAAGAATGTGCATTCTGCTGCTTTAGGAGGAAATGTTCTGAATATAGCTGTTTGGTCCATCTGGTCCAGTGTGTCATTCAAAGCCATGGTTTCCTTGTTGATTTTCTGCTTAGATGATATGTTCATTGATGTTACTTAGGTGTTAAAATCCTCTACTATTATTGTATTATTATCAATGAGTTCCTTTATATTTGCTATTAATTGGTTTATATATTTGGGTACTCTTAAGTTGGGAGCACAAATATTTACAATTGTTAGATTTTCTTGTTGGGTAGTTCCCTTCTTCATCTGTTGTTACAATCATTGGTTTAAAATCTAGTTTGTCTGAAAGAAGTATTGCGACTCTGACTTTCTTTTGACATCCATTTGCAAGATAAATGTTTCTCCATCCCCTCGCTTTCAATCTGCTGGTGTCTTTAGGTGTAAAATGAGTCTCTGAAGGCAGCAGACACCCTATCTATTCTGACACCCTATGTCTTTTGATTGGAGTGTTTAGTCCATTAGTACATTCAGAGTGATTACTGATAGATATGTATTAAGTGCCATTTTATTACCTGTTTTTGTCATTGTTTCTGGAGACTTCCTCTGCTCCTTTCTTGTCTTTGCACTTTTGGTTTCTCCTTTGCACTCAAAGAGTCCCCTTTAATATTTCTTGCAGGGCTGGTTTAGTGGTCACAAGCTCCTTTAGTTTTTGTTTGTCAGGGAAACTCTCTCTCCTATTCTGAATGATAACCTTACTAGATAGAGTATTCTTGGCTGCAGATTTGTCTCATTCAACATGTTGAATATATCATGCAACTCCCTTCTGGCCTGCCAAGTTTCTATGGAGAGATCTGCTTTTAACCTTATTTGCCTTCCCTTGTAAGTTAGGGACTTCTTTTGTCTTGCTTCCTCAGGATTCTTTCTTTATTACTATATTTTGCAAATTTAATTACAATATGTCTTGGTGTTTCCTGCTTTTGTTGCTTTTGATGATAGTTCTCTGTGCCTCTTGGATCTGGAAGTCTGTTTCCTTCATCAGGTTAGGGAAGTCTGCAGCTATTATTTCCTCAAATACATTTTCTGCCCCCTTTTCTCTCTCTTCTTCTGGGACTCCTATGACATGAATGTTACTATGTTTCATGGAGTCATTGAGTTCCCCATATTTGGTCTTGTGTTCCATAGTTCTTCTTTCTCTCTTTTGTTCAGCTTCGTTATATTTCATTATTTTATCTCCCATGTCACTTATTTGTTCCTCTGCTTCTTCTATTCTTGTGTTCATTGCATTGAGTCTATTTTGAATTTCAGTTATTGCATTTTTCATTTCTAATTGTTTTTTAACTCTTTTATCTGTGTGGTAAGGGCCTTCCTGATGTCTTCTTCTATTCTTTGCTCAAGCCCAGTGAGTATCTTTATGATTGTTTCTTTAAATTCTCCATCAGGCATATATATCTATTTTGATTAGATCCCTTGCCATGACCTTTTGTTGTTCTTTCTTTTGGGATGAGTTCCTCCACCTTGGCATTTTGTCTAAGTCTCTGCCTTCTCTGTGTTAGAAAAGCCTGCTATGTTTCCTGCTTCTGAGAGTAATGGCTTTATGAAGAAGAGGTCATGAAGTGTCCAGGGCCTGGTGCTTCAACAAGTGTCTTGTGTGTGCTCTGTTGTTGTATTTTGGCTGTTCTATCCTTCAGATCAGTCATCTGCCGAGGTTCTCCTTGCCTGAAGTGGGCAGTGTTTGGTTCTTGACCAGAGTGTGGTGTGTTTTAACTGGGTACACTCTGGTCTGCTCGTTAAATGAAACCTGATACTACTTCCACTAGAATTGAAACTCTGCAGAACTCTTTGGTTGGGAGACATGGTGTGGCCAGGGGTTTCTGCTGGGCCCACCGCACTGGGACTAAGATGAACTTGACCTAGAAGGGCAGTACTTGCAGAGCACGGGGGAGTGGGACCTGATGTAAGCAATTTAGGCAGCCAATGTTGGCACTGTGCTGTGTACTGCAGGTGGTTCTGTGTTTATACTGAGGGGCAGGGGAGGGAAGTGGCACCAGCCAGCTCCTTTGTGCCCAGAGAGGAGTCTCCATGCTTGCTGCTCTCAGGGAAGTACTCTGAGAGGAGCAAGTAATCTCCCCCTCTGTGTGTCCCAGGTGTTTTTCAGATCACTGTTTCCATGATGCCTGCTTCCAGGTTGTTAACCTGCCTTCTCTTCAGGAGCAGCATGGTGCCCTCTAGGCTCTAACAGGTTACTTCCAAAAAATTAACAGTAAATTTATATTATAAAATACTATTGGGGCGCCTGGGTGGCTCAGTCAGTTAAGCGCCCGACTTCAGCTCAGGTCATGATCTCGCAGTTCGTGAGTTCAAGCCCCGTGTCGGGCTCTGTGTTGATAGCTCGGATCCTGGGGCCTGCTTCAGATTCTGTGTCTCCCTCTCTCTCTGCCCCCCCCCACTCATGCTCTGTCTCTCTCTGTCTCTCAATAATAAATAAATGTTAAAAAAATTGTAAAATACTATTAAAACATTATTTTGATATAAAAGTGATATATAAATTATTGTGAAGTTTTTATGTAAAATATAAGAACATTCCATGTTTATTTTAATATATTATATTTAGATATAAGAAGGACTAGAATTTTATAAATCTAAATTTTAATAATGATTAAGTAGGCTTGGGGGAAATTTTTATATTCATCTTTGTGATGTAACATTAGAAAAAACTAAACAAATGAAACTACAGAGTGTTGGGGAGGGGAATTTAACTTCTTTGCCCAGTAGTCTCATTTTATAGGTCTCCTATTTCATATTTTCCCTCAATCAAGTGATTAGTAATACAACTATGACAAAATGCATGTGCTTAAAATTCCTTTACTAAATGTTCTCATTATTCCATGTTGATGTTCATCTTTCATGATCTAAATCTAGGAATATTCCATACATTTTCTAGAATGGATCCAAACTTTTATAGTTCCTATTATAAGTCAATCTTTTGAATATCCTAACCCAGCTATTCTCAATTTCATTTCTATCACCCATTCTACCAATAATTACTATGTGACTTGGCAAAATTATTTAATTTTTCATTGTTCCTCAATTTTATTATCTGTAAAGTGAATATAGAGATAGTATCTATCCCAGGTATTGTGAAGATTAAATGAGATAAAACATGTATAGCATTTGGAACATTATAGGCACATTAGAGCTACTCGTTGCCACATGCTTCCATGGATGCTTCCTGGAGATAAACTTTCTCTCCTACTAGTAAACCAAACTAGAATATTGGAGGATGAATGATATAACTAAAAATACAGTCATACATTCACATACACACACAATATCATGACTCTAGAAGTCAGGAGTCATCTGAAACTGGGGATCTCTCTGGGGACAGGAACAGATCTCTGTATCTTCCTTCTTCCTGTAAAACATACGCTCCCCCTACAGTATAGGAAGCCTTATAGAAAACAATATAAAGTGAGAAGTCATTATTTTAACAAATGTAATTCCTCACTTTCCAAAAAGATAGTTGCCTTTATAACTAGTGAAAATGCTATCCTCAACAAAACAAACAAAAAAGACCAACCCACAATTATCAGCTACCATTATGGTTTTTGAAAAATGTTTATTCATTAATTCTGAGAGAGAGAGAGAGAGAGAGAGAGCAGGGGAGGGGCAGAGAGAGAGGTAGAGAGAATCCCAAGCAGGCTCCATAATGAGCTTGGAGCCCAAGCGGGCTCAATCTCACAACTGTGAGATCATGACTTGAGCCAACATCATGAGTTGGCCACTTAACCGACTGAACCACTCAGGCACTCCACCATTATGTTATTTGAAAGGTCACACCATCTTCCTAGAAATGACAACAGGTAGAATGGGTATGATACCCTGAGGAGAAGCCAAGGTAGTGGAAAATCCATTGGACATTGGGAAAATCTACCATGGCAGTCCTTTATTACACGAGCACTATTATGGTCTTAGATGCTGGGAAGATGGTATCTACCATGTCTTAAAGCTTATGCAATGAACACCAGGGATACTTTAATTTGGATAACCTAAAATAAATAAACTTAGGAGAAGAATATAAACCTGTACTGTTTTTAATAATACTCCTTATCCCTCCTGGATACTAAAAAAATGTTTACTTACTTTCCTGACTTCCCATTTCTTTGGTTTATTTAATTCTGCTGAGTTTGATATTTTATTTGGATTAGTGATTGATCAGCTTGAATTCAACTATAATAAGTTTTTTTCTTTGTTCTGTTTTTGTCTTGCTTCTAGGTTATCACTATATTCCCTGAAGGAATAGAAGGCTAGAAAAGGTCAAAATGTTTTCATAATCACCTTGCACTTCTTTTCTCTCAAATATAAATAATATATTTCTTTTGATTTTTTATACATAAGGAAGAGATGATTTCTTACATTTAATTCAAATTAATTTAGAAGAGAGACAGAAGTGGGACAATTCTCACTTAACCCCAAATCATATAATAATCATAGCCAAACACAGGGAGGGGGAAGCTTCTGAAGAGCTGAAGGATCTGGTCTTCTCTCTATCATCAGTGTCCAGTTCATTCTTTTAGTAGCACACAAATAATGCAAAGGAAACAGCTTAAGGAGTATATGGGGATATTCTGCTGTTAAATGTCCCAAGCATTCACTTTATTTGGAATTATGGTATTGAAGTGCTGGTAGAATTTGTGTTCGTGTACTTCTGTATTTCCTTGCAGAACTTTGAATCACCTAAATTTTGTAAGAGCGAGTGTAAACCCCACTGTGTTTGACATAGGACATATTTCTCTCTCTCTCTCTCTCTCTTTCTGAGGTAGAGGGAATTTTTAAGTGTTCCAATTCCCAGCTGACAACTAAAGATGAATTTCTGGGAGGTTCCCCTGAGAAGTCCTGAGAAAAAGCTTTCCAGCTGATGCCTCAAACAGAAAATGGAAATGTAGGAGTATATTGTCATTAAATATGGAAGAAAAGTTTCAGTAACTGAAGCCACATTCAGTGATGGTGATTTCAGAGGGAATGTGGTCCTGTAACTCCTATAATACTCCCTTTTCTTTCATTAAGACAATTCCATCTTGGGCAAGGTGGGCAGGAAGGAAGTAGGTGTGGTATGACAGGGCAATCTCTGTAGTGATGGACATCTTGTATCTGAACTGTGGTGGTTGAAAGAGGAATCTACACGTGTGGTGGAATTACACAGAAGTAAACACACTGATGCACACATACAGACATGCACACACAAATAAGGAATTAAAAAAATCTGAATAAGATCAGTAGATTGTATCTGTGTCATTATCCTGGTTGTGATATCCGCAACATGTTACCATTGGGGAAACTGAGTAAAGGTTAAAAAAGACCCTTCTGTATTATTTCATATGACTATAGTATGTGAATCTGCCTCTCTCTCAAAATAAGAAGTTCAAAGCTACATTTTGTTCTTTCTGTCTAATCTTGTTCTCTGCTATGAATTCCTTGTGCTGCTCAAGATAAGGTCCAAAACTTGGGCAGTTTCTAAAAGGAAAACATGAAAATACACCTACAATTCTACTTTAGTGATAATTCTTGCTGTTACTCAGAAACTAATCTCTTGAGACCCCATTTGTACAGGCTTTCCAGAGATTGAACTAGACACAATTTGTCCAAATTGATATTACATTGCATATTAATCATTCAGTTGTATTGTATGGCTAACATATCTCTTGGATTTAATTGTAGATGAAGATAATTTTAAAATGACTATGAGAAGACAAAGAATTCACCTTAATGTTTCCTGGCCTATTTAATACATATAGAAATACCCATGAAACACGTATGTGATGACAGTACTCTAAAAAGTATAAAATGTACAAACAAAAGAGGCTCTCCTATCACCATAGGTAGATTTTTGAAAACTTTCAGTGTATTTTTAAAAAAATAAGTGAAACATTTAAACAGCAAATAAACACCTGAGCTGTATTGTGTATTTAATTAGTATATATGTAGCTTAATTTTTACCTTGATGGTAGGAATAGGCTTTCGGGGGATAAAAGGCTTTCTCTCAAGTGGCGGAAAAGCTGCATTTTGTTCTTTCTGTCTAATCTTGTTCTCTGCTATGATTTCCTTGCGCCGCTCAAGATAAGGTCCAAAACTTGGCAGTTTCTAAAAGGAATACATGCAAATAAGAAAGCATATTAGCTCATGGAAGAGAAAAATGTGAGGATATTAACATATAAATATTATCAACAAACAAATGTGTGTTTGGAGACTGTTTCTTATATACTGTAACAAGGTCTTCATTTATTCAAGAATCACTAGTCTTCTAGGTTTCAGATTCCATTAATTATTAAAAAGAACTCAAGAGCAGAACACCTCTACCAAGTATATATGTATTAAATATACAAATGTTAATTAAAATACATTGCTAAATGGAATAAAGTTCACAATGGTAAGCCAAATTCATTCACTTTAAACAATAGCTATTAGTTAGACCATTTGTTTGGTTCATATAGACAGAAGGTAAAACCTATTGATGCTTTTTTCCTCTTCATCAGGTTTTTAGCACAATATAGACACAGCCATAGTCCCTGACAAATGCTTTTGTCAATAGCAAAGGTACTTTGCCAAAGTTCTAATCTGTATCTCTATTTTATTGTGTTCAAATTCTTACTACATTCTCTTTAAAGGCTGTAACTAATGTTGATTGCAATTTACTGGAATAGCTGAAAAACAAAATGGTAAAAGTATTGATTTCTCCGTACAGAAAATAAATTTTATTTTGCATGAAGAGGGCAAAAAATAGAAATGAAAAGCAGAGGAAATATCATAGTGCTTAAACAAACTCCATCAGTATTCAAAATCACATCATGGAGCTTTAAAATCTCAAGGTTATTCAACTGTACTTTACCAAGTTCATTTAGAAAGATACCTGGGTGTCATGAAAAAATGCTAAGTGGTTTCAAGTTAACACGAATATGCCCTCATACTATTCATTATCCCACAATTATTTCCTCTCCACTTTTGTCCTTCTCCTCTTCTAGAACCTTTGATCTTCACTTTTACTGACACATAATGCTGGTGATAGACACCACTGAATCCCAAATGTTCTGTGTCTGCCTGTAACCTGGAATTGCTAGGTCTCTTTTCTAAGACTGTAAAAACACCCTTTCTCCTCTCTCTCTCTCTCTCTCTCTCTCTTACAAAATAATGCCCATTTACCTAGCTGATGGAGGCTTGGAAAACTACAGCACTCCAAGGTCATCCTGATTTCTGACCTAGAAAATACTTTGGCGAAAATTCACACTTGTTTTGAAACACTGGCCTCCACTTGCCAGGTTGCATAATGCCCCTGGAAAATGAGTTCTCCAGTCCTTTAGAGATGTTAGTAAGGTAGGTAAACTAAACTTAACTCATGTTTCAATTCAGCCAAACTGCCACTGAAAATTTATATTAGCAGAACATATTTATGTGGAAATATCTAAGATTGTTACTTCCATTATCAATTTGCTATAATTATGTCAACAAGTCAAACAAATGGAAGTAATGCTATGAATGCCAAATTAATTTATATACAATTAAGCTAGAACTATATACTTCATCTCTATACCTCAATGCTTTCCTAAATTACAATATTTAATTATTTCATAAATATGAAATAATATGATGAAGGGACAGAATATACTGTATCTATTTTACTATAAAATATGTGATGCCATCTTGTTAGAAAGCACAAAATAAAAGACGATAAATCCACAGCATTTATCACATACGTAAGCTCTTTTAATGTGGAAAAGATAATGCTTGTTTGAAATGTCCTCTTATGAAATAATCTTTTCCTGGGGCAGATAAGGTGTTAGGGATTATACTTGATGCCAAAGAAATGCCCCTGGGGTTCTGGTAACACCGCATAAGGTGGTAAACGCATGTCCACATGACATAGTTTTGTTGGTTTTTTTTTTTTCAGTATTTCATGTTTATTTATTTTTGAGGGAGGGGGAGAGAGAGAGAGACAAAGTGCTAGTGGGGGAGAGGCAGACAGAGAGGGAGACACAGAATCTGAAGCAGGAACCAGGCTATGAGCTGTCAGCACAGAGTCGGATGTGAGGCTCGAATTCACAGACTGCAAGATCATGACCTGAGCTGAAGTCAGATGCCTAACCGACTGAGCCACCCAGGCACCCCATATGACATGGTTCTTGTTGGACTATCACTCTCTCCACACTTCTCTTACATACCAAGGGCACCGAAATCCTAATCTTGTATTCTTGAAGATTATCAAAAATCCTTAAATGTTGAAACAAGTGACCTCTGTTTCTAGCAGGTCTCTTGTGGTGGCAAGCTCAATGAAACTCTGAACCATTATTCCGATTCCCTAATTGGGTCTTACCTTACTCAACCGTATCTAACTCCACCTAAGAGTTCTATACATGTTATTCAAAAGAAATAATTCCTGGAATCTTTTTGATCTATCTTCTTTTAACCATAAACCAGAGGAGATTTTTTTTCTTCCACTTATATTATTCTTTATCCAAAGGGAGAGAAATAAAGTAGTTAACTTTAAACTGTGATACTTTCAAATTGTTCCAATGATGGTAATAAAAATAACAACAATAATAATATTTAAAAATCCCTTGGTGCTGAGCAGAATACAGCCTAAGTAAACATCTACCAGCATGATATTTTCTATAATTTTTTTTGCAGTGGTTGACCACATGTTTAAATTATGTTGCCTTTCTATAGCTAACAGGGCTATCATTATAACATTCTGTTCTTTTATAATTAGTCCTAAGGAGAGCCTCTCAATATAACATAAAGTTTCTTATAGGATTTTCTTTGTGTGTTAGTTAGAAGAATCAATGGAAAAGAAGGAAAACTGTTGCCAATTCTTTCTTTAAATTGAAAGCACACCCACACACAGTATCAGTGACGGCCCTCTCAACCTTCCACCATTCATCTCCAAGTCAAATTGGTCCATTTGTGTGTAGCTTCTCACTGCCATATGGAAATCCTAGGAGTGAGGTGTAGTACCAACTTCCAAAACATCAAAGCTGCCATAGTGATTTTGCTTTCTGGAAATTAGTATGAGAAAGTTTAGCGCTTTTTACAAAAATTACTCTGTGATGTATTATGCCTCTCCCATATCTGGGTACTGAGCATTTTAAGAGTTAAACTTTCTGAAAATACAAAAGATCCATTCTCTCCTGTACCAGATGACCACCTTTACATATTCTACATTTAGGCATACATTTCTGTTCTGATCTTGCCAAAAAACAAAAACAAAAAACAAACAAACAAAAAAACCAAAAAACAGCCAAATACACAAAACCCAGCAAAAAGCAAAATAAAACTAAGAAATAGTGAAGGTGAATGCATAGTTGGCCGCTGTGTATGTGCGTAATCAGTGATGATTAATAAAGCATTTAGTTCAAATCTCTGCCTGAACATATAGTTAATTGATTTCCTATTGCAGGAGGAGAGGCAGCAGAGCCTGACAGAGCCAGCAGCAGGAGCTTTTCCTCTTCATTCATTATTTTCTTACAGAAAAAGTTGTAGCCCGCAGTAACCCAAAGTGAGAGGTTTTGAGCGTCATGCTATATTTCTTAAACAAAGAAAAAAACTTCTTTAGGACTATCAAAAGCTGCTTTGTAACTGATGAACTGAACAAAGCTCAGAAATGGTATGATTTTTGTTTCAATACTTTCTCCAGGGATTCATCACTGATGAATTTGTTCTCACCAGAAAAGCTAAATCCTACTCATTTAAAGATAACAGTATCTCACATGAAAACTGTCTCTATCCAGATATAAAAAGCATTACATTGCCGATAGAAAAGTGACAACATAATGAATCAACAATGGTATCTTAAGCCAGCAAAGCTTTAAGGTAAAGAAGTCTATTTGGATTATAATTTATTCATGGATCAATCTAAAGGTAATTGAGCATATTATGAAGTAGAAAAGGGTTCTTGTTTCTAATAGAAGCAGGTACTGGTATCTTCCAGTTTAAATTGCGTAATTTTTATGAGAACGGCAGCAAGTTGGCTAATAGCACTGGTGGATAGTACTATAATGGATCAACTCTATTTTCCTAATCATAGTGTCTTATCTGATGGGAAACAATAACAGCACAGTAAGTAGTCACTTTGATATCCAAATGGTAATAAGTTAAAAGATAAAAGGATTTCAGGTTTATACTGGGCGCAATATACATATATATGTATATATACATACACATATATATAAACACACACACCATATACTAAGTACAATATATATATCACACTCAGCATAAACCTGAAATCCGAATATATATGTGTATATATACATAATGTATATAGTATATATGTAAAATTGTTTGTGCATGTGTGCAAATGTATACACTGACGGACCAAGAAGTAAGTTAAATGTAAAGGATATATGTTTCACAACTATCTAAGAATTGACTTTTTTTTTTTTTTACAAAAAACATGTTCACATATGACTTGGTTACACTATTATTTTTCCATTTATTCAACAAATACAATATCAAATGCCAGCTCTGGACCAGGAACTGTCCTGTACTACATTAAAGGTTCAAGGTTCAATAATTTCCATATGTACACTCATCATTGTTACTAATTTCATAAGTACCTCTTGCCATTCATGACAGTCTAGTGTCATATTGAATTATATATTAAGTATTCCTGATTATTGTAGTTATCTAAAGGAATGATATACCAAATGGTTTTTCGTGGAAAACCGTTTGATCTCAATCAAATGACCATTAATTGGAGAGAAAAAGGAAAATAAAACTTCAGAGTTAATCTTAAAAAAAAAAAAACTCCAGAAGGCAATGGGATACTTTTTAGATACTTACAATATGAAATTTGGTGAACAACTGCTGGGAGCATGGGTTCTCTGAGTGTGTTTCTAAAATACCTTAATTCAACCACTGTGAGCTCAGCATGATGCAAGATGGGAGACTAGGTGAGAGGTCTCTGTTTTGTTCTGTCTGAATTCAGCTACTTTTCTTCTTCCCTTCTCTCAATTACAAGAGTAAGCAATTGCTTACATTTGATCCTGATTTCTATTTCAAAATTTGTTTTAGCATGGCTTAAAGTCAGAAACTCAGATTTTTCTCATGAGTAACTGGCATGTAATACTTAATTGCTGATATAACAGTAAACAATTTTTCATGATATTATCAAATGTGGACAGTGGAAATAAGCAGGCAAAGAGAAAAAGACCATCTACATATTATCATAATACTACATGGTGCCCAATGGTGTAAACGGGGACATTGGAGTTGGACATGCAAAGCATATGAAATTAATGAAGTATAACTATTAGTTTGAGCTGATAAATTTAAGAGTGCAACTTTTGATAAACTATCTGATGTCTGAATCAGTCGAAAGCAATAATAGTTCATGCTTCTTAGCAAAAGAAGAAAGCCAACATTTGCATAGTGGTTAGGGAACTGGTTTAGAAGTCAAATTTGCATTAAAATCAGTTTTACACTTATTAGCTGTGTGACTATGAGCCAATTACTTAACCATTCTGCTACTAACTTTCCTTATCAATGAAATGAGAATGACAGTATCTAACACACGATGTTGGTATAAGCATTAGATGGAATAACATTTGCAAAGTGCATGCCTGCCAATTTATTCCCATAAGCCTTAACTGCTTATATTGCATTGCATACCATGCTCTGTATTTCCATGTTGGCTCATACATCCCCTCTGCTGGGGAAGCCCCTGCCAGTCTTTTTCATCGGGTACAGGACTATTTGGCATTGTAGCCTCAGTTTGGGTTTCATAGCATCTAAGTATCTCCTTAACTGACTCCCTTCCCTACAGTGTTAGGGGCCCCTCACAGTGCTCCAGAAGACTCTGGGCATTCTTTAACTTCTGCACCTGCTGCATTTTCTGCCTTATCGCTATTAGCCTATGCCTCCATCATCCCCGCTTGAGGTCCTACAGAGTTAGTTTTTGATCCAGCACATAATAGGTGTACAATATGTTTTAAAACTTAACCAATCAATGAATGAATATCTTGAATGTATTTTAACAATTCTGCTGGTTATTTGAAATGTCAGACAACCTGAAACAATTACTTTCAGAAAGAAATTATATAAATAAGTCCATTTAATATTAAAATTATATGAAGTAAAACATACCTTACTTATTCAACAGCTGTGATTCATAAATTCAAAGACATTTATAAAGTGCCAGCCAGACCTTGAAAGGTATTTATAAAAGACAATCTGTGACCTTAAAGAACCTATAGTTAATAACAATCATAGTACCCTGAGACAAGGGCTGAGGCAGAGGGGACACAGGATGCTAGATGTGCAGTGACAGTGTGTACCTAACCCAGGCTGATGGGTCAGAGCTTTTCTAGAAGAGGTGACATCTGAGCTAAGTTTTGAAGGATAGGTTGGCAAATGGTGAAGATGGAGGTGTGAGGGTCAGGAAGGGGGAAGAGAACCCTCCAGGTGGGAGAAACACCAGAGGGAGAAGGGTCCCACTTTGGAAGAGGTCTTGGAGAGCCAGCCGACTGCTAACCCTGTGCTCTCTGTTTAGTAAGATACAGGAGAGTGAGGAGTTTCCTCTGTGAAGGGGAAGCAGAGCACATTTTGTTGTGAGGAGATAACATCAGAATGTATGTTAGGGAGAATGTCAATCAGGAGAAGAAAATCTAACATTAATGGAATGCTAACAAAGGATGAAGGAGGTAAGACCTGCTTTTGGCCACAGAGTGCAGGTGCTGGGGCCACAGAGACAAGTAGGAGGTGCTTCTTTTTAAAAGCAGTTTATGGCCTTGAGAGGAAGACTGACTCATGGTCTTTGAAAGTGAGGTGAGAAAATTATTATTTTCTGCTGAAATATTTAAATGATGCCTATCAGCTTCCTCTAAAGAAACAAACTTCACTGTTTAAAGTGGTAAGTTAATTTTTTTTTAATGTTTATTCATTTTTGAGAGAGAGACGGACAGAGAGGAAGCAGGGGAGGGGCAGAGAGAGAGGGAGACACAGAATCTGAAGCAGGCTCCAGGCTCTGAGCTGTTAGCAGAGAGCCTGATGTGGGACTCAAACCCACAAACTGCAAGATCATGACCTGAGCCGAAGTTGGACACTTAGCTGCTTCATTGACTGAGCCACCTGGTGCCCCAAAGCGGTAACTTTTAAAATAGTACCTTTAGCTTGGAGCTTGGGAGATTATGCCCTGTGGCATGATTTAGGAGAAACAAAAACAAAGAGATGGCCAAACCAATATGCAGGAGGAATGCAGAATTCTGAAGCAGGGGTAGAAGAGAGATCAGGGAGATGGTGGGGGGAAAGAGAAAAAGAGAAGGAAGAGGGAGGGACAGAAAGGAAGCAGAGCCTGATGGTATGAGGGCTGGAGGACTTTTATAAAGAGGAAGAGCTAATACTCAATGTCAAGCTGTCTGTGTTGCTGCAATTGAAATCCTCCTCTCTGACCCTTAAAACTTACATAAGTCTCCTACATACTTATATGACTTAGAGAGAAATTTGGAAGAAAATCAGCAAAATAGGCTTGAGTTTCATGGTTGGGTTGGCATATAGCTCAAAGAATAGGAACCAACAAGAAGTAAGATTGAGGGAGATGCAGAATTCAATGAGAGGGGAAATTTATAGCCGGAAGTGACCTAGAGAACATAATCTCCAGGGATTTTGTAGCAATTTCCAGAAGGACGGGACTGAGTGATTTCAGCTTACATCTGGGTTCTCTAGGTAGTTTTAAGGGAGAATACAATAAGTAGAGAAACAGATGCGCAAACAGTTTGATGTAACCCTGATCCAAATGAGCAATTAATTCCAGCTAAGAGATTAAAGAAGACTTTCTAGTGAAGGAGGAATTTAAATTGTGATGAAAGATTATAACAGGAAGAAATATTATGTGGTGCTGGAAAGAGATGAGAAAGATAAATAAATGGATGAGTAAAGGCATGAAAGTTTAAAAAAAAACACAGGATGAACTCATTCTTATAAAGCTAAAATATGGCATGTGACTGGGGGAGTAGCAGTGGATACAGCTGGGAAATCTTTTTTTTTCTCAATATATGAAATTTATTGTCAAATTGGTTTCCATACAACACCCAGTGCTCATCCCAAAAGGTGCCCTCCTCAATACCCATCACCCACCCTCCCCCCTCCCTCCCACCCCCCATCAACCCTCAGTTTTGTTCTCAGTTTTTAAGAGTCTCTTATGCTTTGGCTCTCTCCCACTCTAACCTCTTTTTTTTTTTTCCTTCCCCTCCCCCATGGGTTTCTGTTAAGTTTCTCAGGATCCACATAAGAGTGAAACCATATGGTATCTGTCTTTCTCTGTATGGCTTATTTCACTTAGCATCACACTCTCCAGTTCCATCCACGTTGCTAAAAAGGGCCATATTTTGTTCTTTCTCATTGCCATGTAGTACTCCATTGTGTATATAAACCACAATTTCTTTATCCATTCATCAGTTGATGGACATTTAGGCTCTTTCCACAATTTGGCTATTGTTGAGAGTGCTACAGCTGGGAAATCTATGGAGGGCTCTGAATTCTGGGCACAGCAGTTTGGATTTTTGTTCTTTAGGGTGTAGGGAAACACCGGATCTTTGACAATATGTGTAGATCCCTATGGTAGCAGAATGTAGATCCCTATGGTGGTTTATGGGAGGGTACTTGTGGTAGAAAGAAGATAATGATCCAGAAGGTTGAGAGATGGGATTCTGGTAGAAGCCGGAAAGTGAATAGATGATCTATAATTTTTTTGTTTTGTTTTGTTTTAAGAGTCTATGGCACTCTGGAAAATAAAGAACAAATAATGACCATGAATCCCGACCCCAACAGTCCAACACCGATCTTCACTCCCACAATGCCCTCTGACTGCTTCATCCCTACTCTGACAGTGACTTCTGCCCCAAACCACCCAGCTGTAATTCTTTATGATACAGAACACTTCTCTAACAGACCTCTCTCTCTCTACCTCTTTGCAGCTCTTCTTTCTGCAAATGACCCCTCCTCTCTCACCATCCCTTGCTCAGTCAGAATCTCAAACACTTTCAAAATCACATAAGGACTTGTGTTAACTGGTGGCTGCATAAGCTGTGAGCTGCAAAAGAGTTACTTCTCAGTCAAAATGAACATGAAATAATGTTGGTGGGAAACTGGGCAAGGGTTAAATAGTCACTCTGCAGGATGCTTGCTTGTATTCTGTAGATATGAAGTGGGGAGAAACCTTGGGGAAAATCAACTTCCTCAACAACAGCTGTAATGAGAGGTGATCAGAAGTTCTATGAAGGAAGGACTTGCATTGCCATCACTATCTTCATCAAAATCAGCACATTTATTGAGCATTGCTATACACCAGGCCCTTTGCAAAGCAGATGAGTACATTATCTGTTCTATATTGCAACCCTGTGGGGTGGGTATTGTTCTTGTCCCATTTTACAGATGAGAAGACAGTTACAGAAAGGCTAAGCAACTTGTTTCAATTCTCACTATTAATAAATGGCAGTGCCTGGGTGGCTCGTTCAGTTGAACAACCCTGGATTTTTGGCTTTGGTCATGATCTCAGGGTCGTGGAATAGAGCCCTGCATTGGGCTCCATGCTAAGTGTGAGCTCTCTCCCTCTGCCGTTCTCCCAGTTTCTCTCTCTAAAAATAAATAAACTGAGAAAAAAAAAATGGCAGAGCCAGGATTCAAATCTCTGTCGGCCAGATGCCTAGACCCTCTGCTGTGCTGTCACTCACGTTTCTTTATAATCCTTACAAAGCTTTGTATAAAATGAGTATTTAATGTATCTTTGATTGATATAAGGAGGCATACTACACATATAATCCATTCCTTGAAATCTGTGCTTCCTGTTTTTTCCCATTCCATAAACCATGAAGGGAAAAATGTTTCACACGGTAGACACCATTTAAAAAAATGCTGAACACATACCATGCAAAATATCTGTGTTAGTTCAGTCCTGTTTATTATTGGCCTCAAGTTTAATGAGCTCAAGTTAATACAGGTGAAAGGCCAGAGTGTTACATGCGGCAGTTAATGAAATACCATAGAGCTGCTGAGAAAATGATTAGCAGCCAAATGTGAATTTAATATACTTCATTCTCCAGAAGTAATGCCCCATGGGAGGCATCTTTCTGGGGGAGGTAATACTGGAAATAGCACTTTAGAGTTAGAAGGTGGAGCTCTGATCCTAGCTCGAATATCCGCTCGTTTTGTGACCTGTGGGAGCTATGGTTCCTCTGAGCCTCAGTTTCCTCATCTGTAAAATGATGGGGTTGGACCAGATAATTTATAAGGTTCCTTCCAGTGATATGTTTTGTTTTGTTTTCAAATTCACAGTCAGAAATCCTCAGGGTTTATGACCAGGTGGCATCACATCCACAGTCTGTGGATGAAATATTGGACTGAGTCACAAATTATAACTCTTTCCCTATTTACAGAACATGCTGAGTCCTTGTAAGCTGTAAAATATGAATAATGTTTTCAAACTTCCAAGGTTGGGTGAGTTCATGAACTGTTTCAGGCTTTACTGGTGGAAGGTACAACCACAAATATCTTGGCTACTTCTCATTGTGAAATAATAATAAATGTATAGACAATTAAAATAAATAAAATATTTGTTAAATGAAGGCTATTATAATCTGCATAATTTGAGGAGTCTATACAGATCACAACCAATGCTTCACTGTAATTATCTTTACAGAATTTGGTTTGGTTACAAGTCACTGAAGACACTATGTATACAAAATCAACCACATGCATATTAGAAGTGGAGATTAGTGAGGTCAGACACGAAGGTGCCAAGTCAGTAAGAATAAAACATAAGCACATGTATGGTATTATTTGGTGTGGAAAGTTACAGGACGTTGGAAGAAAATGAATCTTTCTACTAAAGTACTGCAATATACAGAATGATCACTGGTCTTTGGGTGCAGAGATGAACACACTTGGTCTCTAAGACAAGTCACTTCCCTATGTGGGCCTCAGTTTTCATCTGTGTACAATGGGGACAGCAATGACCATTCTGCCTACTTGCTCTTCGTAACAACTGTGTGAAATAGGAAGGCACTAATAGATTATTAAAATACAACTTTTACTATTTTGAAAACTACAAACCAATACAGAACCTAAGTGTTACTTTATTATAGTGAACATAATTTGTATTTATGTACGGTTATTTTGCATCTTTACAATATAAAGATAAAATGAGTATTCTGCATTATAAAAGTGTCACAGAATACTAGCCTCACATGAAGAAAGACTTCCTAAGCTATAGTCCTTCCAATGCCTTAGGAAGACTTGGATGAAATAATTTGCCTTGGAAATTCGCCTTCAAAATGCTACTGCTTTCATGGCTAAATATTGCATAAAATGTCAAGGGCAAAAGCCAATGAGGGAAAATGGAATCAAAATTACTTCATACAATGGGATGAAAGCAAAGGAAAACAGAAAAGTAGGGTGATGAGGAAAATGGGCCTGCTATAAATATGAAAAATGTATTCAGGATTCAGGCTCTATTTGGAGCAAGAGTAGGAGATTAATCAGTCTTTTCCATATTTATTCAATATGATACTTGAGATTTTCCTACACAGAAACACTGGGATGACTGCTTTAAGCCTTTTTACCTGAAAGTGTGGCATAGGGCATAAAATATCACATTTTGATCCAATCAAAAACCCTATTTGGAGTTACTGTACAGGACACATTGGAAAAAATGATGATCATTTTAAAAGTCAAGTTTTAGGGTTTCAATGCTAAGCAGGAGATTTATATTGGAGAGAAAAGAAAAGTACAAGTTTTTAGTTGAAAAGAAAGAATTTTCTAAGATATTTAATTACCATACTAGTAGGGAGTATTTAACATGGGAAAGAATCTTTTATATGTGTGGCAAAGTGCTCCATAAACAATAGCTTCTGCATGCTCACATGGAAACACTAGCAAACATCCATAAGATAAAATTCATATCTGTACCTAGGTCGCTACTGAAGGCAGTCACTGCCTCACAAATTTTGGATTTTCCTCTCTGTTTCTTCTTTTACTTTCTAAACTATATTAGCATTACTTATGCATGCTTTTATTTTTCTGAGTATATCATAAACATTCTGAGGACAGGATACTTTTTGAACCTGTTTTATCGTCCCCTTAGTTCTTTGCATACAGTTGGCCTTAATTAAATATTTGATGAATGAATGAAGGATTAACATCAACCAAAAAGCTACACTGACAAGAAATTTCTGCTAACCTCATTGGGGTCACAGCTTAATGCTGACACTTTTCATATAAAATGTTCAGAAAGGTTCTCTCTAGGGGCATCTGGGTGGCTCAGCTGGTTAAGTGTCTGACTCTTGATTTTGGTTCAAGTCACTATCTCACAGTTGTAAGATCGAGCCCCATATCGGGCTCTGTGCTAAGAGTGAAACCTTGGGATTCTCTCTCTCTCTCTCTCTCTCTCTCTGTCCCTCCTCTGCTCGCATGCTCTTTTTCTCTCAAAATAAATAAATCAATACTAAAAAAATAAAAAAAAGAAACTTTATCTCTATGCACAATGCTTGGCAAGAATGAGATTCATCTAATGCTTAATGACCAAACAAGTAATATTTGGCCTCATCCATAATATTACATAAACGAAATTCCGATAATAACAGTGACTTTAAATTTTAACAACATCCTACAGCCTAATAGCATTTGTAGTAGTAAGGTATTTTAAGGTGCAGTCTCAACAATTACCTTATATTCAAAGGTTTAGAGCACAACAACACAAATAATTTCTTTGTATTTTTTTGGTTCTTTGTTTAAAGTTTTCTACCAAGAAAACAATAACAACCAACTATTTCACTCTCCTATTCGTAAAAATCAAACAACAAAATCAAACAAAAACCAAAAAATCAAACAACCAAAAAATTTATAGGCTATAGATCTTAAAAAAATATCATTTTATTAAAAATATCATTTGTTGAACAAGTGTGAACCTAGGCAATTACTGCATTAGATCAAATGTTAAGCTTCGGGAAACAATAATTCATTTGGGCTTTATGGGCTTTATGTAGGCCTTAGGGCCGGTCGTCTATGCTACAGGTCTTTAGACCCTCCTGCTCTTGACTGCCATAGCCTATTACAGAGATAAGCCTCCTGTTTGGCAATGGCTAATACAAAATGAAAACAGTAGTCAAAGAAACCAGCCATTAGGCTTGGAGCAGAATAATCGGTACATAGTTTTCTGAGCGTCATCAAACATCAACCAGTTGCTGAATATCATATGTCCTGAGAGGCATCAGGACCAAACTCTAAAACTAAATAACGTAGTTTTGTACTTACACTTTTAGAAATTATTTTTGCATATTATGTAATTTAATTTCCACAATAACAGAATTATTATAATATTGATGAAACCTGAGGCCCACAGATGTGGCAAGCACACAAGGCCCAGTGCCATGTAACAGTTAATGGCAGAGCAAACTCAAACCTAGACCTGTCACCTCCCGGCCTAGCACCTTCTCCTCTATATTGAGTGGCCATGTCCTTTCTGAGCTGTTTGGCTGCTGTTTCACCTAAAATTACCATGTGTCTTTTGGTACTTTAAGAGAAGATACCAAGGAAAAGATCTAATAAAATGTGTTCTTAAGAAAGACTCATTCTACGTGGTAAGCATTGAAGACATAATAGGGGGCAAAACAGTTATGATCCCTATCCGCAGGGAGTTCACAGTAGTTTATAAGGTAATGGGACTAAACATAAAGAAATAATTCTATAAACATATTCAACATTTATCACAATTCTCATTGATACATATATATCTGACCATTTAAGGTCAAATCCTCTCAGATGACAACCTCTAACCTTTTCTTGCAGTTATCAGGCTAAATCTTTGCCCATGTTTAACCCAATCATTCAGTCGTTCCATATTTACACTTGAAAACTGAAGGTGGCTGCAGAATATGACTGCTCCCCGCCCCAACTTCGTAACTATAACCTCAAGTGAGCACTCAATAGTGCCAACAAGCCTTGCTATGTTACTGCTGTCACTTTTCAGCTTTCTCACTTTACCGAGTGACATTTTTATATCTTCTTCTTGCTCCTAAAATCTAAACTGCCACTCCTTTTCATTCTCAGTTGAGGCTCTTGCCTCACATTATCAGTTTAAAATACTGAAGTAATTTTTCTATTCTAAATTTTATAAACCCCCCTCATCTGTGCTGTCATCCATCTTTTCTTCTGTTATGATGGGAAGTGTCCTGGTTCTTTCAAAGGAGCCACTGAGGGCTCTGTCTTGCATATATCCGATCATTCTTTAATTTTCATCTCTGACCATCCCATGATTCACTCTCATTTTCTTATTATTTCTGTTAACACACAAACATGCTCCAATCCCGCTCATCCTAAAAACAAATACACAAAACAAATAAAAGAACTCTTTGTCTCTGCAGCCACTTCCAGGCATTTTCATTTACCTATTTCCCTTCCAATCTCTCTTAGGTACTGATAATAGTGTCTGTTCTTCCACCCTTACCTCCCATTCACTCCTCAGTTATTCTTTCTGGAAATCTGTCCTCTTTTCCCAGCCACACGAAGGCTGTGGTGATGGGGCCAACAACCTTTATTTTGCAAATCATATGGCCACACTTTTGTGCTCATTTTACTTTATCTCTCAGTAGCATTCAACCTGGACCCTTCCCTCCTTCTTAAAATACTATCCGACTCTTTTTCCTACATCACTTCTATGTCTCCCTTACCGGGTAAATCTTTCTCTCTGAAACCTATAGGTTGGAATATCCAAGATTCAGTCGTAGACACTCTTTCTTTCCCTCTGTCAGGATACCCTTTGCAAATGATTTGATCTTGTCTTATGACTTTAAATATCATTTAAGCTATGGCTTTCAAATTTATAGCTCCAGTTCTGTTCTTTATACTGAGCTCCCGACTCTTACATCCAGTGACTTAATTAACACATTTAATTAATTGTTGAAAAGCAATCTCAAACTTAATATGTCTTAAGTAGATCCCTTGTTATTTCACTCCAAGTATTCTTTCCCCAGTCTTCCCTATTTTAGTTAATGGAATGACTGCTGACCCATTTGCTCAGGCCAAAAATCTAGGGCTATTCTGGATTCATTTTTTTCCCCTTATCTTCACCTCTAGATCCAATCCTTCAGCAAAACTACACTCCACCCTCAACATACGACTTAAATCTCTCTACTTCCCACCATCTCCATAGTCTAAGGCTCCACTGTCTTTCACCAGGAATACTCCTAACTGATCTGACTACTTTCTCTTTTGACTTGCTATAATGTACTCTCCATACAGTAGCCAGAGCAATTATCTTAAATAGAAATGAGAACATGTCTCTCCTCTACTTAAAATTCTCCAAATGATTTCCCAATTTACTTAAAATAAAACCTAAAAGCTTTGCAATGACTACAGGCTTATGTGGCTCCTGCCTACCCCTTCAATTTTATTTTTTGCCACTCTCCTCTTAATTTACTACACTGCAACCATACTGGTGTTTTTGCTGTTCCCAATAAGTCTTAGGGCCTTTATATGGAAAGTAGGTCCTCCAGATCATACTCTGTGTATCTCCCCTTTGATAATCATCATATTCTTTATTCATTTTGTATCTCCATCCTTTCTAGAAGATATGAGCTACCAGAATAGGATGTTCATAAGTTTTGTTCACTGATGTTTCCCGAGAACTTTGAACAATATCTGGCCTGCTGTACATTCTCAAATGAATAAATGTATGAGAAGCAGAATATTTAGGATAAAGAGTTCAGTCTTTGACGTTGGCTTTCAATCTTAGTTCCATTATTTACTAGGTTTTTGACCTGGTCAAATTTTGTTTTATCTTTATAAGGTCTCACTTGCCTCATTCATAAAATGTGAATAACATTTCACAGGGTTGTAGTAAGGATTATATAATTTATATAAAGTATATAAAATGAAGCCAGAGCTTGGTAAACAGTAGGCACTTATTAAATGTTAGTCCTTATCATCAACATCATTATTACAGAAATCCTCACGATGTGCTATAGTTTTCTATTATGAACTTACATATGCTTTAGCACATTTGCTATGTGCTTAATATGCTAGAGAAAACATTCCCCCTCCCTCCAGGAAACCATTTTTCCCCCAGCTTTTATAAGGGAAGTCAATGGATTAAGCATGTTTTACATGATAGAGAATTTGCTTATTTCACATTTAGACTACCTACACCCTATACAGTAAGGATTGCTCACATAGTTATATAATTTTATGTTTCACATGTCGAAATAAGTAAAATTAAGAAAATTAAGATTTGATAGTTGAGAAGTAAGCGTAAACACTAGTTCTTAAAGAATGAAGGCAAGGCCATTCTGTAGTCTGAAGTAAATGCTGTCATCTGTGGGGGTTGGGGAAAGATGCTAAGATCTGAGCCCATTACTGTGCTACTTCATGAACATCTGGCAGTCTGTCACTTCACAGGCAACAACATCTTCTCTAAACAGAATAGACTTGAATTCATCAGGGATTCCCATAGTACAGTATATGCTTAACTTAAGTACCTGCTTTCCGTGATTTCCATAGATTATCATATTCATGACACTGTGGAGTGAAAGCATTCTTCTCACTCTCTAACCAGAACATGAAAAAGAAATTAAAACATTGGCAGGCACTTTGTCTCCAGTTTGTTGGACAAGTAAGAAAAGGATTTTCCACCCATTTATGTAAATGAAATTCTGTCAACTTCGAGCATTTTAACAAAGATGACAGCCGTCTGTCTATTAATAAATACCTGACAGGATAACAATTACAATTGTAGTTGACTGGTTTTCTTTCAATTAATGTAGGTCAGTGGGTATTTAAAAAAATTCTTTAGGATAAATTTGAAAACCCCAATAACTTCTCCCCTCATCTCTAGTAGCCCAGGAAGAAATTTCAGTATGTTCATTTTTGCCTTCGTAAGTGGTTTTAGAACATTATGGCCAAAGCCTTGTAAATACATAGAGCTATGCAATTAAATATGTGTGTGCTTACTGTGTGTATACACACATAAATATGAATACATGTAAGACATCCATATTTGAGTCTAATATTTGAATTCTATAGAAAGACTTAAAGCATAGTAGGCCCTCTGTTATTTAGAAGTAGTTATTCAGATTAGGGATTATCTTTGTGCTACTTCTTTCTGACTTTGGATTTTATTCATTGTTGACTCTAAGAAAAGAAGGGTAAGGATATGTAACAAATTAATTAATCTGGTTACCCATCAATCTTTGGGAACATGTTTAGTAGAGAAAGAAGTGAATTCAATGAATAAATTGAGTTTTGAGGGATTATCTATGGAATTCATTAATCCACCTTGGCCCAATGTCCCATTAGTTAGATTTTAGAAAGTGACTTTCTAAACAGAATGAGGATGAGATTTTGAATTTTTTTGTGAGCGATCTTTCCAAGAGAATGTGTTTTCCTCTGTCTAGTGGAGTTTGAGAGAGAATCTATGTTGATGTATTAGAATACCAGTTACAAGTACTCCCCAATGAGTAATTTTATGTTTTTCTACTACAAATTGAAAACACAACATTGTATTTCATCCCATTTAAGATGTTACCACGTTTTGTGTATATGATAAGAGGAAAATAATAAGCAAAATAATTTTTTTAAATATTACTAAAACTTTTAAGCATTCACAGTCTGCTAATTTAAAGATAAATTAATTGCAAGACATCCTGGAAAAAATGAATGTCTTAGAATGGATGAAATGCACTGTGTTCATCAAATACTTACTGGCTCATTTTTAACTTTCTTTCTCATAGTAGCCATAATATGGTATCTCAATTTTCTGAGAGCCATGCTATGTGGAAATTACATCATCATTCCTAAAATCCTATTTGTAAATAAGAGTCCAAATTTTAGGAATATGAAACAACAGCAACGAAATTATCATCAGACAAAAGCAGGGAACAAACACTGTTCTATTTCCAGCTTTACGCCAGAAAACAATGTGAGTAACCAAAAGAAAAAGGCAGAGAGGAGTAGTCACTGGATGCTTCTGATTTGGGTTGAGTCCAGAGCTGAATGCCTCTGACATAGGTGTCTGTTGTTTCTTGAATTCCATTCCACCCCTCCCCCGCCACCCCATCTCTCCTCTACAAGTTAAGTAATGCCAATTTTTTAAACTGAAGAATATGTAAAATATGTATTTGTATTTATGTCTTCTAAGGTGGTTTCTAGGGGCAAATATCACAAATAACCTCATTCCTTCAAAGAAAACCATAATGTCTGAATGTTTTTTAAGAGCACAATTCACCTCTTGAATTTCTGTATGAACATCTTTGCATGAGCTAAATACCTGGGCAGTTGACAGACTTAGTTATTTCTAGGAAAAATTTCTGTTGATCAGCATGCAGGGATTAATTCAAGCACTGCTCCTTAGAGATACTTTTTCTAGGACAGAATGAGCCACAGGGAGAAAGATACACAAGGCAATGTCAAAAGATACAGCATCATTATGCCATTTAATGGTTGATGTGGGTTACGTCAGCCAAGTCCTAGGAAAGTAGGTTTTCCCTGAATAAGAATGACTCAAAAAGATAATGTCATATTTTATTAGAATCTATAAAATCATAAGCAAATACCATGTATTCCTATTAGTCATCCAATGATAGAAGTGTGTATATGATGGTACTAATGGATTCCTTAAATGCAAATTACTGCTAAATTCCTAAGTAAACTGCCCCCCACTTCAGAGACATTGTAATCCATCTCTTATGTCAGATGAACTGGGGGACTTATCCTTCTGAATCCATAGGCTTTACTGCTTTTCTTCATTTATCTCTCATACTCAGTAATCCTTTTACCTCTCCTTTCTAAGTTTATAATTTAAATGCAATCTATTCACTACTGAAAAAAAGACCCTAGTATAAATGGGATGTCTTTGAGTTATGGCTAAAGAAGCCATTACTGGTTACACAGTGGTCTGGATTCTATTACACATTTGACAATCTGGGGAGACTCACTGTCCACTTGCCTTCAAAAATGTTTTGTGTCAACACACAGAATTAAGGCTGGGTGCTGGCTTTGGGTCTTCTTTTGCTCTGACTTTCATATGATCTTGCATTTCATGTTTGAAGGGAAAGTCCTTGAGGACCAGAACTGGCTGCAGTAAGTTCTCTCTTTTTCATCATAATGGATTTTGATTTTATTATTTAAAAATTTCAAAGCAACAGATTGTCTAAATTGTCATTTATTTTGCAAAATCTTAGATGGTCATTAAAAAGAAAATCATATTTAGAAGGATTATAAGAAGTATATAAAATTCTTACATAATATATTTTTAGGAGAAATAAAAACCATTAGAGCAGTATATGAAGTGCTACAATTTAAGAAATTATTGTTTCCATACGTATACAGTTACCTGCATAACAATTGGGATCTCTGAGTAGTGAGATTAGAGGTGATCTTTTTTACAGTTATGTCTTTTGCTAATTTTCTATAGTGAGCACGTTTACTTGTATACCATTATTTAAACAAAATATTGACTTAAATGGCACACTAATGGGAAGTAGTACAAAAACTTTGTGGGAATAAAATTATAATTATTATTATGGCCCAAATCATTATCCTATTGTTGTTGTTTTTTAATATGAGCTTCAAATCATAATTTAGAATGGTAGCTATCAAGCAAACCTAAGCTGTGAGAGAATGCATATTTAATGGCTAAACTGACAGAAATTTGTTAAGCACACACTTTAGGCCTAATTCTAAAATATGTTTAAATATATATCAAATCAGAAATGTTCAGTCACTCTAGCAAAGCACTCTATATATTTGAGGTTATAGATTTTTATTTCTGAATATATGACAAAATGCCCATCCTTATGGGGTGTTGGTATATTAACATACCTCAAAGAATTAAACTGTAATGTGAACTTTCCAAGAATTAAAACTCTAGTGCTAGCTTGTAAGAGAGTGAGTTATTTTTCATTTATATTTCTCAAGGAAGATATATATTTAGATAGATATGCATATGAAAATATTTATACACAAATAAACAAAATAAAACTTTGTCCCTGCAATGTTGAGCTATCCAAACAACTGTAGTTTTCTGAATATCCCTGAGCCTAAAAAGACTGCATCACTAGAGCACTATTTGGTGGCAAGTACTATTGGCAAGTATCCTCTGTACTTCCAGACAGAATGAACAGAGCAGAACAGAGCTATAGAGCTAAGTGTTACCCTCACATTAAGTTCCGATTGGTTCATTTGTGGATTAAATAAGAAGAACATTGTTTTCAATTTGAAAAAAAAAGTTAATGTTTTATTTATTTTGAGAGAGAGAGAGAGACAGAGACAGAGCACAAGTAGGGGAAGGGCAGAGAGAGGGAGACACAGAATCTGAAGCAGGCTCCAGGCTCCGACCTGTCAGCACAGAGCCTAATCTGGGGCTCAAACCACGAGCCATGCGATCGGGACACTTAACCGACTCAGCCACCCAAGCACCCCAAGAAGAGCATTTTTGATTGGCTACTGATGTCTTTCGTAGCCCAGTCCTTATAAGTCAGTGAGAATGGGAGAAGTTTCACAAAGATAATGAAACCAATTTGTTAAAATATGAAACAAAGACTATATATTCATTAGAGGTGGTAGCAGCAAATATCCTGACATTGGAAAAATAAGGTATCTGTAAGGGAGTTAGAAGATCTGTAAACAACAATTGGTGAGAGAGAGTGAAAGGTGGGATTTTATACATTTTTAAGACCCATAAAGGTAACATCTACTTCATAAGCATTTAAAAATGGGCTTTCGTATGAGTGATTTGTATTATCTCACCTCCTTGTCCTGACAGTCTCTCAAGGCCAGAGTCATTAGCCCCTGTTTAGCAGAAAGGAAACCAAGCATGGGGAGCAGTAAAGTGAATCCCGAGGACAGGAGACTTTGATGACACAGATCATTGAATGTCTTTGTTTGAAGTTCATGTTATGAACCCTTTCTGGAGCATGTCTGCAAGCTCTGTATGGAAATGGTCCGATGGTAAAGAGAAGACATTAATAGGGGATGTGATAACTAATCCTCTACACACTGCTCCAAAGAAACAGCTGCCTTCTATTCCCCAGAATGCTTTGCTCATAGCTAAGCGGACATCTCCTGCCCCAGCAATAGACAACAAATGGTACACGTGCTTCCTATGGACCCTTCTAGCTGGAATACACTTTTGCAGAATTTATATTGGTTGTGAAGCATAAGTTACCAGGTATCTATCTATGTGCAGTCACCTTACTGCTCTGCATTAATGTGATTTGGAGTAGTATTCATACAGCTTGGACAGTGTATTTAAGTTCACATCCCTGGTAACTACCCAGATAGTGAAAGTCCATGCTTGGTTTCTGATATTCCCATCTTTCACCTGCTAGTTGATCCCACTTCAGATGAACTAGATGTGAAGGGAGTATTTGCAAACTAGAAGCAGAACCATAATCATATTTGGCAAGTATTAATGTATGCAAGGAATGCTTTCTACAAGATTGATATGTAAGGCCCCTAAACCCAGAGGCTGTAGTACTGTATGAAAAAGATGCTCAGCTTTTTATGTATTTTTTTCTAATGTTTATTTATTTTTGACAGAGAGAGAGACAGCGCATGAGTGGGGGAGGGGCAGAGAGAGAGGGAGACACAGAATCTGAAACAGGCTCCAGGCTCTGAGCTGTCAGCATAGACCCTACACGGGGCTCGAACTCACAGACCACGAGATCATGACCTGAGCCCAAGTCAGATGCTCAACTGACTGAGCCACCCAGGCGCCCAGCAGGTTTTTAAAAGTAAAGTGGTTGACAATGTTAAAATGTGCACTGCTTGTTGGTTTGACAACCTAAAATAGAAGGCCTTTATGCATTAAATTAACTTTTCTCCGTAGAATCTTTCTGTACATGATGAAGCCAGAGAGAAGATGCTGACTCAGAAAAAGAAGCCTGAAATAAGCACAAATAAAATTTCTTATTGCTGGCCTGTCATGGGTAAAGCTTGGTTCAGGACAAGCTTTCAGTAGAGAAGGGAGAAGAGTAGCAACTTAAAGCCCCGGTGAATCTGGTGTGCCATGCAATTTCCTGCTGGACCTGGGTCTAGTTAGCGCTGATCAAAGACAAAGGGCTGTTTGAAGGGTAAAACCGTGTGAATAAGGACCACTATCAGTGTTGTCCGTGGATGCTTAGTTCTAACAGCAAGTTTTGGAAACCTCCCTTCAGGTAATTAATGCATTACTTCTGTCAGAGTGTCTCTAGGGTGGTTATCTAGTTTAGTACTGTAAATTATTGGGGACCTTGAGGTTTAACTATTTTTCTGAAGATAGTCCTAAAGGTGAGGTACATTCATTTAAACTAATAGAGTAGACAGAGCTCAGCACTATGTAATGATTTTTAAATCAGTGGTTTCAGTTGTACACATGTTAGTATATGGAGAGGAGAAGTAAAGTGATTTGAAAGCCTGGATAATCTTCCATCTGAATGATCCAATTAAGTTAAACCAATGTTTATGAGCACCCACAATTCTTTAGGCATTGATCTCTCTAGCTGACTCACTATTCAGCGAGGAGACCCAAATTGAGTGTATCTTGGATACCTTCTAAAGGGAAGCTATGATGTGTCTTACTGAGACACTAATTTAGGAGGCCTGGCTATATCCAGCCGGTGTGAAATGAGAGAAATGGGTAACTTTTGTCACAGAATTCATTTCTGTATACAATCTCTTTCTTGAAATGTTTTGTAGTGGAGATGAATTACTGAATTGGGTTATTTTCTTCTAATATCCACCCTAACAGATGCTTGAACAAGAAACTTAAGTCCCCTAAGATAAAAAGCAGCATAATGACAGGTTCAATGTGCTAACACTACAGGTTTCCTGTATAAAACTTTTATTGGTTGCCTTATCATCATCAAGAGTCACTCATTTATTTGATGCTTTCAAGTACTATATATATGAATGTATGGATGAACAAAGACTTTTTTCCTGAACAGTCTTCACTAAAAGATTACTTCGGAATCATAGGTGAAAGCTTTATTATTGCTATATAATTGCAGGGGACACCTAGAGGAAGCCAGGTCATGCACTGTTATCATCTTTCTCTTCTACTGATTCAACCTAGAATATACTGGGATTTATCCACATTCTACCAAGTTAATAAAGAGAAAATTAGAAGACAAAATTAGTCCATTATCTGGATCTATTACATGGAACTTTAGTTTCATTATAATATCAAAGATTCAATTTTAATATTATTTGGTTTACAATTTTGCACCTTTATTCTTAAGTGGAAAATGGTCTATATATATATATATATATATATATATATATATATTTTTTTTTTTTTTTTACTGCAGTATTATCTGGTTTTGTTAGTAAAGTTGATCAAGTTTCATAAATTGATTAGGGAGTTTTTTATATCTTTTTTAAGCTGGAATTTTTTAAATAACAGAAACTCCGACAAAATTATCAGCTATTCAGCTGTGAAACTACTTGTTCCTATTATCTTTTGAATGGTGAATTTTAAAATCTGCTTTCCAATTCTTTAGGTGATTATTGGTTATATATTTTCAAAATTTGGTAATTTATAATTGATAAGAAATTACCTCCTCCCTCTACACTTTATTGCCAAAGAGTCATGCATAACAATTCATTCTTTAATTCTCTCCTCTGAGGTTACAGTTCTGTTTTCATTCCTACACAGTAGATTCTTACTTTTCCTTTTTTGAACTATAATGATAGTTTTATCTATTCATTGGCCTTTTCTTTTCACATGTCTCTTTTTGTTTTCTTCTTCTTTTTTCCTTTTTTGGTTATTTCTAAATAGACCTTGCTGATACTCAGGAAAAGGAGATGTTCTTGGTAGATCCACTGCCTCCCCTCCCAGTCCAGGCTAACCTTCCCTTCTTGGGCATCCTGAGCTTTCTTTATAATCTTCAGGTTCCATTGTGAAAACACCTTCTTTCTTTTCCCTTTTCTTTCCCCCCTGCCCTTAACCTTTTGCCTAGATGCTTTTTCCATGTCTCTTTGTTTCTTTTTTAAAACTTTTAATTTAATGTATTTGTTAAATTTACATCCAAGTTAGTTAGCATATAGTGCAACAATGACTCCAGGAGTAGATTCCTTAGTGCCCACCCCCCTCCCACAACCCCTCCAGCAACCCTTTGTTTGTTCTCCATATTTAAGAGTCTCTTATGTTTTTGTCCCCCTCCCTGTTTTTATATTATTTTTGCTTCCCTTCCCTTGTGTTCATCTGTTTTGTATCTTAAAGATCTCCTATGAGTAAAGTCCTATGATATTTGTCTTTCTCTAATTTTGCTTAGCGTAATACCCTCTAGTTCCATCCATGTCTCTCTTAAAAAAATTTTTTTTAATGTTTTATTTATTTTTGAGACAGAGAGAGACAGAGCGTGAGCAGGGCAGGGGCAGAGAGAGAGCGAGACACAGAATCCGAAGCAGGCTCCAGGCTCTGAGCTATCCGCATGGAGCCCGACGTGTGGCTTGAACTCACAAACCAGGAGATCATCACCTAAGCTGAAGTTGGACGCTTAACCCACTGAGCCACCCAGGTGTCCCCCATGTCTCTCTTTTTTGACATTTTTTTCAAGTCAGAAACTTCCCAGCATATAGAACATTTAAATATACATGTGTCTATGTATATAAAATACAATATATATATATGTATATATATATATATATACACACACACACACACATAATATATTTTATTTTTTTTTTTAATTTTTTTTTCAACGTTTATTTATTTTTGGGACAGAGAGAGACAGAGCATGAACGGGGGAGGGGCAGAGAGAGAGGGAGACACAGAATCGGAAACAGGCTCCAGGCTCTGAGTCATCAGCCCAGAGCCCGACGCGGGGCTCAAACTCACGGACCGCGAGATCGTGACCTGGCTGAAGTCGGACACTCAACCGACTGCGCCACCCAGGCGCCCCTAAACACACATAATATATTTTAATAATAGATGTTTATAAAATAGATTCCATGGCTTCTAAAAAGGGGCAGGGATGGGGAGGACATCAAAAATTAGGTCCAGCAATAAACTACTTTTATTAAGTTTCTCTGTTTGCTTAAGCACTGGGAAATGGCTGTGTCTATTGAAAAGAGTACCAAGTCTGGAAACAGGAGATCAGGAGATTAAGGTTCTGGGTCTTTGTTCACATTATTTTTTTTTTCCTGCCAGATTCGAAAATTGAGTCTTTTCCAAGGTATCTTTCACCAAAATTTCCTCTTATTTCTTGCTCAAAAGATTAGAGAAATACATAGGGCCAAACTGGGGGGAAAAACCCTAATATTAAGTTTTGTAGTCACTTGAATTTGCTTCAAAACTTTTAAAAAGCTTGTTTGTTTTTAATGATTTACATTTCAGTGGTTTAGACCAGGTCACCAGAGGACTGAAGTATAGTGAGAAAATGACTGGGTTGGTTGTGAGTGGGAAAGAAGTTCCTAAATTTAGGTGTGTGACTTTGGAATCCCGGGTCCCAGGATGAACCCGGTATCTGCATGATGCCCTGAGCGAGGAGCAGAGATCCCATAACGGACACCTCATAATGTAAGATAAACTCTATCATCATTTAAGACATTTTTAATGGGAAGATTAATAATATAGTATTATTTAGTGATGAAGGCAGAAAACCCTCATTGTTTTTCCCAGACTTTGGAGATAAAAGGTCTTTGCCTTCAGATACTGGCAATTTTGAACAAAACGTCTTCAGTACAAAGCACACTAGGTGCATTGTTTTTGGTGACTTCTGGTGATGTAATAGAGGCCAGACAGAACAGTATCTGAAAAGAAAGCCTTATGCTGTGCAGTCTGTAACTCTGGCTCACAAACATTAGGAAGTGGATTTTATGCCATGATAACACATCTCGGCCCTTCAGTGTGTCCCCAAAAGCCAGGTGAGAGTTCTGGGTAACAGCTCTGTGCTAGAACACCATTCAAGGCAATGACATGGAAATTAGCACACCCAGTGTCCCGCTCTGCTGCTGAGTCCCTCGATTTCCATGATTTGACAGGAAGATGATATCAAAGGCTGCGGAAAGGTGTTAAGGGAGAGCTCAGATGCTAGTGTGGATGCCAGAGCAGGTGAGCAGTTAGGATCGCGTGTCACAGGCTGACAGGAGAGGGAGTGTCAGGCTACCCTGTGAGTGAAGCGTTGAACATGGGCCCTATCATAGAAAATATGCTTTTTGTTCAAACTCTCAATATCTGGAGGGAGGGGCAGCCTTTCTGGCATGAATGCTCTACTGCTGTGAGGACGCAGTGAAAGGTCGTCTCAGGGTTTGTTTAAAAAGGTCAGCTCAGGAACTACTGACCCCCATGACTCCATCCTGACAGTTTCAGCCCTCTCTCAGAATCGCTCTTGTCACTTCTAGCCTCCTGTGCTTTTCTGAAAACAAAACCCTCTACCACCTGCCGTCCATTATTCCATCAGTGAGCAACATGCGCTCTCTTCGGCTGATATTTCAATTTATTTGTGGTTAGATGTGCAATAATCCTATGACTGAAGCTGAGGGAACAGTTTAAAGATTTAAAACAAAACAAAGCCAGTGCTTCAAACATCTCTTCATGCAAAGCTTACCAGCCACAAAAATGTGGCTAATTCTCATCCATACAAAAGCAAAACTAAGACACGCAGATGGTCAGTGCCCGCGCTCTGCAGAGGGAGAAGCAGGGTTGGCTCCAAGTAACAAATAATTATCCAGGTCCTTTGTAAATCAAGTTGTACCACTTCTCCTGTGAGCATCCACAAAGGCGGCTGCATATATTTGCTATTAGCTTCTTCTTTGTCTGGGGATTTTGTTAATGCCCTTTCTTCATATAAGTTTGCGTCGCCTTGTTCTCACATTTGACACCGACTGAAATAGCCTCGCAGAACCTTTGTTTCTATTTTCTTCAAAATGTGTATTCCTCAATGAGGTTTCATCTTAATCTCTTCTTTTCAAAAGGATATGAATTGAACATGCAGAGAATCAGCCTAACAGGACCGATTATCAATTTCCATTTCCTTTCAGCGCCTTTGCCACCCGTGGGCCTCCTAGACAGCTTTCCTTGGAGACAAAGGGTGTCTGAAACGGACAACTTTATTTTATACACTGGTCTATCTTAGTGGACGACAGAGACTCATCGCCCATAATAAATCCTGCCTCTGACCCTTTTATATAATGCACAGCTGAGCTAAAAAGGAAATCAATGTTGCAATTTTAATTTAGCACTTTCATTCTGTTAATTTATCTAAAAAATCCTATGCCATGACTTTCCCTTGTCAAAACAGCCAATTCCTGTCAATGTGAAAATGCTTTGAGTTTCGTCCCTTTTTTTTAATAGTGTGGCTGTAAAAACCATGGGTCACATATTAAGCCCTCCGTGTTTTTCTTGTGAGTGCAAAGCTCCTTTTGAAATCAATGTGCACACAGCAAGTTGGAGAGATGTGTAGCGTCTCTAGGGAGAAAGCAATCCAGGCCTACATTGTTAGCTTTGCTAAAGATGCTCGTGAAACACTACAAAAATGGGATGCCAACTGTCTGACGTGTGTATTTGGTAGTGAAGCCCTATCATTTTAGTAAACTGGGGCTATTTAATCACGCTTAATCCCTGGGGAGAGTTCTAAGTAATGAACATCACTGTGTTTTCTGTCAGTGCACCAAAAAAGGACTCTTTGGCTTCACTCTTTTCTCCCTATATTTCAGAACTTGAGAATAACCTGCAGACAGAACCTTAACACTGCTCTGGGCACTATCCTCTCACTGGAGACAGAAGCCAGATCAATATCACATAGCAAACAGCACTATGGTAGGAAGGGTGCAGAAAATCCCACAAGGAGGGTGAAATCTGCTGCATTTTCAACAGGAATCTCATGTCAAAGGAATTGTTTCTTAAAGTCTTCTTTCAAATATCACATTTCCTAGCCATCTTATTTAAATTAAAATTTTTTCTGCCTCCTGCCACTCCCCTAGCTGTGTCTGTCTATACTCCTTCTGTGCCTTTTTTCCCACTTAGCTAGCACTTACAATTTTCACCTTTACTTTATAACTTATTTATTTTGTTTATTGTCCATCTCCATCCCAAGTACAATGTAAATGACTATGTGTTCACTAAATTATCCTTAGAACATGGCACAGTGTTTGACACATGGTAGGTGCATAATAAATATGTTTCCCAAAGAAATGTTATGAGGCCACATCTGCTAGGTTGTCTGTCCCTTGAGAGTGGGAATTGCACCTTGAATGTCACCCCAGTACTGAGGCCCCACGTAGAGGGGTTACTGCAGGCTGCTCTGCATACTGATTGTGTTTGGGAAGAAAACCACTTGTTGCTCTTAGAACCTTCTGGACCTCCGCAAGAAGTTTGGTATGAGAGAGGAAGCCCAACTCCAAACCCAGGACGAGAAATTAGCTGAAGTATGGGCTTGTAAATAGTCAGATTTGGGGACTTGTGTGTTACAGACACGAACCTAGCTGGTCTGATTGTGACACAAGACTTTAGCTATTGGTCCAGCATACTTTAAGTAAAGTAGTTCAGTGAGGGCTATTATGGCATAATTACCATGCCAGACACTGCAGGGGAGACAGCCTATGTCTACAGGTAGATTATGATCTAGGCAGGTTAGTTTATATGTTCCAAGTCCAGAACAGGACATGGGATATACTGTCTTGAAGGACAGTGCTTTCAACAGCAGAGATGAGATAAATGGCATTAAAAGCACTGGCAATGGTGGCAAGAGAAGCAGAACGCATTTGAGAAATAGCAATTAGCCTCAGGTAGTCAGTCCACTTACCTTGTAGACATGCTTACTAGAAGGAAAGTTAAAAAGTTAAAATCATAGGTGGTTAATTATACTGGAGATTGGGTATTAAATGCTGTATTATTTTATTGGGGAAACACATAGCTATTAAGGAGAGAGTAGACTCCTTCAGAAATCTATGTTTTGGGAAATATGTTTTGTTTTATTTTGTTTCTGTGGGAGTAATGGGGAATGTTGGCAAATATAATTAGTCAAGTAAATAAATATTTATAAGTACTTTATAAGTATAAACCTTAAGAACTATGGAATTTATCCAACTTCTAATTATTAAGAGATAAAATTAGAATATTCCAGAATGGAGTCATGTACTTGCTTTTCAAAGACTTCCTAGACAGAGATTTTGCAACTTTGCTCATCAACCTTTCTAGTATTCTGACTGGTTAAGGAATTCTTCCTTCTTTGCAAACCAAACTATTTAACCTTCAGGAGAATCAATCTTACCTGATTTTATCCTCCGTGTGCCTAGAGAATTATCATATGGCATTACCAAAAGTCAGCCTGCTATATATGCCTGAAGAGAGTAAGCAAGTAAATTTTGTTGAAATTCTGTTCTCTAAAAACCCCATTGCTTTCATCTTTCCTGATTTCACTCATTTAATCTTTAGTTTTAAAAAAGTAGCTCTTAACCATCTTTGCTATCTTTACATTTCTTCCTGAAAATTGACAATGAAAACTGCACTTTGACCTAAAAGGAGTGTGACTTTTGCAGAGACTAGTGGATGATCATTTTGTGACTCTTTCATGCCATTGATTGACATTTTCGTTCTTGATTGTACTGCTCTGATTAGTCAAATTAAGTATAAGTTTGCGTTTTCCCTCAGATAATTTTCTTCTATACTTAGATCTGGTTAGACTGTCCTCTGTTATCTTGAAAGTCAAGGTTCACTACCATGTGGCCAGGGAATAGTGAAACGTGGTCTTTCTTGACACATTTATTTAAAATTTAAAGGTAAAACCTCCATTTTCAGGGGTGCCTGGGTGGCTCAGTCGGTTTAGTGCTGACTTTGGCTCAGGTTACGATCTCGCGCTTTGTGGGTTCAAGCCCCACATCGGGCTCTGTGCTGACAGCTCAGAGCCTGGAGCCTGCTTTGGATTCTGTACCTCTCTTTCTGTCCCTCCCCTGCTCACACGCTGTCTCTCAAAAATAAACAAACATTGGGGCGCCTGGGTGGCGCAGTCGGTTAAGCGTCCGACTTCAGCCAGGTCACGATCTCGCAGTCTGCGAGTTCGAGCCCCACGTCAGGCTCTGGGCTGATGGCTCAGAGCCTGGAGCCTGTTTCCGATTCTGTGTCTCCCTCTCTCTCTGCCCCTCCCCCGTTCATGCTCTGTCTCTCTCTGTCCCAAAAATAAATAAACTTTGAAAAAAAAAAATTAAAAAAAAAAAAAAATAAAATAAACAAACATTAAAAAAAACTTTAAAAAAAAGCCTCCATTTTCAGTTGAGGAACTAGAGACTGAAAATTTTAATATTAACAATAACATTGTAGGTCCTCATATGAATTCTGAAAATTGGGTATTTTTCCATTTTAGAAACCTATGCTTTGTATATCAGTCAGTACTAAGATATACACATAAAGAGTTTACCACACTTCCTATAGTTAAAATTTATTTTTCTAATAAATTCTGCTTCCAATATTAAGGCTGGGGTTTGACCAGTTCATTGAGACTTGGTCCTTTATTATCGTCTGAAATTGGTACTTTCCCGATGAATTTAAGAAAACCAGTAAAAATTCAATTGAATAGGGTTTGAAATATAGTACCTTCAATAGCCCAGAGGACTCTCTTATTTTCTAAATCTGATAAGCAAGGTAAATATATGAAGAAAAATATATATACTCTTTGACATCACATTTATAAACTAGCTTATTTATAAAATTTTTCTTTATTGGTCCTTTGAATGTAAGCGAATCAACAATCTAGATGATTTAAAAATGGATGAGAGCATTTATTAATCAAGAAAACATAGATGAAGGCATATCAACATTTACTTTTGTGTTTTAATTCCTTCATTCATCTTTCTCTAATTTTTATATTTTCTACCTAATCTTTATGAGATTTTTTAAAGCTTCATTACAATATCCTTTTTCTCCTTTAGCCTCTGCTGTGCTTAGACAGACATCTTTACTGAGTTGTCAGGACAGTGCAGGTTCTGAGCCTCACAGCATATAGGAGTAGCCCGGGTGATTTGGATCAATGTGCAATAACAAATCTGGGTCCCTGCCAAATTTGGTTTGCCATTGTGAAGTTCCATTCCTGCACTTTAAATCATGATGGAGTTTCTTGAATTCCACTTTTGCTTGAATTTTATCTCATTTAAACAACTTTGGAAGAAGTATTTTGCACCCTCGATTTCTGTGTGAAAGTCACTGATCAACTGGTGGATTTATGATTTGGAATGACACAATGTCTGATGTGTAGGAACCAGAGGAAATCTTCATAATGAACTTCTTCTTTGTCACTTTGCCAAAGCAAATGGCTCCCTTGCCCTGCTCCATATAGCACAGATTTCTGGAATTTTAATGTACCATTAGTTTGACCAGCTTTCAGCCCTTAATAAAATAATTCTCCTAGCCCTTAGGTTATTTATTTTTCTTAATACTTTGTTATGAGAAAAGTCAAATAGTCAATGTTAACTGGGTCACAATGCTTTAACACAGTAATTTTAGTAACTTTTCTGAGTATTTTAAAAACATGGAGAGGCACAGTTTCCCAAGAGATAGTTCAGGGAAACCAAGAACTATGTTTATTCCAAGCACAGATTCAACAGGTCAGTGTCCACATAAGATCTTGTGTTTTGCATTTTATATTATTTCCTTAAACATGTTTAAGTATCTGCCAAGGATGAAAAAATACAGCCTTCGTGGTCTATTTGGAATTTATCCCTCCTAGTTGAACAGATAGTAGGGACAAAATATTTGGTTTCAATGGCTATCAGTTCACTGAGAAAAGTCAGATGCTACTAAAATTTGTCTGCATCTTTGAACACTGGGGCAATCCACTCCCACTCTCCTCCCATCTCAAATATCTGTGCTTCCACACGGAGAATTGTTTATCTGATCATCTCTTAATGACTTGTGGGGTGGCCCTTGCTTTGTGAATTTAGAAAAGCCCCTTACTTCTTTTATCTGCTGAATGTGGGACCATATATTTTCTCTAAAACCCATGGGGCCTAATATAGGAAGTTGGAGAGTTTAACTTTTTCCAGTGCGCGTGAAAGAGAAACTCTAGTTTCACCAGAATAACATTTGGTGGAAATGGATTAGTAATGTAAAACCACAGCTTGTATAATTTTGTTGTAACCTTAATTTTGAAATCTTTAAAAAAATTTTTTTAATGTTTATTTATTTTTGAGAGAAAGAGAGAGAGAGAGAGAGAGAGAGAGAGAAAGAGAGAGAGAGAGGACAAGCAAGGGGAGGGCGAGAGAGAGAAAGAGAGAGAGAGGCAGAGGACAAGCAAGGGGAGGGCCAGAGAGAGAGGAAGAGACAGAATCCGAAGCAGGCTCCAGGCTCTGAGCTGTCAGCACAGAGCCTGACGTGGGGCTCAAACTCACAAACCGTAAGATCATGCCCCGAGCCGAAGTCGGATGCTTTAATGGACTGAGGCACCCAGGTGCCCCAAATTTGAAATCTTTAAAAAGGATTCTTTTACAATACATTAACTAATGAGAAAGAAAGAAGCTGCTTGTTTTTGTTTTCCTTTGTAAAGTGAATGGAAATTGACCTTGCATGATCATGCCTCCTATTCTGTGTGGATGAACCTCCTTTTTAAAAGACTATCTTGGTTCCATGACATAATTTTGTTTTAACAAACAAACCAAAAGTGTATTGCATCGTTGACATTCTGATTCTCCCCAATCATGCAGATGAAGTATCTCATTTGTTGTAGAAAATTAAGATTTCAATAAAACCTCAGGCCATCTACATAGGTGTGAAAGAGAAATTCTAGTTTTATAACTTTCTAGTAGGTAGAATTGTTAGAACTATGCTGAATCTTTGCATAGGCCTGGGCTTTAAGGGACTCAATTTACTAAACAGGCCAGAATAAACTGATAAGCAACAACTTATTTTTACATTAAATAGGTGCCTTTAAGATGCTTAGAAATAGTTAATTCTGTTTAGTAAATAAATAATTTATATGATTCCTTTATTTTGGGACTATTAATGGTTTATCAATCCTTTTGAGGACATAATAGTACAATGACCAACTTTAGCCTTACTCTTGTCTGACTTGTCACAGATCCCCAATATTCAGGATAAAAATGAGTGAAGTTTACTGTACATGTGCAACTGCAGAACTGCTTTTTTGACCGTCATCTAAACAGATGTGGTATTAAGTGATAAACGGCTGGAAAAATTGAGAGGCAGTGGCCATTTCTCCACTTTCAGCACCAAGTTCCCACTTGATTTAGTTTGGGATATCTTCTTGTCTCTAGACTGTAAACTTTGAATATGAGTATATGAAAAATATCCTTCAGTAAACCTTTGACAATCTTGATTCCATCCTAATAATTTTTTTATTATCTACAGATTATAAAACATTTCTATATAAATGTCTTGTCGAAAGCTCTCGAACACTTGCTTTGACTTGCCTCCCTGGCCCCTTCTTCCTCTTGTCCACACTTCATCTCCAATCAAACTAAACTCCCTATAGTCCCTAAATGCTCCATAATATCTCATGCTTCACAGTCTATGCACATGTTGTTCTCTGGACCTTATTTACCTTCCCTCTATTCTTAATCTGGTATATTCCTACTATTTCTCTAGGTCTCAGCTTTGATATTGTCTCCTCTGGGAAGCACTCCCTGCTAACATTTACTTTCATAACACATGGGATTAACCCATTCATAGCATTTACTCCATAATGCTCAGTCCCTGAACTTTCCCCTAAGCTATTTGGTGCTTAAATATATTTGTTAAGTAAATCAATGAATGAATGAGTAGTAAAAACTACATCTTTTCTTTCATGTGCTTTCTGCATATGATTTTCCCATTTCAGTTCTTTTTTAATCCCCTAAAAATAGTACCTTGGAATTTTTGCAAATCCTAGGTTTTCTTTGGGACTTTTCTGCCTTGCTCTTCCTGGACAGTCATTCATTCATTCAACAAATATTTCTGAGTTTTGTTTATGTACAAGGCACTCTGCAAGGCTGTGGAAAGAACTCCTGGGTGTTACTGTCGAGGGGTTTATAGTCTACCAGAAAATGGAAGAGAGGCTTAAAGAATACTAATCGAGTGGAAAATGGTGTCATGGAAGGGAAATAATATATTCAATTGGAGAGACAGGACAGGTCTTAAACAGGTACAAGGCCTTAAATCATGTACAGAGTCTGGACAGTATGGCGTAAAGAGAAAAGACACTCTAAGCCACAAGATAAAGTGTGAAAAGAAGAAAGAGGGAAACAGAGAACATATAACTCACAGATAAAAGCCTGATGGGAGCTCAGGGTTTCTGACAAATTGTGGCATTGTTGAAGGTGGATTGAAAAGGAGCCTGGGTCCCAGTAGTGGAGATCCTTGAATGCTAGGCTACAGCATTAGATTTTGGTAGACAAAGGGTACCACCAATGCTTATGAGCAGAGTTGTAAACCTCTCATTGGCTGGCTAAGTCTTTCTTCATCTTCTGACACAATATTTCTCCATTTAACTTTTTTTTTTCCTACAAAACTACAGAAACACCTCTCATCCCAATCTAGTTTCCTTTTTAAAAATATTATTGTATGACATACTCAACAATTCTTCTAAAAAGCTCAACTTGAAAGCCGCTAGAAAGGTCATCGTCAGACCATTTTCCCCATCCTCATTAAGGTTTATTAGTCACATCAGGTTCAAAATCCCAATAATTAGCCTCTACCGTACTTTTCTACTGGCATCCTTCCAATTTCAATTTACCTGCTACACATTTTTCTAGTCCTTTTGAGACCTGTGGCCTCAAATTTTCCATTTTTGGAGCCATTTCCTTATCTTATATGCCTCTTTGTTGGCTCTATTTTTTGAAACATCAACTCATGACCAAGTTCCCTTAGACATCTTCTTGGATTATGGAAAAAGTGTATAAGACAGAACACCCCCTGCCCTGCCCCATACACACACGTGCTATTCTATACTGCAATACTAAATCTTGTATGTATTGCTGATCTTGCATGAACCAAGTACACAGTAGTATGTAGTTAGTAATGCTGAATGAATAAATGAATGAATGAATGAAGGCTGGTTCATGTTGGAATACATGTTCCTCAGTAATTTATTTTTATTTTATTTTATTTTAATTTTTAAATTATCTTTTTTAGTCTACATCCTCAACCACTCTCACTGACACAGACACTCAATAAATGCTAATGAAATGAATGTAATTAATCCCTTCAGAAAAAGGAATGCCTGTGGACAAATCCCAAGGAAGTGCAAAAAAATAAAAAAATAAATTTTCTCACCCCAAAAAACACAGAGCTTCATATATGGTATTTAAGAAAATAAGAAACATACTCTTTAGCTCTCATTTAATGATGCCTGGGCTATAAGCTTCGAATAAAGTATAGTCATTGTTGATCTCTTTTTTAAAACCCAACTCAAAGCCTTCATATCTTTGAACTAAACAAGAGTTCTGGGCTTTATGACTTGCACAAACAAACAGAAGCTGAATGTGCTTAGAGTTATCCGTGCCTAATATTTTAATTCCATTGTTCAATAATTCCCATTCCTTTGCATTATTTTTGCTTTATTATACTCTTATAATACTCTCAAATATATCTATAAAACTTTACAACCCTTTTCCAATGGCATATGGTGTGTGTTCTGAAGAGAAACATGTTTATGAGCTGAAAGATGGGAAGAAAATGTAAAGTGCTCTTACGGGACCTAGGGAGGGATTGCTGTCTGCCTGTGTGGCAGGAACACGGCAGTATATCAGGCTCTCACAACCTGCATCTGAGCCCTTCTGCTTCAGCAATAGATACAAGTCTGGGAATGTACTATGCCAACTTGGACGCTTTTAGGTGTTTTTTTTTTTCCCTTGCTGAAGATTAAAGTCAATAGTTCCTGAAACAATACTTTAATTCTGTATGCTGTAGAATAATATCTGTTAGGAAGAAGAGAATTTAGACTGTGGACAAAGGTGTGATGCCAAATATAACTATACTGTCCTCTCCCATTGGAGCCATCCGGACTTTGCCCAGGCCAGAGTTACCAAACAGTGCTCCTTGGGGAACTTGTCCTTCCACAAGCATTCTCTCTCTCCCTCTTTCTTTTTAAGTTTATTTATTTATTTTTAGAGAGACAGAGACAGCACAAATGGGGAGGGGCAGAGAGAGAGGGAGACAGAGAATCCCAAGAAGGCTCCGTGCTGCCAGCTCAGAGCTCGACACAGGGCTAGAACTTACAAAACCGTGAGATCATGACCTGAGCCAAAACAAAGAGTTGGACACTTAACTGACTGAGCCACCCAGGCACCCCTTTCCATAAGCATTCTTGAAAGCTTACAGAACCTGGTTCCAAAATATCTTGCTATGTTCTTAAAATGCTTCAGTTGTTGAGTTCTAGATTGAAATTTTCCACTGCCTCCTTATTTGTCTTCCTTGTCACAATCATGGATCAAGTCACATAGACAAAGACCGGTAACATTAGCATGATATCTAACCTTTCCCTTTTTGCTCCCTAGTTGATCATCAACTTCAGGCATTTCTCCTCTCTGTTCTCTCCCACCCATGTCCACCCTTCCTCTTCATTGCTCTTTCCCAGTTTCGGCCTTGACCTTATCTCATGTGGCCTATTTCAATCATTTATTTTTTAATGTTTATTTATTTATTCTGAGACAGAAAGAGAGAGAGAGAGAGAGAGAGAGAGAGAGAGAGAGAGCACAAGTGGGGGAGGGTCAGAGAGAGAGGGAGACAGAGAATCCCAAGCAGGCTCCACTCTGTCAGAGCAGAGTCTGACACGGGGCCCAATCTCATGAACCGTGGGATCATGACTTGAGCTGAAATCAAGAGTCTGATGCTTAACTGACTGAGCCACCCAGGCACCCTAATTTCAATAATTTCTTAATCATTCTCTTCTGACTATAGCCTTTCTCACTCAAATTACCCTCCAACATGCCACCCACAAGATCATGATTCCTTTAAAAAAGACTTAAGTACCCATTAAATAAACAACCCCTTTCTGTCCTATCTACTAAGTCCTAGCTTGTTTGCTTATAATTAAATTTCTTTACCATCTCAACCTAGTTCACCTTTGCAGCCTCATCCCCCTCTGCACTGCTTTGTGTCAGCAGTGCTGACACACCCTTTGTGTCAGAAGCATTGGGTGAGCTTATGGTCTTCTGCACATTCTGCTCAACCTTAAATCCTCTTGAACTTCTTCACTTTCTGATATATGGCTCTTCTGTCAAATTGTGGCTCAAAGGCTCTTTTATGTATTCCTGGATTTCTCCACGTGGAAACAATCCCCTTTCTCTGCTCTGTGACACTCCTTTAACTGCATCTCCATTGTACCATTTTTATTCAGCTCTAGTTTGCAATTTTAGTTTCTGTAGCACCCAGCGACTGTAAGTTGCATTTTTAAGGCTTCTTCAGCATCTGCATTACTCATTTGACAGTGTGTTTTAAGTGGACCCAGAATTATCTTTGCACAAAATACTGCCTCTACTCATGAGCATTCTTCTGGTATTCCTCACATTTCTAAATGTGCAGCATTTCCTGTAGATATTCTATTAAAAGGAAAAATAAAAAGCATGGATCTGCCTTAGTCAGCAACATGGGGAAACTTCACTGGAGGTCATAGAGGGTACTCTCATGCTGTCTGTCACTCAATGATGATCAAACATAGATTTGAAAATAAAATATTGAAGAAGAATGGTCTGAAGATTCCATTTTTCTGGATTCTCTAAATTTTATTTCTAGGTGCTCTAAATGTAAGCTTTAGAGATCTGCTTAACTAGATGGTCATTTGTAAAATTCTTGTCACTGTCAACAATGAAGGACAGTATAAAGTGCTGCACTATGAAACCAACTACTGCCTTGTATCAGAGATGTGGTTCTGGAACATATCTTCTTTGTAAATATATAATAGACATTTCTTGAGGGGTTCCTACCAAAAAAAGCTGTGATTATCTTTTGTTGGTTTATACCTGTAGGTCTTGTGAGTTGCACAAGAGTAGATTGCTCTACTCTTTTGTATTAGTTGTTAGGCAGCTCAGTCTTATTTTCAATCTTCCTATATTAGAGTGTATAGAACCACTGATACATACTTGGCTACTAACTCCATTCCATCTCTATTTTATTCTCACTTTAATATCTACTCGCTGATTGATTTCCTGTCTATCTATCTAGCCAGTTATCATACATTTATTGAAAATTGTTTTAAGTTTTAAACAAGAACAGGGTTTGGGTATAAATGTTCTAGTAATAATATCTATTTCCTGTAAAGTACATAAAATGGCCCTTTATACATAGAAGGTACTCAGGGTTTTCTGATTAAATGCAAATAATTTTAAAATACTGAAAAGTCCCAGAGAAAGGCTATAGGTCAGATATAATTAGTCACTTGAAGGAACCCACATAGGCTTTTGGTCAAAGTTGAACACAATAATATAGTATTCAGCATTATTGGCTCTCACTGATTCTTAGGGACTAATACTTCATAACTTCAGGTAAAGGGACTGAGGCAACATGTGCAATATTTTTCCCTACTATAATTCTCATACGGAGGATCTGAAAGAGAATGGTACTTTTTATGCATGCAATGAAATCCAGGCACCACTATATAAACTAACTCTAACAGACAATGGTCACAAAAAGAACATCAATACCTCTCTTAGCTCCACCTGAGAAAGGTTAGTGTTATGGGATGTGCACAAGACGAAGGGCAAGGAGCATGGATTGCTGGTACCTTCTATATGTCAGAGCAAGACAAGTGAAATACAGTGAGAAGGTCAAGAGCAGTGGAAGCTGAAGAAACAACTATTTGTGTGTGTGTGAATGTTCATAGGATCTGAAGAAACCTGAGTATAAATGTCAGTCTTCATGACCTGATCACAGATGACTCAATACAGAGGTGAAATCAAGATGCCCCTACTGAGAAGGTCAAAGTACACACTCCTGAAGGATGAGACCACAACAAGCCAAGAGATCCAGGCCTAAGAGGAAGGAAATCCACGAACATACTTTTCATATTATGCTCAGATGGACTAGAAATGAGGACAGATCATTGAAAATGGAACAGTTTTATTTTCTAGGGTTATCTTGTTGCACTTTTTACATATGAATTTTTTTTGTCATTTTTTTTCCTTTTCTTAACTGCCTTTTAAGTGAAGATATATGGTTGCTAAGGTGTCCACAATATAAAATACACTTGGAAATGTTTCTGTGACCTTCACAATTACTGTGCTATTAAAAGTGAACACAACTAAAATCAGGAGGGACATGTTGAAAGAAGCCGAGGAAAAAATATTTTTGAAAAAAATATTTTTAAAGACACACAAAAATGTAATCCCTTCATTATCCTTATCAGACTTCCTTACATCTCAGCATTCTTAGGTCAGTTAGTCAAATCGCTGCTAAATGCTTTCATTAATGAGGACTTGAAGATTTGAGGGTCAATACTTCAGTGCAAAACCTGTTAATAATAATAAAAACTTAGGGGCACCTGGGTGGCTCAGTTGGTTAGGCGACCGACTTCAGCTCAGGTCATGATCTTGCAGTTTGTGGGTTGGAGCCCTGTGTCGAGCTCTGTGCTGACAGCTCAGAGCCTGGAGCCTGCTTCGGATTCTGTGTCTCCCCCTCTCTCTACCCCTCCCATGCTCATGCTCTGTGTCTCTCTGTCTCTCAATAATAAATAAACCTTAAAAAATTAAAATAATAATAATAATAAAAACTTATATCTTAAGAAAATTTTCCCTTAATGCCCCTATAGATAAATAAAATACTAGAGCATTCTTCCAATCTATTCCACATTCATTTACTTGACTGTAGTACAGAGTTTACTGGGTTAGGAAATGAGTAAGATGGAGGAAATCTTACAACTTTATATTTCTTATTTCATAAATCCCATATAGAATTTTGTCTCTATAATTTTCAATTATAAAGGTAGAATAATAATGTAGGAAAATCTGACAACGAAAGAAAGTAAAAGAGAAAAGCACACATAAACCTACCACGCTCATAATTCTTGTCATTCTTACAGGTCCTTCCTTCTTTTCCACATGTAAGTCATCATGATGTAAAATGACTCTTAAAAGATGTTTGCTCGTTTTGCCTTTTATCATGTGGGGTGTGCCAGATAGCTGCCTGGAAATTGAAATACTCTATCCAATAATGTGCCATAATTGAATCAACTTCTCTCTCTATTGCTTCCAAGTTTGTACAGTTAGTTCTGTTTGATTATTAAATAATGACGAAGTGAACTTTGGTGTGCACATTTAAAAAATATATTTTGGAATAGTTCCTTAGAATTAATTTTAAGGCTTTAAGTTATAGGATTTCTTTTCCAAAGAGTTAAAAGCATTTCCAGAGTCATCAATATGTATGAGATCACCAGTTTCAAACAAATACTTAATACTGTCTTACTATACATTAATAAATTTTTTCTTGTTTATTTACTATGTGATATAAAATGAGACTATTTTTCCTTTAAATTTTTCCAAAAACCAGTGAGCTTAAAAATTTATTCTGTTCTTAATATTAACTGTATTTCTTGTTTGTGAGCTGTCTGATTATAGAGATGTCAAGATATTTTTCTTAAAATTTTAATTTAAGCTTTTATCAAGTAAAAAACATTAACTCTGATACATTTATTAAACTTTTCAAATTTGGGCTATATATTACACACATGGTTATAAAACGTAGGCAGCTAAATCTATAAATTATAATTTATATTTGTATAAATAAATAGATTCTGTAATTCTTGGTCTTCATTTTTAAATGGATTTTTGTCAGTAATAACCTATAGTGATATTATAGTTTTAATTTTTCTATATGTATTTAAAGTTTATATCTAACTTATGCAAAGAGATCTATTTGTTGGTGTCATTTTCCTTTTTGTTGCTTTTTAAAATTGCTTACCTACTGAAGTTTGATAAATACTCAGTTTTAATTTCTTCTACTTATTCTTTGGTTTCTTTTTTATATTGAACTATTTCTTCCTTTTCGAATTTGTTTTGGTGTATGATATGAGGCATATTCAATTTTTCTCTGTAACTGCTACACAGTATCATATGCTATATTTTAATTTAAAGGTCCTTTCAGAGGTAGTGTCACCAAGATGGTGACATATGCTGTTCCTGACATTGCTCCCCCTCACCAGGAAAACTGACACTTATTCCAGAACAAGACCCCACTGAGAGAGTCCTAGAGCATGAGGCTAAGGCTGAAGCACCCCTCTGTACAATATAGGCCAAGACAGATAGTATTAGAAGGGTAGGAGAAGCAGCCGCACATTGACTTCATTGGCCCTTCCCCAGATCAGCACAGTACCATGTGGGGAGGTCTCCCTTGAGCCTCCAGGTCCTCCACTGGGAAAAGAGAACCCAGAAAGGACAACCAATACTTCTAGCATTATGGGTTGTTCTGTGGGGGTCTCTATTCTGATCTCACCCCATGGGGGTTGCAGGGAATCTATGGGGCTGAACCACTGGGAATCTGCCTGTGATGGAGAAGGGAGGTGCTTGCAACAACCAGCACATGGATCTTTGCAGACAAAATTCATACCTGCAGTGCCCAAGTAGTAATCCGAATCAATACTTTGGCTCATCTGTGGAACTAAGTGGGTGATACTCTCTGACCAGGGAACTTGGCAGGGTGCAGATCTGCTTGATTCAAATCCTCAAACAAGGAGTTATTCCAGCCCTCAAGCTTGGTTTGCCCACACCCAGGCAGGGAGTTGAGTCACAGCTCCACCTGCTATGGAGACTGTTTTTCTGGCTACATCTTACCAGAGGGGATAGAGAGGACCCCTAAAAGCTGTGTATCCCAGCAACACTTGAGCTGAGAGATGGGTAAACAGACCTGATTGTTGCCAAAGCAAAGTCAATTCAGGACATGGAGTGCTCCTGTGCTACACACAGGCAGGAGAATTAATTTATAGCCAAAGCTGAGGGTAGCTCTAAGCCCCTCCAAGCCAGACAGCATGTCTAGGAAATTAAGAGTTGTGTGGAGCAGCCCCTCCCCTGCCCTCCCAGACAAGGGAGCTGAGACAAAGATCTATGCATTCATTATGACTCCTGGTTTCATCTGACCAGAAGGGCTGGCAAGAACACCAGGAAGCTGTGTGGCCCAGTGGTACTTTGAGTAGAGAGAAGGACAGCCGATAGTTGGCAGAGCAAAGCCACTGTTAAGACAACAAACAAAGACCTTTATCAGCTTTAGAGCTATTTCTCCCAGTACACCTGATTGGGAAACTGATTCTTAGCCCTGCTCATCCATACCTAATGATAAATACAGCCTCCATCCTGCCTGACCAGATAACTGAACAAGAATACCCAATACTGGAGTACCTGAATATATAAAGTAAAAATTAATAGAGCTAAAAGGAGAAATAAATCACAATACAATAATAGCTGGGGACTTTAATATCCATTCTCAGCAATGGACAGACAGTCCACACAGAGAATCAATAAAGAAATAGCAGATTTGAACAACACTGTAGACCAAATTGACCTAACAGACATATACAGAACATTCTATCCAACCAGAAGAATACCCATTCTTTTCAAATCCACATGGAACATTTTCTAGGATAGACCTTGTGTTAGGGTACAAAACAAGTCTTAGCAAATTTAAGAAGACTGAAATCTGGTATACCAAGTCTCTTCTCTGATCACAATGGCATTAAAATAGAAATCAGTAACAGAAAGAAACTGGAAAATTCACAAATACATGGAAATTAAACAACACTCTCCTCAACAACCAATAGATCAAGGAAGAAATTAAATTAAATTAAATTAAGGGAAATAAAGAAGCATTTTGAGACATATGAAAATGGAAACACAAAATAGCAAAATTTATGAAATTCAGTAAAGCAGTTCTAAGAGGGAAGTTCTTGGCAGTAAACACCTTCATTAAGAAACAAGAAAGATCTCAAATAAACAGCCTAACACTATGCCTTAAGGAACCAGAAAAAGGAGAAAAAAATGAGCCCAAAGTTAGCAGAAGGAAATTAATAATAAAGATTATAGTAGAAATAAACAGAATAGAAATCAGGAAAACAACAGAAAACATTAACTAAACTAAAAATTGGTTCTTTGAAAAGATAACATAGATAAATCTTTACCTATATGAACCAAGGAAAAAAAAGGGAAGACCCAAATAAACAAAATTATAAATGAGAAAGGAGACATTATAACCAATACAATAAAAATACAAAGGATTATAAGAGCTTACTATGAACACCAACAAATTGGACAACCCAGAAAAAAACAGAAAAATTCTTAGGAAAACACAACCTACCAAAACAGAATCATAAAATAATACAAAATCTGGGCAGACCATTTGCTTGTAAGGAGACAGAATCGGTAATCAAAAATTTTTCAATGAAGAAAAGCCCAGAACCTCTTAGCTTTACTAATGAATTTTATCAAAACATTTAAAGAATTAATGCCAATCTTTCTCAAACTCTTCCAAAAATCTGAAGAGGAAGGAATGCTTCCAAACTTATTTTACAAGGCCAACAGTACTGATATCAAAGCCAGAAAAAGATATTATTACAAGGAAAGAAAACCACAGGCCAATATCCCAGATGAATATCTATGCAGAACTTCTCAGTAAAATACTATCAAGTCAAATTCAGCAGCACATTGCAAGGATCATTCACTATGATCAAGTGATATTTATCCCTGGGATGCAAAGACAGTTCAATATATGCAAATCAATCAATGTGATACATGACATTAATAGAATGAAAGAAAAAATCATATGATGACCTCAGTGGATGCAGAAAAAGCATTTGGTAAAATCAACATTTGTTCCTGGTGAAAACTTAATAAATTAAGTATAGAAGAAATGGACCTCAGAATAACAAAGGCTATATATGACAGGTCTACAACTAACTTACTCAAGAGAAAAAGGTTGAATACCTTTTGTTAGTAACACGACGAGGGTGCCCACTCTCAAAACTCCTTTTCAACATAGTACTGGAAGTCCTAGCCAGAGCAATTAGGTGAGAAAAAGAAATAGCAGGCATCAGAATTGGGAAGGAAGATGTACAATTGCCTTGATTGGCAGATGACATGGAAATAGGAAATCCTAAAGACTGCTATTAGAATCCAGGAGAATGTAAATAACCAAACCAAAACAAAAAAACCTGTTAGATCTAATGAAGGAATTCAGTAAAGTTGCAGGAAACAAAATCAACATACAAAAATCAGTGGTACTTCCATTCACTAATAATGAGTTATCTAAAAAAAGAAATTAAAAAAAAGATCCAATTTACAATAGCATCATAAACAATAAAATACTTAGGAATAAATTGAACCAATTGAACCAAGGTGGTATAAGATTCCCACTCTGAAAATTATAAGACATTGATGAAAGAAACTGAAGACTCAAATAAATGGAAAGATGTCATCAGTTCACAGGTTGGAAGAATCAATATTGTTAAAAAGTTAATACTTCTAAAAGCCATCCATAGATTCAAAGCAATCCTTATCAACACTGCAATGGTAATTTTTACAGACCTAGGAAAAATGATCTTAAACTTTATATAGAACCACAAAAGACTCTGAAATAGCCAAAGCAATTCTGAGAAAGATGAACAAAGCTGAAGGCATCACACTTCCTGATTTCAAGCTATTCTATAAAGCTATAGTAATCAAAACAATATGGTATCAACATAAAAAGAGACACATGAACGAATGGAACATAATCAAGAGCCCATAAATAAACCCTAGCATATATGGTTAACTAATATTTGACAAAGAAGCCAATGGAAAAAAATGGAAATTTTTTCAATGGAAAAAAAGACATTCTCTTCAATAAATGATCCTGGGAAAATTGGATATCTGTATATAAAAAAATGAAACTAGCCCTTTATCTTACTCCACTCACAAAAATTAACTCAAAAATCAAATAAAGACTTAAATGTCAGACTGGAAACATAAGACTCCTAGAAGAAAACATAGGAATAAATCTCTTTCACATTGGCTTTTGTAATGATTTTTTGGATAGGACACCTAAAGAACAAGCAACAACAATAACAAATATATGACTGGGACTACATCAAACTAAAAAAAACTTCTGTAAAGTAAAAGGACCATCAACAAAATGAGATGACAGCCTAAAGAATGGGAAAAAATATCTGCAAACCACGTATCCAATACAGGGTTACTATCTAAAATATATGAAGAACTCCAAAACTCAATAGCAAAACCAGAAATACCCAAATAAAAAATGGGCAAAGGACCTGAATAGACATTTTTCCAAGTAAGATATACAAAAGGTCAGAAGGTACATGAAAAGATGCTCAGCATCACTAGTCATTATATAAATGCAAATCAAAACTACAATGAGCTATCACCTCACACCTGTTAGAAGGGCTATCATCAAAAAGGCAAGAGATAACAATAGCTGGAGCGAAGTTGGAGAAAAGGGATCCCTTGTGCACTGCTGGTAGGATTGTAAATTGGTACAGCTATTATAGAAAACAGTATGAAGTTTCCTCAAAAAAATAAAAAAAAACAGAACCATCATGTGATCCAGAAACTCCACTTCTGGAAATATATCCAAAGGAAAACAGTAACTCGAAAAGATATTTGTACCCCATGTTCATAATAGCATTATTTACAATAGCCAAGACATGGAAATAGTCTTAGTGTTTATCAATAGATGAATGGGCAGAGAAATTTGGTATACATATGTACAATGGAATATTATTCAGCGGTAAAAAAAAATGAGAAGATCCTACCATTTACAACAACATGAATGGACCTTGAAAGCATTATGCTAAGTGAAATGAGTCAGACAGAAAAAGACAAATACTGTTTAGTCTTACTTAAAGATCAAAAGAGCAAAAAACAACAAATCCCCCAAACCAACAAAACCAAACTCATAAGAAAAAGAGATCAGATCAGACATATGGTTAACAGAAGCAGAGGGGGGGGGGGGAGGCTGAATTGGGTGAAAGTGGTCGAAAGATGCAAACTTCCAGGTAGAAGATAAGTAAGTTTGGTGGATGTGATGTACAACATGATGACTATAGATTAAGACCGCTGCATGATACACAGGAAAGTTGTGAAGAGAGTAAATCCTCAAAATTCTCATCACAAGGAGAAGATGTTTTTCCTTTATTTTTCTCTTCCTTTTTAAAAATATCATATCAATATGAGACAATGGATGTTAGTTGAGTCAATTGCAATAATCACTTCATAATACATGTAAATTAAACCATCATGCTGTACATCTTAAATTTATACAGTGATGTATATCAATTATTTCTCAATAAAACTGTAAAAAGAATCATTTCCCCACTGTTGTATGAAATCTTTTATGACATATATTGAATTATTATACATATTAAGTTCTATTTTTATTTAAAATTATATTCTGATGATATTGGATGAAGACTTTGTTAAGGGCTAATTCCACTGATAATGTATGATAATTATGGGAACTAACATTACACTGATAATAACTTCTTTATCTTCTAGGTAATAACTCCTGGCCTAGCTGGGACTTCATAGCACAGGCTCTGAGCTGATCCTGTTTTAAAGAAATAGGAAGAATATCACTCTCAATTGTTAAACTAAGTTATTCTATCTGCAAAATGAAAATAATGCTTTTCATTAAGTCTGAGTATAAATGTTTGTTTTCCTTTGGTAAATAATCGGTTTAAAATAAAATTGATTTTCATACCATCACGTAGTGTTTGTGAGCCTGGATTCTGAAGCCAGACTGCCCAGGGAACAATTCTCTGGTCTGCTATTAACAGGCTGGAGAGTTTGGATATCCTAGGCTGGACAGGGCAATTACTTAACCTTTCCATGCACTACTTTCCTCATATACCAAATGGCAATGATAAGACATTCTCTCCTGGGGTCATTACAAGGGTTAAATGGATATTTATATTATTCAACCTAGTTTTGGAGAAAGAGTGTGAGGTGTGTCAACAAAGGCTTCCTAGAGAAGGTTACCTTTAGGCTATATCCTGACAATACAAGTAGATGTTCGCTATTTGAATCTCCCAGTTTGACAGGAATTTCTGAAGTTAGTGGTTGGCTATTCAGGAGAGAAGTTTTACTGCATACTTTCAGAAGGCTCCACCCACCTCTGTTAGGGCATGTAGGATGTTGTTTGTTCTAAGAAGTCCTAAGCCTAATGATGAAGTATGTCAATATTGCCTTTGCCACTTTTCTCCTCTTAAGGGAAGCACCATGCTGCTGACAGTACCTCGGTGTTGACAGTATAAATGGTAAAGTACCTATCTGATAGAGCAATTTACACAGAGGTGAACAGTATCAGCTGGGTTTTTCCTTCTAGGCAGGATCTTACATACTTTTTAATTTAAAAAGTGTCTCTGAGATAATTGATACATTTTTAAAAGGTTTGTTTTCATGTTTGAGGGAGAGAGTGAGCGCAAGCGGGGGAGGGGCAACAAGACAGGGTGACAGAGGATCTGAAGCAGGTTCCGTGCTGACAGCAGCCAGCCTGATATGGGGCTCGAACTCATGAACCAAACAGTGAAATCATGACCTGAGCCGAAGTCAGATATTCAACCCACTGAGCTACCCAGGTGTCCCAGAGATAATTGACTACTTTTAAAAAAATGAGCCTAAAGGGTAACCTTATCCATCATCCTTTGGGGTTTCTATAAGCATTAAGTTTGGTTACTATAAAGCAAGTTCCTAGAATTTATTTGCTTAGTTTTGCTCAGGCATATTTCTATTGAGTTGATTTAGCTAATCCTCTGGTTCCATTAAGAACTGGTAAGCTATAGCTATTTGAAGGACTCTTTTGTGTCTTTTGTAAAACAATAACTACAGGTATTACACATTGTTTCTTAAAGGTTTCTTACATACAGATCCAAGCAATATCATTTTCCTAATATTTAGGACCGAGAACAAATGTCTCTTAAGACAAACCTAGACTTCAACCTTTTATTAGAACACAAGGGCTGTAAAGCCCATGAGCTTCTTTAGTTTTTTCACTACCAGTACGTTTAAAGCTAAACTTGGTGTCCTGTTTTCGTAGTCTGGTTTATCTTTGGTTTCTGATACAAGTATTTCTTGCTTCCTAAGTGATTTCTGATCTGTTTTAAATTTTAAAAAGTGTAATGTCTTAAATATTTTAAATCTGTAATCTGCTTTAAAAGGCATATATGTACATGAATGAAATAGCTACTGTCTGTGTTTCCCATTTGACCCTTACTAAATGTTAATTTTAAAAAAGTAGTGATAAATTTTTTTTCTTTCCAAGTGAATTTCAAGGTCTTATGGCAAGATGGGATTTCTTGTTTTATACATTCTATGCTCCTCATTCATAGGTACCCAGTGAAAAACTTGATGGATTAACAGCTGCTTTCTAAAAGATGCTTAGAGCAGATTTTTAGTGGTACGTTTTCATTAAAATTATGGGCTAAGAGCAGGAATATTGAGCTGAGAAAAGCTTTCTGTTATTTTCAAATTACTGCACAATGGACTGTGGCTACTTTCTATATGTAAGGAAGAAAACATTCATGATCACCATTTTAACTTGGAAGGGAATTTGTTAGAGCCCAGTTCCCTCATTTCAGAGATTAGGGAAATTTCAGAGAGTTAACACCATTTGCAAAGGTAACAATGCTAAATCATTAAAAAGTCAAGACTGGAACTAAGGTTTCCCATTATCCAGTCATGGCACTGGAGGCCAATCCATTTACTCACTTTCTGTATCCACGCAATAAGAATGACCTGCATACTTTTTAAGGCTGGAAATCCAATATGACCCTAATCAGAATCTCCTTTCATAAAACCCTGTTTTAAAAGTGCTCGGAATCATGATACAAATAAAATCTTGAGCACTCACTGTTTCAGGCCCTGTGCTAAACAGGTTTCATTATTTCATATAATCTTCACAGTAACCCACTGAGGCAAGTATTATTATTTTCCCTGCTTTACAGACAACAAAACGAGCAGCAGGCCTCATGCTTAGCACCAGGATTCAGTTGAGCTCTTATTTACTGTGAGTACTGCCTTATAGATCCATTAGTGTATAAACATTGACGTTCTTTCCTTGTTGGACACACAAGGCAATTTTTTCCCCAAGGCAAACCGGTTTACCCAAATAATTTCTCTAACACAAATCTTAATTGCTATCCACTTAGATGTTTTTCTTGGAAACTTCCTGCCTTCAGATCAGGAAATCATATGCGGTGCTTCAGGGCTGGAAAGTCACACATAGTGCCAGAATCCAAGAGAACACCACGTATTTGGACAAATCAGGGAAGAAGAGTCTGAATCTCTCCCAAAAGAATGTCAGTGAAAATAAGACACCACAACCAATGAATACCTTGGAAACAATGTAGGAATGCAAATTTATGATGGGAAGAAGGGAAATGTAAGCCAAAAGCAACTATATCCTTTCTTTATCTTTCTTTTTTTTTTTTTTTTTTTTTGCCATCCTCAACACTGGTAAAGAACCGCATGCTAGATTATACTGGATTATAAAGGATAGCTAAAATAGACAACCAATACTGTAATCTTTTAAAGTGACACAAATTAGAGAAAGTCTCAGCTAACAAATCTCTTCTTTCCATAACTGTGATATTTGCTAAAGGTAACAACGTATTATTTTTTTCTCATGAAGACTAAGGGATAATATGGCAAATGTCAAATAAATAGTTCAATTTGAATCAGATTCTTTGTTGAGTTGTGGGTACCATGGTACTGTGTATTGCTTATGAGTCTTTTGTAGCTGTAGACCAGCAGACCTTCTGAAAATGCTGAGGATAGTGTCCCCCCAGAGCTGATTATTCTGGATACCAGCCTCACTGACACATGTCCCAGCTAAAACTGTGCCACACAGCCACACAATGCTTTCAGCATGCTCAGTCATCTGCTTTGGAGAGACTGAAAACATTACTATTGATTCAGTTTGGTATTTAATGTGGTTGTTAAATTTTAAATCACTGTACAATGACCAATACTTTGGGTAGTAATGTAATTCTTACAGATTTATCATTTCTCTTGAAGCTTGACTCTTTAGTACATTGTGTAGCATTAAAATCCAGACAGGGGAGTGGGTTTTAATAACACAAACACTTACTAAAACAACTTTTCTATAAGCTTTCTCACTTGGCATTAACAGGAAGAGGCAATTTCTTTCATTTTGCTTCTCTGCAGACATTTAGTGGGCTATGTATCTCTATCAGTTTTTCCATAGTGTGCTCTTGGAACCCTTACTTTAGTATTGCTGGTTTGAGACCATGTTTTTTTTTATCCTTGTCACCAAATGTGAGATTATGAGCACTCAAGATATGGTACGAGTAGGGATAAACTGACTTATATTGAGACTACAATGGCAGAGCACAAAGGATCACCTACCTCTTTGAAATTAGCCTTTAGGAAATGACTTCATCTTGGGCAGATGCCTGGTTGTTCTATTTTTTAAAGGGCTAATAATTAATGTACCAGGTAATGCTCTTTTATATTGACTGACTACAATCAGAGTGGTCTTGATGGGTGCACACCTTCACTGAAGGAGGTAACACCTACATCTTGCCTTTGCCATAGAGAGAATGATGACTCCACTGTGTACACATCCTTGATCCAAAATGTTAGTGGAACACATTTCTTACTGGCAGTGGGGCTTTGAAAGTTTTTTTTTTTTTTTTTTTTAAGTGTCCAACAACCACTTTCCAGTCTGGATAAAGGATGTTAGCTAGGTTCAGGACTGAGCACAGATGCAATCTGGATATTCATGCTGACCCTACTGGTAGATGTTGGCTGCACACTGAATGTGGCCTGGCTGAAACCTGTTCCTATGTGAGTGTGGCATGTGGAAATTGAGACAGATGGCAGGGTCAGTAATAAGGAACTTGTTTGTTGTTGCTGATTGGAGGCCATTTCTCCTGCCAGCATGACTCCACAGATTTATCCTGGCATTGGTGACCAAGGGGAGACAAACAACGTTGTTCAACAAGCATTCTGAAAGATAGCATATGGCCAGAAATAAATCTCTAGAGAATACCAGGATGTGTTGTGTTGTGCTACACTGTGGTAGTATTGCTCCTGAGCAGTAGGGGGCATGGTGAGTTCATCCGGTTGGAAGTATAAATAGAAGTAACTGAAAACAGCAGGAAATATCATCTGGTGAGCTTGTGAGCAATTGGGTTGTGTGTTGCTTTTAAGGTTATTTACATTATTTTTACCCTTTCATATTTTACTCCCAGAAAATATTCATATAGTTTGGTTTTAGGGTGACAAAGTGCTGAGAATTTTGTTGATTATATACGTATCTCTCTCTCTATATGTATATATATATATATATATATATATATAGAGAGAGAGAGAGAGAGAGAGAGAGAGATACACACTAATAACAGAGAAGTATTAATGATGCTATTCTAGAAGCTTAGTTAATTGGGAGTCTCTGGGGGAGTCACTCAAGTTGGTGTCTGCTAATTAAGGCAATGCATTTTCCAGGGATTTGGAGAACCAAGAGCTTGTCTGGCTTTATGACCGCTTGTAGGTTATTATGCAGTAGCAGTGACCAGCTTTCACTGATTCGAGTCACATGGCTGACTTGTCACACATGGCATATTCCACTCTCATAACAAAGACTTGTGATCAGCAAAATAACATTAATCATCGACTAAAACACCAAGGTGATTCCATTTAACTAATTTTTAGGAGTCTGGAACTCTTTCATTGAGTTCAGTCCTTTTAAAGAATAAGAAATCTGCCACAACTACATATTTCTCCTTAAGCTTTGTGGATTCACCAATATTATTCAAAATGTAGATTAATTTCCTGGGATAGCTCCGAATTAGAAATCTTGGAATTCTGTTGGTCCTGTTCTGATCCATTCTGGTCCTGATTCCTCAGAGGCTTCCCCCCGCATTCCTGATGCTGCAATAGGATCATCCCTATTACAACTGGGTCAAGTACATGGGATTGTGAGAAAACTGCAAACTACTTTTCATTCTTTTGAGATACAAGTCATCAAAATAAAAATATTTATTCTCAAAGTGGTTTCACAGGTGAATCTTTTAAAGAAAAATCAAAGCATTATGAAAAACCTGAAAATATAACTTCCAGGTATGCAACAGAATAATGAAACAGTGCCAAACCCAAAGACTTGGTTATATTCATGGATTTTAAAAAATCTTGGACTTCTAGTATTTAAAACTTCTCTCCCTATAACTTGGGTGTAACCAACTCAAGCATCACTATATCTTTAGTTTATTGTTATTGTAAATACCTGGTATTTCTAGCCTAAAAGGATTTTTTTTTTACAAACAATAGATTAAAAGCAAAGGCAGAGATTGAAAACAAACTTAATACTACTATTGTAATAGGATATAATGAGATGTTTCTTAGTCTCATGTGAGGCCCCAAATATGAAAGAAATATTGGCAGATTTCCTTCTTTCTAAAGATGATTGGGTAGGACATGGTAAGATGTGATTCAAACTTGTTCTGTGGGTCTGAGATCTTCCCCCATCACCTACATCTAGCCTAGCTCTAATCAGGGACTGAGAGAAGAAACTGTAGAAAAGATATTTTATTATAGGCCTAGAAAAAAATGCTGTACTTCTCTCTCTCCTCTCTTGCAGAATCTGTGTGATCTCAAGCCAAGTGACAGGGCCTCTGGAAAACCAATCAAGAGTGAGGTGCTTGCCCAAAGAGGCAACTGACATTTTTGACTCTGGGGTATATGTTTGCCACCTGCAAAAATTTGCCTTCATGGGACAGCTGCTGATTATTAAAGTGATTTTGGCAGACAGGACATCGATATGCCCCTTGGTTTTTGGGTAGATAGCTGCAGGAGGGTGAAAATAAGGAGGCTGATTACTGACTCCTGCCTAGAAAGATCTATATGTTAGCATTTGACTATTAGGGTTCCCTGCTAGTAGGGGGTCTACACAAGAGCAAGCTCTGATGCCACAGTGGCAGAGGACAGGAACTCATTTTGGGGACATCAAGGAAGGCTGCTGTGATCAAATTGTCTTAAAAGTCCTGCCAAGGAGAAGTGATCTCAGTAGAGAGTGGCTGTGAGCTGAAAATGTTAAGCACAGGGCATCATAATGGGCAGAGGGAGAGGTTATCACCAGGGCTATGGAATGCAAGGGGAATCTCTGAAGATCCCACAAAGGTATCCGATAAGAACAAGAGCCAGTATTTGCGGTATCTGCCCCACTGGATTGGCATCAATACCACGCCAGTATCTTTTAGCCTGGGACGTCCCTCCTGTCCCAGCATACTGCAGCAGTCGGAGTTGATATTAAGGAGAGAAGAGGTGAGATGCAAGAAGAAGGTGGTAACATCATAGAAGACCTGAGCATCCTAACCTCTCCTTACTGCTGACATAGATTTCAAGGGTCTAGTGCAGAGAATGTGTAAATAGGAGGAGAGCTAGAAGTTTCCTGGCTGGACTCTTAACTACCCGAGAGTGTGCAACATCTGAAAGTGACAAGAAAAGCCCTGGGATCTGCCCAGGGTTTTAAACAAAAGGAAGAAAAGGAACCTAGTAGGTCTGAGAGAAGATAAGATGTTTCTGGCTTACTCTGAAAGTGCAGCTCATTCAGTAACCTGTAGCATACTTTTTTCTAAAAATCAAATAATTCAGTTTTGTGTTATACTACAAAGCTGAGTGTTAAGTATGAGCTGAGAATGGGTCTTAAGTCTTACAGGTTTGCAAACAGGTAGAGGGTAGGAAAAGTTTTGAGTACACAATACACCTTCAAACCTTGTCATAATCCAAAATAAGGCAGAATGGGAAGTACTACCATGGTGATTTGGTTTCATCCCAGATGGGACCTGCACTTTCTAGCAATCTCTGGTTCATAATGGGAGATTGTTAATTCATGTCAGACTTAACTGGGAAGCTTGGAAGAAACTGGGCAGAGGTACACAGGAAATGGCTGACAGGTTCTTGAGTAAGAAGGGAGCTAAGTTAGGATGGACACCCTTGCTCCACCCTGCCTTACCTCCTTGACTTCATTACTATCATTTCCCCTACCCATTATACTCCAGCACACTGGTCCTTGTTCCTTAGGGCTTTTGTGCTGGCTGTTCCTTCTGCCAGGAAATACCTTCTCACAGATATTCACATGGCTAATTCCTCATTCTCTTCATATCTGTGCTCAAATATTGCCTTCTTAGTTGAGTTTACACTCACTGCCCCCCAAAACTTCAATGGCAACCTGTCTCCTGGCCCCTATACATTTGATTCCTCTGCTCTGCTTCACTTTTCCATTTTACATAGCCCTGTCATCTAACATACTGTCATTCTTTGTCATTATTATTTATTTTTAAGTTCCCTCACTTGATATAAGTTCCATGAGAGTGGGATTTTTTTTTTTAAATTGATGTATCCCAAGTGTCTAGAACAGTGTCTGGCAAAGAGTAGGATGTAACAGTTATTTTAGTCAAATGAAAAACGACTATAGATGACCACAGGCTTCTGTGCCACGTAAACTGAATTCCCTTTCAGTTACCACAGAACATATGCTGGGGGCAAATGAGAATCATTGACTCTTTTGCCAAGTAGTTACAATACATATGCTCTAGTTCCTACCAAACCCAGCATCCTGGGAATTCTAAAAATACATTCAAGAAGTACTCAGGGGCACTTGAACAGATACCAGTACCACCATGTTCATTGCTGCATTATTCACAATAGCCAAAATATGAAAAACCTAAAAGCCCATCAATAGATCAAGATACATAATATGCCATTAATATTAGCCTTAGAAAAGAAGAAAATCCTGTCACTAGTGACTGCATAGATGAAAGACAAATACTGCAAAGTATCACTTATTTGTGGAATTAAAGAAAGAAAGAAAAGAAATATAAAAGAAAAATAAAAAAACCCTGGACTTATAGAAAAATAACAAAAAAATGGCCATGAGGGGCTGGGGGGGTGGGAAATAGAGAGAGGTTGGTAAAAGGATACAGACTTTTGATTATAAGGTAAATAAGGTCTTAGGATCTAATGTATAACACAGTGACTAAGGTTGATAACACTATATTGTCAAAACATTATATTGAAATTTGCTAAGAAAATAGAACTTAAATGTTTTCACAAAAATAAAAAGGTAAATATGTGAGGTGATACATGCGTTAATTAACTCAATGGTGGGAACCATTTATAATGTACACATATATCAAATCATTACATTATACACTTTAAATATCTTATAATTTTGTCAGCTATACTGCAATAAAGCTGAAAAAAATTACTCAGGACCTCTCAAGTCAAATGGCAGGTCAGAGAATTCTTTCAAGACTTTCTGGTTGTTTGGAAGCAGACAATTACATTTGAAGATCTTACTGTTTTATATCTTGAGAGCTATCCTTATATAATGCAGAGGGGATAGGAATTTAGATATTAATGGAAATTAAAATAAATCAAAATGCAATTAATTCAGATTAGCTAGTTTTTCAAATCAACTTGTGCTTCAAGAACACTGGGCCATTTTGGCTAAAAACAATCATAGTCCACTCGGAGGATACATAAATATAAATCTATCTTCAGTATGATTTCACCAAATAGTCCCAGTGTCTCTGTGAAGAACTAACTTGAGAATTCTGATAAATGCATTTTATTTTTTTTTAATTTTTTTTTTAACATTTATTTATTTTTGCGACAGAGAGAGAGCATGAATGGGGGAGGGTCAGAGAGAGAGGGAGACACAGAATCTGAAACAGGCTCCAGGCTCTAAGATGTCAGCACAGAGCCCAATGCGGGGCTCGAACTCAATGACCGCAAGATCATGACCTGAGCCAAAGTCGGACGCTTAACCGACTGAGCCACCCAGGCACCCCAATAAATGCATTTTAAAGGAAACTTCGTGTGTCATTCAGGAAGGAAAAGAAACTAGCTTCCTTCCTGTAATTCAGAATTATAGATACATGAGAATCTTTCTTTTCTCAAAGACCTAAGAAATGAAGATAAAAGAACCAAAAATTAAACAAAACAACAACAACAACAACAAAAAAGAGTCCAGAGATTTCTTTACAGCCCCCTTCAGTTAGCTCATACTCAGGAAAGCATACCTTTCGTCAGGTTTAATTTCTTTACGTTGGTTTAATTTCCCATCCTCAGTAGTGGACTTTGGAAATTGTTACTCCTTCTTAAAGTTTTACATAGGGTGCCTGGGCGGCTCAGTGGGTTAAGGATCTGACCCTTGATTTTGGCTCAGGTCATGGTCTCACTCCCCACATCAGGCTCTGTGCTGACAGCATGAACCTCGCTTGGGATTCTGTCTCTCTCTCTCTCTCTCTCTGCCCCTCCCCTGTTCTCTCTAAATAAATATACAAGCTTTAAAAAAAATAAAGTTTTACATAATGCTGTTTTTATTTTTTTTTTATATTTTTTTTTATTTAAAAAAAATTTTTTTTTTCAACGTTTATTTATTTTTGGGACAGAGAGAGACAGAGCATGAACGGGGGAGGGGCAGAGAGAGAGGGAGACACAGAATCGGAAACAGGCTCCAGGCCCTGAGCCATCAGCCCAGAGCCTGACGCGGGGCTCGAACTCACAGACCGCGAGATCGTGACCTGGCTGAAGTCGGACACTTAACCGACTGCGCCACCCAGGCGCCCCCATAATGCTGTTTTTAAAAGTGTAAGTAGCAATTTTTTTCTCAGCCTTTCATTGTTGGCTAATTTTAATGTATTCTACAAAGTAAACAACTCCAGTTCCTTACGCACTTCTTGGCTTTGCTATTTGACACTTGAGTAGTTTTGACTCTTTTAAATTTGGCTCTACCAAGACTATTTTGATGAAATATTTTTATCAATATTCTTTAGAGACTCATACAAAACTTTCTAAAGCTACTACTTTCATTTTTAGTTTTTCTCACTATATAAAAATATATGTTCATTATAGGAAATTGAGGAAATACAGAAAAGAAGGAAACCAAAACCATCCAGAATGTCTGCTCTCAGAAATGCCTGTTTTTTTAATGTTTATTTATTTTTTATTTTTGAGAGAAAGAGGGAGAGGGAGAGGGAGAGGGAGGGAGAGAGAGAGAGAGAGAGAGAGAGAGAGAGAGGAGAGAGAGAGAGCATGAGCTTGCATGCAAGCCGGGGAGGTGCAGAGAGAGAGGGAGACAAAGGATCTGAAGAGGTCTCTACGTTGACAGCAAAGAGCCCCATGCAGGGCTGGAACTCACAAACCATGAGATCATGACCTGAGCTGAAGTTGGACACTTAACCAACTGAGCCACCCAGGTGCCCCCAAATGCCTGTTAATATATGGATGCATCATAGTTTTTTTTTTTTTTTGGCCCACATATACATATTTCTTAACAAAACTGGAATTATATTTATATATAATTTGGTCTTTTGCTTTCTTTCTTAATAATTTGAGTACTTCCTAGGCCTATATATATTATTTTTGAAGTGTTAGGTTTATTTTAAAAATTAGTTACTTTCCTTCTACCACGTATGTTTGCAAAAAAGTATATTTTTGAAATCTTCCTTGTTAGAACAGTTATATAAGAATTAGAGTGTCTCAGCATCTGGTTTAGATACATTGAAATGTCTAATGACCAGGGTATTTGGGACTGAGAACTCTTAACCAGTTAGAGTAAATTCTTTAAGTGAATAAACCCAGAAGAGTGACTGGATAGCCACTAACCACTACTATTTGAGAAGTCTGAACCCCTTGTCCATGGGTGGAAATAAACCTCAGAGATGGAGATTCCTAAGGAATTTTAGTATTATCGAGTGACTGTACCAATTAAGTAGACACTTTGATCCAGTGACTCAGTGTCAACATGTATAAAATAGTGAACACAATCTTCATCTATATTCCACAAGGGCTGTCTTAGAATTTAAGTGCCAAGAATTTACAGATTAAAATATAGTTCTTTTCAATCATAGGAAAGTTTTACCATACCATATTACCAGGCTACTTAGCTATTTATTACCTCACAGTTTTAGTTTCTGTGATGAGTAAAATTTTAAACCAAAAAAGCATTCTAAAAATGAATCTTACAACCCATCTTTGTAAGGCCATTTTTCATATGTTCTCTTGTATATTTCACTTTACCAGATGTTAGGCAAAGAGAATTGTTCTTTTTTTATTTAATTTTTTAAACATTTGTTTATTTTTTGAGAGACAGAGACAGAGCATGAACAAGGGAGGAGCAGAGAGAGACAGGGAATCACAGAATATGAAGCAGGCTCCAGGCTCTGAGCTGTCAGCACAGAGCTGGATGTGGGGCTTGAATCCATGAACCGTGAAACCATGACCTGAGTTGAAATAGGATGCTTAACCAACTGAGCCACCCAGGTACCCCCCATTTTTTAATGTTTATTTATTATTGAGAGACAGACAGAGTATGAGTGGGGGAGGAGCAGAGAGAGGGGACACAGTATCCAAAGCAGGCTCCAGGCTCTGAGCTGTCAGCACAGAGCACGACACGGGGCTTGAACTCATGAACCATGAGATCACGACCTTAGCCAAAGTCGGACACCAACTGACTCAGCTACCCAGGCACCCTGAGAATTATTCTTAATAAATGTGTAAAGGCTGCTTTTCTGTGTTATCAAGAAAAGTTATCCACCAGGAAGTGCTGACTGATTCCTCTTGTGAATGCTTTTCCCCCAGTTACAGACCTTCCTTACATGGTATTATTATTCCTGCCATGATTCTCTGGTTATCATGTATTTCATGGATTGCCACAAAACAAATGTCCAATAAAACCCTGTCTCCGGATAACCCCAGACCTAACTTTTGACTCTCAGACCATAGAAAAATATTCTCTGACTTTGAAGCCTTTGCTAATTCACATGACTTTTTAAAACAAAAGGACAAGAAGTAGGTGTGTTTCCTTAATGCAGACACATAGGCAAATGCTTTTCTTTCTGCTTTACACAAAGATAGTAAAAGAATTTTCACATTCTTGGAAACCAACTGGAACTCTATGAACTGGTAGATGAAGTAAACTAAACTATATGTTCCAGATGTAACGGGAACAATTACACTCAATCAATGAAAAGTAAAGTCACCGTCCCCCCCCCCCCAACCCCGACAGAAAGAACTAAAAGTTATCAGGTCATTCTACATGAAAAGTCCATTTTGACATTTCTGTTGTACTAACAATCTGTTCTTGCTCTGGTGGCCTTGGAAGAATGAACGGCAATATTCATAACCTCTACTATTGGCTTTGCTAATTTTTTTGAAGGCCACTGGATATTTATTACCTTACAACTTTCACTCTTCTAATGGTCTTGTTTCTGTAACAAGTAATTAAAATCAATGGAGAAAAGTTCCAAAGAGTGACAGGATTATTAGGGAATTGCTGTGATTACTTCTTTATACACAGGTCATTTGAGTATTTGAATCATACTGAGATAACTATTCAGAGTCAGATTCTGTGCTTTATGTTTTTGGTAGATCAGAAAGACAGAGAACTTGGGTCCATCACTCTAGTCTGACATAGCAAGGAGGGGTGACAACTGATGTGTTCTTAGAGGAGTTATCAACTTCTTAAATCCACATTCTTATTCATTCCACTGACATACCAAAATAGCATTAGTTATCTCACTACATTTAACAAATAATAACACAGGATACCCTTCAATGTGGTGGCTAAGATTGGGTGATCTCAAGGAGAGGATGATATGTAGAGAGATGTTAGCATGGCACAGGGTGTCGGTGGTGGTGGGGGGCAAGTGTGCACCATTAATAGGAGAAGATGTCAAAAAAATGAAGCATAATAATAGTGCAACTTATCCTTGCTAAACGTACTGCAGTGTGCTATAATTAAATATGAAAACCTAAATTTATCTCTATGTTCGGTTGTCATTAATTTAACAGGGAGTGCACATGTTCTAATCTAATGGCTGATTTTTTTTTCTCCATGTGCAGCATATTAAAATGTATATTAGCCTCAAGGTGCATAAACACAAAATAATAGACCAAAGGTTTTGGCCTGTGGAGAAAAAAATCCATGCTCAAAGGCCGTCAAGTAGCTGTGATGCAGGAGAGACACTCACTTAGCCTCATTAAGCCAAAGCTCTCTTTTGCTTGTCTTTTGTTCTGCATGACAGCAGCCTCTTTGTTGTATAATAATTCATTCCAAGTTCGTTCCAAGCTACCGAAACTGGTGAACTGTGGCCATTTTAATGAGAAGTATTGGTGGTATGCATAATCTGGAAGCCACGTGGGCCAGACAATCACAGAGCACTGCAGCCAGCAAAATGAGATATTGTCGAAATCACAAATTTGTCAAGTTGTTTTTGGACAGGGTATTATAATAAGCACTAAAATATGCATCCTATTACTCTGCATCTGCCAGTCAAAGATCACTGTAATGAATGCGTGCTGCAGGGTAAAACCAGGCCGTTTTCCTAAGTAAAACAAACCACAGAGTACAGAAAAGAATTATGTGGGGTTCTTTTTTTTTGTTGTTTGTTTTTTGTTTTTGGCATTGCTTGACTTTTTTTTTTTTTTTAATCCTTTTGCACCAGGAGTCAGGTTCTCCTGGCATGATGTCCACTGCTAGCGGTGAATACACAGAGCCTGCTGGTGCCAGGGAGTTAATGTGAATACATTGCTTTTTAATAGGTGTGCTTACCAACTGAGAATACAAAACCTCAACCTCAAGGCTTAAATTGAGTCTAATGAAGAATTCCTTGGAGACAAAAGAAAAAAAGAAGAAGAAGAAAATCTCTCCCAATGATACTGAGCCTTATGTTTTATCCTTTCCTACTTCAAATGGCTTAGCCTTTGGGACTTGTTTTTGTTTTTTGTTTTTTCTTTTCTTGCTTTTTTATCTGTCAGTTGGATGGTTTGCTTTTTAGATTAACCTGAAGCTTTGACAAGAAATAGATGGGATGGTAACCTATCTTACTTCTATACCACTTTAAGAAAACTAATACAATAATGATGTGTAAAGGTGAGTCATTTCACCTGTCAATGAAAATGGTCCTTAGGGAGAGTGAACTTATAATTTATCATCTAAACCAGAACTCTTTTGAGAATGAAAGGGAGAAAGGGATATCAGAAATTACAGGCATAAAAACCAGGTCTGTCACAGGCAAACTGGCCTATGTGATTATCCCAATCATTGGTTCTTAGATTGGCAAATAAGAAAGAAACTCACCGTGACCCAAAGCAGGACAATACATTCTATTATTTTAGGCAGTCTGTATTAAGCATTTGGGTGGGTTTTGTTTGTTTGTTTGTTTGTTTTGTGGGTTTTTTTTGTTTTATTTGTGTTTTTTGTTTTTTGTTTTTGTTTTTGTTTTTGTTGTTGTTGTTGTTGTTGTTGTTGTTGTTTTGCCTTTAGTCAACAGACTCTCCATAAGGTCTGGCTAGAAGTATAATGATTGTGGAGGACAATCTCAGAATAGGGAGAACCCACTTCTCCATTCTTTTCTAGGTGCTCATTTAAATAAATCTTCTGAACCTTTGTTCACGCTGAGGGACAGAGAGATATAAAAGTGTGGTCCTTAAGGTGTTTATAATCAGGGCTGGGGGTGGAAAGATAGTTAGACAGTACCACAATGACTCAAACAAATAGGAACACATATAGTGTATGTTAACATGGGTATAAACTGGATGATCTTTTAGTTCAGAGAAGAGAAATATCCTATCTGACAGGGAAACATAAAACTTCTCGGAGTAGGTAATGACGCCTTGAAGAATTAGTAGAATTTCATTAGGCAGGGAGAATAGAGTCAGAAGAATTAATTGTATGTCATAAGCCAAGGTGTTGAGGTTGTGATAAGAAAGAGCAGGGCACATTTAGGGACCATTCTACTCAGAGATAATGTATGTGCAGAAGACTAACAAAAGTAAGATTGGGAAAATAGGCTCCAGTGGGATCACAAAGAGCCTCGAATGCCAGATGAAAGAATTCCTTACATTTGTTGATCAAGTAGTGTCCCTGAAGGCTCTGAATAGGAAAACGAGTTTTGGAAAGTAAACTGGCAGTGATACATAAGAGGGCTGGAGAGGGAGAAGGTGGGAAGAGAAAGTCTATAGTTACAGAGCAAGAGAGAGGTCCTAAAAGCTGAAACTAGGATACTGATATTTGAGTGGAGAAACAGGGCTGCTCAAATTGCTTTTACTCTTTCCTGAAATATTCCTACTGGAAGACTTATACATATTTCCCAAATTATAGTATATCTTCTCAGTGTCTTCCATGTCTTCAGCCCACCAGGTCATCCTGTTTTCATACTGAATTCTTCTGTGTATCGTCTCAGGCTCAATGACTGAAGAGCAGGTGAAAGTCCCAGAGCCCTACGTTGAGAATGTACAGGACCAAGAGCACGAGTCTATCTACATGACCTGGTATGGCCTGTGCCAGGCATTTGCTTTTGCCTTAATGTTTAAAAGTGTGATCACTCTGCAGGCATAACTATTTTATTCTATAGGTGCCGGTTTGAAAAGGAAGGTACGTGCAAGGCAAACCACAGCCCTGAGTTTGTCTCAGGAGATACAAGCTGGAAGCTCTGCCCACAGTCAAATCATGGAAGTCTGAAAGTGTAACAAGTGTCCTGGGATGTAATGTCTAGAGTCTTGAGGCTGTGATGCATGACAAGTGAAGCTCTTCAGTGCCAGAGGTCTCTGTCTCTGGGGCACTGGTACAACCCTCCATTGCTCGAGTGTCTTCTGTTTGCGGGGAGCGGGGGGTGTATATGTATATGTGTTCTCCTCTGGGACATTTGTTTTGAACTCTGGTCATCAAACTCAGCTTTTCCCTGGTGAGAGCTCCATACTATACAAAAAAACCTCCACATTTGCCTGCAGTTTGTGTAACTTAAGACAGATCTGCTGTACGGTAACCAGAATGCTTTCACTTACCTCTTAATTTCATTAGCTTTCCATCCACTGGTCAAAATTCTGGTTTTATTTTTCAACTCCAATGATGAATACTAAGAACTATTTTACTTATAGTTCTGTCTCTATTTTGTAGGGAATAAGGTGAGGTGTTTTGAATTTTTTTCTTTAAAGATCTCAGTAATATTTATCTTTTAAATGGAATCTTCAAATATACCAGGGCAATCTTATGGCTTACTACCTGTTGGGAGATATCTCCTATGAAATCTCTGGAATTACCTGGTTTTAATTAAAATGAAACGTCACAATAATGTCACTCCACATTCTGATGTCACAACAAAAGGCGCTGAACTCCCGTTAAATAAGCAGAACACTTGGCAAAAAAACTTCTAATGATCCTTCTGAACACATGGACTCCCTCAGAGTGCAGTGTTTTTATCTCCTTTGTGTTCTCCCTGTATATTCTCCCTTGTAGCATAGCTATTGAGTCTCACCTTTCAGCTAAATTACAAATTCTTAATCGATAACACCTGCATTACTCTAAGTTCACAGCACCAAGTCTTTCATGGGCTTTGGGCTCAAGAGATTATTAGTGAAATGGAAAGATAAATCTAAATGTTTCACACTCTTCAGAGTTCATCTCTATTTAGATACCAGATATGCAGCTGTACTAACAGAGGATGACAAAAAATAGCAATCTTTTGAAAATTAGTATTTCACCCTAAGTTAATGTTGCACGAACAATTAGAATGCTTTACCTGGACCAAACAAAAAGCCCATATTGGTGGCAATCTGACATTGGTTCTAATTGTATTTCACCTGCAAAACAGAGATCACATTTCTCCAACCTCAGCAGCATCATCCTAGTGTATGGCAGCATTATCTTGCAACTAGATGTCTACAACAGCCCGTACCAGTTAATAATTTGGGAGCCCCATACAAAATAAAAATGTAAGGCCCCTTGTTTAAAAATTATTAACAACTTCAAGATGGAGTCAGCAGAGCATTAAACCAAGAGCAGAACACTTCTGGAGAAGGGAGTCTTGTGAGACTTCACAGGTCACGCACCTGTGAAGCCGGGCCAGCTAAGAAACTCTTAATGATCTCTCTGGTTTTGATTTTGCACATTTCATGTCTGTTTCCACATAGCAGCATAATGATATATATAAAATGAAATTTGGATAATATCATTGTTTCTATGCAAAACCATTTGACAGCTTCCCTTTGCATGTTTAATATAATCCAAATTCTTTATCATGGCCCATAAGCTCTACATGATGTGGACACTGTCAACCTCTCTAATGTTTTAGCCTTTTTTTCTAACTTTGGCCATATAGGCCTTCTTTCAGTTTATTGAACACATTCACAGATTCTGTTCTCTCTCAGTAGAATGCTGTTCCTGGCTTCTTCCCATGCTTCAGATCTCATTTCAAATGTCACTCCCTCGGAGAACCTTTCCCCGATACCCAAACTAAAGTAGCTACACATTCCACCTTATTATCCTAAGCACACCTTTTTCTCCATCAGGATAGTTATCATAAACTGTAACTTAAAAAAAAATTAAGTTTCTTTCCATTGTCACCTCTAAGAACCCAGTCTATCTTATTCCCTACAGTGTAGCAAGGTTTAGCATAGTGCCCAGCTTACAATAGGTGCTTAATGATAGACATTTGTTGAATGGTTGGATTTGTTGAATGAATGAATGAATGAATTAATGAATGAGTGAATGAAAGGGCCACTCAAATGCTCAATGACATTTTTCTCATTATTATTATTTTCATGAAATTAAGATATAATTTGCTTAGGCAACCAAAATACAACATTCTCACTTGGGAATTTTGGGGAGTTACTGGGCCCTGTTCTGTATGCATGACGAAGCTATTTTCTCAGGATAATGACTATTTATTAATATTTATTTCTCTTATACAAAACAGGACCCAAGAACTAAGTGCATTCCCACATCACCTGCTTTCATGACTTCTGTATGAGTTGAAATATAACAACTTTTTCTAGGGCCTTCTCTTTTCTATTTTCTATTCTATTTCAGAAGAATGAGCTATTAACTATTTTTCACTAGCCACCTTGTTCCTTGGCTTCAAATAGAACTAAGGCTATTTGTTTCTTCACAGAGATAGAGCAAATAATCCTAAAATTTGTATGGAACCAGAAAAGACCCCGAATAGCCAAAGCGATCTTGAAAAAGAAAACCAAAGCAGGAGACATCACAATCCCAGACTTCAAGCTATACTACAAAGCTGTAATCATCAAGACAGTATGGTACTGGCACAAGAGCAGACACTCAGATCACTGGAACAGAATAGAGAACCAAGAAATGGACCCACAAACGTATGGCCAACTAATCTTTGACAAAGCAGGAAAGAATATCCAATGGAATAAAGACAGTCTCTTCAGCAAGTGGTGCTGGGAAAACTAGACAGCTACATGCAGAAGAATGAACCTGGACCACTTTCTTACACCATACACAAAAATAAACTCAAAATGGATGAAAGACCTAAATGTAAGACAGGAAGCCATCAAAATCCTCGAGGAGAAAGCAGGCAAAAACTTCTTTGATCTTGGCCGCACCAACTTCTTACTCAACACGTCTCTGGAGGCAAGGGAAACAAAAGCAAAAATGAACTACTGGGACCTCATCAAAATAAAAAGCTTCTGCACAGCGAAAGAAACAATCAGCAAAACTAAAAGGCAGCTGACAGAATGGGAGAAGGTATTTGCAAACGACATATCAGATAAAGGGCTCGTATCCAAAATCTATAAAGTACTTATCAAACTCAACACCCAAAAAACAAATAATCCAGTGAAGCAATGGGCAAAAGACATGAATGGACACTTCTCTAAAGAAGACATCCAGATGGCCAACTGACACATAAAAAAAAAGGTTCAACATCACTCATCATCAGGGAAACACAAATCCAAACCACAATGAGATACCACCTTACTCCTGTCAGAATAGCTAACATTAACAACTCAGGCAACAACAGATGTTGGCGAGGATGCAGAGAAAGAGGATCTCTTTTGCACTGCTGGTGGGAATGCAAGCTGGTGCAGCCACTCTGGAAAACAGTATGGAGGTTCCTCAAAAAACTAAAAATAGAACTACCCTAGGACCCAGCAATTGCAGTACTAGACATTTATCCATGGGATACAGGTGTGCTGTTTCGAAGGGACACATGCATCCCAATGTTTATAGCAGCACTATCAGCAATATCCAAAGTATGGAAAGAGCCCAAATGTCCATTGATGGGTGAATGGATAAAGAAGATGTGGTACATATATACAATGGAGTACTACTCGGCAATCAAAAAGAATGAAATCTTGCCATTTGCAACTACATGGATGGAACTAGAGGGTATTATGCTAAGTGAAATTAGTCAGTCAGAGAAAGACAAATATCACATGACTTCACTCATATGAGGACTTTAAGAGACAAAACAGATGAACATAAGGGAAGGGAAACAAAAGTAATATAAAAACAGGAAGGGGGACAAAACATAAGAGATTCTTAAATATGGAGAACAAATCGAGGGTTACTGGAGGGGTTGTGGGAGGAGGAATGGACTAAATGGGTAACGGGCATTAAGGAATCTACTCCTGAAATCATTGTTGCACTATATGCTAACTAATTTGGATGTAAATTAAAAAAATAAAATAAAACAAAAATACTGAAAAAAAAAGAACTAAGGCTATTCATAAGAAACTACACACAAAGTATATTGCATCTTCCTGGGATTCTAGTACATTATTATGACAAATGTTTTTCATAGCAATATTCATTGTATTATGTTCAACTATTTTTGTTGTTGGTCTGGAAACACTAGAAGTATAATTACTAGCTTTGATAAAGTAATAAAGTCAATGGAATAAAACTATATTAGGATTAAGGCCTTTTGTTATAAGATAAGCAGCAAAGCTAAGTCAGTACAAATAAGGAAAATTAATACTGATATCAAACCCAGCTATCTTATGCTCAAAATAAAAACTCAATACATTCTTATAATATTCTTCTATGAAATGTATCCCTTTTATAACTTGAACACTACTGCAAATATTAAAATACTTTAAATATATTTTTATAACACCTTACTTCATTTAGGAGCTTTTTATTATATATATATATATATATATATATATACACACACACACATATATATACATATATAGTGTACATATAATTATTATTATTATACACACACACATATATAGTGTATTTTATATACCTATATATATACACACACATATATATACACATATATAGGTAAATAAAATAATTTTGATTCTCGATAATAGCTCTCTGAAATCAGCAGAGGAAGATTTAATTACCTACACTCCCTAGATGAGAAAACTGAGGCTCAGAAACATTATCTGTGACCATGCGAGCATCTAATAGTAGAGTCAGAAGTCAGATCTTCAGATTCCTGTTCTTTCTATTTTACTGTTTTACGTGTAACAAACACTAGAGATATAAAATGCATTTTAGATTAAAAACATTCTAGCAAACATATTATACTATTCCATGAAAGAACTTAATAGCAAAAAGTTAATTCATTAAAAAGCTTTATAATAGTACATTATCTGATTTTGTCCAGTAGTATTTACTAAGCCCTCTTCAGCCTTTCACTATCAAAAAGAAGTGATTAAATTAACATTATAGTTACTTAAAAACGTTTTCTAGACCAATTTAATTTTATGCATATAGTATTAATTATCATGACCTCTTGGTTTCCCATCAAAATGCAGTTGAGATAAAACTCCTTCTGCTAACTTTGGAAAGCACTTGCTATATAGGGAGCATTTTAAACACTTCAGGTGGAAAAATACACTATGCGATTTCGGCCAAAAGTTCCAGGGATGTGACTGATTTATTTCCTGGCCTAAACCATCTCCAAATGAGATTTAAGAGTTTAAAAGCGGGGAGTGAATGTATGGTTGGGTTACATTACATTCAGAAGAATGAGATTTTTCAAGGTCAGCGTCAGTATCAAATTTAGGTGTAAAGTGCAAAGGTAGGAAGTTTGAATGAGGTTTCCACTTTGTTAGGTGATGACTGACTCACAAATAAGTATACATACACACATGTCGATGCACACTTAATTTATTGTCTATTAATATATCTATTCAATGATGGTGTGATACCACATGTACACACACAGACACCTATATTTAATAGGTATCTATACATTATATAATACATAAGCCCATAGGCACACATATGAGATATTGACATATATATTATGTATTAATATATGTAACTATCTATATGGTCTTAACACTATCTTTTTTGCCATGATAGTACTCTCTCAGGTATAGCATGTCTGAGAAATAGGTACTTTTTCAACTTTATATTTTGGGGGTTTTTGTTATTTTCCCACTGATAAAACAGAATTTTAAATATAACTTGTCTTATATTCATCTGTCCTCAATTTGAGTGCTTCCTAGTTCATTAAATTTAGAAACCCCTTCTCATTGCCCCTCTGCCATGTACTTAATAATCTGTAAAACACTTAAAAACACTAGAGGAGTCCATTTTTTTTAGAGAAACCCAATGGAGAAGCCTTCTGAAATGTGAGAAAATCTGTTGTAATAAGTCATTTATTTATTTGTGCTTTAAACCACTTATTTCCATACAGTAGAGGTACTCTTGCTGAGGAAACCTGAAGTGTGCTCTGTAGCTTCATCTGATGATAGCTGATAACAACCCTAATTTTTCATTTTCTGGGGGTTTTGCACTTCTGTTGTAATAAAACTATTTTAGAGACTAATGAGAAGAACTGCTATCCAGAACAGGATTTACATTCAGATATGGGAAAAGAGGATAATAGCTACACTACATCCACACTCCTCTCCTATTACTCTTACATCCATGGACAATATGGTGATGTAGAATGACATGTGAGTTTAGACCTGGCTGTATGTTGCAAGACATGGTGAGGACAGTATTAAGAGCATCTGTCTAGGTAATTTACACAGAAGGTAGCCTTGTGGTAGGTAAGTCAGTGCTTTGCCTGTGCCATTGAAGAACAGGAGCAAGCCCGAGTTGTATTAGACTCAGCTTTTCTCAAGACCTGCTAAGGGAGTGGGGAGTTAGCAGCAGCTGGTTATCTTCTCTTCGGGGGAATGCTTGTCTGGCTTGAAGAGTTGAACACACAGACTTGGGCTGGGTACTATTAAATATGTGGGAGGTGTATTAATACTGGGGACATATTTTTCTGTTTGATGTCACTACTGTACTATTCATGCTTCCTGAAAGCAAAGGCTTTTCACATTTCACATTTCCATGTGTTGTCGTATGTCTGACCTTGGAATCTTCATTTTCATAGTTCATATTCATAGTTATTTTCTGCTATCAAACTTTATAACCTGTTGTTCTCTGGATCCTGTATGAAGCCTGAGCTTTTCTGCTTTGGGGTCCAAATATTCTCTTTGAATTTTCACCTGAGTCATTAAAAAAGAAACATTATCTGCCCCTTCCATGATTTGTCTTTGGGTAGGAGGCCCCAAATTGCATTGGTTGTTTTTATTATCCTAATACACTGAAAACCTGATTTTACTCTAATTTGTTCTTCACTTTCATCCCAGCTCTAGGTCTGTTGATAATACTGCTTTCTAAATTGTGCCTATTAAATGTCTTATTTGGCACTATTATTTCACAGATTCATATCTTACATCTGCCCAGGTTTCATTCCATTCCTTCTTTCTTATTTGTAACCTCTTTAGATTCTTTTGTGGGAGCTATCTTTTACCAAGAAGTAAAAGGATCTCCTAAATTATAACCATCTGCACATTTCCTTAATGTCCTTTTGACCTCACTTTCCAATGATATCACTAAAATAAGACATATGTGGTGCTACTTGCATGGAGATTTTACTGATTTTATATATTCCAGAACTGCTCAAACTTTAACATATGTATCAGTCCCCTGGAAATCTTGTTGAAATGCAGAAAGTAACTCAACAGATGTGGGGTTGGACCTGAGATTGTGCACTTCACACAAGCTGTAGGGGATGCTAATGTTGCCGATTCAGATAACCATGCTTCAAGTAGCATTTATCTAGACAATTCCAGTTCATGCAGATGACACACGTAACCTAATTGGTTTCAAATAAAGTTTTAAGAAAAATGTCCATGTTTTCATATATGGAAATGTTGTGAAATGGCGGTTATTTGAAATGAATGAATTTCTTTGACTTTGGATTAGGGAAAGGATCTCACTTCTAAATATGACCTAAGAGAGGGGCGCCTGGGTGGCGCAGTCGGTTAAGCGTCCGACTTCAGCCAGGTCACGATCTCGCGGTCCGTGAGTTCGAGCCCCGCGTCAGGCTCTGGGCTGATGGCTCGGAGCCTGGAGCCTGTTTCCGATTCTGTGTCTCCCTCTCTCTCTGCCCCTCCCCCGTTCATGCTCTGTCTCTCTCTGTCCCAAAAATAAATAAAAACGTGGAAAAAAAATTAAAAAAAAAATAAATAAATATGACCTAAGAGAGAGATTATAACTTGGTTTTCCCTTCTTCAGACTCCAGGATTCTTTCTTGGGTAAGAAAAATGCTTAATGATTCTTTTCAAATCCTTTTTGGTAGCAATCTATATTACCTAGTGTTTGCTCACATTCAAACACATGTCACCTTCTGCCCACTCATACACCTTCAGAGACCCCTTTTCAGTGTATTGCCATCATCTTGCCTTTTTGCTTATTGGGAAGACTTATCTACTTATGTGGACTTTTATTCCTCAAAGAAGATAGGTTTTATTACTGACCCCTGAGTAACACAAAGGCCTGGTTATCCCTATCTGCAGTTTTCTATTATTAAGTGAGTTCTCTCTAGAGGACAACAAAGTCCCTCTCATTTCCATGGTGACTGAAGAAGCAATGATTATAAAGAGTCAGCCATGGCATATGAGACAGAAAAAAGGAGGCTTGGAATTTCTCTAGACTCAGGAAATACGTATTCCACGGCACAGGATGGAGTAACACTTCTGAAATATTTCACTTTCTGTGAAAACTGCCCACACCTCTTGATGGATATATTTTCAAGTTGTACAAGCATTCCCATACCTGTAATATGTGTATAAGCTCTCCTTTACTTTTGACACTTTTATTCACCCTTAATGGTACATGGAGCTAAAAGTGATATATTTTCTAGACATGGCTTGATTTCAGGTGATGTATATCTGCAACCGGAGAATAAGATTCTTTACAATGAGCAGGGTTGAATAGGTGCTTCTATAATAATCAGACATCACGTATTTGGACTTGACTGCTCAGGGTAACCATATACATTCTTATTGAAGTCCCGGGTGCTTAAAAATGTTTTACTTCATCCTGAAGTTAACAAAAATGACCCTGAAAAGTACACTGATAGCAAGCAGTATTGCACCAATTATACCCTTCACTGCATTTGATTGTAGGGTTTTCTCTTTATTAGCTTAAAAGTGAGCAATACCAAGTCCAATTCCCCAGGGCCTTTTCTGCTCCTACAAATCATGTCAAGTTGCTCACAACCCCTGAATTCATTGCTCTGATTTAGAGATGGCAGTGCATAGGATGAGAATTTAAAAACAACAGCAGAAAACATTTAAGACTTCAAATTGTACAAATCTGCAATTGCAGAGAGTTTTATATGTAGGCGAATGCTCTTTCTATGTGGATTCTTCATGTTCCTCATTTACTGCAGGTGATTTGTAGAGAGTTACACCTCTGGTAATGGCAGAGTACCTTGCTTTGGACTTCTCCTGCAGACAACTCAGCACACACACAGATAAAACCCATCCGAAGGCGCTAAAGAACTGCAGGAGAGTTGACACTTTGAAGAAGGGAAAGATACCATCCTTTTTGTCTGACAACAGGCCCAGGTGGTGCCAAGCAGGGAGGTTAAAATTCAGAGAGAAATGCAGTCTTACTGGTTGAGAAATCAGAGTTTAGCGCCATCAAAGCATCTACAAACTGGGGGGAATATCTAGGAAAGGGTAAAACTACAGTGAAAGAGAATCGGATTCAGCATAGGTACTTGATTCAAATCGCTGGCTGACTTCTGAGCTATGCTGGTGTTTGGCAAATTCCAAGCAGCCCAGATGAGGCCGAAATGTCTGAAAAGATATTTCAGTTGCTGCTAAGTGCAGAGAGGATAGAGGTTGAGGGTTTGTACTCAGAGAAGTTAACTGTTTGTTAAAACAAACAAAAATCAGTACTCTTAGGTAGCAGAGAATAGAGTCCAGAATCTTGCTACCAGGTATTACTCACACAGGTGAGATACAATAAAAAAATTACCAGACATATGAAAAAGCAGGAAATTGTGATGATTCACAAGAGAAAGAGCAATCAATAGAGATCAATCCTGAGATGGTCCAGACATTGGAACTAGAGGTCATAGATTTTAAGGCAGCTATGCTCAGGATAGAAGGAAAAATACAGCTGATAATGAATGATAAGAAACCTTGCAAGAAAGAAAGTTTTAAAAGTGAACCAGAAATTCTAGAAGTGTAAATGTGATTAGCTGATATAAAAAATTCCAAGTAGGCTTAATAGCACAACGAAGATGGTATAAGAAGAAAGATTCACTGACCTTGAAGAGAGATGAATAGAAATCTGAAAAATAAACAATCAAAAAAAAAAAAAAAGTAAAAGAGTCTCAGAGACCTGTGGAACAATATCAAAAAGTCTTACATTCATTTAATTGAGTTCCCAGTAAAGAGAAAAGAAAGAAAGGATCACCCACGACAATTAAAGAAAAATTAACTATTGTCCACAGCTGGTAAGATATATACATTTACAGATTCAAAAAAGCCCAAGAAGCTTAAGCTGAATAAAAACTATAGGTGAATTTTGAAGGTTCATAATATTTTAATATTATGTAGAGGGCAAGAAGAGGAAAAGATTTGGGATTCTAAATTTGTAATATGTTTAGAGAAAACTATAGCAAAAGGGATACGGAAACATGTGAAAATAACAAAAATGAGTTTGAAATGCATTGTCTTCCTTTTAAATCTATGGTTAGAATGTTGAACAGAAGCATTACAGAATGAACTCATCTTTTAGATAATTAAACAGAAATAATATTATTCGGTTGCTATCCCACTTCAATAAATTCTAAGATTTCCTTTCATTTTCTTCCTCCCTCCCCCTTGCCCTGCCTTTTACCCTGGAGGAAGGCAAAGGATACAATTTCTAACTGGTACCATTAGATGGAGAAGAAATGACCTTTCATGATTTAGGTCAAGAGTTATTGTGATAACCAATAATTTAATATTCATAATGTTGCATATTCAACTCACTTCACCACAATTACTAAACGGTAGGGTGATGGGCTTTCGAAGATGATTTAGAACAATTTCTATTTAAAAGATATGAAATTAGGGGCTCCTAGGTGGCTCAGTCGGTTGAGTTGACCACTTCGGCTCAGGTCACGATCTCATGTTTTGTGGGTTCGAGCTCTGTGCTGGCTCTTTGCTGACAGCTCACAGCCTGGAGCCTGCTTTGGATTCTGTGTCTTCCTCTCTCTCTGCCCCTCCCCCACTTGCACTATCTCTCTCTCTCTCAAAAATAAATAAATATTTAAAAAAGATATGAAATTAAACAGAACTTATTTTACAAAAATAAAGAAAAAAAATAAAGAAAAAATAAAATAAAGAAAATAAAGGCAATAAAGAAAAAATAACAATTTTTCTCCTTTATCCATTCAAAATACTAGAATAGGGTGACTGGGAAGTCACACTGGTGATGTAAGATAGAAGGTTCTCTCTAAGCTACTCATCATAGAATGTTAGTTATACATACTCAACCAAACTAACACTCTGTATCTTCTCTGTAATATTGATAAGAGAGTTAAAAATGGATGCCTCTTTAATACACTACCTGACAAATGTGAGATTAGAGTCTGGCAGAACTTTGAAGGCTAAGTATTGGGGTGTATAATTCTGAGAGATAAGCTCTTTAACTAGAATAGAAAGACTGTGAGATTTACCCCTTCCTGTAAGGCCCCTTCTCTTCCTAAAGTTTAAACTCAATTATGATTTCATTGGTACTTGAATTTTCCCTTATTGTTACACACTGAATATGTGAAATTCAAAGAGAACACGTCAGCCTTACACATAGAATCAGTAAGAGCTGGAACAGTACCACCCAAATTGTTCACTGTATCCACAAGAGACTATAGTATTACTAGGATTCAGTAATGTGATATCTGAATAAAAGCCTTACTTTAATTACTGCTTTCATTTTTTTTTCAAAGCCCAGTTCCTAACAAATTTTGAAAACAGAAATTTGGACCTGGTCACTGTTTGTTTTCCAGTTAATTCTTCAAATAGCTTCAGGATAGCTTTAGTTAATTTGGCAAAATGCCCTCAAGAGTAAATTAGCATGTTTAACAACTTGGCCAATCTCTCCCTCACCCCCACCCCAAGCAAAGCATGCTTAATTTCAAGCAGGCATTTTAACATATAGTGGTCTAAATTCCATCCTGTGTTCAAATCTTGAATTGGCTGATTTGGAAGCAGGCAGACTTCCTTCAGTATCTCACACAATTTAGAAACAACAGCAGATTAGTGATTAAATTGGCTGAACAACTTCTGGCTCATATCAATTAATTTCTCTAAGGATTTTTCCTTAAATAAAGCATCTTTTCTACACAGCTGCAGGGAATGTCTCAAACAGCTAGACTATATAATACACCACTATCTTTGAATACTTTCATTTTTAATGTTAAAAGCTCTGTCACAGAAAACAGCCTGGAAACTTGTGGGGGCAACCCACCATTACTCTACCACATTAATACTAGTATAAGAAATACAAGTGTCAATGTTGCAACAAATTAAGATTCTTTATAAAGAAGAACTCTCACCTTCTGAAAGTACCTACAATCATGAAGGATCTGAGGGCCAATAAAGAACAGCCAAGACAGAACAGCCAAGAAAGAACAATATATTTGGAATCTATAAAAGGTATCCTCCTTCATTTTTAATTCAGCATAAAGTCTACACCACGTGAAAAGTGATTTTCCAAACGGAAAGAAAATAACTAAACATTCACAGCCACACACTGAGTCTGGTGAACAATATCAGAAGCAAATCGGATAACCCTATTTTGAAAACAGGGGTGAAAGGACAAAATTATGATACTCACTTGCTTCTGGTACATAGAGTTCACTTCTTAAGAAAAACTGGCAGATTACAAAGCCGTATGGTAAAACTAAGGCTTCATTGAAATGGGAAAAAGTTCACTTTCCGATGAGAGTTTCCTTAAGGTGACTGGTGGCTTACCTGTATTGTACCCTTAACTTTCAGCAGCTGCTCAACCCAGTTACCTGCTCCTTCCAAACTTCCTTCTTTTCTCAATTCAAAGGTACCGGAAATTACCTTCCAGGAATTACATTTTGTGTTGAAAGGTCTCCAGAAAAAAGCAAGAATCCAGATATTTGCCATATGGGCCAAAACTTGTGCTTCAAAGTTAAAAAAAAATCAGAATTTAATACAGGTACACGAATATTAAATACTGTATTATTTGAGCATTTTGGAAAATTTCCTTGTATTTTATTTTTAGTAGTTTTTTTTTTTTTCAACGTTTATTTATTTTTGGGACAGAGAGAGACAGAGCATGAACGGGGGAGGGGCAGAGAGAGAGGGAGACACAGAATCGGAAACAGCCTCCAGGCTCTGAGCCATCAGCCCAGAGCCCGACGCGGGGCTCGAACTCCCGGACTGCGAGATCGTGACCTGGCTGAAGTCGGACGCTTAACCGACTGCGCCAGGGGCTCGAACTCCCGGACTGCGAGATCGTGACCTGGCTGAAGTCGGACGCTTAACCGACTGCGCCACCCAGGCGCCCCTATTTTTAGTAGTTTTTATTACCACAAATGTTTTCAATCACTTTATAGGGTATATGAATGCTAAATTGGGAAATGGGAAATGTTTCTGATAGCAAAAGTTTGGATTTATAAAAATAGGGAATTATGCTTTAGATGATGCTATTTATGAATAGATTTATATATCAAGGTCTTACAGTGGAAAATCTTTTTTTTTTTAATTTCAGAAAACATGCAATGGAAAGTCTATTTTTAACAAAAGTTTTAGTGCAGATTAAAAGTTCAAATAATTTTGGTCACAGGAAGAACAAAATATATACTTCTGTGTATTGCTTGATATTTATATACTCCCTGGGTTTATTTAGTATCCTAGTATTTGACTAAAAAAATTAAAGTACCTATCACTCCATTTCCTGTAAGTTACCACTTCTTGACATTGCACAATTCTTGGACATAATTACTTTGAGCCTCTAGAATATGATCAGCAAGCAACTAATGAAAGATTCCTGGTAGTAGATAGAATGAGACAATGACTACATAACTGAGATAAAATTATATCCACAGGGAATATGGTGTTCTCTCTATTCCATAAAAGTCTACAGTAAAAGCTCACTAATTTGGATGAATTATGTGAAGAGTTCTTTTGAATTGGTGAAAAGTCTGAATTACAGATTCTTAGGAAAGAAACCCATTTTCAGGTACATCCATTGGAAGGAATCGCTAACAAATGCTTTTTTAAAATAGCACATTCAATTGTTGCTTTTTATATGAATTTCAATAGCATACTTGAAAGCTGTTAATTATCTTAAGTAGGTTAAACAGTTTCTTGAAATGTGGATCTACTAATAATTTGTTTAGCAAAGCAGGCCCTTTAATGTTAAGGTATAAAGGTATATTATAGCTTCTAATGACTAAACATCCTGCATTTTAAATAAGCTATACCTAAAATTTACAAGTTTGTAGTTTTTCATTACTAGTCTCTAGAAAAATTCTAGGCCTTTGTTTCTTTTCTTTCTTTCTTTCTTTCTTTCTTTCTTTCTTTCTTCCTCTCATTCAATTTTCATAAATATATTACTTTAATTAAATATGACCAGATCCTGACAGAGTAATGTTTTCAAGTTTGGATGACAGGTTTCTATAGTACATGTCATATATTCAGTTTCTAGTCATAAATCTGAGGAACTCTGAGAGTATGAACTCTTTTTATAAGTATGGTATTTTCCAAACAGCAAGTAAAGCTTTTCCTAGGGAAATAAGAATATATTATGAGTCTTAGCTAATATCTATCTAGCTCTGTGACAATCTTCTCCACAGTATCCAACAGGCTATACCAGTCAGCTGTCAAACGCCTTCCGGAAATCAAGGTACACGTCAGCAATTCCTCACACTTTTGAGAGGGATGTAGAATGGTTTGGGTTTGGGTTCTGATTTACCATTATCTGGGTCCAAATCCCAGCTCAACGATCTACTAGCCTTTCCTGGTTTCTCACCTGTAAAGTAGGGTTATCAGTAGACTTCACAGGTTGCTCTAAGGGTTACATGAAATAACTTAGCTCAGTAGGTGGTATTTAGTAAGAGCCAAGAGAAAGTTAACAATTGTTACCTGTTACTTAGAAATACATCAGAATGAAATTAGGTATGTTTGGCATGAATTGCTCAGATCGAGTTTTCATTTCCCTCCTTACCTGTTCATGCACATTGGTTCAGACAAACAAATCCTGCTTCCAAAGGAACACTGTTTACTTTTCTGTTTTTACAATAATATATATATATATATATATATATATATATATATATGTATATATATACACACACACACACACACACACACACACATATATATATATATATAATTATGAGTTTAATATTCAACTCTGACATTCAGAAGTTTTCACAAGTCACACTTCTCTTTGGTAAAATCAATGCATTTTCAAGGTTTTGCCATTTCCGCTGTGTGTGATGGTTTCTCAGAGATGACCAGTAGCTGTATTTTGATCGCATTTCTCAGGATGCCATTTGTCTGGGACTGGAGACTTGAATTTGAAGTGGCTAAGTACCACCTGACTAAACTAATTTACAAAGAGCTAAAGCTTCAATTCTCATGTAGTGATTTTGGTTTTCTCTGTCCAGATTGAGATTATTCATTTTAGTGGAGAAAATGGAAACAAAAGAGAAGTTGAGTAGCTCTGCCAACTTTGTTGTCACCTGTAAACATGTTAAAATTGCAAATTAACTTTTGTAAGAAATGGTCTAATTACCACAACTTTCATTTGGCAGCTCTAAAGAGTCAATATTTACTGATGAGATCGATATCATCCATAATTTACTGTTCTTTCCAACTCGAAATGTGTACATATTGGCATCTTCCTTACATTCTATGTCAGATGAAGCATCCACTTCTTTCCAAGGCAACACATTTGGGAGAAAATGCCCTTAATATAAAGATGTGCTTCCAGATGCCTGTAGTAGTGATCAGATATATACCTTTTTTTTTTTTTTATGAATTGGGTTGTCTTTTTTTTTTTTAATGTTTATTTATTTATTTATGAGAGAGAGAACACATGGAGGGTAGGGGCAGAAAGACAGAGGAAGACACAGAATCTGAAGCAGGCTCCAGGCTCTGAGCTATCAGCACAGAGCTTGATGCAGGGCTCAAACTCACAAACTGTGAGATTATGACCTGAGCTGAAGTTGGAGGCTTAACTGGCTAAGCCACCCAGGTGCCCCATTGATGATTTGGGTTAAGTCTTGAAATACTGCCACACTTTCCTCTTCTAATACACTATTCTCAACTTACAGCAATTAATTACCACTCAGGTTATATTGCTTAAACCCATATTCTAAACATATTTGGCATAACAAATGAAAACTTCAAAATACATTCTGATGTTGACTGGTGGTATAATTCTTGTTTGCACAATTGTGTTCTGCCTTGGATGGTCGTCTGACTTTATATACTCACTACACTGAACTCTCCTCTAAGACAATGTTGGGGCTCTCCACGCCACACCCAACCCCTGCCACTTCCTTACCTCATCCTACCATAGCTCTGGCATTTTACATTTGTGACACTCAATAAAAACTAAAGAGTGAATAAAATTGAGGGGCGCCTGGGTGGCGCAGTCGGTTAAGCGTCCGACTTCAGCCAGGTCACGATCTCGCGGTCCGGGAGTTCGAGCCCCGCGTCGGGCTCTGGGCTGATGGCTCAGAGCCTGGAGCCTGTTTCCGATTCTGTGTCTCCCTCTCTCTCTGCCCCTCCCCCGTTCATGCTCTGTCTCTCTCTGTCTCAAAAATAAATAAACGTTAAAAAAAATTTTTTTTTAAATAAAAAAAAAAAGAGTGAATAAAATTGAAATCACTTTTCTGGACATTTTTCTTTGGCTCAAGAATGTGAGGCCAGGAATGCTCCAGGAACTTCCAGAAAGAAACATACAGGAGTACATACAGGAAATATACAAGCATTGTAAGCTGGGGGAGGGTCCCCACATACAGAGCTAGGGTACTTTCAGATACCACTTGTAGGTTTGCTTTTGGTTCTATACAGACCCTCAAACACCAAAGCTTGCATAAGGACTGTTTGAATGGAAGCTTTGGATAATAATGAAGATGCTCTAACATCCTTGGTAGGTATATCTAGGGATTTGCTTGCCATTAAGTACAAATCAGTCATTGCCTGGTACCCTGGACAGTAATGGCCACTAGAAGCCAATAGATCACTTAACATAGAAGAATCTAGAGTTGATTCAAATACCTAGCTTCTGCATAGATGTCTGCTTTTATATGAAATTGAGGTGACTTAAGAGAGGAAGAAAGCATCAAAAGTTTGGCTGGGCACAGAGCCAGACATCCACACACATCTAGACAGACACTGCAGCTGCTAAAGGGGAGGCCCAACGCCGGGGAGAACAAAGCAGTCTGCGGGAGACCAATGGAGACCTTGGGATCCAGGCTTCTCCCCATGCTCTTCTCCATTACTCTCTGGCTCTCTTTATCTCAAACACTTTCAAAGACATAAATCAGCAGACCAGAAGGAATGAGCTCATTAAGGCAATTGGTGGGGGAAATTTATGCATATAAATAAATACATGAATTCATAACCCAAACTGGATTTGTTGTATAGGCGCTAAAAGTCAAGTAATCCAAACTAAAGGGATGGAACAGAAGGAAGAAGAGATGAGCCCATGACCTTTGTCAGTAAACAGAGAGTGCTGTATGTGGTGAGGATCAGCTCAGTTGCCAGTATAGCAATGCATCTAACACTCTTTTTTAAATTTTTTTTTTTCAACGTTTATTTATTTTTGGGACAGAGAGAGAGAGAGCATGAATGGGGGAGGGGCAGAGAGAGAGGGAGACACAGAATCGGAAACAGGCTCCAGGCTCTGAGCCATCAGCCCAGAGCCCGACGCGGGGCTCGAACTCGCCGACCGCGAGATCGTGACCTGGCTGAAGCCGGACGCTTAACCGACTGCGCCACCCAGGCGCCCCTGCATCTAACACTCTTGATGCTGGTGGTGAAGGGCTTGAGGAAAGGGGATGATATGCTTGCAAAAACATTGATTTATCCTGAGTCCACTGAATACAAGTGAGCAAGCAGGTGTCATGTTATTCCTAGTACAATTGACTGCCACAGGTCATTGCAAGGGAGGTGGAAAGTTCAACATTCTTGCCCAAAGATTAATAGAATCTTAATCTGCTATCTGTCAACTCGGAATGAAATCTAAAGCCTTAGAACCAATGATCCTCTGCACCAGATAATAAGTGGAACCAGTGAAGTGTAGTAGGCAAATGTGCAAGTTTTGTGAACACACAGACCTGGGCTAGAATGTGGCCTCTGCTAGGATGGCTTACTAGCATGGGAACTTAAAAAACTTTCCTAACCTGCCTAAGTCTTACTTTTCTCAACAGGAAAAAGAAACAAATGATTCAAACCCTATATGAACTGTTGCAAGAATTAAAGCCTTCAAAACAGTATTATGCAACAGCCAGCTGAAAGTAGCTTGCTTTTATTATCATCATCTTAGTTATTAACTCTACATTTCTTTGGGCAAGTCAAGAACCGACCCTAACAGTTCTCTCTGTTTTACAAGATGAGCACACACATCATTGAATGGTAGAAGCAGAACTCAGCCTGGTTGTGCATTCAGTGGGTGCAGTTTAGGGATATCACGACCCCCCCGCCGCCCCGCCCCCGGGATACGAGACTGATCCCAATGCCAAGACATGGGATGATTCTGTAAGATAAAGTTCACTGGAACAAAGTAATTCTTGAAGTGGAAATGTATAAGAAAGCTTTTAAACTAAGCAATCATTTTTATGACCATGGCACAGAGTTAAATAATGAGGAGAAAGTAGATTCTGTGTCCCACAGAATTTGAAGCACCCTCATTGGCACAATTGTACGTGGATGATGTTATTTATCTTCATAGCCATTAGAGTCTGGTAAGGGCAGGAGAAGGGGATTCATATTTTATAAACTTCAGAGTATGTATATTAATGAGTAATAAGTGTTTCTTAGTCCGGTTAACAGGTTTTTACATTCTTCAAGTAAAAAAATACTTGAAATTCATTGTATTAAGTTCTGCTAAGCCTAGAAATGCTAAAAGAAGAGGGAAAGAAGTGATTTGGTACAGAGTTATAGATCTGATTTCAGTGTGTGGAAATTTATATATATTTGGTTTTTTGTGCTGATTCTGATAACCTGCCATAAAACTTTTGTTAATGCTAAGAGGAAAGACATAGCTAATGCTATAAATTCACTTAGATATCTCTGCCTTACATATTTTGGTAGCAAATTAAATTTATCACTTCATTATCCCTTCCTGGCAGTTGGAAGTTGTAGACTTTAATGGAAGGTGCCAGGGTTGTTAATAGAATCTTCTCGTCACAGATGAAGGAAATGTAAAAGCAAAACTCACAAAGATTTGATGGGATTTATGCTAAAAGACAACAGCTCCCAAAAGCACAAAGAATGAAGCCTATGCCCTATCAGGGAATGGAATTATCTAGCAGATTCTGTAACTCTTTTACCACCATAAATAAAAATGTAGCAATTTTCACAAGTGATCACTTGGCCACAGCCATTGCCTATAGATTGGAATTAATGAGGACATTTACATAAAACTTATACTGTTTTCATCCCTCAAGACACAGTTCATCTGTCCCTTTCTAATTGCTCCTGATCCGCCAGGTTGAGATGGACACTTGTTCCTTTCTGTTTCTTTAACTCTGATATCATAACAGCAGTTATGTTGAGATAAGGTATAATTAAGTGGTTAAAGGCACAGTTTTGCAATAAACCGAATGGGGTTTGCATGCTGTTTCCAGTACAATAACTACAATAAATCTCATTAAGCCTCAGTTTCTACTTTTGTAAAATGGGGATATAAATATACATATACACATACACATATATACACACATACGTGTAAGTATAAATAATTATGTAAGTCATTAAAAAAGTTTAGTAATATTATTTTTTCAATTGACCTTCCCTCAATGATAAAGGGATCATCTCTATCTCAATCTCAATTATCTATTATCTATTATTTATCACAATGCCTGGGCACTTAACAGATACTCCTTATTTGATGAATGAATACATGTATATTTAAATGAATAAAATTCAAACTCAAAAGTTTTTGAGCTAGGCATAGATATGTAAAATGAATTCTAATTAGAACCAAAAATCAAATCTGTCACAAAAATTATGTGAATTTGGAAAAGACATGTGATATTTGTTTCCAGCCATAATTTTATAGAGATGCATCTTAGGTAAGCAGAAACTTGAAGGAGAAAAACACCAGAATCAAAACATAGTTTTAAACTCTTTACAAGTTTGCAACAGTAATGCCTCATAAAATGAACAAAATGTACCTAGTGAAAGGAAATTCAACCTCAAGAGTTTTGTCTTTATTTCTATGAATGTAAATTTGTTATCCAATAATAATAGAGCTATTGCAGGACAAAATGTCAATGAATATAATATATTAAAGCATTCCAAATGTATTTGACTTAAGATTTCCAGACAAATGCCCCACTGGGTTTGTTTGTGTAAGGGTGGGTAGGACAGTAGGGCAAAAGAGCCCAGCCCTGCATGTAACACCCTATCAGCAATCAATTTAAGGTTCTGTTCTGGGAGCTGTGGCCTCAGGCAAGGCTAGCTTTTGTTAACAGAGGCTGCAGGCACTGGCTGATCCTACAAAGCAAAGAGAATTGAAGTCCCACCAAAGGACCTAATCAAATTTTCCCTCTAAGAAGCAGCTTCTCATTTACATTGTGCTGCCTCATCCCTTACCTATGTCACTCCTCAAGAAGCCAGATGTTCCCCTTCTTCATTTCTAGGCTCCAGCCAGTCTCCCTGATGAGCAAGGCCTAAACTATTCCAATTCCACACCTAGCTACTGGCAAGTTGGCAGAGGAAAATACATTTGTTTATGCCCCCAGCCATCTATTTTCTTTAAGCTGGTTTCCAGCCAAGATTTGTATCAAGGTACCAGTTATTCTTTTCTAGTGGTTAAATTCATAAGGTTTTTAGTTCCCAAAGGCTACCTGATTAAAAGTAATTTGGACGTAAAAAATGTCTTTAGTATTTCTTATATATTGTCTTACTTCGTCCCTAAAAGTACTGCTGAATGCTTATCCTCTCCTTTCTGTCAGTTAGTTGTTTGTTTTAAAAGCAATTAATTTAATTGATTTATGTGGGTATACATACACAGTACAATGCACAGATTGTAAGCATACAGTTGGAGGAATTTGGACAAATAAATCTATCCGTGAAACCATCACTCACTCAAGGTATAGGACATTTCTACCACTCGAGAAAATGCCCTTGTGCCTTCTTCCAATCCATTTCTACTTATTACTGTTGTGATTTCTAATGATATAGATTTTTTTTATCCTACACTTAAAATCCACATAAATGGCATGATTTAGTAAGTATTCTTTTGTGTCTGGCACCCTTCCCTTAACATACTGGTTTTAAAATTCATCTATCTCAAATGTTATGGAAATGTGTTCTTATTTCTCTTGGATAAATACCTGAGAATGGAATTGTTGGGTTTTATAAGAAAATGAAGAGTTTTTCCAAGTGCTGGTAGCATTTTATATTCCCACTGGCAAAGTACAAGAGTTCTAGTTGCTCCATATTCTTGCCAGCATTTGATGTTGTCAATCTTTTTATTTTTAGCCATATAGAGGCTGAGGTGGTATCTCACTATGGTGCCTTGCTGTACTTCCTCATGTCACTTAAGCATTTTTCTCTGTTTTTCCTTACTCAAGTTTGTCAGTTCTTATCTTATGCTACCCTTCACTTAGGAGAATATTGTTCCTAGTCAAATGCCAGGATACCCATAAACTATGGTGATGTGCAAGGTCACCTGTGTGATGGAATGTAAGTTGGGGACTACAAAAGATGCATCTATCAAAACATTTCCTTGACCCACTCCTGCTAAGCTTCCTTCAGGTTTCCCAGAAGGGACAGAATGGATCACCATCAACACAGCACCACAGTTAGGCTTATCAGAATCTCGGTGAATTAAGTAAACAGTTGTTTGCTCAATTTTGGTGCCAGAGGGATAAAGGAGAAATAAAGGGGAGAAAGTGGGGCTATATAATGTCAATCCCTCGACTCTACTCTGTTTCCCTTATTCAACTGCCACCTTCTCTAGGCTATGACTCCTACCTAACCAGTTAATGCATTCCTCTTAGTGCAAGGAAATTATCCTTGAAGCTCATTAGGATCAAGTGCATCTCTCATTAATTGATTCAAAGTGAAAAAAAGCCACCACATTTCATGTAATTTAGGCTAAATAAAATTTTAAAACAGTGCAAATCAATTGAACTGTCCTTTCATGTTGCATCCTTCAACCGCTGAATATTCTATATGGCATTTCACAGAAATATGATTTGATTTGAGAACATCTGCAGCAGTCTGGAACACATTTTCCCCTGTACTTGACTTTTAGCTCATTATAGCTCTCAGATGTTCTCTCAGCAATCCTGTGACATATTGGAGTGTTGCTGAACAAACATCAGTGAAGCCGATGTCTTGAGTAGTGTCAATCTCAGTTGAAAATGTTTCAGCTTTCATAGCATCAACACTAGAAGAATTTAATTAACCCACTGAAACTTTCAAAATGATAGTTAATGCATGTAAGAAATAAGAAATCAGAAAAGTGGGAGAGAGGGGATAAGCGCTTAACCTCCCACAAGCTGATGCCTGCCACCTTCAGCCTGTGCTCAGGCAGCTCATGATGAGCCTGGTTGCTCTGTGCAGCCTCCCACATTTTGCCATGAAACCTCTGACTTGCTCTATTGCCCCTATGGAGATGGAGAAGGTGGAGGTGGCACCTGCTGCTGCCATACTCCCCTGGTCCCCAAACAAGGTCAGCTTCCAGCCTCTAATCAGCTCCCATCCAGCTGCTCTCATGTTTTTAGTAGGTGGGGCTGGGAGACCAAGGTCAGAAAAGCGCTGTTGGCAGTGACACGGTTTTTTGCCCACTGCTGCTATTACATTAAGGAAGCAGCTGGTGAGATAATGTATGCCAAAGTGCTTTGTAAATTATAAAGTGCTTATATAATTGTCATGGATAATCACTACTGTTGTTTTATTCCTAGGTTGCAGGAAGAGCACCGAGCAGGGCTATTGCATGGCAAAGTCTACCAGAAAGCTGAATAGATGGGTGTGTAATGTCCAGGGGGAGATCTTTGGTGACAGTACAAATCTGGAAGATGACAGCAAGGAGAGTAAAATTGGCTTCACGGGTCTGATGAGCATATATTGTACCATGACAGCCATGAATAGGGTAAATACTAGTATGTAAGGGCCATAAAAATAGGAGGGGGGGGGGCGCCTGGGTGGCACAGTCGGTTAAGCATCCGACTTCAGCCAGGTCACGATCTCGTGGTCCGGGAGTTCGAGCCCCGCATCGGGCTCTGGGCTGATGGCTCAGAGCCTGGAGCCTGTTTCCGATTCTGTGTCTCCCTCTCTCTCTGCCCCTCGCCCGTTCATGCTCTGTCTCTCTCTGTCCCAAAAATAAATAAACGTTGAAAAAAAATTAAAAAAAAAAACAATTAAAAAAAAAATAGGAGGGGGTCCTAAAAATCAAGTCCAAGAATGTTCTCTCCACAGACAGAAATGTTATCTACCCCCAGGACTTTGCCATGTTATCTCCCTTAGCCTGAGGTATTCTTCCTACACTTACTAGATCTTAACTTTCAGATTAGTCTGGAAACCATTCTTAAACACCCCATCATCCCTGCTATTCTGTGCATATCTCTCTATCACTATAATTATCACTACATTATAAATAACTCTTTAATTGTCTAATTCCACACTAGTCTGCGATCCTTTTGAGGGAAGGCAGTTATGTTATTATTAATATTTGCCTCTATAATGCCTGGTGCCTATTAGGTGCTAACAATTGTTTGCTTGATAAAAGGTAAAGGAGAAACCAGGAGAAAAGAGTATTCAAAAAACCAAACAAGAAATTTCAAATATGAAGGAGTAGTCAGTTGCTGAATAAAATAAGACCTAATAAAGACTGGGAAATTACTGGAGTTGGTGATAACCAAAGCACTAATAACTTCAGCAAGAGCAGTTTTATTGATGTGGGGAATGGGGATGGGTAGATATCTAATTTTGATGGGTTGAAAATAAAGCAACTAAGGAATGAGAAACAGTGAGCGGAAATGATGCCTTCTAGGACCCAACCTTCTTTTCAGAAGAAATTTATACTCTGTTGCTTATTTTTCTCTATAATCCAATGAGATATATATTATTACCCCAAGTTTTGGAATGAGGAAATGGTGGCTAAGAGAAAGTATGTAAGTTGCCCAAGTTCCTTACTACTAAGAAGAAAGAAGTTATGGGTAAGGTACACACTATGCTCTGTCTCTTCAGTTGGATTAGGCCAACTTCATTTAAAATGAGGTACAATGCAAGAATAAATGTTTTCACCGTATGGTTTAGAAAGAAAGTTCTCCGGTGTCATCAGGCACTTTGCCAAGAAACTGGAGGCAGAGTGATGATATGGAAAACTGCATTATGGAATTAGCTGTCTGCATGTGGGACCACGTGCAGAAAAGGAAGTGAAAATCACTAAAGATGAACATTTCCATTTTACAACTTTTCAGAGGGTTAACTCTGTAGCCATCAGTCCCTCTGGTGGCAGGTACAAGTCATTTGGAACTCTGTGTAATCCTTACCAGCTGATAGTACTGCAGTGATAACCAACTCCCAAATCTCAGAGACTGCACACAATCAAAGTTGGTCTCTCACTCACAAAAAGTCTGCTATCTCTGGATGTCCTACATGGTATATCAGCAATCTACCCATCCATTTTATCCGTTTACATTGCCACCTTCTCAACATAACACCTCAGCATTCACTGTGGCAAGGTAAGGGAATATTGGGGAATCGAATGCCGGCTTAAATGTTTCTACCCAGAATCACATACTATACTTCACTCACATTGTCTTGACTAAAGCAAGTCATCTAGTCACATGGAACATCCAAGAGGCAAGGAGATTTGCTTCTCCTATGGAGCCATTAGTGAACACCACTAATGCCTACCACCAACACGAAACACATGAACAGAATAGGACAATATAAGGCAGGATTTTTCTATATCTCAATAAAGACTGTATTTGACAGTACTGAAATGCTCTTTCCCTAGGACGTCTGGATTACTACAAATGCTATATGTTTACTTTCATTAGTTTCACTTAGGATCTACATTAAATGGAAAGAAAGACTCGGTAATATTCAGGTTCTGAAAGATGGCTAGCCTGATGGGTGACATTCCACAGCTCAGTTGGACTGGGTGCATGCAGAAATTAACTGCCAGAAGAGGATCTAGAGAAGGTTCTATAGTTTGAGGTGAAATGGGATAAAATGGATAAGCAGGTAAGACAAACAAAATGTTTTAAGGATGTATGGCAACAAATCTTCAAAAGGCACAATCTTGACAGGGTTTTCTGTGAACAATCTATAGCACACCAGCTAGCAGGTAAGAGAGGCTGGGAATGAGGTCTTCAGGGCATTCCCATCAATGAGGCAACACCACAAATAGCGCCTGAAGCTGAAATCCAAAGGGTTTTTTGAGTAGCGTTATCACGTTTCTCCTTGCAAGCTGTAGTCACATCTCAAACACATTTCTAGGGGTCACCTGTGACCATGAAGTACAGACTATTAAAGGGTACAAATTTGAGACACATATAAGATCACTTTCTGATATCTATACAGCAAAAAAATGTTAAAAAATTTAGAAATAAAGTGATTAATTAGATCAATATGGGCAACCTAACAGTGATCACATTTCTAAGAAAAAGAGGGACGGGATGGGTATTTCATCTAGGTCTATAAACTGATTTGGCTAACCATGAGACTGGCAATTATTCAGTGCAATTAAAGATATCTTGGCCTATCCTTCCTAGGCTTCTAGGGTGTTGGTAAAGCTGTTCAATAGCAGTTATGATCCATATAATTTGAAGGCTAAAAAAGCAAACTAATCATGGTTTGTTTTATTTAAAAATTTTTTTGGTAATCAGATCCTTTTTTTTTTTAATTTCAAAAAGTAGACATTTAATTTTTTTTCCTCAAGTCTTAGATTAGGACATATTGGCATAAAGCCGAACATAATTAGAATTTCTGTTGACTCTTTACCTTATCAAAATGACTCCTTGACCCCTTTAATTAGCAGAAAATTATATCTTTTACCTAATGCTTCCTTTATTCAAGTGGGCAGATGAGCTTAAACAGAGATAGAACAAACATATATATTTTTTCCCTCAGGGAGAATCTCAAGGGCAGAGCTCAGAATTACAGAGAGATATTTTGCCTCACTCCATAAAACCAGGATTAGGAACAAAGCTAACTGGTTTGCAATAAATGGACACTGATTTTCTAGAGTTCTTAGGAGGGAGGGTAGGTGGGCAGTTCAAGGAGTATTTGAATTCAAATTTTATCTTACATGCTTACAGTAATGCTTTCTTTATAAATCCTCAATCCCCCACCTAGAACAAGAAAAATCCTTTTTTTTTTCCCCTGGCTTACCAGTAACATCAAAATTAATGTGGGTAGGTTGTGTTGAAGGATGAAAAGTAATTTTACAGAAGTTCTATGTGTAAAATTAATATTGATAAGGTGCATTCTGATTTAAGTAGTATATTTGATGCAGTGTGAGAAATTATACTTAACTGCTTACTTTCATGAAAGTGACAAAAGAAATAATTACATTTGTGCCTGGCAATTAGATATCTGTTTATGAATAAGGAGAAATAGGAAATCATACTTTTAAAAAGCATGATGGGTGAAGGCAAAGCTTGGAGGGATGCTAGCAAAACAGTAATTTTTTAAATTTGCATTTTATTTCAGGCATACAATGGTGGATTTTAATGAGGCAGCAGCAGTGGTTACAAAAATTGTAAAGTTCAAGGCTATCCAAATTCCTAGACCAGGCAAGGTGTCAATGCTCTACACTTGGGAAGTGGGAAGCCATATTCTGCAACATCTTGTCCTGTGTCCATGCTGATGCAGGCATTGCCACTTGATCACACACCTCTGCTGGACTTGGCTTTGGACCATAATCTTTTTCTACATATTGCTGCTGGAAACTACTACCAAGTGTTTAAAGTTGTCCTGTGATATAGACCCACTTACCCTTGAGATGGGAGAGAGACCAAGCTGGGAAGGCTTATAGTGGCACAAACTATTTTGGTTATAAGCAATGCAAAACTACTTCATTGTATAACATGAGACAGTCCTACCAGCACCTCCCCTAATGCCTCATTTAAAATTTTGGCATTGTTACTCTGGTTTGACAACAGTTAATAGGCTCTTCCCTTCTACCTATTTTAGGACCAAGGATGGACCACTCATGCCAGTTTACTGGTCAAACCCCAAATTAACAAATTCATTTCCATTCTACCTAGAAAGTGAACACTTCTGAATTATTTAGAAGCTTTTTTTTTTTTTTTTGCAAAAAGAGTGCTTCAAAGGATAAAGGTGCTAGCTTTTGACCAGCTCAAACAAAACTAAGCTAGTAAAATCACATTATCAGTAGAAGGCCTAGAGAAAGTATAAAAATAATGTGTTAAGTATCACATATACAAATTACCCTAATACTTCTATATCTCTACCTATGTTCTATCTATGTATCTATGTGTCTATGCATTTACCCATCATCTAGTTTAGAATTAACTCCAACACTGAGTAGCATGTGCTGAATGTCTGCTTTCTACGTGCTATAAACTTTACATATGATTTCTAATCCTCACAAAGCATCCTGAAATTGCTATCATTATCTTAACTTTGCCATACAGGAATAGAAGACTGTGTGATCATGTAGCTGGCCCCAGTTCACCCAGTAGTAAGACGTTGAGCCTGGATTCAAACCTAGACCTGCTAGACTCTAACACGTTGCTTTTACAATGGCATGCTGACTTCTTTGTGGGATCATTAAACTTTAATGAGATGATTAGACACTCAGAACTACAAGATCTTATTCAAGATTTTTTGCTTCTAAGTAGGAATAATCACCATTTATAAACAGGGGTCTACCCTATTTTTTTTTTTTTTTAGTTTATTTGTTTATTTTTTGAGGTGGGGGGAGGAATGGCAGAGCCAGAGGGAGACAGAGAGGATCCCAAGCAGGTTCCACACTGTCAGCGTAGAGCCTGATGTTAGGCTCAAACCCACGAACCCTGAGATCATGATCTGAGCTAAAATCCAGAGTTGGAAACTTCACTGACTGAACCACCCAGGCTCCCCTGTCTGCCCTATTCTTAAAGTATACTTGGCATTTCAGCATTTTACTTAAGATACTACTCAAACTATCTGATGATATTTAGAGATGTAGATAAGTTCTCATAATACCTACACAGTAGACTCTGATTTGGTAATTTTGGAAAATTTGAACTTTCAGGAACTGGTGCTTTGTTTTTTTGTTTTTGTTTTTTTTGCCATGTCCTATGAAGTGAGCTGAATCAGTAAAAATAATTTAGCCTCATGCAATCTTGCTACAATCATAGAAAGTGATCTCAATAATACTGCTTCCTATTTCAATCATTACCCAAGCAACTGACAGAAATGTAAAATGTCATCTGGAACTTCTCTAACAATATGAAGTACCCACTGGCAGCCTCAAAAGGAATAACCACAGGGACAAAGCTGCAATGGGAGAGAATAACATGGGCAAGAACCACAGGGCCATAAGACGAACTTGAAGGAAAATGGCTTTCTTCTCCCTCACTCCTTTTCTGGGCTAGCTGTAAAGTGATATTAGAGAAAAGAGCAAACAAACAAACAAACAAACAAACAAAAAACAAACAAAAAAACCCAGTTATCATAGATGGATGAGAGTTAGTTGCAAGAGCCTACAGATAGGTCCTCACCATGGACTTCTTATTTTAAGATTTCCATACAGTTGTTGATGAAATTAAATTATTTCATGTTATCTGGCTTACATTTTTAAAGTACTACATACATTTATTCTCATCACAAGTTGTTTATGAAATATAAATGAAATATAAATATCATGAATATGCTCTCTCATTCTGTGACTTGAATTTCCATTTACTTAATTGTGTCTTTTGATGACCAGAAGTTGATTTTGATGAACTTTAAGTTGTCAATTTTTTTTTGTTGGTTAGTGCTTTTTGCATCCTATCGAAGAAATCTTTCCTTATCCCAAGGTTATGAGGAAATTTACTTATGTTTTCTTTAACATTTTTATACTTCTATATCTATGATATATTTAAAATTACTTTTGTGTCCTGTGTGAGGAAAATATGAGGTTCCATTAATTTTAGCACCATTTATTGAAAGGACTTTCCTTTCTCCATTGAATTGTTTGGCACCTTTGTGAAAAGTCAGTTGAGTATATATGTGTGGGTCTATTTCTGGATTTTCTGTCTGTTCCATCGATCTATTTATGTATCCTGACACTGAAACATGCTTGTTTGATTACTGTAGATTTATAGAAAAACTTGAAGACAGTTCAAATCCTCCAAATTTGTTCTTTTTCTACACTGTTGTGGTTATTCTAGCTCCTTTAAATACAATGTAAATTTTAGAAACAACTTCTAAAATTTAATAGTCTATAAAAACATGTGTTGGGATTTTGATTGGGATTGTGATATATCTACAGATTAATTTGGAGAAACATTATCTCTCCATTGATTTTTTTCATTAATTTCTCTCAGGACTCCCTTATAGTTCTCAGTATATGGATACTGCATACATTTTAATTTGTTTCTAAGTATTTTGTGGTTTTAAATGCTATTGTAAATGGAATTTTAAAATTTAATTTTCTGATTTTTCATTATTTTAATTGTTCATCTATAAATACAAATCACTTTTGTATACTATATTTGTATCATGAAAATTTCCTAAGTTCATTTATTGATTTTAATAGTGTTTTTATATATTTGCTGGGATTTTTGATGTATACAATATTACCATCTGCAAATGACAATTTTAGTAGGTTTCCAATCTGGATGCCATTTATTTGTGTTTATATCTTTAGACATTAGTTCGGACCTCTGGTACAATACTGGGTAGAAGTGTGAGAACATGCCTGGTTCTGGATCTTAGAAGAAAAATTTATTTAGTCACAATTTAAATATGACATGTATTGTAGGATTTTTTGTACATGCCCTTTATCAGACTGAGGACAGACATTTCCTTCTATTATTAGGTTGCTTAGGGCTTTTAGTATGAGTGGACGCTGGATTTTGTCAAATGCTTTTTTGCATCTATGGACCTGTACCCTGAATATATACAGAACTCCTAAAATTCAGTAAAAAATAAACCCAATTTTTAAACAGGCAAAAGATTTGAATAGGTACTTTGCAGAAAAGATATATGGATGGCCAGCAAGAACATGGAGAAGTGTTTAATATCATTAGTTTTCAGGGAGATGGAAATTCAAATCACAAGGAAATCCCAATCAATGTACATGTACTAAAAGGCTCCAACTAAAAAGATGGAGAATACCAATGTTGGCTGGAATGTGAAGGAACTGAAACACCCATCCACAGTTGGCAGGAGTATAAAATGGTACAACCACTTTGAAATCTGTTGGCAAGTTTCTTACAAAGCTTATACATCACTTTATAACCCAGGTACTACACTCCTACATATCAGTCAAGGGAAATGAGAACAGTTATGCCTGAATGCTTATTTTAGACCTATTTATAATACTGGAAAAGTGGAAACAGCTCACCTGTAAATTTGAATGAATAACCAAATTATGATATATTTATTCAATAGAATATTATTCACCAATAAAAAGAGATGAGTTACTTAACACCCACAACAACATGGATGATTTTCCAAACCACTGTGCTGGAAATAACCACACACACAAAAACACATATTCTTAGCAATTCGAATTATATGATGCTACAGAATAGGAACCAACTAATCTATGATGATATAAACTAAATTGTGTTTACTTCTCTTAGGAGAGGATGGAGAGATAATGATTGGGAAGGGGCAGAAGGGACTCTTCCGAGATGCTGGCAGTGTTCAATATCTTGACAGAAGTGAGGATTCTGTGGATGTGTGCATTTGTCAAAACTCATCAAATGGTTCATTTAAGACCGGTGCATTTTTCTTTATGCAAATTATATCTCAAAGCATGCAAGAGTAAACAGCATGGAAGACATAAAACTTTTAAAGTTGTAAGTAGGAGATACTGCTCTCCTCTTCCAAGACTGTTGTTATTAGGCCTTTTGTAATGGTCATGCTCATGACATCATACGTTCCTTTTGAACACTTCTTTGTTCTCTGTGTTGAATAGCATGGCAGAAACAAATAAACAGATAGTTAGATATTTACATATAAACACTACAACCAGATAGCAGTAGTTTTATAAAATCATATCACTTGTGACTTTAAAATAACATGAGAATGATATATCTGGTCATATGGATGCACATATTTTGATTTCTTTCATCAAAATAAAGCCTTGTTTTAGGAGATGCTATGCAAGCACATTGACAGTTTTTCTGATTTAACCCTAATGAAAGCTTTTTAATGTGAACATATTATGTTTAATTATTAACATCACATGATAATATCATGTTTTAATACCTACTGAAAGTAATTTGGCAGTTTACAGTTTCCCTCTAAAATCACTGCTATTCTTGAAAGGGACTGGCTGGAATTTTGATTATAAATTTGCTTTCTTTTTTCCTTCCAAATAAGGACACTGCAGATAGTTTGTGCAAATTAATTCTATAAGCATGTAGCACTGTGCTAGGTTCTTGAAAATTCATGTATAAATATGACATGATCTCCGTTTTCAAGACGCTCACAATGACCTCAGTGATTGACAAGAAGACCTATAGCCAGAAGACAATATAATAAATGCAATACCAGTTACAGGAACAAGAACAGAGAAATGAGGGACTCAATTTTCCCAGAGAGAGAGGAAGAGGGTCATAGATGACTTCAAAAGGAAGTGATATTTAAGATACATCTTAAAATAAATGTGTGATTGATCAATATATTCTTTCAGCAGTCCAGCTACCATGCCATCACTCCCACATGGTAGATGTTGTGTCAGTCACTGGCACACAGTGTGTGATCTAGGCCCTCAAGAAGGTTTGAGTCTAGGTACATTTTTCTATGCCAAGAAGGAATAAAATTTGCTCACCTGCCTACCTCGTTCCTCTCTGATTTCTTCCATCTCATTTTATGAAACTAGACTCATACACGAAATAGAACTTTAAGTTCAAAGTTACTTTTTACAAATTCATTTCATTTCTGATGTGATGGGAAAAGCAATGGCTCAGTAAGTCAAATGACTACTAATTTTTAATGCTACCACTTAGCTGTTTTCTTACAGCATTCATTTATCATTCATTTACTTATTCAAGCAGCATTTACAGAGCCCTTACTGTGTATCAGTGGGTGTCCAAGGAATTGGGAAGTGAGCTTGCTGTCTACTAGAGGAAAAAGACATTCGAACATTCACATGCTGGGTGATACTTGTTGCAACTAAGGATGAAGAAGAGAAGGAGAAATAATTCTGATGTAAAGATCAAAGAATAACTCAAAGAGAAGGGGTGCTTGAGAATTTCTCTTCAGTGAATGGGAAAGACATTCCAGGTGTAGGGAACAGAAAGTAAAAATGCATGCAGACCCCAATCAGTCAGTAGTTTTGGCCTGTGCTAGTCCCTTTCAAGGGCTCTTGCTTAGGAATCCTGTTCCCATCCCAAGCATAAAACAGTAAAGACATTTCCTTCCATGCTTTTTGGTTGCAAAACTTTCTGTTCTAATATTGGAGCATCCAATTTCTCTTATATTTCCCAAGCAAATAATCTCAAAATAATTGTGATTTGCCACACCTAAAAATTCTAAATACTAATAATTTATTTTCTGCTATCACTAAAATATATACTTTGCTCCAATTATAAAGAAAAATTGTGAGTAAAGTTATAATTGCAGTTATATTCTCAATTAAATACTTTTCACAATCCCTTAACTAAAATCCTTGGGGCCAAATATATCTCAGAATTTAGAACTGGTTTTCTGGGGGCTTCAGCAAAGTAAAATGTGTGATACCCCAAGCATTATGTGGGGTAGCAACTTGGAATCAAACACATTGGTCTCCCTGTAGTAAACATTTAAATGTTCACTCTAAGAGGAATAAATAAAAATTATAAATAGCCTCACATCAGTTTAGGTCATGTTTGCTGCCAAATGAGTTGTGTGAAACATTTGGTTTCAGCACTTTTTGGATTTCAGAATTGCTAATGAGGGACTGGACTTACATTGTGGTTATCTTCATTTCATAGTTTTAGAAAGAGTTTGGAAGAGCTTAATTAACTTGTCCAAGTTGCCTACCTAGCTAAGTAACAAAACATCATGTAAACCTATCAGTCTCACTCTGGACTCTGCTAGTAACCTCTGCCCTGTGGGTGGCAAACATTCACTTCACTTTTACTGAGTTGCCTAGGTTTTCACCAGGGAGAAGAAGGCATTAAGATAACTGAGAATAAATAACCGGATACTCTGCTGCTGAGACCCTTCCTTTCTGATGTCCCTGTGAATAATCTCTGCCTCCTTATCCTCACAGATTTCCTCATTGTTGATCGTCTGCGCAGACTGGGAATGTTACGTCTTTGTTGGCAAAGTATCTCTATCCTCACAATTCTTCTTGCTTCCTTACATGTCTTTGGCCTACCTGCTGCACTAATTTCCTGCCCCTGTCTCCTCATCAAGGTACTTTCCACCACCAGCCACTCAGAGCTCAGTGTACCGCTTCTCTGGATTTCGTCATCTATTTCACTTCTCTTCCAGCTCAAAATCATTTATTGCTGGCTTTCTCCATCAACAGCAGCTTGCATTGCACTCACTGCTAACCTCTCCATCTCTAAGGATATTCTGTTGCTATTCTCTCCTTTATTAGTTTTGGCAATGTGGATCCTTAGGTCCCTCCATCAGAATCACAACATCACAATGCAGGTTCCTTCCTGGACCCACTTCTGACTGACTGAATCAGCATCTCTGGGAGCAGGGCCAGAGAATGTACATTTTTCCTAAGTATGCCCCATGGTTTTTAAGCCCCAGCAGCTTGAGATCAACTGCTCTGTGGTGCAGCAGAGCCAGTGGCTGCTCTTTGTATGGGGTTTGTTCTCACGTTTGCAGGTACAGATTTATACAAGTGGCACCATAAGACCAGAGCAAACTATAAATGCCTGACTCTTTGCCTTTCCAAAGCCACCCGAAGAAACATTGCTTGGGAAGTTTAATAAATTAATAAGTGAGGTATGCAAAGGGACAGTATATTAAATATACTAATTACTTAAAAGATAACATGGCTAATTTGGCCAAGTCCTTGTTTCCATAGCTAACGTCTCATTTTCTCTCCATCTTCAAACACTGTATTGTAATTGGTTTCTTCTAAATTTCTACTCTAATTTATTCTAGCCTGACCTCCGAGTGAAAGATTAAGTAGAGTAACAATTGTACTTTCCAAACAAATCTTCCCTGTAAGAAGCCAGTTCTTCTAACAGGCCCTTCTCAAAAGGGTCTACATCATCTCTGGTTGTCCCTGTAACATGAAAACACTATAAGGAGCAGCATGCTATTCTTCAGCTAGTGAGAGAGCAATATGAGTTGTTTTCAAAGACACACACACACACACACACACACACACACACACCAGAAACACTACGAGGAACAATTAGGAAGCCACCTGTACCTTGGATCTAGCGCACTTTGAGGCACTGTTAGGGACCTTACGTTAAAGGACCATCACCTATTTAGTCATGTCAGCCCACATAGGGGAATCCAGGAGCAAAGATCTATTGCCAGACCAACTGCTAGTTCTTCAACTTAGAGGTGAGAAATGAATCACTAATATAATCACACAAGCAAAATCTATGTGAAAAAAATCTTATTTTAAATGATAATGCTGAAAATTATACTTACGATTTTGATGAAGGCTGGGCTTACCAAAATAAAGTCGGAATCTAGTTTCAAACTGTCAGAAAATCAATTTCCACTTATGTCATTGACACAAGTGTCTCCATCATTATTCATCTTTTATTTGAATATGTAAGTTTTGAAATGAGTGTGGAAGTCCCTTAAAGACAAAATGGCCCGGTGCAATACAATCGCTAACATTTCAACTCACATAGCGACCATTCAAATTTGAGACAATGCTTTTACAAATGGTCATAAACTATCAAAATTATCATGTCAGAGCCAATTTATTTGAGATATTTACATTGAATGAGTGTAAACTTATTTGTGAAAAAAAAAAAAAGGTTTTTTCGCTATGAACAACCTTCAGACGTTGATGGTCATTGATAAAGCAAGAACATTCACTGTCTAAATACTGCAGACTCAGTTTATGATAATATGATTAGCTACATTAATAATGATGCTTAGGCACAGTCTTGCTAATTACAATATTATAAATATTAATGTCACCCACCCTTTTTTCTGTTTGATTGCCACTCATGGAGTCATTCATCACGATATTTTCCAGGAATCTACACTGTAAGATTTTCTTTCTTTCTTCCTTTTGTTTTTCATCACTGGACTTGTAATCATGCACATTATTTTTCAAGAAGTCCTTATTTTTAGCTACTTTGGAGGACAGTGATATTTTCTATTAAAACTAGCCAAATGTAAGTCAGTTATATGATGTTTCTCTTATTCTTTCAGAGCCCCTAACCCTGCCACCCAAGGCAGAGTACCCAGGGTTTTTGTTTTCCATTCTTTTTCATGTGACCTGTTTCAAGTTAAGATTCATTTGAATTATTAAATGCTTCCTTAAAGAATCTTTTTATACTTGCCTTTCTTTTTTTTTAAAGTTAATTATTGATGTAGTGACAAGCTGAAAAGACTAAGAATTATAATTTTTTCCTCCCCTCATTCAGGACTCAAGAAATGTCTTCTGACAATGATTGTCTATTTAGAATAATACAAAGGAAATACAAAGGCAAAATGCTGAATGTTGTTTTATAAAAGATTTGCTAAAATCACTGTATTATACAAAATGTAAATGTAGTATATATTTCTCTGAAAATAACAGTTAGTGAGAAAGTTGGGACATAACCTTTTGAGCCCAGGTTTAACCACATAGTAGAAGCAGTTACAAAAGATACTGATTAGATTTTAATTTTAAAAACTTCATCATATTATTCAGGGCTCCAGTGATTTGATTGTCTTGAAAATAGAAAGGTAATGTTATAATTTCCAGAGCTTGTTAAAGAATAAAGAAATCTCCAGCTTCCCACTGCAAAGAATGCCAGTCATCACCACAGTAAGCAAGAATTTGGAGGCACTTTACACTACAAACTTCAATCTTTTCCCTTTACATGACCTTGTGTTATGTTGGTTTTATAAAAATGTAACTCACGGACCTGTCATATAGCTGTAATCAAGCCTCCTTCAGAATGATTCTACTACAGAAATTACATCCAAAAGGCACTGTGTTTCCTGTTCCTGAGACAGTGGGAAAGAAAACAAGACCTGAAATAGAAAGTGGCTGAGGTAGAGTTCTTAAGGACAACAGGAAAAGTTGAGCACACACCTTCCCCATGAGTTCAGCAATACGCGGAACCGGTTTCCCTTTCTGATGACTCATGGTAGCCGGACTCTGCCCGTCCCAGTCTTGCAGTTCTTCAATGCTTTTCAGATAAAGCAGGGCTTTGAGGCCAGTGCAATAGTCTTGGATAACAGTGAAGTCCTGATTCTGAATGGCACTGCATACCTGGAAAAGATGAAACAATCAACCCAATGTCAAACCAAGAGCTAATTCTCCACATGGACTCACTTTTCATTTATTCAAGAAAACTTATTTATGTTCTAGGCACTGTTCCAAGCATGGCATGTCAATCATTGTGTGGGGATGGGAGTGCTGGGTGGGAGGGGCACCCCTCCCTGTGAAGGGGCAGAAGGAAGCTTTCAGGACAATGAATACTTTCATAGACTCGATGTGGTGATGGCCTTACAGGCGTATACGTATTTCAAAACCTAACCAGATTGTACCCTTTAAATATGTGCAGTTTACTGTATGTCAGGCAAACCTTAGTACAGCTGTTAAAAATTAGATCCAGTTGGTTGGATTTACAAGGAATCAAATTTAGTACAGCATAAGAAATGACACTTTAACTCTCTCATTTTCCCTTCATTGATTCAGATGTACTGCCTGGAGGTAGTTCTCATGTCCAGAGGTGGTCATGCTGAGGTTGGAGTGCTGTTCATCAGTTAACTCAACCACCATTGAGCCCTGTCTACCTCTTCAGCCTTATCTACTGTGGTTCTTTTTGCTCACTATGTTCCAGTCACCCAGGTCTTTGCTCTTTTCTTCACATTTGCCACATTCTTTCTTTGCCTTAAGACTTTTTCATAAGATCTGGCAGCCTAGAAGATCCTTCCCTTCTATCCATGGCTGAGTACTGGCCCCTTCTTATCTCATGGTAAATATTACTTCTTCAAGAAGGCTCCAAGAATTCAGAATAGGTTAAGGCCTTGTTTTACTAATATGCTTTTTACTCATAACTATTGCATTTGATTTACAGCTCACTTCCCATACTGAAGTTTCAGGCAGGAAGAACCTGTTGATCTTGGTGACCATATTTATCCACAGTGTTTGTCACTTATTCTGCTCTCGATAAATATATGTCTTTGGGATGTCTGGGTGGCTCAGTTGGTTGAGCATCTTACTTTGGCTCAGGTCGTGATCTCACTGTTAGTGGGTTTGAGCCCTGCATCGGGATCTCTGCTGTCAGCGAGGAGCCTGCTTCGGATACTCTGTTTCTCTGTCCCTCCCCTGCTCATTCTCTCTCTCTCTCTCTCTCTCTCTCTGTCTCTCTCTTTCTGACAAAAATAAACATTAGAAAAATAGATGTCGAATGTATGGATAATTTGGAAGAGATATTTTGAGCGACCATATGTCAGACGATAAAGAAAAAAATTCTAGAGTAAAGGAAGGTTGGTTCTGAGAATTTAGGATCCTTCCAATAAAAATAAACCTGAAAGTCTGTATTGGGATTTGAGTTACAGCTTGAATTTAATGGATTTAGGTAAACACTTCTAGGTTAATTATTACTAAAGACACCTCAAAAAGCAGAAACAAAAATCTTTCATTTCCTATTCTTAAGTGCTGTATGTTACTACAATGTAGAGAAGAGAATTGAATAACCACTAAACACAAAGAATATTTTCCATGAAGCCCATTACATTACGTTAAAAAAAACCTGTTTTTCAGGAAGAACAATTTGAGCATTAATTAGGCCTCTTGTAACTTTCTTAGAGTTGATTTTTTTGAGAACAATTATAAAAAACATCATTATAATTTCCTCCACAGAATTTTTCTAAACTGTAAGTCAACTGATGCCTTACTTTACCCTCTTTGTTCACTGTGAGATTCCTTTTTTTTTTTATAGTATATGCTTATGGGTATAATTTTACTCTAGTCTTAAAGTAGTTCACCATATGACCATAAGAAATCAGATTTTCAAAAGAACATCATGTCATGTTCTTTATGTGATGTTCATGATTGTTATAAATACCTGCAGCTAAAAGGAATCTAGATACTTTGTAACATATGAATAGTAAAGCTGTATCTCATTTATCCCTGATTGGTCCAGTGAGAAGATGTAAAAGTCACTAATTTTCTTAATCCACAAAAATGGCACCATTTGTGTATGATAGATTTAGCCCCGCGGCACTGGAGTGATCAAGAGCAGACTTGGTGTATTGTATTGTATTGTAATTATTTTTTTAATTGAAGTAAATTACATAGAGTTGGTGTATTTTAACTATGGAAGAACAAGGTGGGCCCTATGGCTAGGAAGACTACCTCTTTCCCACCTTCTCCTACGCTCCTATTCTGTAGCGCTAGTGTGTCACATAGTGGGGAGCTATCTGAGTGTGTGAAGGGAACATAAAACCTCAAGAGGGAGGAGAGACTACAAGATAGCGACGGAACGTGGCTGGAATGGTCTGCTATGCTGGAAACACTGGAAGGCACCATGAAACATGGGTGTTTGAGGGGATTGCTTCAGATGTGTTTCATCATAAGGCAAACGTCACACTACGTATATACCTTCCAAAATGAGTAATTTAATTTCTACTTTCCGATAAGATGAAACTTATTAATTTTCCTGATGGGAATGTCTGATCATAGGAACTTTGTACATGATATTTTCTCTTAAACTTTTAATATACATATAAATTATCTGAGGATCTTATTAAAATTCATATTCTGTTTGTAGGTTTGGAATGAGACCCAAGATCCTGCATTTGTGACAAGCTCCCAAGTGGTGTTAACGCTGCTGGACCACACTTAGAATAACAAGATCTTAAGCTCTGGTAGGGATGAATCTCAACCTGAAATGCTATCTGCAAAGTGAATTTCTTACAGATAAACAAATTTCTTGATTTTTACTATTATATTATAGCCACATTTTCATAGCCCTTTAAAGAAGCACTACTTACAATAATAAGTCACATCTGAAGAAACAAGTAATTTGCTGATTAGATAGTAATAAGACCCAAAATAAATCTTAGGACACAAGCACACCATTGGGAACAGCTTTGGCCATGGGATTTGATGCTTAGAAAACGGGTTTGCTCAGAAAGGTGCCTTGTTCCTGCCTAACCTTTACACTCCACTGAAGGTTTTATCTCTATCTCAGAGGTAAATGGTTCCTTTTATAACACCAAACATGTAGCTGCTATTCCTAAAAGGGTGTGTTTTATATGACATCTCTTTGTTTGTTTAACAGCTCTGATTAGGACTCTTAATAGGTGTTAACATGTTTGCTTAGTATAATTTGTAAGTTCTTTATGGTGAAGGCTGGTTTATCTTTATTCGCAGCAGGACATCAGGTGCCATTATAAGCATCATTGCCACTATTAATTATTTCCATAAGCATGAATATCCCTATAGCGAGCTGTTTTAAATAGGGGCCCCTGGATTCTCAGCAGGATCAGCCCTGTGCAAGGGCTGAGTCGGTGGCAGCTCCCTGTGCAGCAGGATTTGAGGAGTGTCATAAAGTTCCTACTGCCCTCGAACAGTCTCCTCCAGGGGTCTGACACAGTGCCCTGAAATTTTGCTTTAGGTGCAGGCACATTTAGTCAAAGCCTATCTATGCAAAGTGAGTGTACAAATACCTGCAAGTAAACAGAGGTTTGCAGAGTGCTATTCTTGTCTCATTATTGCTCATTAAGTGAGATTAAGCACATTAATTGTAAATTACCTATTTATGGTTATTTACATCTTGAAAATCTCCTTTACATACATTATTTCTTTCAATACTCAAAATAAACCTAAAAGTTAGGCAGGAGACAGGGTAATGTTTTTACATTAAAAATGGAAAGAACCTGGGAAGCCTGGGTGGCTCAGTCAGTTGAGCATCTGACTTCAGCTCAGGTCATGATCTTGAGGTTTGTGGGTTCGAGCCCCATGTCAGGCTCTGTGATGAAAGATCAGAGCCTGGAACCTGCTTCAGATTCTGTCTCCTCTCTCTGCCCCTACCCTGCTAGCTCTCTCTCTCTCTCTCTCTCTCTCTCTCTCTCTCTCTCTCAAAAGTAAATAAACATTAATAATAATAATAATAATAATAATAATATAAATAAAAATGGAAAGAACTTGAATTTGAGAAACTATTTCTTAAAGTCAAATCTGGTGGTTTTATGCCATATCGAATGGTACAGCCTCGAGGCTAAGAGCATGCACATAGAAGTCCAGAAGAATCAGATTGAAACTACATCATAGCTGTGTAAGTATGAGCAACTTTCTTCACTTCAAAATGGAGATTAAATACTTAATACATAGGAAACTAAAAGGCAACATATTTAAGTCTTAAAATAGTGGCTAGTACTTAGTAAGTTAGATTGGCACCAAAAATAAATTTCATAATATGAATAAATCATTAGAGCATGAATTAGGCAAGACATAACTTTTTAAATCTAATACTTTTTTGGCCTAATGCAGTAAAAGAAGGTCGAGGACATTATTTTTATTTGCATTAAGTAGTGATCTCGAAAAAAGCATTTGGCCTTGTTGCCAAAAGATATGTCTGAGACCCAGCTCTGTATTTCAGCAGCTGTGTGACTGGGGTTAGTCATTTAGCATGTTGAGTCCTCTCCCACTTTCCGATGTGAAAAAAGAAAAAAAAAAGGATGATATATATAATTTATTGTTGTGAGGATTAAATTACATCATGTAGGTGGCAGTGCTGTGGAAATTACAACGCCCAGAAGGACAGAATGGTACTAAACCTCATTGCTATTATCAGATAATTTAAAGTTGAAAGTGCCTATGAGGTCAAAATGGAAAGTTTTGCCTGTAAAGAAAGAGTCAACTTCCTTGAAACGTAAAAGACAATTTACTAGGAAGCTAGCAAATAGAATCCAAATGGTATTAAAAGTACTAATCCCAGGTAAATAATTTGGCAGAGAAGAGTTCCACAGAAGCAGAACACCGTGGGCTGGCACATGTTTTTGTGTAATAGAGCAGCAATCTTTCAAATGATATTTCAGAATGTGACAGTTATTAAACAGGGATCTTAAACTACCAGACACAATGCGCATAAACCCACAATCATAATTATCCCTTTTCACTTCATGTCACATAGGGGGACAAACTCCACTCCAGGTCTTAGAAATGTGTGCCACCGGGCTGTATGCAAGTAAAACATATGTTTACACTTGAATTCAAAGTAGTCTTAAAGTTGCTGTAAATTATTTAGTAAAAGGAATACTGGAGGGTACCTACATTTAAGTAAACAGTGGAAATTCTTCTGCAATGCTTATCAGATTCCAAAAAACACTAATAACAGAATCTTAGATAGCTGGAAGAAGTTCAAGAGTATTCCTATGAACACAGTCCAGAGATAAAGCACTGAATAAGGAAGAATATCCATGGACTTCTTAAAGATTTTCCAGAAAAAGGAAAAAAAAATCCTATGATCTCCCCTTAGTAATTTATTTTGATAAAGTGTTAAACTGTTTAAAACAACATAAAACACCTGCAATATTTTACATGGTGCTTTGCAGTTTTCAAGGCACATTATCAAAAAGTCAGAAATATTGATATAGTCATTTACAGTTTTCAAAGCATGCCAACAGATAAAGGAAAAGGGAATTCAGAAAATTTTCAGACCAGCCTCCTTCTGTCACAAGATTAGGAGTCCAGAATGGCTAAATGACCTATCTGTGTCTGTGGTCACCTACCTAGCTGGAGGCAGTACTCGTCTCCCCAGCTGGCCTGACGTTCTCTCCAGTAAAGCACTGCCTCTCCAGTACCTTTTTCCTTGGTCTGTACACCAATTCTGACAGTAAGATGGAGAAAGTGCCATCAAGCTCTTAAGAGAGGAAATCGAAACTAAACATTGAATGCTCTGCCCCAACTCAAGAGATTAGTAGGTGGCAGAGCCAATGGTCAGATTAAGATATTCTGACCTCTGCTCTTATTCCTGGAAACTTCAAAAATTTTAGAAGTCTCATGTAATTAAATAAGCACATATTTGTAATTCTCATAAGAAGAAGCACATTGTTGTAAAATGATTTCAAGTTTATAATTGAACGAATAATGTCAGAAATCCACAGATTTTTTTAAATGTAGGATCTTAATAATTGGATAACCACTTGAAAGTTTATGACTAAAACTGGAGAACAGACCTCTGCTGTTGTTGGATGGAGATGCAGTTTCCACACCCACTGATTAAAAGCATCAGATTTTCTAAAGGCATGGAATCAGTAATTCTTCATTGAGTTCTGCCCAGTACTTATCAACAGATATATAAAACTACATTATACTTTTGAAACTGGTGTACAAACACCGCATATTGTTAAGGTAATACTTCAGAATAACAATATCTCCGTATGAGTTTTTGGTACTACATAAACATGGCACTGCTTACTAGAATTCATGAATAAAACACCAAAATTATCATTTTATAAGGCTATAGGGGAAAGACGGCCCCTGGAGATACATAGTACATAAGGGGCTAGACGGGTATATATTTGTATATCCACATAAAACCACAAATCTTAGTTGTTCTATCGTATTAGTTTCCATTTGTTAAAGCTGTACAACATCAAAGTCGTGATGTCCCTATATATTGTATTTAGCAGTAATGTAACGGACTACGTGAAGAAATCAAAGTGAGAGTTTCTAAGTAGTTTCCTGGCAATTGAGACAGCAGGCTCTTTCATCTGCTCTGTAACTGTGGCAGTGCATTGATTTAAACTCCTTCTGAGATCTCAAATGCTTTCATACTCTTAGGTTTCTCAAGCAGCTTTTTTTTTTCCCCCTCAAAGTGATAAAATTCTAGCATTCGGCAAAATACCATCTTGTTTCCCCCAAAAGGAGTGGGTTTATTTCAGGTTTGCTACTAACCTGTACAGGATCATGAAGTAAAATAGCTGTCCAAATGCCATGCTATCACGAAATCTATCTTTCAGTTCAAGTTTTCTGTGTTCTGACCACAGCAAATTGGGTTGGGGGGGGGGGGAGGGAAAGAACAACAGATAGCCCCACAGATGTTGTTTTTTAAAGGTTCAGGTAAAAAAAAAAAAACAAACCAAAAAGCCAAAACAAAAACAAAAACTCAGGGCATAAGCACTTTTGCTTATTAATTACATTTTCAAAGTTGTTCTTTAATTGCTTCTCATTGATAAATGTTAAAGGTACAGAAATCATTCAGCTTGTTTTGTGTATCATATCTTTCATTGTTATTCACTTATCCTCTTATCTAGCCTTTTAAATTATTTAGTCTCTGACAAATTCTAAGTATATAAATACCCACCCCTTGTCCCCAGTCAGGAAGGAATTTTAAGGAGTTTGAAAGGCTATTTCTTTAAATGTCCACCTGTAGTCATCCTCTATCTGATTAATTTCTTAACCCAAATTCAGCTGAAGACCGGCTGAAAGAGAATAAAGTATTTGCAAGGTATTTTACACTGGGATCCAGACCACATTTTGCCAACTGGAATATGGAATATAAGTATCAATTCTCCAAGTATTTTCTCAAAGGTGGCATGGATGACGGGCCACCCACTTGACTGTTATTCAGAACAGCACTGGGGGACCATCTTCTCTATTCACTTTGCTCATGATACAACTTGACTGAGGAGGGCGTGGGTTGATTAGTCAAAGGGATGTGATGTGCCCTGCAGGTGAGATCACCTCTGTCCCTTTCCTTGTATCTGTCTTTTACAAAGTCAGCTTCAACTGGGTTCCGATCTCAATGATGACCTGAACCAAGGACTAATAATGAAAAAAGAACCACACAGAGACACAGCCCCTCTATCTGCCTTTTATGAGAGGTTAGAGATAAAATGGGTGAGTCTGGCACAACATGTAGGGCCAAAGAGTGGGGACCGCTGTCCTGCCTCTTCAAAGATGTCACTGTTGATGGCCCTGCTTCCCCACAGACACAAATAGAAGTCTGAAAAGACTGCGACAGTACATGGAGTCCTCTGCACACCAGGCTCTCCTATACAGCCCATTCTTTGGGTAGGGGCTGTGGCTAAGTTTGAGGAAGCATGGCCACTTTGCCTCAGAGGCAGAAGGATTTTCTACTAAAACAAACTCTCCCCACGCTAGGCTAATGCTGTGGTGTGATATCAGTTACCACAGTAATTTTCAATTATTCTGCAGTGACACAGGTGGTATACAGGTTCGCAGGTAGCCTCGTGCAAACTCAGCACCTCCCATGATAAAAGTGGGGCAAGAGAAGGAAACTGAATATCCAAACAATGGCTGTCAGATGACTCACATCCATAATTTTCGGCATTCTCTCTTTTTCAGCAGTGTCAACACAGCTGGGAGAATTTGACTTACAATACCATTTACTAAAATACCACATGGGTTTGGATGTGGTATTTGGGTCGTAATGCCTAGAGAGGAAAGGTCTACTGAGCAAATTCACCCAGGGAAATTTTTCTGGGCTTTGAAGATAGATAAAGGTATGTGGTTACTCAACAACAGAGCCAGACATTCAATATTCCAAGAAAAGCGGACTGTGTGAAATGAGAAGAATGTTGTTCAACAAGAAAACAGCACCTCAAATAACACTGTCCACCTCTTAACTCAAAGCACTCACAGTTCAGGAGTTGATGCTTTGGCTCATCTATTATTGATAAAAACACAAATTTGTGAGAGTAGTGGGTGGCTATTAACAGTGAGTCAACAATCTTGACTAAGTTGCCAATATACTCTGGGACACAAAAGTTAGACAAAGTTCAGTTGACTAACCGTGGATAATCTTTTTAAGAGTTAAATGCTACAGAAAAAGCAACAACAACAAACCCAAAACAAACTTAGCAGTGTTCAAGTTAATATACTGAAAGCACAGTGCATACACTGGATAACTGGAGAAGCAAAGCCAAAAAGTATTTTTAAAGATTCTTTTAATGTTTATTTATTTATTTATTTATTTTGAGAGAGAGAGAGAGAGTGAGTGAGCGTGAGTGGGGGAGGAGCAGTGAGAGGGAGAGTGAGATTCCCAAGGCTCTTCGCTGTCAGCACAGAGTCTGATGCAGAGCTCAGTCTCAGAACCGTGAGATCATGACCTGAGCCGAGATCAAGAGCTGGACACTTAACCTACTAAGCCCCTGGCACCCCTAAAAGGTTTGTAGTTTTTAAAAGGGGCTTTAAAAATATATATTAAATGCTGGCTTACAAAATTTGTGATTTTGTGGAAAACCTGGGGAAGTAAATTATATACTAGGTTTTGTTTTTTGGCTTTTTGTGTTTTGTTTGTTTGGTTTGCTTTTTAATTAATGAAAACCAAGAATCTAAAAATAAAATGCCTGGCCTTTACGCTCCAAAGATAGATTGCTGGAAAATGGTTAGAGATGAATGAATGCAATGATCAAAGAAGCAGTTTTATTTGCATTTCTCACTAGAAGGGTAAATATTTTATGATTTGTGAACGTGACAATTAACCTGAAGAAAGATTACAAAGACCAGTAAAAATTCTAGGCTCAGGGTTTTAGGAGGATACTTAGAAGTGACCCATATAATTTATCATCCAGACACTTGAGAGTACACAGGGAAACTAATAATGAAAATACCAGGACAATCAGCATAAACTAAAACTGTCCTGAACAAATCTAGATCTATGATTCCCTTACTTATTGGAAAGTTTTCCCCATCTTCAGATTGGAGGGAGATTTTCATTTATCCTTATGGAACACATTCTAAAATGCTCTATCACGTTTTGTTTGGTTTACCATTCAGGTCCTTCAGGTACTTACCCCGGCCTCAGAACATTAACATCGGGTTGAAGTCATAGGGCTTTTATTGCTTACATGGGGATTTGGAATTTCAGAGACCTAACCTGATCCAGAGAACCCCAGTTTTAAGGGTCCCTCTTGACCTCCAAGGATCTTTTGGCATAAGAAAAACTCAAGAAGGACAGGAAGGGTAAAGGGCAGACCAAAATCTGAATCCTGTAAGCTGGACAGAAACACCCTTAAGGGTGGCAAGTTTTTATGTACTTCACATAGTTTAAAAAGTCTGTTTTTTATTGTAACTGCCATTTCTTTATGCTTTACCCAAATCCCTTTAGGCTTACTGCACTTTGACTGAAATTCACTTAGTGGTGATTACTTTCCAAGCACTGTGCTAAATACGTTCAATGTAGCATCACATTTAAACCTCACAATAACACCACAAAGTATTACTATTTTATTCAATTAGCAGATGGGTAGACAGAAGGTCAGAGATTAAGGACTTTGACTACAATCATACAACTAATGAAGAGCAGAGCAAGGGTTCAAGTGCTGGATCGATATGTCCCAGAACCCTCTCTCATAACAACTGTGCAATCTTGTTTTTCTTTTGTAACCACTACAAAGGCACCTGCTTCTCAGATGAAAACAGGAATAAATATATTTACATACATATGTATATATATAATATACACACATATCACATGATACACATATACATAAACACATACACACATGTGTCTGTCTGTCTGTATCTATCCATCCATCCAAAACAAAATCATTGTGAGGAATATATCAAATAAAAAGATATGTATGTATCTAGGACAATATCTAAAATACATGTAACTATGAATTACAATTTAAGGATTTTTTTTTAGTGTTTATTCATTTTTGAGAGACAGAGAGAGACAGAGCATGAGTGGGGTAGGGGCAGAGAGAGAGGGAGACACAGAATCCAAAGCAGGCTCCAGGCTCTGAGCTGTCAGCACAGAGCCTGATGCGGGGCTCAAACCCACAGACCATGAGATCATGACCTGAGCTGAAGTCAGATGCTTAACTGCCTAAGCCACCCAGGTGCCCCTTGAGTCCATCCTCTCTGTGAAAATTCATTAGCCCACATGAACAAGTTTCTCACCAAGGGACAGAACTCCAGAGCCTCCTCTAACCAGATCCCAGCCCATCTGGCATGCATGTCCAAGAGAGTAGTCACTAAACACATGCAAGTATTTAAAGGGCACCTAGGCACCCCTGTACAAATTACAACCTAGATCACATTCTCCAGCTTTCAGAGACACAGTAAAAGGGCAGAGACTATATCTGTTTTGTTCATCACAGCACACTCAGTGTTTAGTACATAAATATCTGTGCCTGCCATATGATTTGTTCAATAAATGAGTAAATGAATGAATGAAGCAAGTTGATGATATCATATTAAGACCCATCCAATGACAAGCAAAATTCTCTTCAATTTCCTGTCAATAACATATTTTTATCTCCCTCTACTTATACAAATTTATCATAATTCAGAAGTCACACCAACCCACAGAGTGGTGTTTAAAGTCTGTGTCACTCATTGTACCATTAAACATCATTATCTTTGCGTTATTACTTAGTTATTCTTTGGGTATACCCAGGTCTTTCCAGGATGCAAAGAAGCAGCTCTACTTTAGCGCTCTTTCTGATACTCAGAGTACTATTTATTACAGCTAAACTTCACAGAGCTTACATATGGATTACTACTTATCTGGTATTCCCAGTCTGGATAACCGAATCCTGACAGCAGCTACCATTTGATTCTTTCTCTTCCAGTAGTTCCCTTTAATAACAACTGAAGGAATATGTAATTCAGAATCCCACAAAGACATGTGTTTAACAAAGACTGAACTCGCAGTACCGTGTCCAATATATGCAGTGTTCTAAACTACTAATTTTCGCACATATGCGTACATATATTGAAGTATTCATTTGTAGCAGTCTAGATTCTAGCTCCCCTGAAGGACTGATAAATTAGAGCCAGGAGAAGCTAAGGGAAAGGTCTCTATTCTGTTTTGTGTCTGGATTTTCTCATCTAATTGTTTAGTTTCTGCATCACATACCCAGGTTAGTGCAGTTGTCTCCTTGGATCAGGCCTGATATTTTCATTTTATTTATTTATTTTTTTAATGTTTATTTATTATTGAGAGGCAGAGAGAGACAGAGCATGAGCAGGGGAGAGGCAGGAAGAGGGGGGAGACACAGAATCCAAAGCAGGCTCCAGGCTCTGAGCTGTCAGCACAGAGCCTGATGTGGGGCTTGAACTCACGAACCGTGAGATCATGATGTGAACCAAAGTCAGATGTTTAACTGACCGAGCCACCCAGGCGCCCCCTAATATTTTCATTTTAAATAATTCTTTCTCTATCTTTAATTATTTCAAATTTGTAATTTAAATTTAAAGTTCAGAACTTCATCAACTTACCCTAAATAGTTCAAGGTAAATAATCAAATTTGCTACTGAACAGAGTCATGCAAATACTGGCATTTAAAATAATTTGCTCTCCTCTAATACATGTCCTGCAAAATTTCTGCCTCTTCCTTTCCAGAAAGGCCTTCTCCCTCTATTTGCTGGAGATGTGTAGCCAGAAGTATTTAATAGATCACTCTGGATTTTGATCATAAGAAAGCAATTTTAAGACATCATCTCTTCAAAAAAGTCTTTCTCTATTACTCAAAAATTACCCACTCACTCATTTATTCTCTCATTCCGCAGACACTAATTTATAAACTAGTCCCTTGGTTTCTTTTCAAATTCTATTATCAAACAAAACTTCTGAATGCGGCAGCCTCAGGTTATGCTGTTCATTTTTATCTGTCAGAATAAACCTTCCTTGAAAAGCTGTTGTGAGGACCAAATGAGATAAGAATTATGAAGTGCTATTTACCAGGAAGTAAATCTTCCTCAGTCCATATGTGACACGGTGGGTCTCATTCAGAGGTAAAAATAAGTATTCAAGTTCTTAATTGTATGTCTTACTGTGAAACTAGTGCCTTTTGAGTTTTCTTCCCATATTAACCAATTTCTCAGATAAGTTACTATGTTGAGGCCCTGGACTAAAACTATCACGTCTATGTTGTCAACAACTGCCTTATCACATACAGAGGAACACACAAGATAGAATGTTAAGACCAAAACATGACTGAATATCACCTGTCATACTTTGACAGCATAAACTGAAATCTGACTACCACCCCCTCCCCACAAATCAATATACTATAGGTTCTAAATCAATTATTGAGTATGAATTAGAATATGAATATGAATGCAAGAAAAGAACAAGGTAAATGGACGTAAGTGAATTTTATATGTTTTATATTTCAGTCTTGTCTATAAAATGTCACACTGTAAATTAAACTACTGCTTGTATTCTGAGATTGTTATAGGGAACATTACCTAATTTTACAATGCTTTAAAAATGCCATGAACTGATTGTGTTTATTAATTCTGCAATACTCATATTTATTTTGTGTATTTGAGAGACATCAGGCCCTATGAATATGCAACATTATACCTAATTTAGTTCTGTAAGACCAGGCATGCACAATGCATGCTGTATTTGGCCATACTGAATTCCCAAGTGATTAAGTTGATTTTTTTTAGCTTGCATCATTGTTTTCAGGCCCAATGATGAATCATAGAACTTTTCTCTCACCTCATATACATTACTGCATCTGGTGTCATTAGGACTGAGTTAATATCCAGAATGTAGTGATTGATTTAGGGAGACGATAATGAGATTATGGCTCATGCCCTTAAAGCATGACAACTGAAATCCTATCATTTTCCACACGAGGAAATATGCTAAATATTATAATATCTGATGTGTCTATCACCGTAGGATTAAGCCAGCTATCTGAAACAGAGGTTTCATATTTTGATCCTTAGACATATTATTTTCTTTTGTCTTACAAACACAGCATAAATTTTTTGAGGATAGTGAAGGTTTATATTTGCATGCCCAAATTTTTAATTCCAAGAAGTTCTTAGGTCCTCTTGATTCAGATCTGTCAGCTTAAATAAAAGAAGCCAACAGCAATCATTGTCTTTCTTTCCTCTGATTTTGTGGGTGGGATCAGTGAACAGGGTAAGGAAGTGTTTAACTAGAAATATGTATATTTCAAGCCAAAAGAATCTGGTTTGTATTTTCAGAGACCCATAGGTCATAAAAACATAGAATGTGTGGGAAATCTGACCATAGCAGAGAAGCAATATTTCCTGGTATCTGAAGATGAGTTAGGGAAATGGATAAATATGTTTTTAAGGACTAACAAATTTAGGATTTTTTTTCCTTTGGAGGGATATGTTTTCTAGACTTTTTATTTACTTTATTTAAAAATACACATTTGATGTAAATTGTATTTCTTGTAATCTTTTCCTTTAACACTCATGATCCTCTTAAGCTTGGCTTTAGGAATATATATCTGAGAATGATAAGAGATAAATGAAACTGGCCTCTGAAATATTCAATACCCAGATGCTTACTGCTTATTTCTAAATATTCACTGATCTACACATCAACCCAGTCATTCATCTCTCAGCATCCATCCACAAGCACGTATCCACGTATCTACTTTGTGCCCGATTCCTCTAATCACCGTGAGGCATTCATAAGAAGCAGAAAGGAATGTGTATCCTAGCTGGGGGAGAAGACATACACTCATTTATCAGTATTAGGTTATATATGCATTTGAAGTCTTGGTACATCTCTGGAAAATCAGATAGAAAAAAAGGAGAGGCAACTGTCCATCTGACATCTCCACTGGTGTCTCCTGGGCATCCTGACTATGGCCAGAACAGCATTCTTGATTTTCCCACTCCCTGCAACCTACTTTTCCAATAGTCCAAAAGCTAAAAATCATTCTCCATTCCTTTATTTTCTGGCTCACAAAATTATAATTTCTCAGCAAGGCTTATTGAACTACTTCAAATATATATTGTGAATCTGTCCATTCTCTCCACATTCATTGCTTTTTGTTATTCAGATCAATCGTCATCGCTCACCTGGACTACTGCAATAGTTCCCACCTTCTACTATTGAAATTAATTACCCCCAAATTAATTATCTATACAATAGCTAGAATGATTATTTTAAAATACGAATTAGATCATATCTTACCGCTGCTTAAAACCAACAATGTCTTACCTTGCTTCGAAATAATAGGGACACCTGCTTTAAAGCACTGTATGATCTGGTCCCTGCTCACCTCTCTTATTCCTGCCCACTATGCTGTAGCCACAGTGGCCTTTTCTGAGCAGGCAAAGAAAAAAAAAAAAAGAAAAAGAAAAAAAAATCTTGCCATTTATGTTTTCATTTTTACATTTGGGGTTTTCCCCTGTCTACCTGTAATGCTCTTCTCCATATTTTCTTTTTTTTTTTTTTTAATTTTTTTTTTCAACGTTTATTTATTTTTTTGGGACAGAGAGAGACAGAGCATGAATGGGGGAGGGGCAGAGAGAGAGGGAGACACAGAGTTGGAAACAGGCTCCAGGCTCTGAGCCATCAGCCCAGAGACCAACGCGGGGCTCGAACTCATGGACCGCGAGATCGTGACCTGGCTGAAGTCGGACGCTTAACCGACTGCGCCACCCAGGCGCCCCTCTTCTCCATATTTTCACATGTTTGGGTAAATCTTATTGTGTTCTCTTCTTTAAGTATCACCTCTCTAAAGGACCTCCCCACTCAGACCATCCAGGCTCCCAGGCACTAGCACATTTACTGATTTAAATTCTCTAAATAGCATTTATCACTATTTGACTTTTTTCTTATATGTTTGTTTCTTATTATTGTGCCTGGTATCTATTAGACACTCAGTAACTCTTAATAGAATAAATGGACATTATGACCAATACATAATACAGTCTGATGACATGAACCTCTTGAATGAAGTTCTCAACAGATGTTAGTTGTTGATACCTCAAAGCCAATCTCTCATCTCTTTAACATTTCCTAAATAATAGATAATTTTAAAAATTAAAATACTTAAATCAGACAGAAGCATACATACCAAGTATGATTAGTGTTTATTTGTAAGAAAATAGTCTAATTTTAGTACTTTAATGCATAGAACACATTAAGAAATCTAGGAAGGCCTCTACCAAGGATGCCTTAATCAGGCAGGCCTATTTGAATGCGCTTACTTTTAAATTAGGCAGGGTGCATAAACGTTAATTTAATTTGATTACATCTGAGATAGTAATACTATAAATGTTAACAGATCCTTATAAAAGGCATTATGTCATTTTTCTAGTAAAATGAAAGAAACAGAACTTTTAAGCATTATTGATATCCTCATGTTTACCCTAAAGATTTTTCCCCATGAATCCTTCAATCCAGATTTCAAACTTTTGCATTTAATAATTTTGTTACATATAGTACTTAATCCATCTCTAATTATGTGGGTTTCTTAAAGCAACATTATTAAGGCATAATTTAATACCATAACATTTATTTATTATAAGTATGCAAGTCAATGACTTCTAGTAAATTTACAGAGTTGTGAAACTATCACCACAACCCACTTTTAAAATATTTCCATCAGCTAAAAGTTCCCTGTGCCTTTTACAGCCACTCTCCCACTACTGATCTGTTTTCCGTCTTCCTAGATTTGCCACTTCTAATAGTTTCTTATAAGTGGAATTATACAATACAAATATTATAGTATTTTGTGTCTGTCTTCACTGAGCATAATATTACACATGCTAAAACAATCTATGTTGTTATGGTATCAGCCCATTCTATTGCTGAATACTATTCCATTCTGTGCATGTACCATGTTTTGTTTATCGGCTCATCAACTGATGGCAATCTGGACTGTCTTCAGTTTTGGGGTTTTAGGAGCAATGCTGCCATGACTGTGTATGCAAGTCCTTTTGTGGATATATGTTTTTACTATTCTTGGGTAGACACCTGGGAATGAAATTTCTGGATTGTATGGTAAATTTATGTTGAACTTTCTAAGACACTGCCAAACTGTTTTCCAAAGTAGTTGCACCACTTTACATTTCCACAAGCAATACATGAGTTTTCCAGTTTCTCCCCATCCCCGCCAGCATTTATTACTGTCTATCTTTTGATAACAGTCATTCTAGTAGGCAAAAATGCCAATATAATGTGGTGGTTGAAAATCAGATGCTAGGTCAAATTGTTTGAATTTAGATCACAGCTTTGCCACCTATCATCTTGTAATTTAACATTCTTGGCTATAAAACATGGACAATGCTAATATCTATCTCTCCCAGGATTACTAGAGGATAAATGAACTAATATAACTATTATCTTACAAAGTATCTGGCACATAATAAATTCTGTATAAGCATTACCCATCATAATAGTTTTGCTATTATCATTTGCAAAGTTAAAATGTACTTATACCCTGTGGATTATAGGTAAGCTGTGGATTATAGGTAAGCTTTGAGAAGCTGTTTATGTTCTCTTAATTATCAGTTCCCTATAGGTGTTGGCCTATTATGATAGGTATCACAAAGCCCAGGCACTAGAATGCCAGATGCTATAAAAATCTACAAAATCTATAAAAATCTACTATTGAAAAAAACCACTACAGATCTCACACATAATTAGAATGGGTAATACTCTAAATAGCCAGAATGACCTACTAGGCAACTTTATTATTTTTTTTCATTGATAGTCATGCTTTTTATTCATTTTTTAAATTTTTTATAAGGCAACTTTAGATAAAGATAGAAATTAGACTGTCTGATTTAAGTAGTGCCTATCATTTATTTCTAAAATTTTTAAAAAATGTTTTATTTATTTTTAAGACAAAGAGAGATGGAACATGAGTGGGGATGGGGCAGAGAGAGAGGGAGACACAGAATTTGAAGCAGGTTCCAGGCTCTGAGCTATCAGCACAGAGCCCAACATGGGGCTCGAACTCACTAATTGTGAGATCATGACCTGAGCCAAAGTCGGACTCAAATGACTCAACTGACTGAGCCACCCAGGCGCCCCCTATCATTTATTAATAAAATACATAAAATTATTTATTTATTAATAAAATGTGCCTATCCATGGAAAAAGTTGAAAGCTGGTATAAACAAGTTGTTTTCCCTTACAAAGTTGCATTCAGTCCTCAATTACTTGGCAATAAGGTCCTTCTTCCTCCCTTTTCTTTACTCCATCTATTTGTTTGTCTCTTTTTTTGGTTTGCTTGACTATTTGCATGATTCATGGATCACTGCTGCTTCTGACCAAGGAATGATTGGAGAGCCAGGCAAACGATAACATTCCCCCTTCTCAAATCACTATTATGACCATTTTAGACACTTTTGCAGAGAGGTACAAGTCCCAACTGTTTGTGAAATATATTTCTGATTAATAGCTTTGGAAGATGTTTTGCATACATGTTACTCAATCTTAAAAGAACATCATGAAAGCCTTCCAGATTACTTTTTCTGTGTTTCCAGATATAAGCAGTGTGCATTCCACATGCTTAGGTCATTGCTGTCCTAAGTTCTCCAGGTTTCAGGAAGTCTTTGGGTACCCATTTAATTCCCTAACAGTGATTTTTGAGAACACTCAACTTCTTAGCTTTCTCTGTCTCATTCTTGGACAGAATGTAGGTTATAGTATAGTAAAAATATTATTATCACTTATTATCACTATTTTCACTTACCTGTGTTACTATCAATAGTCATAAACAAAGATAATAAGGACAATATAAATATAATATTTAGCTGTCTCTGCACTGACAAGTTTTTATCCATTTCTGAAATTCTAGGCTTTTACAAAAATAGCATGAATGTATTCTGTCTAGTTTTAGAAAGATATATGGAGGTAGGTTTTCCACAGTATGAAGGCAGAATTTGCTTATAATTTTAACTGGATAACTTATAAGATAATAAGTTATCTGTCACTATGAATATACAGGCTGGATAACCAGACATACAGAAGAGGTCAGTATCCTGGATGAAGTGCCAGAATGGGACACGTGACCCTCCAGAAGGATGAACTTCAACCAATGGGAGAAAGAAGGCTGGAAGGAATGGCAGATAAATTTTCTCTCACATTTCCCTGGGATGGATTGTCCCAAGGCACTATTTTCTATCTAGTCTATCTGGAGATGTTCCATGTGGCCAATTGACTGTCTGTATTGCTTGCAGCTTGTGAAGCAGTGGACTACTCAGTAATGCATTACCTTGTATTCAGATCCCAATTTTCTCTTTCTTCTATTCCCTTTTTCTCTAGCTACTCTAGATTTTACTTTCTGAACCTTAGCACTCGGCCTTTTCTTCAGGTGCTGTTTCCAATCAGCCTAAGCTAAGATACATGCTAGTGAAAAGTTAGAATAGAGGGGTGTAAATTTTGTTTTTAAAATTCTTTATCAATGCATAAAAATAGTAGCAGGGGGTGATGATGATAATGGTGATATAATTAATATCCAACATCTGTGGGCACTGTGTTGTAGGTACTGTTTGAGATGCTTTCCATGTGATAATATTTAATCCTCATAACCATCCTATGAAGTAGGTATTATTATCATCAACCCGACTTCTCAGATAACAAACTTGAAGTATAAAATGTTCACAGATCCAATAAAGCCAAAGTCATATAGCTAGTGAGCAGCAGAGCTAGGATTTCACTACAAGCTATTTGATGCATTTTCATTTGTGCTGAAGCGTGCATCAGTAAGATGTAGTCTTATTGGGCTTCCTGTGCCTGGCTGGCAATCCTGAGGTTGATATTACTGTCTGTGTCGCAAACTCCAGACAAGGCCGTGTGGGTCCTTGCCATACTGTTTATGATTAGGATATAGTCTCTAGGGAATGGAGGTCTCTTTCTTTCTTGCTTGCTTTCAAGAACGTGCCATTGTCCCAGATGCTCTACCTACAAGGCTACTCAGCTTGCATCAAACAGAAGCACTGCAAAACACCTACTTGGTTGAACCAAAGTCTCTCGTATCTTCCCTTATCATAGAGGTTTATCAAAGGTCTACTTTATGTTATACTTAATTCAGGGGATTTGTAGTTTCACCTTGAATCATACTTACCACCATCACCCCAGTGTATGTTACATCCACCTTGTATGCAAACAGACATGCCCATGCTCAGGCTCATTACACTCCATCATGTGACTGTTTGGGGCTAACCTACAATGGTTCCCACTTTGTGTGATGTAAGATACTTATGACTGAAAGTGACCTATACTTTCCTTTTGCCTTCTGTTGCTCTATTTAAAATAATGACTACAGAATCTCTTTCAACAAAAGGTCATTTGTGTCAATGGACAGAACACAGAGGATCAGATCACCTGTGGTAATTGCAAATTAATGCTCTCTTGGCAATGCATTAACTACACACTATTGATCTACAATTGAATCATAGAAGCTACTGAGAAGTGATTTTACTTTCCTATTTTTTGTGCTTTTATTGCTTTTTCCATAACGCATTTTTCTTTCAACTGGAATTTTCCCTAATTGTCTCCACTTTTAATTTCCTACAGTGACATGACTTCTAACTTGTAATTAGAATCTGTAAAAATTCATGTCTCTGTCTCAAAAGCCTATTAGAAATCTACTGAACTATAACTTTGATGCCATAAAATACATACACGATACACAGATACATTGCTAGAGAGCCAAATTCTTGAATGATTTTTTTGTTCACTTAGATAAAACAGAAAAATATTTGGTTCTCTACCTGAAATTACAATTTGTTCAGTAGTCTGTAGCAAAATATTCAAAAGTTTCCCTTAAATGCATTTTCTTTGGGAACATTAATGATGAAATTTTCTTTTCTAGAACAAACTTTTAACATAGAAGTAAACAGTTCATTTCAGAGATGAATTTTTTTAAGTATAATGTGAGAGGAAGATACAATAATCCAGTCAATATTATATATATCTGCATAGGATGTTACTGACAAAGCCCATAGTTCCTCATGTTTGTGCCAAACTCTTAACCAATAATTATTCTATCTGGGGGAACCAATTATAAGCTTGTATTTCAATGGTGAACTTGATAATGTTCCTACGCTAGACAGGTCATCTGGCCTAAGCCTGGTTTCTGAAATGTGAGTTAGGAGTCACTGAACTAAAGAAATACCCTGACAGCAATTCCCTTTAGAAGTTCTCATAAACCTTAAACTTATCAATGATTTTCTAAACTTCTAAATGGGAGACATAATTGTGATTTCCACTAAAGGTCTTCCAAAAATGTTTTTAGGCCTGTAAGAATTTTAGTATTTCACTACATTTTTTCATAATCATTATTTGCATCAATACTCACAATTAATACTGCAAAAATAAATGTGCACTCAAATTGTTTGCCTGTTCTTTATTTCTCAGTAAATCGTTATCATCTGTTCCAAAAAAGCCCTTAATAAATGTCAATTGCACTACTGGAATTACATAATCCAGTTATTCTTTTTTCTAGGAGTTTTAAATTAGAGACAGATACAAAGTTGATATTCATTAATCTTAGAGCTGGACCGGGGTGCTGAAGTCTCCCTGACGTGCCAGGCTTTGCTGGGTGGCAAGAAGAGTAGCTGAACCAGGGTGGCTGGGGCAAGAAAGAGACACTCCAGGGACTGGGACTCTGATTTGTGGTATTCCCTTCAACATATTAAATGTCACTTCTTCTTTACAATGACCCACTGAGATAGGTCCTATAAACTTCCATTTTATAGGTGAATACACCAAAGTGTACAGAAGTTAAATAAGCTCAAATTTATTCAGCCATTAAATGGTGAAACTCGTGGTTGAGCAAAGGCGGTAGAACCTCAGAGCTCCTTCTCTTAACTACCACACTATACATGGCAATACAACCACCTCTGGATATCTAACAATGGCACACAATACTATTAAGGATCTTCAAGGACAGAATGAACTGAAGTTTTCAAAAACATGCTAGCAACCAATAATAGGGTTTATTAAATAAATGCATTAAGAACATGATGTTGAAAACATCAGTTTGCAAGATAAAAACAAAACCCGTGTATTAGGCAATGATATGGAGGCATAAGGCAGAACTACTGAGCTTTAATTTTACCTTGGGAAGAAGAGATACCACTAGCCTTTCTAAAGCAGGTCTCAGAGCTCAGTTCCAGTTTTGATTCAGAGCCCTATGTGTTCCGTGGTGCAGCTACTGTCTGCAAGGGTCTTCTTTCCTTCTCCTCTTTTCTACTCTCTCTCAGCCTTAGACACATCCTATATCAAGATCAGAAAGCAAGCAAATGAATCTTAACATTGTCTAATCTTTGAAGATTATTAGAAATCAGACCAAAATCTGCTCCAATAAATATGGGCTAGGAAGAAAATCACGAGTGTCTCAACAGAAAAAAAAGAAAAGAAAAACACACTTCAGTAAATTCAGAATGCACCACCACTAAAATGATGACTGGATCTTTTGAGAAGAAAGTAACTCCAGGGAGTCTAGTTTGCTGTGAATATATTGTGGGGGTGATGGCCAAAAGTGAGGCTTTACTACAAGACTTACATGAGGCTTGTACACATGTGTGTAGGTGTCAGGAGGATAAAGTTTCTAAGGTTTGGTTTGTTATAATTGCAAAAAGAAACCGCTGCCCCTAAACATAAAAATGTATTTAAAAAAAATCAAAGGATCCGGTCTTAAAATAGCATGTAAAAATATCAAAACCTGTTTTTTTTATCCATCAGAATAAGGATAGTAAGCATAAGAAGACAGAAGTCATTTAAAAAGAAGATAGGTCATAACCCAGGAACATCATTATTATCATAAGCTAATAATTCAGTGTCATTTCAAAACTGTAACTAAGAAAAGTGATAAAGAATTGGGACAGCACATGCAAAGCAAAATACTGGGGTACAAAACTGAATGTCATGATTAGAAACTCTTAGGGAGGTAGGCATTTATGAGGAATCAACTGTCAAATGTCCTTTTGGTCTATGTTTTCATTCTTTTCTTGTGAGAAAAAAAAAAACTTAGAATGGCACAAACAATCTATTCTAATCTGAACCCTTGGGGGAAAAAATTCAAATATATTATGTACATGATAGTACTAAATGGTTCTGGAAAGAGACTTTTGTTAGTCCGACTTTTGGGTTAATATTTAATAATATCTTTTTTGTGTAGAAAGTTGATGTCGACATTCTACTGTTAACAAAACATGCACTTAGAGATATGTTTCCGCTAGAAGTGATGTTCTTGTGTTGATAAAGTCACATTTGGGGGACCATTGTCCTTGGGAATAATCAAAAAATTATCTGCAAGGCAACTAACCAAGGATGAAGGAGGCTGTCAGTATCCTTAGAAGAGGAGGGAATTGAAATCTTAGAGGATAAAAACATTAATTAAAAAGGAAACAAAATGCCATGAAAGTACAAAGTAGACAGGGCCAACTGGGCATTTATTTGTTCTTGAATCTGAGAAGAGAGAAGGGGTGTGGTGTCAGCCTGTGAAAACATAAAGACAGTCACTCTTCAATACTTTTCCATTAAACATAAATAACATCAAAATCCACCCTCAAAGTATGAAGAGTAGTTATTGATAGTATTCAAAATACATTACCTCCCAAAGTGACTATTTCTAACAGTCATTTGGATGGACAAATTATGGGATGGTTATTAAAAAATCAGTTATGCCCAATCACAACTCATTTCAAATGATACTGATAAATTCAAAAGCTTGAGAGAAAAGCAACAAAGAAAACACAATATTTGGAAAACAATATGTGACATGAAAATATCTAAGCAACTGGGTTTTTTTTTTAATTGAATAATAAGAGGATAAGTAGTAATTTAAAACTTTGGTCAGGAATATGAAGATTTTTTGACAAAGAAGTTTAACTAGTAGTTAACCATATCTCTGCATACAATGTGAAAAGAAGCAGACAACATAAAGGATCTGGTAAGAGTCAGGGAAAAAAAAAACTTTGGCCAAAGTTTATGCAAGATCAGATATTTCATAACGGCTGTATCTACAAACATCTTTGCTAACTCATGGTTATTTTTTCACATAAAACAGTCACTATGTGATACTTATGGTAAAACTGTCTTTCAAAAAGATTAGACTTAATTTCAGTTAATTCCCTTTGAATTTAGATGTTAATCTTCCTACCAAGTGGAGAGTGTGTAATCATTTGAAGGCCTAACAGGTTTCCATTTAATTTCCTCTATTTGCTTATAAACAACACTGTTGCACTGGAATCATGATGCTTTTCAAAAATTAAAACCTCTTCTGTTAAAAGTAACCATCCATTAAACTAATTTAAAATAATGTAATAATTGACACGGTAATTGTAATTTCATTGAATGGATACTAAGAGCATATTTTTTTCTCATATATCATTCTAAGAATATAGGATTTCTATTTTTTTCAATACCCACTTGCAAATTGTTCTTAAAATTGTAAATGAAGCACTCATTAAAGCTAGGAAACAAGAAACTGCATAGTGGAAAGAAAAATATGTCTATTTTAACTAGCTATGTGAAACAGTTCAGATGCCATTTAAAATAACTGAATGGTATTGACTATTCTTCATTCCTATATCATAGGCTTACTTTAAAGTGAATGAAGATGGGAAAAAACCTAAGAAACCATTGAATAACTACTTCCCACCTACCCAATAAAAATTGAGAATATAGTGTGCAAAATTTTTATCCTCTCAAGACCCCCATCAATAGAGCTGAAGCACTGACATCTTCCTGCGTGCTATGACCAAGAGAGAATGTCGGTAAAGCATCTGCACTCAGGTGGAAACAGTGTCATCGTCTGCTTCAATTACTTCTTTTTCACTGGTTTTAATAAAATAATACATCTCCTGATCACATTAAAATATTCCATTTAGCTTGAACTAGCTCCATTAGAACAGCTTTGATTATTGTTAAAAATTGATTTGGTTATATAAGTTTAGTGAGTGTCCATCACATGACCATGATTCTTCACAGCAAATGCCCACTATGCTCCCTCGTTCTGTTGTATTTCAGGATTTTCTATTAACTTCAGTGACAAACCCTAACAAAAGAAATGGGATAAAAAAAAATCCACCCATACAATCTCAATGAAGGCACAGGTCATAATTGTACATGAATGAACTGATGGCTTCCTATAATTTCCGATGTCCTGAGTCAAAGTCCTTAATAGATTAAATTGTAATGGGCAATATCATTAAATTAAATTATAGAAACCCAGAGTCATTCAGTGAAAAAAAGGTAGTATAGTACTTATATCCTCTATCTATATACAATAGAGAAGAGTGAACATTTTGTAATGAAACTTATCACTAAAAGCAACTGACTTAGTCTGGATTTTAGCTGCAACAGAAATCTCTAAATAGTTTTTTATTATAAGAAACTGTAAACTAGTACTAAATCAGAGGAAAGGGATATAGGACTCAGCAGGAAGGCTAGGTCTGGGAGTAAAAAACTAAAAGTAAAAGCATAACAACAACAACAAAACCCCAGTTTTAATTTATTGAAGTCCTCTCTTCAAACTATGTTAAAGGGGAATTATTCAAGTTATTTGTTTACTGTCCTCTTCATGAATAACTAATTGGCAGACAGAAGCAAACTTCTATTCTTCAGAGCAACCCCACAGAAGATTTTAAGACCTCAAGAGTTTATGAAGAGTTTGAGAATATAATTTAACAAGGAAGTACTTACAAATTTTAGTATCTAAAATTGACCAATAATTTTCACCTGTCCTTTTTAGAGCCCTAATTTGCATATTCGAATTAATGAAAACCTATCAAGTAAGAAGAAAAATCATATTTCGAACACACTGGAGTTTATACAAATAAATTAGAAATCCATTTAGCTGACAAAGTTATAAGAGCAGATACCCAAGAACACAAACACATAATTGGTTTTGAACCTTATTTCTTGGCCACAGTCTTGTATTTGGTTCTTTTGTAATAGTCATTTTCACTCCAAAGATGTACTAGGGAAATGATCTGGAACCCAAATTACTCTCTAGCTAATTCCTTAGTTTTTATATTCAACATTCACTGAAGCATTCTGAAGGTAGAATTATTGGATGCTTCACCACTGAGAAGTTAACATCCTTGTCAAAGCAAGTTGCAGAATAAGATAATAGAAATAAACAGTGCCACTGAGAAATGATACATTCCTAGAAATGGTAAGAAGACTTCAAACATTACCCATTAAAATGCAACCTGAAACTCTAAAAGGCATTTCTGTTTATGAACTGCAAAGTGATCTACAATATTTTGTAATTTTTATATTTCAGTTAACCCTCAAATAAAAATTTAAGCAAGTGATGCTCCAACATTAAGTATTTTCCTTTGATAACATTTCCCTGAAATTTACCTTTTCAGTGAGGCCTCTTTTTTTTCATAGCACTTGTGATCTTACATACAAGATAATATACTCATCTTTCATATTTATTACATGTTATGTGTCTCCCCTCACTAAACTGTAAGCCCTGGAGGTAATGAACTGTTGCCTGTTATATTCACAGAATAATTTCAAACCCCTGTAACAGTGCTAGGTATGTAGTAGGTTCTTAATAAATATTTATTGAATGAACAAATGTATGAATGATTCTCTGTGATGCATAATGATTAATAAGGGACGCATGTTTTATCACACTTATCCAACTTATGAAACAATTTTGGCTTTCCAGTTTGAAATGTCAGTACTTTTTATAAAGTCACATAGAAGGTCACAGCTGTTGAATTCATTTAAATCTTAATTTGAAATTACTAAATCCTTATTCCAGTAGTGAACTCACCTACCATATACCTACATAGTCTATGTATATGTATCAAGATCAGAATCAAAATATTTATTTGTACCCATTCCTTCTCTTTCTATACCCCATCCCAGTGTATCAGCACCACCACCCTGATACTTAAATGCATTTCATTTGATGACTTCATGTAAAAAATGCATTTTGTCAGTCTGTACTTCACTTCTGAGTAGAAAAAACTGGAAAGGTAGATTTGACAGTATGCCATCTAAAGATATATAAGGGGATGAGCTCTTCAAGAGAACTGTTATAGAATCAGAGAAAGAGACAGAGTTAGGTAAAAAGAGCCAGTGAACAAATGGCATCAGAGAAATACAGGGTGTTGATGGAGGGTTTAGGGCCTTGAGACCATGAAAGACATGAACTAACTGCTGGAGAGAATTTGATGTTTTTTTTTTTTAAAGGCAAAAACGGATGCTGACTAGCACCCATGGCCCAGCTGACATTAAACACTATGAATTTGAAGTAAATCCAGCTGGCAGAGTTACTTGAACTTTTCTAATAATATTCAGCAGCCCAGAAGTATAGAAAATTAAAGGTTAGATTAACCCAGGATTAGGGAGCTGAACAGGGTGAAATTCAGTTACAATGAAAGAGACACAGAAATATTGCACATTCTCCACCCCCTTCAAATGTCAAGTCAAAATTCTAAATGCAAGGGTTTTCCCTCTCACAACTGTATGAAGTATATCTAATAACAGTATTAAGTATCTCTTAATACTGATTTTAGTTCATACTTTAGCTAAAATTGGTTTAAAAATGTGTTCTGGCTAAATAAAACTAAAGCTAATGGTAGAATTGGTGCATAATCTATAATCTTCTACCAGTTAAAGCCTATGTGTAGAACTTTGCATTTTTAACAAAGTCATTTGGGAACTAACAGTTTACATAGCTGGAAAGTCTCCCTGCAGTTCCCAGACAGAGCTGAAAGGGAAGTCCTTTGGCAACCACTTTGTACACCATGTTAACACCTCATCACCTCTTCACAAGCTGGTTAAAAAAAATCACAACTCCAACACATTTATTTAACAAATTCACTCAACAAATACTGAGTATGTTTCTGCTGTATACCAAGCAGTCAACACATTGGGTGACCAACGTTTTAGGACGAGGCCTGGTGCAAGAAGATTAATTGAGCAAAATGAATTTCCTCTTTTGAAATCTGAGCCAAGAGGTATTAAGCTAGTGAGGCATTTCATGTAGAAGTTGGAGCTGAAAAACTACCATGTAGAGTGGGCCCAAGTGTCATGTGGCGGGTAGAAGTCCAGGGGAGGCAGAAACAAGGAGTAAGCTCTGGAGACAGAGTGAAAACTATAGATTCATCTGAGGGAGAAATCACATGGACCGTAGAAGAGAGATGGAGAAGATCTCTCCTGAGAACTGACCCATTGCTTCTTACAATTCTAGTCCTAGGCTCCACTGATGCATAGACTATAATAGGCTCCATTTTCTTAAGGTACTTTGAGTGATTCTCTGCTTCTTGATCCAAGAGGAGCCTAAGCAGAAACCACAATTTGAATGATTATTTCACCATACAGTTTTGTGAGGACATATAGTATTCTACATATGCTGACATACTATGGTCCACACACTAAGTACACCTCTACTCGGCACATTTGTTGATTAATTTTTCTATGTTTTCACATTTCTTCTCTTCTTAGCGTCCGTACTCTAAGGAATAAGCTGTAGCCTGAATATGTGAGCCTTGAGTAGGTGGGGAAGACCTGGCTATTACTGATACTCGTATCTTAGAGGTTCTAGGAGGGGGTCGGCAATGTGAGCAATTGGAAGAGCATTGGCTTTACAGTTGTAAAACCTGATGTCTGTCCCTAGCACTAGTCATGTGACTTTGGCTACATTACTTTCATCCTTCAAGCTTCAACTGGTGTCAAAGTACAGGCACACCTCAAAGATATTGTGGGTTCAGTTCCAGCTCATCACAATAAAGCAAATAATGCACTAAAGTAAGTGAAATGAAATTGTTTTGGTTTCTCAGTGCATATAAAACTTGTGTTTATACAACACTATAGTCTATTAAGTGTGCAATAGCATTATGTCTAAAAATGTACATCCTTTGATTAAAAAATACTTTATTTCTAAAAATGCCAACCATCATCTAAGCTTTTAGTGAGTCATAATCACTGATCATATATCATCAAAACAGATATAATAACAATTTTAAAGCATGAAATATTGTGAGAATTGCCAAAATGTGATACAAAGACACAAAGTGAGCAAATGCTGTTTGAAAAAAATGGTGCCAGTGGACTTGTCAGATGCAGGATTGCCACAAATCTTCAATTTGTAAAAAATGTAGTATTTAAAGTGCAATAAAGTGAAGCACAATAAAACAATTTCACTCTTGGGTAGGTGTGGAAATACTGTATGTAGCAGCAGCTAGAACCAGCACATGGAAGAATGTCAACAATCTTCACCCTCATGTGTGACTTGCCTAAGACTACATGTTTGGAAATAAGCAAGCATCTTTTCTGGGACCCTCTCATAACCCACTTGCATCCTCCAGTGCATACATTTCTCCATGTTCATGAAAGTAAATTCAGGTGATATTCAATCCTAGACATACATTATCCTCATATTTTTCTTGAAGATGGTGTTCCTTCTTCCTATATCTTTCCTTCCTTCCTTTCTTCCTCCCTTCCTTCCTTCCTTACCCTTCCCTCTTCCTTTCTTCCTGATGTCCCAAGATACTTTCTTTAATATTTCCTTTCTTTTTAAGGAATTTCCTTTAGCCATTCTTTTAGTTATGGTCTCCTGTCAAAAAATTCTCTTAGTTTTTCCTCAGCCAAGAATGTGTTGATTTATCCTTTGTTCCTGAAGGATACAGGATTTTAGGTTGGTAGTTCTTTTCCTTCAACAACTGAAAAATATTGTTCCACCTCCTGGAGTTCATGCTTTATGATGAGAAGTCTATTTTGATTAAAATTGTTTTCTCCCTCTAGGTGAAATTTTTTTTTTTATTGTTTCCAAAGTCCTTTTTTTTCCAAGGTCTAGTTTTCAGAAGTTTGACTATAATGGGTTTTGGTATGGATTTCTTTAGATCTATCATATTTGACGTTCATTCACCTTCTTGAATCTACAGGATTTTGCCCTTTTAAAAAATTGGGAAGTTTTCAAACATTATTTCTTTGTCATCTCGTCCTTCTGTGATCTCTTCTCTGAATGTTAGATCTTTTGTTATAGTCTCACAGTTCCACGAAGTGCTGTTCATTTGTTTTTTTCAGTCTTTTTTCTCTGTGTTTTCCAGAGAGGTTAATTTCTATTGCTCTGTCTTCCATGTCACTGGTTCTTTCTTCTGTTGTCTCCATTCTGCTGTTGAGCCCATTAACTGTTTTAAATTCTAGTTATTATAATTTTCAGTCTTGAAATGTGGTTCTTATTTATATCTTCTATCAGCATTCTGATATATATTATTTCTACCTTAGATTGTATTTTGTAAGAGGATGTTAACTCTGATTGTCAAATTAGCAACATGAGATATTTGTTCTCCACTTTCTTACCAGAGAATATAAGTGAAGCTAAACTCTATGCTTTCTAATTTCATTCAATGCTAGGTAGTAAGAATCCATATTAATGGAGTATGATCTGAGAGGTCACAGTCTAGTAATCATATGAAAAATTTTATCCCTGGGTCAAGTTAGACCATCTAAACCTGCATATCTGGCCTCAGGGCCAGATATTATGCTATAATGCACGGAGGCACTGTATTGAGTCTTTGCTCAGCAACATTATAACAAGCAAGTGTATAAGTAATAAGTAATAAATTATATGTAGGAGTGCTATTAAGAGGATAATGTACTACATCTCAAAGTATTGCATTATGACAATAATAGAATAATTTCTCACAGGTCTATATCACAAGAAGCTGATCAATTTATATTTATATTTGGAAAGTTTTGTGAAACTAATAATTTCCTTGCTTTAGCTGCCAGGAAATTCAGAGTCAAATTTGGTAGATTTCATGTATTGGTCTTACCTTTGACTTCAATTCTTTTTCTTTATTTTTTTCCCCAACATTTTATTTATTTTTGAGAGAGAGAGAGAGAGAGAGAGAGCAAGCAGGGGAGGAGCAGAGAGAGAGGGAGGTACAGAATGAAGGAGGCTCCAGGCTCTGAGCTGTCAGTACGAAGCCTGATGCAGGGTTCGAACCCATGAACTGTGAGATCATGACCTGAGCCAAAGTTGGACTCCTAACCGACTGAGCCACCCAGGTGCCCCTCATTTTATTTTTCAATCAAAATTTTACTTTTACCCAGACTTCTTCAAATATTTGTTTTTTTCCAAGTTCTACAGTGTGCATTTTGGTACCTGGTTTCATTTATTTTGGCAACAGAGAGGAAAAAAAAATATTTTTCAAAGATAGAGTGTTCATAAGTCCTTAATAGGTCAGGGAATAAATCTCAGGTTTGTTCTCTACTCACAACAGTAACTTAATGAGTGCTGCCATTTTAATCACACACTGTCTCTTTCTCAGGAGACCTTATACACATATATTTGTTATCACATAATTTACAGTGGATGTGTTCAATGGAGCTCTTTGAAGGGGCAGACAAACACAAGTACTACCTGAAGGACTGAGGCTCCACTGTGGAGAAACTGAAGACCACTTTCAGCCGAGTCAATTCCACCAGTGGCCAAAATGGGAAATCCAGGCAAAGCACGAGCAATGGAGGTCACAGCTCTCAAAGCAATAGGTCTGATGGCTGTGCCTACAGAAAATGAGAATAATCAATGGTTAGCATATTGACTAGTTGAAAATACTGCCTCATAATTATTATTATGTAATGGTGGTATTGTCCTAAACAAAAGTCAAATTTCTTTATCTGTATTTATATATATATATATATATATATATATATATATATGTAATACATATACATTGCCATGTTTTATAGTATGCTAATTTGATGGATGTGTATTTACTTTAAAATTTTATTTATTTATTTATTTATTTATTTGTTTGTTTTTATTTAAAAAAATTTTTTTTTCAACGTTTATTCATTTTTGGGACAGAGAGAGACAGAGCATGAACGGGGGAGGGGCAGAGAGAGAGGGAGACACAGAATCGGAAACAGGCTCCAGGCTCCGAGCCATCAGCCCAGAGCCTGACGCGGGGCTCTAACTCACAGACCGCGAGATCGTGACCTGGCTGAAGTCGGACGCTTAACCGACTGCGCCACCCAGGCGCCCCTACTTTAAAATTTTTGATGCTATTATTGCAAGCAAACGTGTTATGCAAGTGGATATAGCAACTGTAGAACTCCTGCATAAATTACATGCATAATACAATTTGATATACAGTAATGTGTAAAAGATTATATGGAATGTTCAAGCATCTGTTTTAAAAAGAACAAGGAACAGCAGATTTTGAAAAAGAAAAACAATCGCATACAGTGCATAAATAGACATACAGCTCTGTTATGTATAAAGCAGCTGGTGTGAATAGAGATACTGTGAAAACACTCAAGGTGCTGATGAACTTACAGATTCCATATTGCTTTTTACATGTATTACTCATAATTTGATGAAATTTAGTGAGCCTAATATAATTTTTCAGACATTAGAAAGTTTCAACCAAGGTACGGACAATTGCTAGAATTTAGTAATTAAAGAGTATGTGCTTAATTTTTTATACTTAGCCAGACATTACCAATATATTATTCCCTGATCATAATGAAAGCATCATGGATGGACAGAACACTTGGGGGACATTTTTAAAATGATTAACTGCACTAAAGCTGCTTTCAACTCTCAAGGGTTAACACACTCTGAAGTAAATTAATGCTTTCATCATATTGGGATGTAATTTGATATTTCTGGTGTGGACTCATAAGTCAATGTTCTATAAAGGTATTTTCTGAACTAAAAATAGCTCTATCTGTGCAAGAATTTGACATTACCTCAAACCAGGGTTCCATACACACACAAAAAAACCCCACAAACAAGCAACTGGTAAAATCACCTCATGTGGTGGGTACTTTATCATCACCTCCACCACCACAAGCATCTCCACTGGCATTTTCAATATGTATTTATGGGAGCATTCTCTTTGAGGAAGCGCAAAGAATTTTCCTTAAAATTAGTGCATTTTTTTTATCTTGTTCATAGGCATTTCAGATGATATTGAATTTATCTGTAACTGATGCTTTTGCATTAACACCAAAAATGTGTATGGAAATGTCTGTTCTTATTGCTCACACACCTTAAAAAGCTTCCACTAGATATTAATGTCTCTCAGTCAAGAGTGTTCCATGTTGACACTTCAGAGTTCCATAACGGACACTGAAATTATAAGGCAGGAAAAATGAGGGCAAATTAGAAACTGAACACCAAGATCCTATTTCTACCTCAAAATGTTTATCAGTGATTTCTCAGTCTGTCTGGTTTAACCATAGAGGAGGTAACATAGTAGACAGGAGAATGCATAGCAAGAATACATACCCACACTGACACTCACATACATATTTATATATACAAATCTTTAGCTGTACTAAAAAAGATATCAAAGTAAGAATAAAACTTAAATGAAAGCATTATAAAGGAAATCTGTAACTTAAATAAATATTTTAGGTAGAGATATATCTATGTGTTCCTTATACCTGATATGTTCAGGACATATTAAGCTGATGGCTTTTACATACATGTTACTTTGAAATGATAAACACTGGGATTCTTTTTTTTTTTTTCTCATTTAGTTGACCCTAGAGAGTAAAGGAAATTTGAGCTAAGCAGATAAATAATTTATTTCTAACTGCACTGTTAGAAGACTATCATTAACACTAAGGGATAAAATTTCAAAGTGGTACACAGGGATTTGGCCAAATACTCCAATTGATATTAATGGACATCAAATGGCAAAATCCCAGAACACAGTTTGAAAATTTAACCAGTTACGTTTAAAGGGCAACATTATTACACAGGTGTTAAAAAACACCAGCAAATCCTCAGTGGCATTTGAAGATGTTCAATTAGGTCAATAAGACATATTCTATTTCATGTTTTTCTTTCTTTTCTAAAACTTTCTAATCTACCTAATGAACACGAAAACCTTTCAAACCAGTAAAGGTATATTCTTAAAAATTAAGAGTAATTATGTTCTCTGAGGAAATGTGATCCAAAAATGAAGAAATGGATCCCTCTGTTACTGGCTAATAGTAAATTCAGTTTTTATTTCCATTATAAATTCCATTTGATTAGTTTTCTTTGTAACTCAACTGATTTAATATGAAATATAATCTACCTGTTCTCAGAGAGCATTTTTATGGGGAATAGGTTTTAAAAATGACTTTTATCTACCATGAAAGGTTTCTGGGAGGAAATCTTTTGAAAGTATATAAAAGGATCTTTCTAAATTGTTATATAGAAATTTCTTTTTAGTTTTAAAATGATAGGTATAAAGAAATAAGGCTCAAGATAAAAATAAAAGTTTCGGTGTAAGGGAAAAATACATATAAATATTATACAGAATGGTACATATGTCAATTAAAACACCTAAATATTTCCAGGGTCATAGGTATTCAGATAAGGATTTTTACAACTTTGTCATTGCTATAGTAATTAATGATTTTAGACCAAAGACCAGGGAGGAAGAAGCCAGGTTGAGAGGCTTAAGGAATTGAATGTGGAGTCCATCCTTAAGAAAATGAAAAGGTTTAAATCAAGAAATTGAAATCCTTTAAGCTTAAATGAACTCATAGGCAACATGCAATTTAAATTAAGCCCTCATCCACAAGAAGTTGCCAGATGAACCTCATGCCTAATGGGAAATATCAAGCCATCCTGTTCCAACTGCGTGGAATGCTCCAATCAAGGTCAAGACATTCTGAATTTCCAAATTTTGAAACAAGCTGTAGGCTTAAACAAACAAACAAACAAACAAAGAAAACAACAAATGAACTGGAGTCCCAACACTGCTGCCAAGAGCTCTGATTCCTTCTAAAGCCGCCCTCTGGAAAATCTGGTGGACTAGACATGAACTGTAACTTTTGACATCTAATCAGTCTAGGCCTTCCTTATAGTCACATCTTCGAATGCAAATCAATGTGCTGAGGTCATGGGTCTTCTTTGGGACACTTCAAAGAATATTTTTGGATTGATTCATGTTCTAGAAAAACATTTTAATAAGCCAGATATTTTTTTAAATGTTTATTTATTTTTCAGAGAGTGCAAGTGGGGAGGGGCAGAGAGAGGGGGTGGGTCTGAAGTGGGCTCTGCACCGACAGTCTGACAGCAGCTATCCTGATGTAGGGCTGGAACTCACAAACCGTTATCATGAGCCAAGTGGGAGGCTAAACCGATTGAGCCATCCAGGTGCCCCGCCAGAGATTTTTTAACTAAAAGTTAATCAATCTGATTAATTAAAAGTTAATCTGGGCGCCTGGGTGGTTCAGTCGGTTAAGCGCCGGACTTCGGCTCAGGTCATGATCTCACGGTCTATGAGTCCGAGCCCCGCGTTGGGCTCTGTGATGACAGCTCGGCGCCTGGAGCCTGCTTCCGATTCTGTGTCTCCCTCTCTCTCTGTCCCTTCTCCTGCTTGAGCTCTGTCTCTCTCTCTCTCAAAAATAAAACAAACATTAAAAAAAAAATTAAAAAAAATTAAAGTTAATCAATCAGTCATTAAGAAAATGATGCTATCTCTAGTCAATATCATTTTAAGTGCAATTTAAAAAATACTAACGTTGGGGCCCCGGGGGCTCAGTCAGTTAAGTGTCCCACTGTTGATTTCAGCTCAGGTCATGATCTCACAGCTCCTGGGATCAAGCCCCACATCAAGATCCATGCTGACAATGTAGAGTCTGCTTGGGATTCTCTCTCTCCCACTCTCTCTCTGCCCCTCGCACTCTCTCTCTCTCTCTCAAAAATAAACACTCTCTCAAAAATAAATAAACATTTAAAAAATGCTACCATTAACTATAGTATTATATACTGATATGTAAGTCTTAAGATATTATGACTTAATCAGTTTCCTTACTCAGACCTCATTTATCCATTCATCTGTCCATCTGTCTATCCAAAAAATGTTTAAGCACCTATGCAATTTTTAAGAATTGCACTGAATCTGAAAAGCTTTCAAGAACGATCCCAATTAATCAGTTTGTGTCCTAACCATACTGTCACCAACGATAGGTACCCAAAACACTAGTCCCAGTGACTTTAGGGGTAGTTTTAAGGCAAATAATATGAATCCATCTATTCATTCTGTACAGATGTTCCATTAGGAAAAATTCACATTCATTTAAACATCATACATTTTATAAATACTATTAATATGAATTTCAGAAAGAAGGTAATTTGAGGATGAACTAGTTACAGCATCAGACAGACAACAGGGCCACTTAGGTTCAAATTCTAGTGCCTTTGTGAAAATTTCTTAGTCTCATTGTACCCCTGTTTTTCATTTATAAAATAATAAAATTACAAAATTAATAAAATTATTAATAAAATTTCATTAATAATAAAATTAGAGTTGTTTTGAGGATTAAATGATTTAAGCACAGAAGTAAAATTGCACAGGTATTTGCTATTCTAATCTGTGCTACCCACAAGAACAATTGATTTCGGGGGAGCATTTATTCAGTTTACTTTGACAGGGCCAGTTATGTTTTTGGTGCGTATTTAGTAATGTAATGAAACCAATTTTTCTTTTATTAGAGACAAAAGCATGATGCCTATTATGGTAGAATTTGACATCCCCTGAAACCTTAGGAGGACCACAATCTACCCCCTTTGCCCCCTCTCCTAACGGCTCTAATCCAGCAGTGTCATAATATTGGTAAGATTACTATAACTGACTCCAAAGACAAAAATCTCAAAGGCAGTCACCAATATATTTAAGTGTTTGTTTTTTGTTTTTTTTTTAGAATCCAAAGTGCATGCATTAAACTAATTTACAAGGATTTTAATGACAACATCGGAACTCAAGTTTATTGGTGAAAGGGAGGTAGAGATTTACTTTGCATGACTAAATCCTTGAAGAGAAAGGAATTTTTAATGGGCAAGATAGTGTGGAACATATGCTAATTTTGGATAACTGGAATTTTGAATAATTGAGTTTAATTCTGTTTGTTTTTTCCCTAATCATTTGACTCCTAGGACAGCTACTGTTGCACAATTAATTCTTAGAGCTAAGTCCACAATAAACTCCCTGATAATAGCCCTCGCTGGCAATAAAACAGAACGTGAGTTATAATACTCACTCGTGCTCACTGTGTATACAAAAAGAAAATGTAGTTTTAATTTGCTTACATTAATTAAAATACAATGAATTAAGTAGATAATAAATTCATTAGAAGTTGAACTTTGACTGTCTAATTGTTAATAATTTTAATATTATATAGAAGAAAGAAAATATTAGCAAATCAAGAATTTCAAGGATTTAGCAGTTGAAAGATTGATTTTTGTAAAATACACATAAGTCAAGGACCAAAAAATTTATGCTTTACTAAAACAAGTTTAAAATGTTAATGACCCTAATATACTGATAAATATGTGAAGCACAGCTATTTAAAAATACATCTTTACACATGGATTAAAGTCCTCTGAGAAAATTAGCATAATTCAACCAGAAACTGAAGTACTAAAAGGATCCAGGGTTATATGTAGGTAGAGCTCTGAAATTTAAAAAGGAGAAATGAGAGAAAGAATTGGTTTATGATGTTATTTTACTTTTATTGAAAAAATGAAAATTTTCTTATGAAAATGTTTTAATTTTAGTTGAATATTTCAAGAATCTTTTCCTAAGTCTTCATATCTTTATGACTATGCTTATTTGCTTCATAATATATTCAATATGTTCATAGTCAATTCATATTCAATAACTTGGTACCTAGCCATGTGCCAGGCATTTTTATTTTAAAGCGAAAGAATTTAGACTATTCATCAAAGAGGGGGCTGTTTTTCTTTCTGAAAATATTAGCTGCTGGTAGTGGAAGGATTAAGAGTGACTGTTCATGAAGTGATTTCCATACGCCAGACCTAAGGCTGAGGCTTCATACAGATTGTGCAATGTAACCCTCAGAGTGCTGTGAGGGTAGATGCTGTCATCTCTATTTCGTACATGAAGAAAGGGAAGCTCAAGCTGAATAAATAACCTGTTTGATGTCACACAGTTTAAAAGGGATAGACTGGAATCAAACACCAAGTCTCTGTGACATGAAAGTCTGTACTTTTCAGCTGTTACTATGAAATGACAGTGCAGCCTTTATGAAGAGAATCATCTTCAGATTGTCTTTGCCTAAGAAAACCACTATCAGTATGGCCTATGGACTCATGCTAAGAGCATAGGTTCTAAAGTCCAACCAACAAGGTATGTCTCAGCTCAGTTACTTAATATGAGTGTGACTTTGAGCAAGGTCCTTAACTCTCTCAAACACAGTTTTCCCTATCTATGAAATAGGGACATTAATGACAATATCAGAGCAATCTGGGAGGATTATTTAATACATGATGTAATTCATGAAAAGCATTTGGCATAGTGCCTGGTTCTTAGTATCCATGGTCTAATATCACTGTCAAAGCCAGAGAAAACTAATCAGAAAAATAAACATTCAACTATAAGTCTGTGGGGATAAACACTTAATACTTCAGGGATGTTAATTAACCCCTTAGATATCAAATTTGGAGATTGTTTGTAGTTCATATGTCATTTGATTTCTAAAAAAAGATATACTTTGGTACATGATTATAAATGCATATATTTGTATAAATAAATCTTTATAAGATTTACAATGCAATTGGAATATCTAAATGTATACGTCTTTTCATCTAGAAACTCCACTTTGAGGAATCCATTCCATTAGTACCTAGACACAAAGTTACATGTACAAAGATGTTCCTTGAAGTATTATTTTTTATAGCAAAATAGTGAAAACAACACAAATTACTACCAATAGTTATGCTATTAAATAAATTATAGTTCACCCATATACACTACCTTAGAACATTTTTAAAACTAATGGAGGGGCGCCTGGGTGGCGCAGTCGGTTAAGCGTCCGACTTCAGCCAGGTCACGATCTTGCGGTCTGTGAGTTCGAGCCCCGCGTCGGGCTCTGGGCTGATGGCTCAGAGCCTGGAGCCTGTTTCCGATTCTGTGTCTCCCTCTCTCTCTGCCCTTCCCCTGTTCATGCTCTGTCTCTCTCTGTCCCAAAAATAAATAAACGTTGAAAAAAAAATTAAAAAAAAAACTAATGGAAATATCTCTAGGATATAATGTTGAAGTAGCAGAACAATATGTATGATGTAGTTCCATTTTCGGTTAAAAACAAAAAGTATGATTACATTTAGTATCTGAGCATGTAAATGCATAGAATTTTGAGTTTTATACTTTTAATAGTTATTATCTCTGGGGATGATACTGAAGAGGAACTTTCAGGTTTGATATCTACACTTCCATATTGTTTTATTCCTTCAGATAAAAAGCGTTTATAATCTACTTCTGCAATAAAAAGTGACTATTTTTTACAATGCTCTGAAAACTTAAAATACAGAAATAGGCACCATCAGATTTTCTGTTGTGCAACTTTTACAGATGGGATATGTGATGATTCTATACTCATCTTCAGAAAAGCACATTTGGTCCCTCATCCAATATTTTAAGTACAATATTAACAAACTCAGAATATGTCTAGAACATAATGATCTCTCCCTGCCTGTGTGTAAACACACACACACACACCACCATAGTGTATGAAATGGCTGAAAGGAAGCCAATAGTTGTCTTCAAATATTAAAGGGTAACCATAGAGAAAGGCTTCAATTATGTTTTCCTTAAAAGATAACTGGCACTAATAGTTAAGCATACATTATTGGTTTTGTTATTATTATTATTATTATTGTTATTATTATATCAATTTGTTGTAAATTCAGCAGCACAAGTAGCTACACTGGGACATTCCTATCCCTTGAACCTAGATGGATACAGAGCAGGTAGCATGCAATAGAAATGACCTTTCTACTATTGGAAATATTATAATAGATGGTATCTTCCAATCCAAAATTCAAGGACACCATGAACTTTGTCATGGTAATTTAAGAAGAAATTTTACTGCTCTGTGCTTTCCAACAGATACCAGTGATTAAGTTAACTTAGAAAAGAAACAAATAGGAGTTAAAATAAAATTTTAACATTAAATGAACTCACACTCAATATAGACACTCCTCTTTTGAGTGTTTCTAATTGCCAGGTATTTTCCTATGTGTTTTTGTGTACATTGTCCCAATGGCATTACCACAGATATCTTTTTGTCCCTATTTTTATAGATGTGTAAACAGGACTCCGCAGAGATAAATACCTCACTCTCAATATCACTCAGTTAGAAAGCATGGGTTCAGTATTTGAATTCAGGTCTACCTAACTGCCAATATCATGCTCTTAACCATAATGTTATACTTCCTTATTTTAAATGTTTGGATATAAATTAAGTTACAGAGAGAGGAGCCAATAATTTTGTAACTAATAAAGATATACTGTCCATGTATGAGAGAACCAAGAATATTAGCATTATATAAATGTTGGCTAGGAATTAACTTAAACGTTTGGAAGTAAGTAATTGTTAGAACTAGAGTGATCATGTAACCTAGTTTGCCCAGAAGAGTCCCAGTTATTGGACCCATATTTATTTGTAATTACATGATGTAATTACAAGTAGCATCCTCTTTCACTCTAAAAGTATCCCAGTTTGGATGATTAAATTATAGCAATAATTATTTGCATGAATTATAGCACAAAGATAATTGTGAAAGCTAAGTAAAATTGATTTAGAATAAAACCATAATCTATGAAGAACTCAGAAGCTAACTACACTGTCCAAGACTAAAAAAAATGGCATGGAGAGATAAATGTCTTTAAGTCTGTTACTAGAGGGAAAAATATGTGGCGTTTATATGGGATTTCTAAGCATAATTAGTCTATATGTTCTTTCTATTTTCAACCTGTAGGTGGCCACCACAAGCTACACTTATTAAACAACTCATTAGGAGCATTTTCAATACTGTCATCTTCAGATAATTAGCAATTTATTTAAATAACCAATTTCTGTAGAAATAATTGCCATGAAATGCCCTGAACCTACTTTTTTATAAACTATAATAAAAGTGTTAAGATAATCCCTGACATTTGCAAATGCCATTAGTTCACCTTTCCTTTTGATAGTCCTATGGCATTATGTTTAAACAATTACCCGATAACACAGCAGTTTAATGAAACAGTACAGTAAGCACATTCTTCAATATGGCCAGTGAGGACATCCAGATCTAGAAGGAAATCCAGTGTGCAGACACGTTTACACAGAGAAAAGGCACACAGCCAAGAGGAAAAACATTAATGAAATAAGTACATTATTGTTATTTCCAACTTGGTTTAGTTTTCACAGTAGATGCTCCAACATATGTACTCTCTTTGGAAATAAGAATGGAGAGTTCTGTAAATTGACTCATGTAATTGGCTCGTGAAAATTAAAAACATATGAATATATGAATATGTAAAATACACTCATCATATTATTTGTTCAGTAACCTCTGCACAAGAGAAAACAAGCAGGGAATTTTTCTTTCATTTTTAAATATTTAAGTATGTTTTTACTTACAGAATGGTGCCAATTTTCAAAGTAGACATATCAAGCAAAACTAGAAATGGTTTTTAGATCTCAGCTGGTATTTAACATTTAAAATGGACGAGTTTTTACTTTTGGGTTCTTCCTTGCTATTCAGCTCTCTACTCCACTAAAAGGGCTCAGTTGCCAGTAATAAAACTCTTAGAGGCTTTCATAATTTGTAAGCTGTTGCCTTTCATATGATAGAACAGAATTAGCATTCGAAGCTAATGGTGATATTATTTTATGGTTAAAATGAAATAATCTGAGATTCCACTGAGTACTAGTTGCTTTGCTAAATTATTCATACCTTGTGTAGATCCTCACAATAGATCGCATATGCATTATCCCCATTGTACAGATAAGGAAATTCAGGCTCAAAGAGGTTAAATGGTATGTGCACATAAGAAAGGCAGGGTGTGTGGTAAAATGATGTATTACAACAATAAACCAATTAGTATACAATATGACATTTTAATTTTGAGGGTCTTCCTTTATTTCCAAATTACCATATGCCTCAGCCCTTCCCAAATAAGTACCTCTGGCAATGCTTTTAGCTTATAACTATAATGAGTTTACCTATAAATACAAATAAATGGGCTATTCTTAAGAACACACATATTTCCTTAGCTAAGAAATTCAGAACCATGACAGACTCAGTGGACGTGGTGTATAAACATTTCTCATGGAATTCTGCTTAAGGAATGTGTAGGGCAAATTGTTATCCTACCAGATAAAAATCTCCCCTGTCTATGTCTATTCAAATGGTTATTTGAGAAGGAGAAAAAGGAAGATTATAATGATGACAATAATGCTGATGACCAGAACTACATTTTACCTATGGAGAACCCAGAATAATTGAGAAGTGAGCATTTTTCTGAAGATAGCAGGAAAAAAAAAAACTAACAAAAAGAGTTCCTGAATCCACTAGGATCATGTTATTTCTTTTTTTGGAAAACCATGATTTCTTTTCTCTCTGAAATTCTGTACTCTTTTCACTCTGTGGGTGGTTCCATGGTCAGGGTGCCCATGGAAGCACTTGTCGTACTCTAAAACCTTTGCTTTCATTCTCAGGAATACATTTTCTTTTCACTTTACAATGAATTACATGTGTAAATCTCTGTGCCCTGTGATCAGACTGCATTCCTCAGAGTCTGCTGAAACCCAGGCTGTACAGCAGGCAATAAGGTTTTGTTCTCTTCAAAGACAGTACTGTGGACAAAGATATCTCCAGCTGGACCCTATCTGAACCCAGAGAACCAATGTTTTCTATAAATTGACTAGGCACTTTGGAAAGGAGGGGGTATACTGATTAGTATTTGCCCTACAGATTTGTATTTGCCCCCTTAAATATTTGACAACAAAATTTCATCCTAAATTTCAATAGGGCAAAAAATGAGAAATCATTTTCAGTCAAATTTATTTGCTGTATCCAGCATCATGCCAGTTGCTAAAAGGCAGCAATAGAGGTGCCTCCTCTTAGTGAGTTTAGAAGGAGAGAAAAGTATGGGCAATGCATATCCACATCCTGCTTGTGGGGGGCAGAAGAATTAGAGGACAGGATGAGCAAAGAACACTGAAGAGGTCCAGGAAGGCTTGATGGCAGGTGCAGGACTTCAACTGGGCTCCTGAAAGACGGTCTGGGTTGAGAACTAGGATATTTTAAAAAAAAAATTTAATGTTTATTTTTAAGAGAGAGAAAAAGCGAGTCTAAGTTGGAGAGGGGCAGAGAGAGAGGGAGACACAGAATCTGAAGCAGGCTCTGCACTGACAGAGGAGCCTAATGTGGGGCTTGAACACAGGAACTGTGAGATCATAACCTGAGCTGCAGTCGGACATTTAACCGACTGAGCCATTCAGGCACCTCGAGGACTAGGATATTTCAAAGCTGGCAAGTATTGGGGAGAAGGTTAGCAAAACTATAGACGTAGTCATGAACAAATCATGTTTATGAAGCACTTATGTTAATAGCAAAACTAAAGTGGCCTCACAGGTTGGGAAATGGTATACAAAGCATTTAGACGGGGAGAGGTGTTCCCCAGTGAACAGAGGAACAGCCCTTCCCTCATTCCCCCCAGTAACCACTATGATATTTTATTTTTAAAAATGCCTTTTAAAATAGGGAGATCTGGCAGAAGAATAAACAGATTTGAATTTCAACAGTGTCTGAACAAAAGATATTATAATATGAAGTAAATCTGGATTTATTTTATTGTTAATAAAAAAACTTTTAGAGAAAACTAAAAAGAATATATACTGAATGTACATGTCCCTGGCTGCAGCCTTTCTATAGATTATAAGGGTCTTTCCAGTTTGATTATAAAAGTAATGGGCTTTTTATCTCTCAGAAGAGACAAGGGTTATAACTAAAATAGTTAAAATTCCCTTTTCACAATGTAAAGATCTCATGTAATGAAAGAGAATACAAGTTTTACTCCACTCAACATTCAATAACTGCTGCCAGTAATGTAATTTTCATTTTCATAGATGCATTTATACTTTTAATAAACATAAAAAATATTGCAGGAATCTGTAGCATGTATAAAATAGACTGCATGACCAAGCAATTAGGAAAGGGAAAAGAATTTAACACTACATTACTTCAGATAAGCTCTCCTAGAGTACTACCCAGATGGCTTCATTCTCATACTACCCTACATAATGGGGATATGCATCAGTCTTGCAACCTCCTCTATCATACCATGGGCCAGCTACAGGCCCAAACTGGACATCTATTCTCAACCTGCGCAAATCAGTGTGGCTTCTGGGGCCCTTGATATTCTGGGGCTTTGAACTCTGAGTTGGAATGCTCCTCAGGCAAATGAGTGGTTACAAATGAGTAGCTACTTGGATAACCATGGAGTGAGAAAGGACTAATGGGTCTAATGGATCTAAATGGATCTAAATAAAACCAGGTAAAATCAAATAATCTATGTAAAGCAGATACCACGATGATAAGCACATACCAAGTGCTTAATAGAGATTCTAAAAACAATAAAAATAGAATAAGGGAATCATATGAACAACTTTATGTAATAAATTCAACAACTGAAATGGAATGGACAAATTCCAAGCAAAATACAACTAACCAACTGACAACAAAAAACAGAAAATCAAAATTAAAAATAGCCCCATAACTATTACAGAAATTGAATTCATAATAAAAAAAGCATTTTTATCAGGCAAACTACAGGCCCAGACGGCTTCACTGGTATATTTTATCAAACTCAAGGAAGAAATAATATCAGTCTTCTATTAACTCTTGCAGAAGATAGAAGAAACAAATCCCAACTCATTTTATGAGGCCAGCATAAACCTGATACTGAAACCTGAAAAATATACTAAAAGAAAATAACATTATTGGCCAATATCCTTCACTAACATAGACCCAAATGTCTGTAATAAAATATAAGAAAAACTAATTCAGCAACATATAAAAGAAGTAAAACATCGTAGTCAAATGAAGTTTATCCCAGGGTTGTGAGGACGGCTTAACATTTGGAAATCAACTAATTTGTAATTTTTAATTTACCACATTAACATAAAATAAAAGTATGAAAGAGAAAAAGAATGCAGGAAGTACATTTAAGAAAATTCAAAATCCAGCCAGGATCAAAACTCTCAGCAAACAGGAATAAGACAGATCAGTCTCTGACAAAGGGCATCTAATGAAAAGCATAGGATAAAACATTATCTTTCTTTAAATACTTTGTATATTTCTTTGTATCTTTTTCTATACACTAGCAATAAACAATCAGAAAATTAAAATTTAACATTACAATAGCACAAAAAAGTAACAAACATGAATAAAGTTGTGGAAGATATGTATGATCTCTACACTGAAAACAACAAAATATTTCTGTGAAAATATTTCTGTGAAAAATCAGAGAAGCTTAAGAAAAAGAAGAGATATACTATATTCATAGGCTGAAAGGTTCAGTACCGTTAAGATATTAAATTTCTCCAAATTGATCAATAGATTCAATAAAAGCCAAGTCAAATTTCTAGTAAGCTTTAGATGAAGAAACTAAGCTGATTCTAAGATTTATATGGAAATACAAACAATCTAGAATAAACTGAAACAATCATGAAAAAGAAAACAATTCAAGGACACTTTCTCACATCAGGACTTGCTATAAATCTACAGTATCAAGACAATAGTTGAAGAATATAGAACAAGATGAAGTTCAGAAATAGTCTACACATATAAGGTCAATTGATTTTTGACCACGTTACCACATCAGTTCAATGGGGGAAAGAAAAGTCATTCTAACAAATAGTACTAGAATAAATGGATGTTTAAGAAGAAAAAAAAAATCTTGACTGCTACCTCACTTCATAGAATAATTTTTTTTTAAGATTCAAGCTGGATTGAAAATCTAAATATAAAACTTGAAACTATAAGGTTCTTAGGGAACAAAAATAGGACACTATCTTTGTGATCTTGAGTTAAGCAACGATTTCTTGGAAAGGACATTAAAAGCCCTAACTAAAATTTTTGAAAAAATTGATAATCTCAATAAAGAAGCCAAAGTCTAGGAAAAATATATTTATACTCATATATTTGAGAAAGAACTCATACCTAAAATGTATAAAGAACTCCTAGAAAACAATTACAAGATGAATAACTCAATTAAAATGGGCTAAACTTGAGCAGATATTTCAAAAAAGACAACATACAAATGAGCAATTAGTACATGAAAAGTTACACCATCTCAAGGTATTAGAATAACCAAGAAGACTGATAAAACCAAACACTGACAAGGATGTGGGACAAGTGAAGCTTTCATACATTGCTGGTAAGAGTACTAATTATAAAAATCACTTTGAATAATTGTTTGAAAATTTCTTTAAAACTTCTGCATATATCTATCCTATGATTCAACAATTTCATTCCTAGACTATCACCCAGGAGAAATGAAAACAAGGCTACAAAAGTGTATATTCAAAAATGTTCACAGCATCCTTATTTATAGTAGTCCCAAACTGGAAAGCATCCAAAGGCCCATCAAGAAGAGAATGGAAATACAACTTGTGGTCAGTTAATTTAATGAAAACTATCAGCAATAAAAAAGACTCACTGATGGTACCTGCAACAACATAGATGGATACGAAAATACCATGTTGAGTGAATGTAGCCAAATGTCTAACACACACACACACACACACACACACACACACACACACAGAGGTATGAGAGACAGAATGAATATTATTTCATTTATATGAAGTTTAAGAGCAGTCAAAAAGAAGATATGGTGGTGATATAAGTGTCAGCTGGGAATGGAAGAATTGATTGTCAAGCAATACAAGGAGATTTTCTGGTGTGAAGGAAATATTCTCTATCTTCTTTCAGATTGTAGTTACTACATATGTATACAATTTTTAAAGCTAATTTAGCCAAAAACACAGTACCTATGCATTGTATTGTATGTAAAATATATTGAATGCAAAAAAGATATAAATACACACAAGAAGTCGCAAAAAAGTCCATGACAAAAGTGAGCATTTCCCATTTGGATCCACTTGTAAGAAATCTTTTAATGATCAGATCATTCAAAGACTTCATCTTAAAAAAATATGAGAGCACCTTCCCATCTGTAGCTATAAGCTAAATTTGTGAGAAACTGAATCTTCTATTCTAAAGATAAATAGAACTAAAGATCATCATCTGCAGTACATCATGAAAGATAAATCTGGAGATTAGGATGACCCATTGGGAACACTTTTTTTTTTAATGTTTATCAACTTCTGAGAGAGAGAGAGAAAGAGAGAGAGCACATGAGCAGGGGAGGAGCCGAGAGAGAGGGAGACCCAGAATCCGAAGCAGGCACCAGGCTCCAAGCTGTCACCACAGAGTCCCACGCGGGGCTCAAACTCACAAACTGTGAGATCATGACCCAAGCCGGAGTTGGACGCCTAACCAACTGAACCACCCAGGTGCCCCAAAGGGGAATACTTTTTATGACGGTGTTGGCCTTCTTAATATTTGTAATTTCCATGAGATTTTCATGAAAACAATGTTTCTAAAGAAATCACATATATCACTTATAAGGATGTACATGTACACACACACACACACACACACACACACATACACACACACAGAGTCAGTGATAAATCACTAATCGTTAAGAATAGGACACAGGAAGTACAAAAATGATGAAAATATAAAGACAAGAATTCTGGCTGGACCACAGATCTAAATCACAACCCCTGAATTAGGCAAGCATGCTAAGCACCACTCTGTGTAGAAAGGCACAGCTCCAGCAAGCCACGAAGGCAGTTTGGCCCTTTGCTGACTATTGTACTAAGTAAGACCCCAGAGCCAAATTTCAAAAATGTCATCAAGTGATCACAAATATTGTTAACATAATGGGAGTTTCTGTTTCTGCACTTTATGCCCAAATTGCTATTTGAGTATATCTTTACCTCTCGAAAACAAGAAAAGCAAGCACTCAAGGGGTTACTCCTATTAAAACCTTGTAATCATAAACGTACCTTCCCAGCTGAATCTTTAAAAAGTATTTGGCTTACAGTTTATGTCAAATCTGTGATGGGTTTGCATGAAATATTCTCTCTCTATTTGCTACTTTTCCAATCTTTTATCTTTTCTGATGAAATTTCAAGCTCTTGTCAAATTGAGGTCGTTACTTTGTCGATTGGCATGGATATTTAGGCTGCATTGGCAAGACTGCAACCCTGGATGATTCAGCTCCTTGCCAAATGGCATTTAGCTAACTTCTGCGTGCATGAAAAGGAGACAGCCTATTATCAGGACCAACTTGGTGGAAAAAGGATATATAGTCAGTATGTAATGCACATATCTAAGTAGAAATGTGATGCATATGTTTTTCCTCATTCATAGATGCTCATTCAATTTATATTGTTGCCATAAGTGTTTCATCATCCAAATGCTTAAATTGTGCATAATGTTTCCAAATAGCATTGGGCCATTCAGAATTGAACACTGGGCTTCACAGATGTGCTAAATCCAGTTATAGAGGCATGACTAGAACATGGTTTCAATGCCTCAAGGGAATAGACTTTTTTAGTAACCTTTGCCAGAACTGCTATATATTGTTTTCTCAACAGAGCTCAGAGACTCTTTGTAATTGTGTAGAAGCTGACAGAAATCATATTAGACTATACCAGTCTTTCAAATCTTTTCCAGTATATCTGCAATGGGTGTAAATAGGGCCAGCAGTCACAATGTATATCCTTTTTCTAACATTAATATTTGTGTTACCCTAGGCAATAAGAAAGAAGGTGTGAGAAATGGCATGCTCAGAGGCAGTAAGTGGCTTAAAAAAGGTCTCCTGTTTAGATTCTAGAAGATCATTTATTTATAAACTCCAGAATACAAATCCTGAGACTCCCAGAGTTCTTATTTGTTAGATGCTAAATTGTTATAGGGCAGCTCTTGAAATTTGAAATTTAAAAATGGCAAAGTATTAAAAAGTTTCAGGAAAAATGAAACGTGTCCCATAACTAGCACAAACTGAACCAGAGAAACATGTTTGTGATTGCCAAAAAGGGCTAGCACTCTAAAGACTGTAGGCAAACAAAATGCTAACAAGTTTAATTATTCACAATGGCACATTTATGGAGAGTATAATGTTGCAATCAATAATTACAAGCCCACACAAACAGCACTGTGATACTTCTATAAGGCGTGTTCAGAAGTGAAATAATTTGGAATTTGAAATCAATAGCATTTATAGACATTGGAAAATGTCAAAAGGAAAACGGATGCCCGTATTGTACTACCCAGAGTTTCATAATTTCTTAAAAGATTTCTGAGTACCTGAAAGCAATAGCTAATATTTGCCCAATCAGTTCTCAATTAATTCTTTCAACAGGTTTAGATTTGTCAGGGAGCTGCTTTATTATTTACTTATTTATTTATTTATTTATTTATTTATTTCAGTTGCAAGTTTGTATTTAAATTCCAGTTGGTTAACATGTAGTGTAATATTAGTTTCAGGAGCAGAATTTAGTGATTCATCACTTACATACAACACCCAGTAGGGAGTTGCTTTACATACAGGAAGTGACAAGTCTTCATGTGAACTAAGGTTTTTCCAGGCTCTGCTCTTTAGTCAATGTCCTTTCCTCTGGCTTCTCCCCTTTACACGCTTCTTGGCCTCCTACCTGACACGTTCATTTCCTTCACTTCCCATCAGTCTTCATTAGCCTTCAAAGTTAAAGGCTTTGGCACAAATACTTTCTACCACAAGATACTACTTTGGTAAATTCTTAAATTAAAATGCTTCTTATAATTAAAAACAGAAGAAACTGGGTGAGGGGTATATGGAAACTCTATGTACTAACCTTTCAACTTTTTTATACATCTAAAATCATTCCCAAAATAAAAAGTTTATTTAAAAAAAATTTTACCCCATACAACACTTGGATTCTTTCTGCTTTTATAAAAATATCCATTTCCTATATTATTTGGTGAAAACAATAAAACAAACTTGTGAGTATTAAAAATAGTTTTTTAACATAGTTGTTTCTATTAATTGCCATTTCTTACTATGAAATAACAGAAATATGATAGCATATTTTTATCAAACTGCCTGAATGTGCAAAGCACTCTATTAAGGCTTCTACTGATTTTGTTTAAATCTCACAAAATCCTTACAGCTATTACTTTTGATGCTGAAAATAGCAAAATAACTTGCCCTTGTAATACTAACAGGAAGACCTTAGATTCCACCCAAATCTGTTGATGCCCAAATGAGTGCTGTTTTTCACATTGCCTTGCTTCAAAAAGTTAGTATATATATTCACACCAATATGGTTCCAGGCACTGGACTAAGTTATATATTTGTCAGAGCAGTCAAAAACAACCCTGCAAACAAGTTGTTATTAGCCCTAAAAACCAAAGAAAAAATCCTGCTATTTTCTAGTGAAAGTTGTTCTAGTTATGAAAGTTTATTTCACTGTCAACCCTAGTCTTTGCTGACATTTCTTCAGGTTTCTGGAAAAAAAAAAGATGTATTTAACCATTTCTCTATTAATGGAATGATGTCCACTCATCTTATGTATCACCAAATTACCTATCAACTGAAAAAGAAAGAGCATAAAATTTAATTTCAGGTTACTCCAGAAACTATGGCAACCAGGCTGTTTGGCAGTCAAAGGGTTTAAAATCTAGATTAGATAGATGGATATATTTACATATTCACTTTTACATTAAACAGAGTGGATGACACATCCCTGTATAAAACCTATTATTTAAACACTTCAAGTGCAAAGTGTTAAAATAAATGGCTCATGACTTATGAAGTGTTAAAATAAACGTTTATTTCAACACTATACATGTCATAAGCCATTTATTTCAACACTTTCTACTTCAGAAGACGCACTCAGACAAAAAGGAAAGATTTCATTTGCTGTAACTATGTCAAGAGGGCAAGACACAGAGAATAAAATGAAAGTTTTGATGCTAGAGCACTTGGTTTGGAGTGGCTGGATCAGAAGGTATGATGGGGAGGTTGAGGGTTCACACCCAGTAAAAGCTCTGTGGCTATGGTAAGCTCTTCATCAACACCACCGACACTGGCTTCATTTAGGCATCACAATTATCTTACCCAATTTTGAGGCTTCAGGGCATGCCTGAGCATTAAGTTGCAAATGAAACGTACTGGTTGGGGTATTTCTACAAAGAAAACATACACTTTGTCTCATGTCTCCATTTATTAGTAGAACCTGATGTAACTCATTAGGAAACAAAGCTTTTAAGAATAAAGTTAGAGTTTCATAAGTACATTAAGTGCACTTCTTATACACTTATCTCTGTTCTAAGTGCTGTATAAATATTAATTAGTTCAATCCTCACAACAATTTGGGGAGGTAGGTATGCTTATTTTTGCCATTTTTTTTTCAGATGAGAAAACTGAGGTATAGGATGGCTGAGTAACCCAGGCAAGGGAAACTAGTAAGTGGTGGCACCAGGATTTTAACCCAAGCAGTTAGCTCCAGAGTCTCCACATTTCATCCCTGCACTAGGCTGCACCCTTTTAGAGAGAGAATAGCAGACTGTTTTGTTGCATGGTCTCAAGTTATGTCCACTTGAGAAGTTGCCAAATTCTTCACTTCATTTGCAGGGCTAGCCCAAATGGATGAAAATTTCTTTCCTTTGTCTGTAAGATCTCCACATAAAAGGAATTAGTGATGTTTCTACATGAAATTAGTAATGACCAATTACAAATGATAGCTGATTATGCATTCTTTCAATTTTGCTTATTTTAAGATTTTATTTTCCTAAAAATTGTTGAATGTCTATGGTTAAAATGAGAATGTCTGATAGTAACTGAATTATTTCCTTCCAGGATGTCTGTCTCTATGGCCTCCTGATAAAAATTCTAGTAAATGTTTCCATTTTCAAGTAAACCCAGTAACTGTATACTTCATATTCCAAAGCTCTCTCTGGGATCTCTTTCATGAGGCCACTAATTCCATCCACCAGGGCTACACCCTTATGACCTTATCACTTCTGAAAGGCCCCAACTCCAAATATCATCACACTGGGGGTTGGGATCTCAATATATGAATTTGGGGAGGACACAAACATTCAGTCCAATAACACCAGCCATTCCCTTTGGCAATATGAAGGCCAAAAATTGGTAAAAAGAAGTTAGGAGTCTGAGACATATGAAAAACATATGTTTAATATATCATAATGAAAAGAAAAATTCCGAGATAATTCATTATAGGGATATTTGGCATTTCAAAAGAGGAAACCATACTGTAGCAAAATTGTTAAATGTACTAAACAAAAAAGAGGCATAGAGGCATAAATATCTTGTTATTTGAATATAAGTTACTTCAAATAATATAATTTGGTAATTATTTATCATATACCACATATACTAAAAAATTGAGATCTATCTTTTTATAAATGACACCTGATATTTAAGAATTATTATTGAGAGAAAATTTTGATTTTTACTACTAGAACTAAAATAAAGACTTTGTGTGTGTGTGTGTGTGTGTGTGTGTGTGTGTGTGTGTGTATATATATACATACATACATATATATATGTCTGAGTGTGAAAATTTTACACTTTCTCTTCAATGTAGGGACAGTTCTATACCATCAACTGGAAAGCAAAATTTGAATTAAAAATAAATTTAAACTATACATTTAAAGTATTCAAGTATTTTTATCTATTAAATCAATAGACACTTATCAAATGCTAACTATAAAGCAGCTACTATGTTTAGAGGTGATGATATAATTTATTGTAACACATGCTAATGCCTGCAATAAAACCTGAGTAAGTGACCATCATAGCTCAGAGGAAGTTGAGTACACTTTGGTTGGACCATCTTCAACTGAAGATGATATGAGCTAAGTCTTAAAGGACAAATAGCATTTTAGAAGGCACAGAAGGCAGATATAGGAGTCACAGAACTACATGAGCAAAAGAATAAAGATCTAGAAATGACTGGAAAATCAGGTGTGTAATAAGGCCTAGAGTAAAGGATAGATTAGGAAGGACAAGAAGGGGACGAGTCTGGATGGAAAGTATGGCAGGAAACTTTGTGAGCCACATCTCATTCTACTTTCTGTCCCAAAATGTCTGCTGATGCAGCAAGAGCCTACCAGACCTATGCAAACATAAAGGGTTGGACTAAGTCAAGGTCACTGAGACAGGAAATGAGATTAAAAAGTTCAACCACATGCAAAGGTGGACTATACAGAACCTTGTGACCAATTAGATGTGCAGAGTAAGAGCACTGGAGGTACTAAGAAGACTCAGAGGTTAATATCATTAACTATAGTGATTTTTAAGGTTTGTAGAGGATAATACATTTGAATTTGGGTAAGTACTTGAGATTATCTAGGTGGGAAATATCTGAGCTATGTAAGAACATGAAATATAGCCCATTATTTATATTTAGGTTTGCTGTGCATACAGTCCTGTATAACTGGCATTCTGTAAGTGTCTTATTTACATACTGTAACCTAGATCTGAAAAAGCTTGAGACAGTGTTGACTACTGGAAAGTATCTGCTAAAATGTTGTCCAACTGAAAAACCATGTGTGATCTTTAGAGTCATAAAACTTTGGTATAAATTCTGCTTTCCTCTTAATAACAACTGTAAGCTGGATATTAATCACTCTAAAAATAAAGCTAATAACACCTATCTCATAAGGTTGTTGTAAGAATCAAATAAAATATTGAAAATTCTTTGAAATAGTAAAAGGGTTACACAAACATTAGCTACCACATCATTTTAAAAGTAGTTTTGGAAATTGATGGATATATAGCAACATGGATTATGAAGTTTCTGATGATGAGGATGATGGCAGTGATGGAAGTTAATATTTACTGCCTTATTATGTGTCAGTTAGATTTTTAAGGATTTCTGCAATTTGTATCTCTTAGTGATGATGGCAGAAGTTGAGTAATAGACCAGGGAACTGAGGACCAAAGCATTCAATCAAAGTGGGGTAGTGACTTAAGGCCAGGAGATGAGATCAGGTGGCATAAATTGAGGCAAAGTCAGTGCAAAAAGCCAAGGTAGTAAAATGAAGGCAAGAACTTCAAGGAATGTTGATTGATGACTGTATAATCACAATTTGGAAGAAGTAGTAAAATAGTAAAACAATTAATATTAATAGCATTCATTTTTGCTCACCTTAAAAGCCAACAAAAAATTTTAATTCTTGTTTTTCTGTCCTCATCCTTTGCTCGTATCTGTTCAAAGTAGGCTAGCCAGACTAAAATAAGGAAATGATATGGACCCCGGCATATATAGATAGATAGGTATGTACACATATTTCTACATATATATAAAGTTACCTTTCGCCACTGTCATTCTTGGCAAAGAAAACACTATAATCATTTTATAGTTGAATGGCATATAATGCAATGAAAGTTCTTCATAGGAAAAAAAATATTATGTTTTCACCCTTTTACTTTCTTTAGCAGTGATTAGTTCCAGAAATATAAGGTATCATCACTTCTCAAAAAGCGCTGTAGGTTATAAGATTGCTTTTCTGAAGTTGGCAACATGTAATAAATGTGCTTTATTCCTAAACATCAATCAGTTTCAAGAATGGCAGTTGCTTGCAGAATGGCAATAATAGAAATAGTCAGCTAATAAGTACTATAGGCATTAAAACACTGGATGACAGATGTGAAGACTTCTTGTTATAAAAGAACATTCTCTTATATAATTATGGTTTTATAACTAGTTACATCAGTTTCTAAATATTTGGTTTTTAAGATTTCTGTATCTTTCTTGAGATGAACGTATATGGCAGTGTTCTCTACTAACATAGGAAATAAGATATAGAGGGGCATCTGAGTGCCTTAGTTGGTTGAGCGTCTGACTTCAGCTCAGGTCATGATCTTATGGTTTGTGAGTTTGAGCCCTACATTGGGCTCTGTGCTGATAGCTCAAAGCCTTAGGTCTCCTTCAGATTCTGTGTCTTCCTCTGTCTCTGCATTTTCCATGCTCATGCTATGTCTCTTTCTCTCTCTCTCACTCTCTCTCTCTCACACACACACACACCTAAATAAACATTAAAAATTTTTTAAAATAATATACAGAAATATATTTCAAAAAACTATATAAAGTATTTTGGATAGGTGTGGATAGTCGGTTATTTAATGTGAAGAGCACCTCCATTTAAATAATTACCAAAAGGGTGGTTTAGAGCATTTTAATTTAATTGCATTTAGCTTAATTTGCAAAAACCTGGACTGGAAGTAAAAATATTTGTGATACATCTTACAATTACCCTAAAGTTAAAATATTTAAGCAACTCATGAAATAGCTATGTGAATATATAGAAGCACCCCATTAGTTCCCCTTCCTTTTGTGCATGTATACACACACACACACACACACACACACACACACACACATACTTTATTGTGTGTGCAATTGGGCTTTAAAAAATGTTTTTGATTTTCAAAAGCAAAACTTCATTTTGTGTCAAATACATAGAGAAATTAGCTCCCTAACCTAAATGGAGTTATATTTTGCTGGAGAGAGAGTTTGTAGACTGCACATAACTATATCATGTAACACATCTAAAAGCCCAAGAAACATAGTGGACACTTTCAGAGCAGTTCAGAGAGTGGGTGAGTTTCAGGATGTATTTGAAGAAGGTGATCATCAAAAGAACAAAATCAGATAAGTGAACCTCAGGCATTCCCAACTTCAGAGTGTTTTGAAAGAAGGTATGTAAGCGAGAACATATATACTGATTTTATGGAACAAGGAGAAAAGTCTTCACCTTGCATAAAGAACCTGTAAACAGTCACTGAGATGTAGAATGGAATGTATGCAGATAGTGGAGACTTAGTCTAGAATCACTAAGACGTGTGACAAACAGGCCCTTGGCAAAATGCACAGCATTTTCTTTTTGTGTAGCACTGAATAGATTTTGAAGGGGATTTTAATATAAAGGCAAAGGGAGAGAAAGGGAAGGGGGACTAATGGGGTGCTTCTAGATGCTGGGCACCGCGATGGACAACTTTGACTCTATGTATGTCATCCTTATGATTATACTTTATTATTAATGTATGTATTTGAAATCATATCAGTTCAAAAGTATTTTAGAAATCCAACTGCACAAAAATGGAAAGATTTAATACCAAATGACACTTGCCAGTGAGGATCAAATTATGACAACTCTCTTTTAGAAAGAGATAGAAAAAGAACATCTGTATCATCAAAGAGCCAGTTTTCATCTCTCACCTATCTTGCCATAGGAAGGAGGAAAATGAGAAGTGAAATTGTGCCAAATGGCTATTTTATTTGAAGAAATAAGCTCCATAAGGTAGTTCCAGAGTTACTTCTGAAGGTCGCAGTGGGTATGAATTTACTGGAGAAGATAAAATGGTGTTCTTAGAATTGAGAAGCAAGACCAGATGGGACATTTGGCATGCACTCTATCCTTTATCCCTCATAATCACTCTAGGAGGCCTGATTTGGGTATATATTTAGTTCACAGTGAAGATACAGAGGTCATCAGCTGGTAAGTATGGTTCTAACCTTCAAAGTCAATAAATTCTTTGCATCATTTGTGTGGCTTCCACCCAGCAACTCTTGAAACATTGAACTAATTTGCAGTTTCTTGAGATCACATTTATTTATACCTCTGTGTCATTTCTCTTCTTATCCCCACTGTCTGAAATGTTCACCTTCTTCTATTCATCCCTTAAGTCCCACTCAAAATATTATATCATTTGGGGGCCTTTCTGGATTATCCTCAATACCACATTACTTCCTTTTTGTTCCCTCTAGCACTGGGAGAACATCACCTTGAATGATAACAATACACCCATGACTCTTCTATTGTGGTTTGAGCTCTGTACAGGTATAGGAAATACCTAGTTACTACCGTGACTGTGGGTATAGCCATGGGAAAGGAAGTAAGAGTAGGCATGGCCAGAGAAGTTTCTAAAGCTTCCTTGAGTCAGTTTCTTTATAGGTTCAACAGGGCCAGTGAAAGTACCTACCTCACAGAGTTAAACAACAAACTACAGGTAAAATGCCCACATAGAGTCTGTAAGCCCTTAATGAGTGCTACTTTCTAACTACCACTACCAATACCACCTTTATTCCCAGTTACTTATAAAATTTATTTCTCAACTTCCTGAAAGATTGAAAAGGTTATATTTTCCTCTAAAACTTAAAGACAATTTTAAGTTCTATAAATACTATTATCATCAGAAGATTGCCATTTGAGTTTTAGGAATCATGATGAAAAATAATATGTATTTCTTTTATGACTAATATTTTGTCTTAACTTTTGATCAAAGCCTTTAAAGAACTAGCAATTTGGGATACGTTTACTTTTCCCTGGAAAATACAGAAAGGACAATATCATTCTTCTTATTTCTCTTTGCCTTTCAGGAGGTGGAAATTATAAGACATTTTCTGGTAGAAAAGATAATATCAGACTTAGGTATATAGTCAGTTTTATTCTTGATCCATGCTGGGAAAGAAAACAATGAATGTTACACTTCATTTATAATTTCCACTGTGAACATGATAAGGACTAGTATATTCTGAAATCAAATTAATCCACAGTTGCAGCATTTAAGATACAGTGAAAATCCCTAATTCAAGTGTACAGTATCACCTATAAAGCCAAAATAAATGGGGTAAGATAAGAGTTCTCAATCTTGGGTTAGAGTGTCAATGCAAGACTTGAGCTGTGTTAATTCAACAAGCTTGATCTTGATTGCCAAAGCATGCTTGTCAATATTTAGCTCCCAGGGGGCATGTCAGGGGCCTTTACAGAAACTAGCTTAAATACAAAATACCATAGCAGGATTTGTGATCCTTTTCCTAACACTCAGATTAAACTGCTGATTTTTTTTCTTTTAGCTTTTTAAAGTAGGAACGTGTTTTCCATACTTCTGCAGTAACAAGAGGAAGAGAAATTGCATAGAAGAATTGTAAATGCTGTTATTAGGATTTCTTGAAACCCAGATAAAATTCTGTCACATGAAATCACTGTACAGCTTTACCTGAGGTTAGAAATAACCATTTCCCTACCATGATCATAATATTGAAAAAAAGTTGTAAAAAATGTTAATCTATATTCAGAGACAAATCTAATGCAGATAAGATGATGGATACTGACTCCCATGAACTTAAAAACAAATAGTTCACAATTTTATTAACTCTACACTTAGAATCTTCTGCTACAACAATGCTGTGAGGTTTCATTAAAAGTTTCTGGAACGACTGTTCTTTACACTTAAGAAACTCCAGTGAGGATCATTCTTATAATGAAGAAAACTTACACCCTCAATAGTGATTAAGAATAAAGTGATATGAAAAATAATTATTTTTTCTAAATTAATACCTTTCTCTTTGCTTGCCTGACTTTTCTGGCTTAATAGATAGTGGATTAGAAATCTACATTTTCCTTTCTATTTGGCCTGACAAAGCATTCTATAACATTGGGTATAATGAAGATTATGACAAAAATAAAAATAAAAATAAAAACAAAATGTCAAACACTTACCTCAAATAATTGAAAAATTAACCTTTTCATTTGGCGACCAAAATTTTTATAATCTTAAAGCTTTATAACATGACTGAACATGACTTTGATATTACCAGCTTGGTTTTTTATCCAAAATAATGGCTAAACATGCAATCAGACTAACACTAAAACAATGAGTTCAGGCTGAAACAACCAGAAGAACCAGACCATGATCCAGCTATTTTTGGTTAGCTATAGATTGCTCTGACTGGCAATTCTCATTTTTAATACATCAGTGGCAAATTTCTCAGTCTATACATTTCTGAATTGAAAACACCAATGATTCATTGAAACAATACGAGTTTTGATTTATCATCTTGTTTTACTAAAGTAAGACAAATGTACAAGGTATGTTCTTAAATTCTATTTGAACTTTTATGTGGTGATAAATTTTCCTGTCATTGTCCCTAACTTAAGCTTCCTAAATGTCAGCTGACCCTCACAACTATTATCATATTTTATGTATAAGAAACAAGGTTTAGAAGGATCAAGCAAGCACAATCCAATACCATAAAGCCAACAAATATTTAAATCAGAACTTGAACCTGGGTCTACTGATAATAACCTTGGTGCTCCGTTTCTAGCAACACATCAGAGATTTCTCGATCAAGGCAAAACATGCTGACCCTTCTGGACCTAAAAATGTTTCTATTTTTAGAGAAATGTTATTCTCTAGCATATGTCAAAGATTTAGTAATGGGAAAGACAAAATCATAGTTTTCAGTTACATTTTGTCCTATCTATTCTAAGAAAACCATGTCAATCTCCCCCCAGTGGACAATAATGGGGAAGTCAGTTTTTATTCATTATCCCTTTTACCCCTGGACACTGCCTTATTGGTTGCTGGGACTCCTACTTATGAATTACATCATCCTACTCTTATTGTTCATCACACTCTTGCCTCACTAGAATTTAAAGTTTCTAAAATTCCTAAAATCATGGTAGTAGGTCTTTTGCATGCCCTTTTCCCTCTGCCTGGTTCCCTAAGTACCCATAGTATTGAATGACTCCCACCTTTTTATCATACAAGTCGCAGCTCAACTGTCATTTCTCAGAAACGCCTACCCTGAGCCCCAATCGAAAGCTCCACCCCTTTCTTCTTCTATCACAATTATATCACCTATGTTCACTATTTTCATAGTAGTTAGAAGTATCTGAAATTATTATCTATTGTTTTCCTCCTCTCCCTGCCCTTACCACCTGTCCTGCTGATTGCTCTATGCTCAAAGTCCAGAACAGTACCTAGCATATGGTAGGCACTCTTATGTGTATATTTTTAATGGATAAATAATTGAATCAGGGTCTTTTTAATATCCAGATACAACACATTGCTTTAAGAATAACATTTGCCTTTATCAACCCTATCTCTGGGGATTTGAATGCGGCAGAATTTGTGTCACTGTGATGCATAAATATTGTCTATTTTCTATTATGTAGAGGGAGAAAGAGCGGGCGTGTGCACATGAGAATGAGTGGGGGAGGGGCGGAGGGAGAGACTCTTAAACAGGCTCCAAGTTCAGTGTGGAGTCCAATGCCTGGCTCAATGCAGGGCTCCATCTCATGACTGTGAGATCATGACCTGAGCCGAAACTGAGTGACCCAGGTGCCCCTATGGTGTAGGTTTTTTATATCAATACTGATTATGAGATAAACCTGATATTTAACTTTGTCATCAAACTTTCAAACATATTTTTTCTTTAATTATTCTATGTCTCTTACTGACTTGCTCAATTTCAAACGTGGAACCCATCAACTCAGAAGTCAGAACATTTTGTTAATCTCCACTTAAATGATCAATTTTCTAAGAAAACTCCATTTCTTTACTATAGCATAAGTTAGATTCCTCTCTTCAGAATTTTATAAATTAAACACTCCATATCAAATGTATTCTACAACATTTTTATTGAGGAAAAGTAATATATTGTGCTTCCAGTAAAAGTAAAAATTACTTTTAAGTCATACGAATTTAGACAAATAGTACTATTGAATAAAGTTATTACCAATTACCAGATTTTTTTAGATAAAAAGATGGAGATATCCAGAACTAAAGAACTTAATCTAAGTTTCCCAAGTATTAGCTCATAATAATTTTAATAGAATATGAATTTCAGAGAAATACTGTGCTATAAAATCTGTATGATTCGTCCCTCTGAGTTCAGAAGGGCATTAATAAATGTCCCTAGGCAGCAACATCCACTTGGCTTAGCATGTCAAGGGAGAATATCAGCCAGAGAATGAAAAATAGTGCAGTTGTGCTCAGAATGCTCAGCTGTCAGGAGAAGAACACTCTGCACATCGACAGAGTGCACAGGGAGCATGAAGGCAGAATCTAGGAGTGCTACCCAATACCCAAATAAATAATATAACTGTAGCCTGCAGTTAAGGATCTTGGATCATTGGTCTTCCCTGAAATTTAGTTTGATACTCCATTATACCTTGTCAAGTGACCTCTGGTGGATTTGTAATTTTCTTTGTATCTTATGTGAATATTTCAAATGAGTGCTACATCATCTAGTCCTGTCCCTCCCTTTAGCAGACTAGTAAGAAACAAGAGTCTTATTTAGGTCAGAGTAATTTATCTGACCCACAGCAGAAAGTTCCTGAAGAGCTCAGCATCTTAGCCCAAATGCTGATTTAAAAAGAGAGTATGGGAGTTGGGAACACAATCTTTTCTCTTTGATCTGGGATAAGCCTTCAAGGCAGCCTGAAGTTGTAGGTTGCAGAGGATTATATTCCAGATCATTCTTCAATTTTGGTGAGGATAAGAAGGCTTAAGATCTGATTTCATGTCTGTCAGTTTTGAGGAAGTGTAGAGTTAGAATCCAACTTCACAAAACTCCATAGCCAGTCTGAAAGATCAGGTGGCATATTCTTTTTTCAGCTATGTGCTTTCTGCTAAGCCACTAAGGAGAAGCTCTATTGTTAGTGAGAGAGTATTGTACTTAACATCACACCAGAATCCTTTTATTCTGACCCTCATTAAATGAACATACGTAGACAATCATCTCCCTTCTCTGAATCCTGGTTCTCTTATCTTGAAATGTTCACCATGATTCTTTAGAGGATTAAATGAGAGGAGAAACATGAAAGCAAAGGAGCTCAGAGTACCACATGGCGGCACATCATTTGGCTTTTCTGTCAGTGTAGTTAGCAGAGCACAGGATCCCTACTTACTTGTTGGGGGAGCTCAAAATTTGTTCTTGGGGCAAAGATGACACCAAGCAGAGACTTGACTCAGCAGTCAGCTTTCCCTGGGAATAGCCACCATTAGCCCCTCAAGAAGAATATATTTGTCAACAGCTCCAGCTGGCCCCACCCCACTTGCTCCAAAGGCTAGATCTCTCAGTGCCTAATGATAAATTTTAACTTGAGAGCTTTTTTTTTTAATCTAGGAAACCTAGGCATATTATGTAACTATTACAAATGACAACCATGAAGAATTTCTAATGGCATGACAAAATACTTATGATGGTATAATTTTAAGTGAAAAAGAATGAGAATAAAACTGAATATACAGTGTTTTTCTATGATGATAAAATTGAAATTGTTTGTGTGTACATGCACACACATATACTAAAGGTGAATAGTGACTAGATCCAGATGTTAGAATAACTGGTGATTCTTATCTTCCTTTTTATGTTTATTATCCCTATAAAATTTTTCTATAACTTCTTTGTTGATAATAATTTAGATGTGATAAGTCTATTGAGTTTGAGATTATTACAATGTGGGATAATATGGTATGAGGGCTACTCGTATATTACTGGTGGCCTTGTCACTCACTGCCTAACTGTCACTCTCTTCCGTTTTCCTAGCCCAGTTGGGACCAATGTGTGGATGTAATTTCTGCCATCCAAGGGTACTACACCTCCTGCAGAGAAAGGAGAAGCATTTTAGGTCTTTCCTCTGATTGTTGCCTTTTACCATTATGCTTGCCTGCTGTAATGTGTATTTATTCACTGCGTTAAGCAGCTTGGGCTGCCATAACAAAATACCATAGACTGGATGGCCTAAACAATACAAATTTATTTTTATAGCTCTGGAGTCTGGGAAGTTCAAGATAAAAGTGCCAGCTGATTCAGCTCACTCCTTGGGAGGCCTCTCTTTTTGGCTTTTAGTCAGAAATCTTTTAACTATGTCCTAACATGGAAGAGAGAGAGCTCTAGTGTCTCTTCTTCTTCTTAGGGGGGCATCACCCTTATGACCTCATTTAACTTTTATTACCTCCTCACAGGCCCTATCTCCAAATGTATTGGGGTCATGGCTTCATCATATGAATTGGGGTGGGGGGGATATAATTCAGTCCAAAGCTGAATAATTTGCTTTAAACTGAGCCATAAATACTCCAATGTAAGATGAACTGTACCTCCTAAAACTTATCCCTCTGAAAAGAGAGTTACCTTATATTCAAGATCTTAAAGTCTTTCAATTATGTAGTACTCTTTGAATACATTTATATCTTATTTTATTTTTTTAATGTTTATTTATTTTTGAGAGAAAGAGAGACAGGATGTGAGCAGGGGAGGAGCAGAGAGAGAGGGAGACACAGAATACAGAACAGGCTCCAGGCTCTGAGCTGTCAGCACAGAGCCCAATGTGGGGCTCGAACTCATGGACTATGAGATCATGACCTGAGCTGAAGTCAGAAGCTTAACCGACTGAACCACCCAGGCACTCCCTGAATAAACTTATATTTTAAATATATTACTTCATATGATGTTTTGGATATTTAGGTATTTATCTGATAGAATTATTTTAAATAATCAGGAAAATAAAGATAACACTGATTTAATTGTTATTCCAGCATAATGGGGAAGGACCTCACAACTAAATAGGCTGGATATTAGAATAAAAGTCAATTTAAAATTTAAAAGTTGTCAAAATCATAAATATATCTTTATATGATTAATAAGAAAAAAAGTCCAAAATTGAAGTGAATTGGCATTTGTAGCTTGATATAAAATTTTCACTCACAAAATCATATATGATTTCACAAACTATTTTATCTCAAATAACTTAGATGAAAATAAATATGTCTTTGGGAAAACTGTATTGGAAAACTATAAAAGTAGTTTCATTGCTGAGAAGCCAGTTATTGATGATATGTATATAAGAGCTTGAATAAAACTGTTCATGAAATGAACAGGGAAAAAGATGATCTCCAAATTAACATTATTTTGTACACAATGCAATTTTATGTATGGATGGATAAAGAAATTAAGATATTAAATATTATTAATAGGTATTTGAAAATTATCTTCACATTCATAAAATTTATTCATTCAAATTGGCTGAAAACTGTGTTTTTTCCCTCAATTTTCTCACTGGAAAATGAAGATTGTCTTATAATCAAAGGTACCTTGTATTTGGACATTCAAATTACCTGACACTCAATCCACAAAAATTGCAGTGTGTGAACTATATATATAGTAGTGCTTAACACTAACTTTGTGGGTATTTATATTGAAATATTGGAGATATATGCTCATCTAATGGGTAGTTTTCTTCATACCACTTAGCACAATTGCTATTACCTACTAAATGTTTAAGAGTTATTCCTTTACTAGATTACAAAGCACCTTCAAGGCCTGGGGCCATAGATGTTTCCTTCACCTCTGCATTCCAGCAGATGGCCTGGCATACATACTTGGACACTCAATGTTTGTTAAAGCAAAGCAGCAGGGGAGAAAAGGAGGCAGGAAGACAACCAATCCCTAAGAAACCTAACAATCTCCTATTAGGAGTGTGAGCCTCATAAACAATGAGAGAAGGTCTCGCTTTCCTGATGAAAGGATTTGCATCACTGTAGTGCTGAAAGCCATCAGCACTGCACTGTAATGTCTGTAGACTCTGTAATCCTTGATCCTTCTTCTTCCTCAAATCTGCCTTCTTGCATATCTGAACCAAATGCTGACATTCCTCATATTCGAGATACTCCTTGGGGTTACATCATGGAGCTCCAGAAGAATCTAATTAAAATATATAATGCATTACCTGTGGAAGTTAATTAGCTAAGCCCTTTACACCACTTCTCTTTCACATGGACTTAAACTATGAGGTTGTGAAGGGATAAAACATAGAACAGGTAAATGCTGCTGTGAGACTGAGGCCAGAAAATAGTTGGAATATAAGCAATCACCACCTTAAGGTGGGGCTCGGTCAATAAATATCTGGTTCAACCGAGGAAAGGCAATAGGACCCTTGGAATCCATCTGCTAAAAGAGGAAATAAAAGTGCAAGGGACAAAGAAAGAAATTTTGTCCAGTCAAGTTCTTCAAGACCCAGCCCAACCTATGCTGAACATTTTAAAAGCAAGTTAGTTATGTAAGTCCTGTCATAAACTCTTTCATGTATTTTGAGCAATTTTAGTCAGGAAGATTTCTGTTCTTTCTCTTGTGTTGATTCCCCAAGCATTTATTAAGCATCTACTACTACATACCAGGGACTTTGCTAATGGGGTATTATTACTATTTTTTAACAACTAACAGAGCATTTCTGTACTGAAAGAACTTTCAGAGTAGTCAGAGAGAGATATAAACAAATAATAACCACACAAATGGCAAGTCCTTTGACAGGAGCACACTGGGAGTATGTGGAAGCCCTTGAAGGGAACATCTAATTTAGCTAGAGAGTTCACAGAGAAGATTTGTTTGCACACTGAAGGAAAACTGGGATTTCCCCAGACATGGGAAAAGCAAGAAATAAGAAACCCGGGGCAGAGCAGAGTGGTTCCCTGAGATTGGAACACAGCTGGCTCTGCAGAGGGGGAGCAGGCAGGGAAAATTCCAGCTGGAGAGGGGTTTAGGGGTGAATCTGTGTGCATAAGGAGTTTGAAAATTAAAGAAAATTAGGTGTAGGGTAGAGAATATACAGGAGATGGGAGAGAAATGAAGTAAAACCAGGTAGGAGTTTATTTCAGAGTTCCCAGTCAGAAATAAAATGGGGTGTTAGAAGAAAAAGACCAGCTCAGAAAAACTTTAAGTAAGTAGGTTTTTTTTTAGGTTTTAGAGATCAGTCACATCTGGTAATACTTATCATAGCCTCCACTTATAATCTTAGAAGAGGCAGTGTGTGTTGAAGGTTGAATTGTAATACAAATCAAAGAGACTGTCATTTTAAATTCAATGTTTTTCAAGAAATCTGCATATTATCCACACTTAGCTGAACTATATTTTGAAAGCCCTGCAAAGCATCAATTATATTAGTTCAGATTAAAACAATGCAGAGAACTAATTACTAGGGCATAAATACACAGACCATTTTCAATTTATTGTCCATTCTCCACATCCCAAAATAGCTGTATTCTCCATTCTCCCACTGGGTGAACCACTGAATCACAGTATTTGAATGGAAAGACTTCCACACTTTGAATAATTGATCTCTAGCGTGCTCCCTTATGATTTAATATTCACTGTGTTCTGTTTTGAAGTATATTTATATCAATAACCTTAGTTTCATTTGCCCTTATATCACAGTGTTCCTTTTTAAGAGCAAACTAGTATCCTGACATAATTGTGAGCATCTTTAAAAGTGATAAATATTTTTTTCCCTGCAATTTGAACTGAGGGCAACAGATTTCATCAAAGGCAAAAAAGCACATTTTTCTCTTTTAAACAACCCAAGTTTTGAACACCTATGAAAGGTCTCCATTCGATTTGACACTCAGCCAAGTCCTAGGAAATCACAACCCACAGTCATCTTTACCTCTTTCACTACTTTTTCTCCAACTTTCTATATTTTAAAATTATCTCCTGTCTAAATTAGTAAAACAGATAAAAACAGGGCTGTGAGTACAGGCAAGGAAGCTTATTTTTTTGAGAGGGATACATTTAGCTAGAAGCTATTCTGTTGCTTCTAGCTTGAATCTTTATTTACACAACAATTAATCAGCCATGGTATGTCTTTTATCTGAGCAAATGATCAACAACTCTTTCTAAATATGTTAAGGAGTTCATTTCCATCTGAATTCTCCTGACAAATACTAAAATAGATAACCTTAATAAGGCACTAATGAGATCATTATAACTAGTTTTGTCTGTATTTAAAGCACAGATTTAAGATCTTCATTAATGATTAATTACTGGGAAACTTTGTTCGATCCCTTGAGTTATTTTTAAATCTCCATATACTATAATTACATATATTCAATCATAAAACTTTCCATGGTGCTAAACACAGTTGAGCTTTGAAGAAGAGCAAGCATGTTACAAATCTTGGCTGTTTCAAAGGTTAATCTTTAAGTAGATTAATGACATAGTGATCTTTACCCATTTCAACCTTTTTTTGACTGAGGAAAAGATACTACAAGCTATCTCTCTGACCAGACTTAGGGGGATAATTTCTCTAAAATATTTAACAACAAGCACCTTGAACTTTCTGATTATAAAGTGTCTCTGAGATCAAATAAGTAGCTTGTGGCTTATCACTGGCCTTTATTTTCTGTTGTGTTAAAATAAACAAACTGCACTTTTCCTCATAGGTTTTAGAGGAGAATGGCAATTAAATGAAAAATTATATTTGAGTTGAAATCAATGTGCAAAACTTTCAACCCCAAAGTTACTTGGGAGAACAGGAAATAAAGGGCACTTTGCATGTGGTATCACAAAATCAAAGACAGAAATGAGGGAACATTTCCTTTCAATAAATATAAAATACGTATTTCAAAAGACAACTTGTAGATGACTATATTTTAAATTCATGGTGTATAATTTTCAGAATTAAATTCATTTTTATGGCAAATTAGCTAACAGTCTCCAGCAAAGAGATGACTTTTAGAAATGGAATATTCTAACCTGTTGAAGGCTTTCAAAATACAGTTTGCCATGGGCCCAACAAGGCCAGAGGTAAAACTCTATCTTCTGACCCCTGAAATCTTTGAAAAAAAAAAAAAAGGAATGCAGAAATTTAGAAACTATGCTAAAGGGACAACACTGATATTCATCTATAACTGAATTATCCCCCTCACAAGTTATCAATTTCAATACAGTACAACCACCTACACTATGACTGCAAAATGGCAGTTAAACCTTTAAAGTGTACATCTTTGCTTTTGTGTGTTTACCAGTCATGGCTTTCAAAAGTGTTGGACAGGGCTGGGGAAAGGTGGTAAGCTATTTACAAATTGATAAGTCTTCTGCATTTATCTAGGAATATAGATATCGTGGGTATGTGATTAAATTACTTCACCAGTTTTTCTGGAGGATTTCTGTGTTTATTGCTTTTTTGTAAGACATTTATCCAGCTCTCTCAATCCCATTCTCTTTCTTGCATGAATTCACACGTATTAAAATGCAGGTGTCTTGCTTGTCTGATATATGTCATTTGCATTATTTGAAACCCTGCAGCCCCAAAATTTCTTGGTATCTGTATAACTCGGGAACAAAATCATTTAGTAATAATATTCTGGGGATAAGATGATGCCTAATGAAACATATACACAGTAACAAGTTCACAAGCCATCTTTTCAATTTTCCTGTTGAATTTTAGGGGTAAAGTTGGAGAAAATATCTATTTCAAGGAAGCACATCAACATAGGCTGTAAATTATTATTTGATGCCCATTCTGCTCAAAGCATACTTTATACACCATAAAGTTAAGGTCATCTTTACTTTAGAAGCTTCTACTTTAAAGAATAATATAGAGTAAAATAAACTTTAAGTGAAATAAACATTAGCTCAGATACATGTATCTAATAAGTACAAGGAATTTAGAAAAATATGAACCAAAGCACATATACTCATTAACAATGATGGTAATAATAATAATAGCAGAAAGATCCATTGAGCATTTATTCAGTGCTGCTACACTGGAAAGCTCCATGCAGGCAAGGAGTGATCTGGTGACCACAGTATCCTAGTACATGGCAATAGCACCAATTATATGCTGGGCAAGTCCCTTCTTTCCTGAAGCTCACAGTCTAAGGAAGACAGACAAGAGATTAGAAGTAGAATACCACATAAGCATGACAAAGAAAGGTACAAACTGCATGGACTCAGGTGGATGGTCTTCCAAAGTGGTTGGGGGAATGTAAGGAAAACACAGATCTGCATTTTGAAGAATACATGAAAGAGCCGTTCTAATCATAGGCAGTTTTGTAGGTAAGGCAACGAGAGAGAGTTTGAGAGGATATAGAGTGTCAGCAGCCCAGCATGGTGGATCATGGCCCAGGATAGCTGTGAGGAAGAACAGGCTAGGACAAAATCATCCAGGGCCCTAGATGCCAGGACGAGACAACTTTTATTCTGGAATTCTATCCCTTCTTCAAATTCTCATTATAATGCCACATTGCCCACAAAGCCTTCCTTGATCCTTCCAGTGAGAAGTGATTGCTCCCTCCCCTCCTTCTATGGAAGCTTCTTTGAGTTCTTCTTTTGGCATTCATCACATTTTCTATTGTAATAGGTGGTGGAGTAAAAAGTATAGGGGACTAAGATTCAGAAGCCAAGGGATCTACCCTCGATTTTCTCACTGAGCAGTAGTCTATTTGCCCTTAGATCCATTAACCTTATTTCCTTATCTATAAATTCTGGGTAATAATAGTTATATAAACACTTGCCACACAGAGTTCGTCAAGTATGTGAGAGTCAGAACATACTCAGAAGAATACTGGGAAATTTGGAAGTATTACTTGGGCTATTTGAGTATATATCACATATTTCCTACAAGAATGTAACAAGATTTAGACTCTGTGAGAGGTGGGTAGTATAGTTTTCCAATCATTTATAAGCCTGAAACCTTGAAGATGCAGCTCAATCGTTCCTTCAGAAAACCTTCCTTTAGTCTCCATGGTGAGTTAGTTTCTCATCTTCTCAGTTCACAGAAATGTGCATTGCTACTATTGTGCTTTCCATATTATGCCTTCTCCTGATCCTCCTCAGCTTCCTTTGCTGGATTCTCCTGCTCTTCCTGATCATAAAATGTTGAAATAATCTTTGGATCCTTTCTTTTCCTTATCTGTATGTAATTTCTAGTTTATCTCATCAGGTCCCAACTTGCTACTGTGTGTATGTTTCATTAGGCATCATCTTATCCCCAGAATATTATTATTAAATAATTTTGTTCCCGAATTATACGTATCCCATGACTTTTAAATATCATGCACTGTTTACAGTACAGATGCTCAATTTTTGCATTAAGCAATTCCTTTCTCCTAAGCTTCAGAAGCAAATATCCAGCCAGTGACTGCACATCTTCACTTCTAAGTCTAAGAGACAGAGAATGTAATACATCTAAAAATGAACTACTTATCTTGCCCAGACTCCCCTGCCCCAAAGCTCTTCTTCTCCAGGGTTCCTCATCACTTTAAAGGGCACCATTATTCATTCAGATGCTTTGCCCAAACTCCTTGCAGTCACCTATAATTTCTCTTCCTCTCATTTTCAACATTCAATCCATCAGCCAATCCCACTGACTCATCTACAAAACACATTCTGTATACAACATTCACACCCCTCCACTACCTTCATGCTACAACGCTGCCAAAGTCACCATGGTTTTTTGCCAGGACCTTACATTAGCCTTCAAAATTATCTCCCTGCCTCTATTCTCATGCCTTATGATCCATCTGCTACATAATAGGCATTGTGACCTTTTATTTAAAAACAGAGGTCAGATCATATAGCTACTCTAAAATTAGCATAAAATACAAAATCTATACAGGGTCTACATGATCTCTGGTTACCCTTCTAATCTCATGATCACTCTCTTTTCTGTTCATCTTACTTCAAATCACACATCCTCACTGCAGTTCCTGAACATCCTGCCATCTCAGGGCCTGTGAGGTGCTTTCTTCTGCAGGTATAGACATGACTTGTGCCCACACTTCATTCAGGATTTTCTTGACCATATTTTCTAAAACAGTGATCACATTTCTCCCTTGTCCCTTATCCAACTTTTTCTTTATAGAATTTATTATTCTATTTTATTAGGTACCTATTTATTTCATTCCTATCTCCTCAATTAGAACATTTCTCTCCATAATGGCAAAGTGTTTATCTACCTTGTTTAGTCTTATATTCTCGAGCAATTTAAAATAGCAAAGAATTAATACTTATTAGATATATATTCAATGAAAGAGGAAATATAAATACATTTGAATAACTGATTTCAAGTTATGGATCAATTTAGCATCCAGATGCATTTTGATCAAGATCATGCTCAATTTGTCTCCAATCCACTAATCTTTTCTTCATAATTTAACTGAACATTCATGGGTAATAAGCTTGTCTTCTCGGTTTCCATGGTAAGGCACTTTCTTTAACCCATTTTCTTTGGCAATGCTGATCTATGTATTCAGTTTGCGGTCACCTAGCTCACCTTATGTAGCTCTAATGTGCCATATAAGTGCTTATTTTCACTCATCTCATGATTCAGCCAGGTCCAGGAAATGCAAAGATCAAGACTAAAGAAACTAAAAACACTATTAATTTCTCTTTGGTTGTGGCTTAGCATTTTTCATATTCAGAGGGGTTTCCTTTTTTGTCTTGAACAATTACCTAATGACCAGTAATATCAATAAGAGTTTGCCTACTTCAGGACTTCATGTCAGATAAGAATGTACCAGAAAAGCCAAGAATAATGTCTCAGTCTATAACAGAGCAGTGTTCTTTGAAGTTCCAAATTTAAAAAGTTGCATTTACTACCTAACTGTCCTTTATCATATTATAATTTAGGGCAGGACAGCCAGGAGCTCCAGAAGGTGAGTGGACAGGGAAAGAGATGTGCAATTGTTCTTAATAATATTCTAGCCCATGACTAAGCTGTGCTATTAAATGTTCCTCAGTGTTCTTACCTCAATGCCTAGATTTAGAAAGTCACAGAGCAATGCTCCAATTATGCTGAATTATCTGGTGGTATTACTAACCCCCAAGCAAACTTCCTGCTGTTGCTCCCTTCAAAAAGTTTCAAAACTATGTAGAGAAAAATGAGGACAACAAAATGAGGTTAATCTGATGTGTATAATTGGCAAAAAGGCATCATTTAAGAAAGAAACAATGTTTCCTGTCATTTAGCAATGATGCAAAGTGCTAGAGAAATCTAAAATCTGGAATTCTGATAATGCAGAATATATTTTCCTTGTACAAGAAAATGTACTATTAGTTTTTCAATTTTAATTGTGTGCACATGTATACACACAGACATACAAACACACACACGTATATTTACATATATATTAAACTCTTACTAAGGCAATGGTATTTCAGAAAAATAGTTTTTCCATAGCTCTTGGTAGACAATGAACTTGAGTTTGCGCATGGCAAGAATTTACTTTAAACATAGTATGTGATATATTGAATCTCTAAAATATCAAGGGTCTTATACTGAAATGTTTCAAAGTATTGTTTTTTATTTATATTAAATGTTACACATACTTTGGTTAAATACTGCAGACTTACCATACCGATATACTCCTTCCTGAAAACTCCACCTAAATGACAGTCAGTAAATCTTAAAAGAAAATAAGCATAAATTAAAGAAGACAAAGGGAATGAGGAAGGCATTCGCAGCAGATGAGAAATTTTGGAAGATGAAAAGTAGATTGAGAAGAAGTAACCAGTTTAGCAGAAACCTACAACCAGTTACCATGCAGAACTCCCAGAAAGGTAAAGGATCCTGGAACCCAGCAGGATGGTGGGAGGCAGGGATCACAAAGGGTTGAAAATGGCAAATTGTTTGAGGATGTGTATGTGGAGTCAACTGGACCCCAGGTCCCCTCTCCTACCCTGAGCAATCAAGTTTCCACTGGTCCACTGAAAACCAGAGATTTATCTTCATGGAGGAAGTGTACCAGAGATCCACCAGATAGCAAAACCAGTGGAAGGTTGTGTTTGAGATGATAATAAAAAGTAGGGACATGAAATAAAAGTCTGCCTATTAAACACTGAGACTACCACTCACCCTCCTTCCCTTTTACATAGGAAGATATGTGCTTGCATGATAGGAGCCTTGACAATTCTTCTGCTGAGAGACTACTTATTCCCAGAGAAAAGATTTCAAGGTATTTAAATTTGTGAGCCTGGGAAAATGTATAGTTTACCATTTAGTCATTCTATGTTTAAACTCTTTAGCTGATAAACTTCACTCACATACTCAGAACTTCCAATCAGTTTTTTAGTGCTTCACATTTATTTGTTTGTTTGTTTGTTTGTTTAGAGGGAGTGAGAGTGCAAGCAGGGGAGGGACAGAGGGAGAAGTAGAGAGAATCTTGACTCCACTGGGTGTGGAGCCCAATGAGGGGTTTGATCTCATAACCATGATCTCATGAGATTATGACCTGAGATGAAATCAAGAATCAGATGCTCAAGTGACTGAGCCACCCAGGTTCCCCCCTTCTTTTTTAGCTCTGACATTTAAAACTGAATCCAGAAAGAGGGTCCCAAATCTCCAGACATTTCAGAAGGTCTCCTACATGAAGAAGAGAAACCAAACTAAATCATCAAAATAAATAAGTAAATCAGAGCAACTAGAGGTCAAATAAGAATGAAGGAAAACTGAAAGAACAAAACCAGTCAATATCCTCACAAAGTGAAAGAGAAGGTTCTGCATTTAAAAGATCATCATGATCATCATGAAAGAAAAAAGAAACTGTTGGAAAAAAAGAAAGAACTGGAAGAAAATATAACAAACAATAAAAAGTTAGAGGGTTGAAGATGATATAAAAACAATCTCTCAAAAGAAATAACGATAAAAAGTAAAAGACAATAAGATTCAGATAGGAAACAGAGAGAGAGAGAGAGAGAATAGGACTTTTAAAAAGAATAGAAAAAAATGAACAAGAAGGCAAATTATACCAGACAAAATAACACTAGAAAATTTCTTAAACCTAAAGGTATAAAGTTCCAGATAGAAAAGGGCTAGAGCTCAACAATAAATTAAAGGAAAATCCTTGTTAAAACCAGATCACAAAGAATAGAGTAGATACTACTAAAAGGATCTGAGAGGGGAAAAATATGGGTGTATGTCTCTTTTGCAATACCAATTTAGCAGATACCAATATACCAACTGATAGAATAAATTGGAAAACGACCTAAAATGTTTTTCAAAAATAATTGTAATGTAGAATTTTACACTCAAATTATTAAGTATAAAGATAGAATAAAGGTATTTTCAAATATGCATGAACTGAAAAGTTTACTACAATTTCTCAGAATGCTTAGAATTCCAGCATGTTCACAAGCTAGGACCAGAAAGATATGCTAAGAATGAGCAAGGAATATATGGGATCCAGAAATAGAGAATCCAGCAAAGGCAGTAAGTCAAGGAATATCACTAAATGACAACAGTTAGGTATTCAGGGCATAATTTTTTTTTTAATGTAGATCAAATTCTAATTCTACCAATTGAGTGTAAAAATCTACTTCCCTACCATCTTTTGAATAAAACATTACTTTTAAATTTTTTACCAATTTGATACTCAAAACAAAACTTACTTCTGCTTATTTTACATGTCTCTGCAAACTGAGTTTTAAGTTTTTTCCCTTTTAGTTATTGTTCATTTTCTGTTTAGAAATCTACCTCTAGTTTAAGCCAGACCAGCAAAGAGATGCTTTAACTGATGTAAACCTTGACACTGTGGGATGTCATAAGAGTGGGATGTCATAGCAAAGCAAACTCAGGGGGCGCCTGGGTAGCTCAGTCAGTTACGCATCCAACTCTTGGTTTGGGCTCAGGTCATGATTTTACAGTTTGTGAGTTTGAGCCCCACATCGGGCTCCATGGGGACAATGTGGTATTCTCCCTTTCACTCTCTCTCTGCCCCTCCCCTGCTTGTTCTGTCTCTATCTCAAAAATAAATAAATAAACTTAAAAAAAAAAGAAAGAAAGCAAACTCAGTGGTGTTAGTGTGTGATTCTGAATCTTTTGTTGAGGATATAAGTAGCGTATTATGTGGTATTCTCTGAATGAGAAGACATATACTTTGAAGTAACTGCATTATTATCTAATGAAAACTGTTTTATATTCACCTTTTAATTTGTTCATTTTTTATGCATAGAAATTTTAAAATTACATGTAGATCCATTTAACATCTTCACTGTGATTTTTTTTTCTTTTCTTTCAACTTTCCATTTTCAAATAGGATAATTACCCATTTTTCTTTTTTTAATAGCTTAGTGCATTAGTTCTTTTAAGTTTTTAACGTATATTTTGTTGTATATTATAGAGAAAGGCTACACTTAGATTTTTTTCCAAATAGCTAATATATCTATTGATTCATAAAACAACTTTTGTCAGTTGACTAGAGAGTCTTCTTTTATAATATGTTACATTCTTTGCAGTACAAAGTCTTTCAGGGTTCTCTGTCTGTTGCTTTGGTTGGTCTGTTGATTTTTGTACCAGCAAATATGTTTTAATTATCATAAATTAGAAATTGCTTTGAATTATTGGTTATATGTATTTTTTCACTTTCTTCTGGTTGAAAAAATTACTTAGTACATTTTTTTTCCCGTTTGCTCTTGCTTCTAACTTTTTTGCATGTCTTGGAGAAAAAAAGCTCATTGTAATTTTGTAATTGCATTAAATCTATAACTTAATTTGAGGGGCTCCTGGATGGCACAGGTGGTTAAGCCTCTGACTCTTTGTTTTGGCTCAGGTGATGATCTCATGGTTCATGAGATCAAGCCCCACATGGAGCTCTGTGCTGACAGTGCGGAGCCTGCTTGGGATTCCCTGTCTTCCTCTCTCTCTGTCCCTTCCCCACTCACACTGTCTGTGTCTCTCGCAAAATAAATAAACTTAAAAAATGAAATAAATATCATATTTATAATAATGAGTCTTTAAATATAAGAACATACTATGTTTTGTCATTTATTCAAATTTGCTTTCCTATGCTGTAGTTAGGTTGCTTCTTTAAGCCCATGCATTCTTTATTAAGGATGGATATTTGTGGGTTTTTGGTTTGTGTGTGTGTGTGTGTGTGTGTGTGTGTGTTTTGTGCTAGTGGGAGTGCTGGTGTATAGGCGAGTAACTTATGTTTATATGTCTGCTGTACAGTGAAGACACTGCTGCCTGAAGAGCACTGTACAATTTTCCTCATTTACAAAATGATTCTTATAAAAGTTGCTTAGCTCAGTGCCTGCTACTCACGGGCCCTTTGACAAGAAGTAGCTGTTATGATACCTTAGTGCCACTATTGCCATTACACTATCCTATACTTTTATTAATTCTGAGATTTAATATTTTGTTTTGCATTTCTTAGGTATATGAGCAGAGCATATCCAGATAACTAAGTATATTTTCCAAAAACTTTGATCTTTTCTTCATGTTACATATTACTTCCAGAACAATACTAAATAACAATCCTGATGATATTATATAAATAATATTCATAATATTAAGTCATCCTTGAAATCCTGGAATACACTTCTTTGGTCAAGTTGGACAATGATTTTTTATATATTATTGAATTTAGTTTCTTAGCAATTAATATGTATTCAGATTCATAAGTGAAATTGATCCCAAACTTTTATTTGGTGTTTTATCAAACGTCAACTTTTAGTCAGCTAGCTTCATAATGACTTTTCTATTACAGAAATATTCTGAGACTATTTTTGTAGCATTGGCAAGGAAGAAGCACTACATAACTGTTACCCATATTTTATATGTATCATTTAGCTTAAGCATCACGAAGACCCTTAAAGTAGGTATAATTCTTATTCCTTTTATACAGATGAGAAAACTCAGGCAGATGGTGCTGTTTTCCAGACTCAAAATGTATGAATTCACAAGTCTATGCATTTGACCACCATGCTGCTTACCACAACTTTCAGAGAGATTATTTTCTAATTGTATTATGACACAACCATTCTTTGTTTGAGGCCTGAATTTGAAAATTTACTCTATCAACATCATCTATTGAACACTTCTTATGTGCCAGCTGTTCTAGCAACAGATGATACAACAGTGGGTAAAAAAGCAAAACAACGCTGTTCTTGGGAAGTTTACATTTTATTGTGTAGTAGCAGATCATAAACATAATAAGTAAGTAATTGATTTGTCAGATGTGCTTAAAGTAATTCTCAGAGGGAATTTATAGCTATATGTTTATATTAAGGAAAAAGGCCTAAGTTAATTATCTATATGTCCACTTTCTACCCTGAGAATCTAGAAAGAGGAGCAAATAAAATCCAAAACAGGGAGAAATAAAGGAAACAAATGAAAGGTAAGAAATGAAACAAGAAAGTGAACAAAGGCCAGAGAAAATCAGAAAGCCAAAGACAGTTCTTTGAAAAGATCAATAAAATTAATAACTTCTAACCAGACCAATCAAGAAAAAGAAAAAAGGAATGCACAAATTATCAGAAATGGAAGGGTAATAATTATAGATCTCAAGACATTAAAAAGATAGAGAATTATAAATAAGTATATATATATATATATATATATATATATATATATATATATATACTTTTACAATTTTTACTTTTTCAAATAATAGTTATCCTTAAGTTCTTCAAAAGGCTGTCTCAACCTACATTTTTATTTTTATTTTTTTAAAAATTTTTAACGTTTATTCATTTTTGAGAGACAGATCATGAGCGGGGAAGGGGCAGAGAGAGAGGGAGACACAGAATTGAAACAGGCTCCGGGCTCTGAGCCAACAGCACAGAGCCCGACGCGGGGCTGGAACCCACAAACTGTGAGATCATGACCTGAGCCGAAGTCGGACGCTCAACCCACTGAGCCACCCAGGTGCCCCTCAACCTACATTTTTAAAAATTATCTAAGTCAACAGTGAAACTAAAAAAATCTCCTATTTAGAGTAAGAAATTTTGCACATCTGAATTCCCTGCCTACTTACTTTTGTTGTTTCTCATAAATTGCTCTTTATTAAAAGAATCTAGGATTTAAATCTAAGTTATTCCATTTTAAAATTTTGTTAATATTTGTGGCTTTTTTTCAGGATTGATTTTTGACACAGGCATTCCGTTTTAAAACTCAATTTCTAATAATTATTTAAACCTAAATATAAGGTTAGTTTTTTTAAAAAGCTTAAAATTTATGGAATGCCTTCTAATTCTTGAATTCATTAATTTAATTCAATGGTTCTCATACTTTAGCATGCATCAGAATCACCTGGAGGGCTTGTTAAAACAGACTGCTGGGCCCCACACTACAGAGCTTCTGATTTAGTAAGTCTGGGGTTGTCCCTGAAAAATTTGTGCTTCTAATAAGTTCCCAAGTGATGCTTGCTGCTGGTCCAGAAACCGTAATTTGAAAACCACTGTTGTAATATATTACTCCGTTATTTAGTACATATATCTTCAATAATATTTTTAAAGAATGATATGTCGTATTTTCTGAGCCCTTGTATATCTGAGAATTTTCCTCCTGAACTGACACACTAATTATCAACTTGGATGTGTGATTACCCTTTCTCCTAAAAATATATACCACTCTGTTTCCTTCTGGAATTTAGTCTTACTGAGACTATACCTGTGGCTAGCCTAATTTTACCTACACAATCTTGTAATTCGAAATATTTTATAAATTATGCTAGGTAAAGGTCTCTGTGCTGTTCTGGTAATCAGTGAATTCTTTCCAACTGAATTTCATTTTAATTTAGGAAAGTTAAAAAAATGTTCTAAAATGTACATTTTTCATTATGAGTTTACATATGAAAAGTGCCTACTAAAAGAGTTAAATCAGGAAGTGAGCTAGAATAGTGACTGATACATAACAAGTACTCATGGCAAGTACCTAGCAAGGCTAGGTATTATCTTTTTTTCTTCTTTTATTATCTGCTGCCCACGCCCATCCTGCTACCTTCATCAGGAATTCCTTTTTGGGTTGTTGGTATGTCCATCACCTTCCCTTTCACGATTTTAATTGTTCTGTTTCTCTGTGTTCTTGGAGAAATTCCTAAGGCTATCCTTCACAACACTGATTCAAGTTTCCAAGGTTTTCATTTTGCTCTGCCATTACAGCTATGTGGATTTTATTTGTGCTACTGCATTTTTGCTTCTTTACTGTTTTTCTTTTCTCTCTCTCTCTCTCTCTCTCTCTTTTGACTATTTCCTTATGTATTCTGTATCTTCTCATCTCAGCCCAATGTGAACTGCCCCCTGTTTTATGGTCTGCTTGGTTGGGCAAATTCCCTCTTCAGGACTAAAGGTAGACATAACATTCACGTTCACATTTCAAAGCCAAATTGGCAGAATCTAGCAGACCATGGGACTTTGTGAGATTAAAGTGGGAAAGTTTTATCTTTTTCTCCTTGCTTTGATCTGACACTCTGTACAGATGGAATACATGTAAAACTACATAATTCCCAGGGAACAGATATGAGAAAACTTGGAGTCTCTAATTCTACTTGAGAATCTTAGTTTATAAGGATTAGAGCTCTTAAACATTAGGTATTGCCTCTAGTGACCCCTTGCTAACCCTCACAGAGAGAAAGATATGAAATCTTCATTCATTCGAGAGTCTCTCCTATTGAACAGCAACAATCCTGCTTGCCTTAAAACAGGTATAAAAGTGCTTCAATGCTTTTTGACTGTTTTTATCTATTCTTGGTTTAGGAAAAAAACAAACAAAACTGGACCACTTATCAAAAATATTCTTATAATAACAGCTCTTTTGATACATCTAATCACAAACACATTCTCAGAAATACCTGGTCCAGAACTAGGAGTGGCAAAGAAGGGCTTTTAATGATATACCCCATCACCCAGAGTTTAATACCCATCAATAAAGGTCACCAAACAGAATGTTAGTGAAAATTGCTTGACAATTATGACAACTAAGGGTGAAGTTTTTCTTGTTCCTTTGAATTTTTGTCACTCTTTATATCTTCATATATTTTAGTGACAATTTTAGAGTCCACCTGAGGGTCTACTTATTTAAAATCTAAGTTTCTGAATTTAAATTACTAAAATAAGAATGATCATTGACTACATTTAACCTATAAAAGGTAAATTAGTTCATTCCATTCTCCCTAAAACAAACATCTCAAACTTTATTATATGAAATTATTATATCTTATAATGGTGGCATTCCCCATATTAAGGTTTTCTCCTCCACCACCCCTTTTAAGACAGGAACTGAAGATTAAAGATAAATGGGTATCAGAATCCACTGAGATTCTTGATGAAAAAAAAATCATATATACTCCTGGTCTCGTCTCAGATCTACTGAATTAGATATCCTTTGAGCCCAGGATCACCTTATTTAATAATCTCCTAAGGTGACTATTATCATGCTGAAGACCTTGGTGGTCCCTACTATGTTATAACCCCATATAAAAATGGTAAAACTAGGGGCACCTGAGGGCTCAGTCACTTGAGTGTCTGACTCTTATTTTGGCTCAGGTCATGATCCCAGGGTCATGGGATCCCAAGCCCCGTGCTGGGCTCTGTGCTGAGTGTGGAGTATGCTTGAGATTCTCTCTCTTTCTGCCCCTCTCTCCCAGTCATGCTCTCATTCTCTCTAAAATTAAAAAAAAAAAAGGTAAAACTAAAGAAAAGCCTTTGGGAATGATTTAGAATAATGTAAAAGGAACAAACAGATACACACACATATACATTATTTCTACAAAAAAGTTACCATATTCTCACCGAGTCTAACTTACTGTTAAAAAAATTTTTTTTTTCAACATTTATTTATTTTTGGGACAGAGAGAGACAGAGCATGAACGGGGGAGGGGCAGAGAGAGAGGGAGTCACAGAATCGGAAACAGGCTCCAGGCTCTGAGCCATCAGCCCAGAGCCCGACGCGGGGCTCGAACTCACAGACCGCGAGATCGTGACCTGGCTGAAGTCGGACGCTTAACCGACTGCGCCACCCAGGCGCCCCGAACTTACTGTTAAAACAAGGGTTTAGGGAGCTAGAAAAGCTAAGGCAGAAACATATTTCAACCACTCAAGTTATTATTGTTAGCCCAATTCATTTCTATTATGTTTTTATTTTATACTACTTAATAGAGAAATTTATAATTCCATTTAATATTGGACTAAACTAAAGTAAAAGACCAAACATTTGGAACTCATGAATAAAAATCCAGCGCAGAAATAATTTGATCCATTAAACCTTTGGCATCTGCCTTGAAAAGTACATATGTTTCTTTGTGTTATTTCTCAGTATATTAATATGAGAAATGCATGAAGCACAGAGGTTAATAGGAATACTGAGAGGTTTACTAGACCACTTACAGTGTAATTGTGACCTGTCATTCCTGTGAGTTTTTTTTTTAAACAGTGATTAATCTTAGTGCTATATTTATAGATTGTTTTCAGTCTAATTTTTTTTTTTTGCTTAAGAAATACAAAAGTGGGTCTCTAGATATTTCCATCCTACAAAATGTTAAGAACTTTACAAAAACTAATAGAGTAAATTAATACAGAATGAACAGGGGTGGGGGAGCAACTGTAACACAGTGGTTAAATTCATAATATCAAAAGTCAGATAGAATGAATCCCAATACACCTGGATATGAGCTATGTGTCATTACAGAATTTACTTGACTTCAGTTTCTTTTTCACTAATACAGGTCAATAAATGTGACCATCTGACCAGGTTATTGTAATGATTAAATGACATAATACGTGAAAAACTCTTAGCATCTAGTACCTAGTAAAATGGCCTATATTCTTTTTTTTATTATTTAATTTTAATTCTAGTACATTATTGTTATATTAGTTTTAGGTGTACAATATAGCAAGTCAACAATCCTATACAATATTCAGTGGTCCCTTTGTCTATTTCACCCATCCCCATCCCCACCTCCCCTCTGCTAACCATCAGTTTGTTCTCTATGGTTAAGAGTCTGTTTTTGGTTTGTCTCTTTTTTCCCCTTTGTGTGTTTGTTTTATTTCTTAAATTCTGCAGAAGTGAAATCATATGGCATTTGTCTTTCTTTGACTTATTTTGCTTAGCATTATACTCTCTAGCTCTATCCACATTGTTGCAAATGGCAAGATTTCGTTATTTTTATGGCTGAATAATATTCCACTGTAAATATATACGGCATCTTCTGTATCCATTCACCTATCAATGGACACTTGGTTGCTTCCCTAGTTTGGTTATTGTAAATAATGCTGCAGTACACATAGGCGTGCATGTATCCCTTTGAATTTGTGTTTTCATATTCTTTGGGTAAACACCTAGTAGTGTGATTACTGAATCATAAGGTAGATTTAGTTTTAATTTTTTGAGGAACTTCTTTTTTTTTAAAGATTTTTTTTTTCAACGTTTATTTATTTTTGGGACAGAGAGAGGCAGAGCATGAACGGGGGAGGGGCAGAGAGAGAGGGAGACACAGAATCGGAAACAGGCTCCAGGCTCTGAGCCATCAGCCCAGAGCCCGACGCGGGGCTCGAACTCACGGACCGCGAGATCGTGACCTGGCTGAAGTCAGGCGCTTAACCGACTGCGCCACCCAGGCGCCCCAATTTTTTGAGGAACTTCTATACTGTTTTCTACAATGGCTGCACCAGTTTTCATTCCCACCAACAGTGCAAGAGGGTGCCTTTTTCTCCACATCTTCGCCAACACTTGTTTCTTGTGTTTTTGATTATAGCCATTCTGCCAGGTGTGAGGTGATATCTCATTGTAGTTTTTTGATTACCATTTCCCTGATGATGAGTGATGTTAAGCATCTTTTCATGTGTTTGTTGACATGTATTTGTGTATGTCTTTGAAGAAATGTCTGTTGATATCTTCTGCCTATTTTTTAATTGTTTTGTTTTTTGGGTGTTGAGCTGTATATGTTCTTTATATATTTTGGATGCTAACCCTTAATCAGATTTGTCCTTTGCAAATATTTTCTCCCATTCGGTAGGTTGTCTTTTAGTTTTGTTGATTGTTTCTTTCACTGTGAAAAGCCTTTTATTTTAATATAGTCCCAATAGTTTATTTTTGTTTTATTTACCTTGCCTCAGGAGACATACCTAAAAAAAAAGATGCTATGGCCAGTGTCAGAGACATTGATGCCTGGGTTCTGTTTAAGGACTTTTATGGTTTCAGGTTTCACATTTAGGTCTTTAATCCATTTTGAGTTTATTTTTGTGTATGCTATAAGAAAGTGGTCCATTTCATTCTTTTGTATGTAACTGGCCAGTTTTCCCAGCACCATTTGTTGAAGAGTCTATATTTTTCCCACTACATATTCTTGCTTCTTTGGACAAAGATTAATTGACCATATAATTGTGCAACTGTTTCTGGGCTTTCCATATGGTTCTTTTCATCTGTGTGTCTATTTTTGGGCAAGTACCATATTGTTTTGATTACTATAGCTTTATAATACAACTTGAAATCTGGAATTGTGATACCTCCAGCTTTGTTTTTATTTTTCAACATTGTTTTGACTAGTCAGGTATTTTGTAGTTCCATATAAATTTTAGGATTGTTTGTTATAGTTCTGTGAAAAATGCTGTTAGTATTCAAATAAGGATTTCATTAAGTCTGTAGATAGCTTTGGTAGTATGGACATTTTAACAATATTTGCTCTTCCAATCCATGAACATGGAATGTATTTCCATTTTTAGGCATTGTCTTTAATTTCTTTCATCATTATTTTATAATTTTCAGAGTACAGGTCTTTTGCCTCTTTGGTTAGGTTTATTCTTAGGTATTTTATTATTTTGGGTGCAATTATAAATGAGATTGCTTTCTTAATTTCTCTTTTTGTTGCTTTATTATTAGTGTATACAAATGCAATGGATTTCTGTATATTGATTTTGTATCGTGTAAACTTCCTAATTCATTTATCAGTTCTAGTAGGTTTTTGAAGGAGTCTTGAGGGTTTTCTATGTATAGTATCATGCCATCTGCAAATAGTGAAAGTTTTACTTTTTCCTTGCCAATGTGGATTCCTTTTTCTTGTCTGATTGCTGTGGCAAGGACTTCCAGTACTATGTTGAATAAAAGTGGTGAGAGTGGACATCCTTGTCTTGTTCCTGACATTTGAATATGATGTCAGTGGTGGGTTTTTGACAAATGACCTTTATTATGTTGAGGTATGTTCCCTCTAAACCTACTTTGTTGAGGGTTTTTATTCATGAAAGAAGGGTGTACTTTCAAATGCTTTTTCTGTGTCTATTGAAATGATCATATGAAATTATCATTCTTATCCTTTCTGTTATTAATGTGGTGTATCACATTGATTTGTGAATATTGAAAGACCCTTACATCCCAGGAATAAATCCCACTTGGTCGTACTGAATGGTGTTTTTAAAAAAAATTTTTTTAACGTTTATTTATTTTTGAGACAGAGAGAGATAGAGCATGAACGGGGGAGGGTCAGAGAGAGAGGGAGACACAGAATCTGAAACAGGCTCCAGGCTCTGAGCGGTCAGCACAGAGCCCGACGCGGGGCTCGAACCCACGAACTGTGAGATCGTGACCTGAGCTGAAGTCGGACGCTTAGCCGACTGAGCCACCCAGGCGCCCCCTGAACGGTATTTTTAATGTATTGTTCGATTCAATTTGCAAATTTTTTTTTAGGATTTTTGCATCTATGTTCATAAAAGATATTGGCCTGTAGTTCTCTTTTCTGTGGCTTTTTTATTTCATTTGGTATCAGAGTAATGCTGGCCTTGTAGAGTGAATTTGGGTTTTTCTTCTTCTTTTACCTTTTGGAATACTTTGAGAAGGATAGGCATTAATTCTTCTTTAAATGTTTGGCAGAATTCACCTGTGAAGCCACTGCTCCTGGACTTTTGTTTGTTGGAGGTTTTTTTATTACTAATTCAATTTCATTTCTGGTAACTGATCTGTTAAAATTTTATATTTCTTCCTAACTCAGTTTTGGGAGGTTATACATTTCTGGGAATGTATCCATTTCTTCTAGGTAGTTCAGTGTTTTGGCATTTAATTTTTCATAATATTCTCTTATAATTGTTTGTATTTCTCGGGTGTTGGTCATTATTTCTCCTCCTTCATTTCTGATTTTGTTTGAGTCCTCTATCTCTCTCTCTCTTTATTTTGTTGATCTTTTCAGAGAACCAGCTCCTGATTCCATTGATCTGTTTTACTGGTTTTTGTTTTTTTAGTTTCTATTTCATTTTCTGCTCTAATATTTATTATTTCCTTCCTTCTACTGGTTTGGAGTTTTGTTTGTTCTTTTTTAGCTCTCTTAGGTGTAGGGTTAGATTTCTCTCTTTTTGAGATTTTTCTTACTTTTGAGGTAGACCTGTGCTGCTATAAATTTTCCTCTTCAAACTGCTTTTGCTGCATAACAAAGATTTTCATTTTCACTTTCATTTTCATTTACTCCAGGTATTTTTTCTGTGTCTTCATTTTCATTTGTCTCCATGTATTTTTCTGATTTCCTCTTTGATTTCCTGGTTGACCCATTCATTGTTTACTAGCATGTTACTTAACCTCCATATATTTGTGCTCTTTCCATATTTTTTCTTATGGTTGATTTCTAGTTTCATAGTATTGTGGTCAGAAAAGATGCCAGATATGACTTTGATCTTTTTGAATTTGCTGAGACTTCTTTTGTGGTATAATATGTGATCTATTCTGGAGAATGTTCCATGTGCACTTGAAAAGGACGTATATTCTGCTGTTTTTGGATGGAATGTTCTGAATATATATGTTAAATCTATCTGTTCCAGTGTGACATTCAATGCAAACTGTTTACTTGCTGATATTCTGTTTGGATGACTTGCACATCGATGTGAGCTGGGTGTAAAAGTCCCCTACTATTATTGTATTACTATTGATTATTTCCTTTATGTTTGTTATTAACTGCTTTAAATATTTGGGTTCTCTCATGTTGGGTGTGTAAATATTTATAGTTATTATATTTCCTTGTTGGATTGTCCCCAGAATGATTATATAGTGTCCTTTGTCTCTTGTTACAATCTTTGCTTTGTTTTGTTTTTTAATTTCTTAATGTTTATTTATTTTTGAGAAAGAGAGTGAGCACATGAGTGGAGGAGGGCAGAGAGAGAGGAAGACATAGAATCCAAAGCAGGCTCAAGGCTCTGAGCTGTCAGCAAAGAGCCCAATGCAGGTCTCTAACTCAGGACCAGTGAGATCATGACCTGAGACAAAGCTGGATGCTTAAACATACAGTCTTTGTTTTAAAGTCTATCTTTTCCAACATATATATTGCTACCCTGGCTTTCTTTTTCATTCATTTGCATGATAAATCCTTGCCTGTCCCTTCACTTTGAATCTGCATGTATCTTTAGGTCTGAAATGAGTCTCTTATAGGCAGCATAGGCATGGATCTTATTTTTTTTTTATCCATTCTGTTACCTTATGTTTTTGAATGTAGTATTTAGTTCATATACATTCAAAGTAATTATTGATATATATGTATTTATTGCCATTTTGCTACTTGTTTTATGGTTTTTTTTGTAGTTTTTCTCCATTTCTTTCTTTTCTTGCTCTCCTCTTTCATGATTAGTTGGCTTTCTTTAGTGATATATTTGGATTCCTTTCTCTTTATTTTTTACATATATATTACTGGCTTTTGATTTGTGGTTACCATTTGGTTTATATATGATATCTTCTGTATATAGCAGTCTAAACTAAGTTACTGGCTGCTTACATTTGAACCCATTCTTTACTCTTCTCACACTGATGATTTAGGTCCATGGTATCATACTTTAGATCGTTTTATTCTGTGAGTCCCTTGGCTCACTTTTACAGATATACTTATTTTAACTGCTTTTATGCTTCTTCCTTTCCTTACTCTTGCTCATGGTCTTTTTCTTTCCGATCAAGAAGTCTTCTGAATCATAACCTTGCTGGATAGAGTATTCTTGACTGCAAATTTTTTCCTTTTAGCACTTTGAATGTATCATAAGATGGCTTATATTCTATTAGTTAAAATTTCTTACTCAGTTACCAAAAGTTCATTAGCAAGTCAAGATGGATTTCAAATATTAAGAGGCAGTCTCATCCCCAAAACCTTCTCAATTGTACACAGCTGAATATTATGTACCAAATGGTGTTTTTTTTTTCATGTCTACAATGTGCCTATGCTTTTCCTAGGCTTTGGAGGAGATCACGAAGAAACAGCAATGGTGTCTGCTTTTAAGAAGCTTATAATCCAAACAGGTCTGTCATTAACCAGATGTGCTAAGTGAACTGAGAGCAATTTAGAAACATTCCTTGAACTCTTGACTTCTGATCTATATGCTTTTCAAATTAATTTATACTGATTAAAATTTCTCATATCATATCATACCAGATGTGTGCTAAAAGAGGTTCATCTTCTTATTTTATTTAATTTATATTTTATCTTGCTTTGTTTTAAACCACGGAAAGTGAGAAATGGTGCACTTTCCTTTTTTTCCTTTTCAGAAGGGGCTTAGCTAGGTTTTTTGGTCTAGTTTCTTCCTCACCTCACCACCTTCAAAATGTCCTTCTCTCTCTCCCCACCTAATGAAAAAGTAGCATCTCTGAATTAGTTAGTGGTTCTTTTTGCAAGCTCAGTTCAAATTATAAAGGAGATGATACTGCTGCTGGGGAAAAAGATGGATCTGTCCAAAAAGAAGGTGAGACAGTTGCAGGAACACATGGTCATTTGTAACTGACTGAAGATTAGAAAGAAGAAATTAAAAAGGACACCCAAAGTTTTTTCTCAGCATCACAGCTGGACCAAGCCCTCATACAGTTTATCTAAGTCAGTAAGAAATAAGGTTATTTATTGCTATATTGATGACAGCTTCATTTCAAGCAAACACTGCATGTTTACACTATAAGAAAAATGTCTGAATGCTTCCTGTCATTTTTTTGTTCTCTGGAATGAATTCAAGAATTTTTCCCCAATGCACCTTTTTGACTCAGGTTTTCAATATAGAGATGGAATGATATAGTTAATAGGCCATGATTTTGACAATGGTCACAGAAGAGTACACCCACAGAATTTTCAAATCCAGATACAATAAATGTTAGATTAGTTAATGACATTTGTAGCCTATGAGAATTTAATGTGTATATATATATATATATATATATATATATATATATATATGTAGACAGAGACTTATCATGGCAGATATTGGATTAAGACATTGATAAAAATGCCTGCAGTTCATCTTTGGAGACAGATCTGAGTTTGAATCAAAACTATGACATATCCTGGCTATGTAAACTTTGGCAAGTTGCTTAACCATCTGGAGTTTGAGTTTCTAAGGCTTTAAAATGAGGCCAGTGATATCTGCATCATAGGATCATTTAAATAAGAATGCATGTAAGTGTTCAGTACAGTGTGGGCAAATAAAGATCATATTATTCAGAGGCCTTGATATTCTCATATTGCTGCTATTCATTGCTTGAATAGCCAGTGCGGACGAGTGCAGAAATGCTGACCGATTTTACCAGTAACAAATGTCTGGCAATATGAATTTTCAAATACTTCTACTAGCACATATTAACTTATATACTGAGATTTGTTAGCGCATGCGTGAAATTCTTCTTAAAGTTGTTGGTGCTATTTTAACAAGCATAGTCAAATTGATATAAAAAGAAAAACCAAGGTATTGCTTTGTTGTCATAAAGTTGTGTGAAGATTCAATGAAATAAGCTAGTGATCTCTTCAGAAAAGGTAAACTAAACTTAAGGGAATCATTTTCTAGATCCTCAATTTCCGTATGTAATACATCGTAAATTTTATATGTCTGACAAGGAGTACAGTCAAAATATCTACATGCTGGTTCTTCTGTTCCCAACTCCTATCTCTTAACAGTCCTTTCTACCTTGGAAAAAAGCTTATTTCTCAATGATCTCAAATATTATAATGGCACATTACCCAACAGTAAGAATTCTGTGGTATCAAACAAAATGATAATTCAAAAATATTGGTATTGGTTTTAAAGAAGTGATTTATGATCGGGTAGCCAATATTCTTGAAAGCCAGGTGACTTCCAAGTTACTTCTTCAGCAAAAGTGAAAGAGGAGCTCATCAAATTGCCTAACTGTATTTGGCAAAGATTACTAAGTAATTTTTAGCTTGTAATGTGGAAGGTGTTCAAAGATTTAAGTTAAATGACTATAATAAAACTCCTTGCGGTCGCCTTTAATGATTTGGATGAACAAGGATTTTGAAAATTCGTATCTAAAAAATAATAGTAGAGTAGAATAATGCCAGCCCTGACATTTTTAGGAAAAATAGGCATCAATAATAAATATATAATAAAATTGTTTTAAAAAACCATATTTTCCTAATTAAGAAGAGCATTTCCAATAAAATTTACTTTTATGTTGACTAATTATCACTATGTATAATATATTTATATTATGATAAAGTATGAGTATAAGATATAAGATATACTTTATATAAGGTAAAATATAAGTTGTAAATTATAACAATAGAGAAGAAAAAATTATCATTAAAGCCTTAATCCAGAAATTTAAAAAATATAAGTGTCAATTCATAGGCATATATTTTGTTAAAGAGAAATTCTATAAGGTGATCCATAAAAGATGTCCAAGATGTCCAAGCAATCTTGGACAAATCTTTGGACAAAGATGCCCAAAAGCAAGATGTCTTTTAAAAATAAAAGAAAATAGGATAAAATTTGGTTAGGAAGTTGACTGGAAATACTAATTCAAGGGAGAAATCATGTAAAACTTTCAACTATTATTTCAAACCTTATATATTTTTAAAGGGGTTATGATGAGTATAAAATCACTGAGCTATTTCAATTCTACTAGGTTTATTGAAAAGAGTAATGCAGCAATTTTATTTTAAGAATTAATATTTTCAGAATGTGGGAAACTGTATTTTTTATTATCACTTAAACTTATGGCTAAAATTTATAAGGTTGACTTAAAACGTATGAGGGGTACATAGTTAATATTTTTTTAATGTGGCATATTTGTGAGCATAAAAATCTGAAGAACATTGAAATAATGAGTGTACACACATTGAATTAAAGTGTTAGACTTTACAAAAACATAGCAAGTGAAGTTAACTGGCCTGATCAGATTCATTTTTTTTTCTCTATTATGACCCTTCCTTTATCATCAGTCCTGTATCATCTTGGCAGTCTGTACCTTCGAGCATCAGATACTGCATGGATCTCTTGAGGATTCACTATGCCCCACATTGAAGAACCTTTTGGAATTTTGGGTGTAATTTGCTATAAGGTATTCACATGGTATTAAATTGTTGGGGCTGCACATCAGGACACTCATCATCCAGGCAAGCTGCAGGCAGCTTCCATTATTGACAAACAGTATCACCAACAGGCTATAAACATGACTCTGGAAACTCTCAGTGCATAGTATAACTATGTTAATGGCAGGAACACAGCATTGAAACAGCTTCCTCCCCTCCCCCCACGACATGTTATCTCTTACCTTCTATTGATAAAAGGATGCCGTTGTATGGGGATGACAGGAAAAAAAGAAGAGAGAAAAGCAGGAAGCTACCAATACTATTGTTTCCTACAGTTAAGGGTCTGAGAAAATAACTAGATTCATTGATATGTAAGTGCTTATCTTGAGAGAGAACTGTTATTATTCAATGTGTTAGTATCTGCACAAAGTCAAAAGGAAAAGACGTTTCACAATCATGAGCTTAATTTTACCCTTGTCTCCCTCTGACACCTGTTTCCTTTTCAGAGGACTATTAAATGGCACTTAGAATGGGTTCTCTTCGCATAAAAATTAATCTTTAAATTTTTCTATTATTGAGCTGTAGTTGACATACACTGTAATCTTAGTTTCAGGTGTCCAACACAGTGATCGGACATTTCTATGCATTACTCAATGCTCACCACCGTAAGTGTAGTCACCATCTGTCACCATACAATATTATTACAATATTATCGACTATATTCCCTATAGTGTACTTCTCATCCCCATGACTTATTTATTTTATAACTAGAAACACTTAATCTTAAATGGAGTGCCACATTCTTTCTATTATGAGACCTCAAATATTGTTTTCCACTACCTTTCTTAAGAGCGAATTCCAATCCTATTTACTACAATTTGTTTCAAATATGTAGTGGTGGGCAGAGATTCTATATTTATTTATGGAATGCCATGATTCTTTAATTTTACCACTAATAAAAGCCTTTGGCACTATTTTGGAAATAAGAATTTCAAATTAAAATGACTCTAACCTTTCTTCATCTACTGTTCAATGCAGATTCTCGGGCCCTCCTAAATCTCTGAGGGAGGGGCCCAGCAATCTGTATTCTAATGAGTCCTCTAGGTTCTGGGGCACATTAAGTTTGAGAACCATTGGTCTACTGGAATCTCACCTCATAACAGGGCTTCCATAAGTAAAAATTGGCTCCAGGTTTTAAGTTAAATAAGAATATTTCCCTTACCGACATACATAAATCCTTATACATAACATAATTATACATATAAACCTTAAGTCTAAAAATTAAGGGTTAATCTCATTTTTATTATGTAATCAGGCATTTGCTTCCAGCAGGTTTTGAGATCTTCAGCTACTGAGAGCCAATGACATTTTGATAGTTCTCTCGATGTTAGGGATAAATGTGTTGGCTTTATAGTCGGAGCAATGCTGGAGAGTTTGGTCTAAAGCTTAGGGATTTAAACCGACGAATGGATAAGGATGGGGAGGAATCTCATTCTAGTCATGCCCTCCTTTCCTAATTTCCCTTTTCACTGTTTGGTCTTCTTCCCCTTTTCCTTAGGGAGCAGAGTGATTGATAGCCTAATCCAATGACTGTATTACAGCTGCCTCAACCAGGACTCTTTTCCTTATCATTAGCAGTTAGCCTATGGTTAAATTCACAGCTCACTGCTTGGTACAGCCCCTGAGATTTAAGGGTCTGGCCTTTAGAAAATATTTAACATAAAACTGAAATCTTGACATACTGAGAACTCAGTTCTCTGCAAGGCTTCTTTAATTAATCCAATGTACTGTACCATTGTTCTGTATGAGACTGTGACATGGTGAACTGTTTCTGAAGCTTACAGAGATGTGTAGTTCTAAATTAAACAGTCAGTGACGTGTACCTACACTGATTTTTTAGTACAGTAGATATGCATGAATCTGTGAATATTTAAATTCAAGCTTAAACAGTGACACAATACTCTCTAGTTTTACTTTCATAATAGAACATTTTTTGATTAATTTCAAGCTTGAACTCATTCTTTATAGAAAACACACACACACACACACACACACACACACACACACACACACACAGGAAAGAAATTAAATAATTCATTACCACTGCTGCAAAGGTAAGTTTTCTTAATATGTTTGTCAGAGTCCTTTGGTTTACAAAGTCTATCGAATATTTTCTTAAAAGCTGATACAGACATTAATTTATTTTCCTAATTTTGAACAACAGAAAACATATATAATATCCACATGGCCATGAATTTGTTGGCTCTTAAATACTTTTTGATTTTATCATTTATCTGCAGGACAACAGTTATTTTAAAATACCTAAGGAAAGAATGGAGACCTTGATCTATGCTTTAAACCTTTGCCCTTGCTCCAGTCCGTCGATGAGCTGTAAGCGTCTATGAATATGGCAGCTGAGTCCCAGATGAAAAATTATGCATCTCATAAACTGCTATTCTGCTGAAATGTCAAGCCAAGGCAAGGCTGTACCTCAAACTCAGCACTTGGCATTTTCCTTCTGTCTGCTTTGTTGCCATGAAGCAAACATGAACAGTGAGGATTTGTGTAGGGCAGGTAGCAGGCGAGCTCACCGTCAAAAATCTATTATTAGGGCTCTGATCTCCTGCACAGACCAGCGACAGCCAAACACTGTGAAATTCGGGCTCCAGGAAAGGCAATATAATGCAAAAGGGGATTCTTTGTCAATCTGTACATAAATATATTCAAATGAGCATGATTTAAATGAGAATGGTTCTAATGGTGAGCTTCTCTCAAACAAACTGATAATTTATAATGAAAATTATAATTCAGCATCTTTATTTGATATGCCTACTTCAACTGTTCTGCAAATATAGTACATATATTTATATAATAAGGTCTTTAATAATTCGATCAGTTAAACTTGTGATGGCCTAAGAATATTTATGTGAATAACAGAGTACATTTTTTGCATTATTTTGTACACACACATACACACACACACACACACAAGAGATGAGTGAGTATAAAGTGAAAGGTTCTCCTTTTAATTATTCTTTTTGGAATAATTTATCAGTGCATTTTTTAACTCATTTAAATGTTACCTTTATCTATCAGGGTGTTTTAGACATTTCAGTATTAAAATCTAAGTTCTTATTGATAAAGATGGTTACAATAGATAGTTGAGATTTTATGACAGTGAGTAGGTGTGTTTTTATAGAAAGATTTTATGCATGGCTAATTATGTGATTGACATGAAAAAAACTCCAGGCCATTAACAACTACTTCCTATAAAAAATACCAATACTGCACTTCATGATGTATAGTGTAAGAACTTAAAGAAATCTTGCCAAAATCTTTAGTTGCTTGCATGTGTGTAAATAGATATTTAAAGCAAAATGTAACTTGTGGGTTTTCAATCTACCATATGTTTTGTCATCTTCATTTTTCAACAATATACTAATAAATACATCAAAATAAGTTTAAGTTTGTGATTGGAATGGGTTATATTGGATTTTCATTTATATATTTCCCAGTAGCTGAGTTCAATGCTGCTAAGTCACTGTATGGTCCCAACAATTCATGACTAAGTAACTTTGTTAGGCACAAACATCAAATATGAGGTATAGAGTTAAGATTCCTTTTGAAGCTATTATACTGATTCATATTTGTGCAAGTTTTCTGAGCTAAATACTTTTGTACTCACTTCCAGTCCTATACTAGCACAGAGTTATAAATTACTAGCAAATTTCTAACTTGTACCTTCTTTTATTGGTATTTCCCTTGCTGGTTTTACAATGAAAACACCTTTAGGAGGCTTGTAACTATAAGAACTCAAGAGTTCAGTGTCCAATAGCCCACATAGCTGGATTTCAAATCATTCATTATTTATTTGAGAATGTAATTCTCAATGGAGTTTGCCATTGTCGCTTGTTAAGAAATACACAATCATTTCTTAAATCTGTAATATCTTATAGGTAATTAGTGAATTTGGATTCCTGAAGTAGAGAGCAAATCTTGAAGGCCACCCTTGATGAATTATTCAGAAATCAGTAGTAAAGTTTATAAGTATTACTATCAAATAAAATGTGTCCTATTGTTTTAACTGAATAAGTTGGCATAGACAATAATTTCAAAAAGCCTTTCAAAATTGAAACTGAGAACAAGAATTTCCTTTTTTTGGCTAAACAGAACAAATGTAGCAAATAAAATAATGTAAAACAATGAGTTAATTTCTTAAGCTTGTAGGAAGTGAGTTTAATTAAGCCTAAAGCATCTATCATTGTTTCAAAGTGCCTTCTGCAGAGAAATTTCAGATCTTTTCCCTATGTGTAGGTATTTGTGTGTGTTTATATGTATTAAAAAATCAAAACATATATAGGATAATGGAATAATATTAAGAAACCTAAAAATATGCCCATTCCCCATGAATAGAAAGAAGCACCTAAAACACAACAAGGAATAACTCCTTCAAATGAGTTTATCCTGTTGAAATAGATTACTACCTCTCCTAATGCAGCTGTAAATTAATAAATACTGTCCTCATGAAATCAGTTGCAAGAAATATGTATCTTTAGTTATGTCACGCAGGACTCATTCTTAACCATGCCTAAATGAATCTTAACCACAGGGAAGACTAACTGTGAAAATGTCACACCACAGCTGGATGACACCATTTACATAGGTGATAGTAATCACTGAGTTAGGGGCTATCTTAAGATGACTTCACCATTTGTGGACAAGGCCAGGGAAAAGGTCAAAATTTGAAACTTAAACCAGAAAAAATAACTAAACTAAAACTAGGAAAAATAATTAGTAATCCACTCAGGGATTGGAGTTTATAATGTTACTGATGGATCAGTGGTTCTCACAATGAAATAAAGAAAACCAAGGAATCCCCCCTGCCAGAAAACAAAACAAAACAATAATCTACTCAAAAAGTTTTTTTCACGGATTCCAGAAGAAGGACAGTTAGGTGGTAACAATTTGCACTGTAAAGTCTCTACTGCCCAAAGAGAGATAGAGAATGTTGATTCTTAAAAGGTAGTAATTTAGACAGAAATAATTGTCTGGTAAAGAACTTCATTAGCCATCTTGGTTTCATGAAAATATCCCTTATAAATACTGAATAAGCTTTCTTTTGATACTGTTCTCACTATGAAATCACTTTTAATTCTATAATTCAACCTTTAATGGACTCACAGACCATGAATCTTGCCAGGTATTTCTCCAATTGAAATGCAGGTTTATAATCATTCCATTATGAAATTGGTTCATATGTTTTGCCCCCTATGCCACCCACTCACCTATAGATGAGTTCTAAAAAAGCATTTTCTAAAATAACAAAGCTAAGGACAAGATCCTAGAATGAGATCCTAACTCTCCCTCTTGATAAAAATTTTAAACTGCAACAAGTAACCTTGTTTAATGACTTCTAGAGGCTTAATGACTTCTTTTATTAAATAAAGAGACCATCCTCTAATCAGTAGCTTTCCAACTTTTTTGAAATTAAACATAATAAAATATGAATTTTACATCATAACCTAGTATAGAAATATACATATATACTGTATATATGTAGAGTATAGAAATATGTATATATAAATATAATATAAAAATATACATATATTGAACAAGAGGTTTGAGCAATGTTTATACCATCTGTGTGCAAAGCATTATGACATTGTTTTTTATTCTATTTGATTTATTTTACTTTTTTAAGGTTATTTATTTGTTTATTTATTTAGAAAGAGAGACAGCCAGAGCATGAGCGGGAGAGGGGCAGAGAGAGGGAGACAGAGAATCCCAAGCAGGCTCTGCACGGTCAGCACAGAGCCCGATGTGGGGCTCAGACCCACAAACCATGATATCATGACCTGAGTCAAAATCAAGAGTTGGACACTTAGCTGACTCAGCCACCCAGGCACCCCTTTATTTGACTTTTTTAAAATGTTGATTACAGTTAATTAAACTTCCACTCATGAGTTGGAAACCAAAGGTTGAAAAGCATTGCTTTAAAGTACTCTTTGGGCACCTGGATGGCTCAGTCAGTTGAGCATCCAACTCTTGATTTCAGCTCTAGTCATGATCTCACATTTTTGGAGACTGAGCCCTGTGTTGGATTCTGTGCTGATAGCATGGAGCCTGCTTAGGATTCTCTCTCTTTCACCTTCTCTCTCTGCTCCTCCTCTGCTCTCTCCCTCTCTCTCAAAATGAATAAACATTTTTAAAAAAATAAATTACTCTAGAATCCAAACTAATCATATTTGAAGTAATTCAACTGACATTTCTTAGCTGAGCTTCTGTCTTCCCAATGCTAGTCACTGCCCCTTATTAGCTAATGTTTTAACAGGACATTACAGAAATGTGACCATTTTTCTATAGCATGTGCAATACCTCAAGTACCTGATTATTTTCCCATTTAGACAAAACAAAACCTTCATGTCAAACAGCAGCAGTCTTATTTTGAGAAAAAAATAATAAAGACAGAATAGAAAGCTAGAGAATATTGAAGGGGAAAAATATTCCTCCCTGGCAATGGTAAGTATGAGTTGTATTTCAGGTGGCGATCCAAAATTTAATACTTTTTAGCTTTCACTTAAAACAAATCTGTGATTCAAGCTGCTCTTCTAAAAGTAGACATTCTAGCACTGTGAGAGAATACTTGGGAAAGTATTAGCGCTGTGCTGTGGTAATTTTTTTAATCATACAAAAATATCTGGCATATTTTATATGATATTCTATATTGAAGCAGCCTTTGAAGTCTTGACAGCTATATTTGATAAAACTAGGAATGGTGTTTAGCCATTTAGATATTTCCATCATTCCTAAAATTTGAAGCCATTAATATTTAACACAGTTTTGCTAGGCTAGGTTTTGTTATAACTCATTCTGAAGGTACTCTGTTATAGAACTTGCTTCTGTACTAAAATATATTATTATTGCCTGTTTGAACCGCTTTTCAGATTCTATTAACTTTAAATTAAAGCAAACATTGCTTTAAAGGAGAAAATTCTATCAATTTTGTCCATATGAAGAAAGGCTGTTTTCAAAACAGATTGTTTAATGTGAAGGGACTTAATACAAAACCTATTAGAAATGAGGTACAAGTCCTTAAAAATGTTAGGGACTTTTTGTTGTTTAAAATTAAAGTTCCACCCAGGCTTAGCTGAGCTTATAGCCCAAGTGAATATTTATATATGAATTTATAAATCTTAGAAATAGAGTTTCATGGAAACGTTAACAGGCCCTGAGGTATAGCTGAACTTGTTTTCAGGTAATGCTATAATTTCCAGTATGTGTATGCTTAAAGACTACAACACAAAAGACTTTTTCTAATGCTGTAATTTTGTAGTTTTATTAGACTGAGTTATAGTATGGGAGAATATTCAGAAATTGCAGCTTAAATGAGAAAACATGAACGGCGTTACTTATATAAAATACTACTGCAATAGTTCTTTTATTAATTTTTAATGTTCAGCACCCTCTGTGACCTCCTTTATTCTCTTGCTGTCAACATGGCAGGCTGGAAAAATTGAAATGGGCTGACAGAAAACATAGTGCACGTTACAGCCCAACTCTGGAGTCTCTTGACTCTCTTTCTGCTGCACATGCTAACGCAGTCCACGTTATTCTGCATTACAATAATATTTAAGCCTCTGTTTGATAGCTCCTGATAAAACAGAGTTGTGTCTGGACCCTGAGCAGGAGCTTCTCGTCAGCTCTCCTCTTTCTGACACTATGGGAATGGGAATGGCATTCAATTAAAAGCAGAATATAATTTTTAAAAATCATGGCTCATAGACATACTTCATGCTTTCAAAACATAATACCTCAGCATGGATAGTGCTTTATTTGTGTCTATCTAGCCTCTTCGAAAAGGATATTTTGGTCTGATTCAGCAATGCTTTTCTCGAACAGTGGGACACTGCTATATTATGTATATTTACCACTGTCTCTATCACCAAGGAGACTAATCCTCATACCAGTACAGTCAAGAACCTTACAGCATTGTCTTTGCAAGACCAAGTTCATGTTGTCACAGCAACAGAGTGCACAGGGCAAATTTACTGAGCGACACATTGGGATTAAAACTTCTGTTTCTGTTTTAAACGCAAGTGTTTGAGGATGAGAAAAGATATGCAAAGGTGTGAGGTCTGCAAATGTCTTCTTACCTAAAGCGACAAATGCAGTTTCAATAATTTTTGGGGGACAGTTATGAAAGCAAATTTTTTGAAGATAGGAGATTTCAAAATTCTAGGAAAAGTGGGGAAAAATTCAGACTATGAAAAAGATATAATCAGGTGCTTATGTTTTTTTTCTCTTAGCTGGTCCCAGCGTTAGCCTTTACTAATAAGTGACAAGACAATTGTGACAATGAGAAGTTCTGAGGAAAGCGTAGAATACAAGAGAATAGAATTCACACACGACCCTATCTTGATATTCTCTTATCTTCTGCTGTCAGTCACTTGAGCCTTCACACTCGATCTGTACCATCTATCATAACTATTAGGAATTTTGACCAGCAATGAGTAATAAGAATATGGGATCGTAAAAGACATGCTACACTTGCTTGCAACATGACCTCTGATTTTTCAGCAACCTTCAAGGAAGCAAAATGCAAGCAGAGGGCAACACCTACCAGATATTCCTCCATATGTAGTCCGCTTCCCAATGCCCACTGCTGGCCAGGGTGTGCCGTCGGCTTTTAATCCCATTAGACCTGAGACAGTGTTGGTGGCTGTAACGCCATCTGCACCACCTATGAAAAACACTTCATCATTTACCTGCAGTTGTGAAAGGGACAGTGGTCAAAACCCATTCAAACCCACACAACCCAGGAAAATGCACACTCTACTTTCTCTTAAGAACATTTCCTCTCCTCAGATATCTTCACTAATTTCACTCCTACTATTATGCTTAAAATACTAGAAATACAAATTTTTAATTACCACCAATTCATTTTTCCATTTCTTATACAGATTTAGAGATGCCAAATGTTTTGTGTTTGGTGTTATTTTCCAGGTAGTTCGCAATACCTTTGCAAATCAAGATGCAACTTCCATTGGATACGGCACGGCACATATGATTTATAAAATCATTCACTGACTGCATGATTTATGTGTTCAATCGGGTTCAATCGGTATTTATTGAACATATGTTTAAGGCAGTGTACTAGGCCCTATCACATAGAAAGGGAACTTATAAGAAATTTGATATTGTGGAAGCTGGTATCTTTTTTTTTTAACTTCATTAAATGTTCAAACGCTATTGCTGGATTGTTACATTACAAGGTCATTTATTTTGGAGTGGTTTGCTGTGACCATGGTCTTGTTTCATAATTTTTTTGTGTGTGGAGCAGGTGTTTATCAAGAAAGATTATAAATGTTCTTGTTTTCCCTGGCCAAAGTCTGGAGTACAGTTACTAGCATGAGTCCAGGTGTGAATCTACTGCATTTGTGAGATCAAGTGCTCAATTTAGTATTTTTCTTAAACTCTAGACGAAGATATACACATATATTTGTGGATGGTGATATACTTTAGTCTGGCTACATACTTCAGGCCCATAATTCCATAACTAGACAACTGATGCAAGTCTAGTTCTTACCTTCCTTTGCAGCTCTTGCGATGCTTACGATATCAGTGACATTCGGGGTCAACTTGGCAAAAAAAGGAATCTGAACAGCTTGCCTAACCCAGCGACAGATGTTCCGTACCAGCTCTGGATCCTGTTCAAATAGGTCAGTTAAATATAGAACATAATTAAAAAATTGTGATCAAAATGTGTACTGGAACAACAGCAAAGTGGATACGTGCAAGACAAATCCAACTTGACAATGAGCTACATGATATATTTCTCAATTCTGCCTCAGTATTACACCTAGACTCATTAGGGAACTAAGGTTAACACACTTCCAGTGAACTGCAAATTCATCACATAAAGGTTAAATTCCTCAAGGGAGCCTTTGGAAAATAAAATTACAAAGAACCAAATGGAAAAAAGTGTTTTCCACTACCAGTTAAATAATATCAGGAGTAAAACATCAACTTCTGGTGGTAATTTCAGTAAATATTACAGAATTTCCAGCGACCTCATTGGCCTAAACCTAATAAAAAATACTTAAGCTGCTGATTCCCAGATGAATGACATTACATCTGAAGCTTATTGTTTTCATTATTAGAAGACTTAGTCTTGAAATATATTCAAAAGAAAATCTGTGACTTCCTAATCAATCTAATTATGATATATAGTATATGCTAATACAGAATAATTCAGCCTTGGATTATACATGAGCTGATAAGGAACTTAGTTTACTTTTGTAAATGTTACCAAGATCTGTGAAGCACTCTTCAACATTGATCTACTTGAAAGAATTGATCAATGACAAAAATGAAATAAAATATCAAATGCTCATTTTTAAAAGCACGGAATAGACATTTTCCTGTGCCTGTTTCCTGTGATTTTTCAGGCTTCTATTTTCTCATGGGACAAGTATCATTTAGAGGGCAATCACCTATCCTTTCCATTGAAAATAACTTAGCTGTGGCAATGTTCTTTGATTTCAACACACACAATAGTCCTTTTTTTATTACTTTTAGTGCAAAATTTATTCTGACAGGTACTGATAATGCACTTTGATAAATTACCTTAAAATATGCAATAGCAATTCATTATTGAGCTTGGTAATATTATCTTAGCAAGTTAAAATGTTTTTTGAATAAAAGAAAAACCCAGAAAAACACAGACATATATTTAAAGTATGAAACAGCAGGCAAGTATATCATTTGTAATTAGTATTTTTATATGTAAGAAAGTTGCTCTTTGCATTTTAACCTTTCAAATTCTTTTAAGATGAGATTTCTAATGTTATAACCTTTAGAAAGAACCTTTTCACTTACGTTAATGTGTCTTGATTTGTCATTTTGTATTACTCTAAAAGTTATGCGTTTATGTGCTAAGTAAGATACAGCAATGAGGTAATTTCTGTTGATTGTTACTGTCTCTATTCAGCAAAACTCATAAGTTTAACAAAAAAATCTGTGATTTGGTTTGTTCTCTTTCAGAACAGTAATTTCTTCATTAAACATAAATATTAAAAAAGCACTATATGGAATGCTCTACAGGGCATACTGTGCATTATGAATAGTAAAATCTGGAGACTTAGCTGTACAAATTCTAACTCATGAAAATGGAGATCTGCCCCTGCCCATGCAATGTTCATGAAATATTTATAACCGCTGCATTGGCATTATGAAGGCAGTTGCATCTTTGTGACTTTCATTTTTAAGTTATGAATTTCCATGGGACTTAGCCTAGAAATGACAGTAACTCTAGATGATATGAATTGCATGTCCTTTGTGAAAGCTCTTTTTAAGACAGAATTTGACAATAATTTAAAGATCACTTGAATCTCATAATACATGGAAAGTAGCCTGATAAGCATTACTGAAACAAATATGAAATATTATTTGGTTCCAATAGTGTAAACACTAATAATCTGATACAGACTTCTAAATGGCTTTAGATACTATTGACCACCATGTCTTTATAATTTACTTTCAGCATCTGTCATACTTCTTTTTCTGTTCGTTCTTACTAGTTGAATACTTTAAGTGAATACGTGGAATGTCTTTTACACATTGTTTAACAATTCGGAATTTGTTCAAAGTTTTTCAGTGTTTTTTTTTTAAACATATGGTCCGCTGGTACCATTATTTACTTAAATCATCTGTTTTGAGATACCATTATTTGACCCTCCTATACTTCTATGAGCAAGGTTCATGGTGTTAAGATACTTCTTGTGTTCTCACTCAGCCAAGCCAGCTGCTAAGTAATTCTCATACCCAACTAAAACACAATTTGATTACCTGGAAATTTTAAAAACAATTTCTGCCTTATATTATTGTAAAAAGTAATGACTGTCAGTAAATTGAACTTTTGGATTGACAGGTGTAACAGGGAATGTTCTAATAAAACTACAAGTGTGGTGAGGCTAATAATATGATAAAATGAACCTGCACACTTTGGGGAATTAAAGGACACATTGTAACTATTCACACTTTCCTGGTTTCCTCACAATTTGATATTACATATTTGAGATCTAAAAGCATAAATTAATAGTGTTTCTGCATCTTGACCTTCTCATTTTCTAGTGACAACATCAGATGGTGTCATCAATTAAAGGCAGTTCTAAAAATCTTAATTTAGGGGCGCCTGGGTGGCTCAGTCGGTTAAGCATCCGACTTCGGCTCGGGTCACAATCTTGCAGTTTGTGAGTTCGAGCCCTGCGTCGGGCTCTGTGCTGACAGCTCAGAGCCTGGAGCCTACTTCAGATTCTGTGTCTGTCCATCTCTTTGCCCCTTCCCTGGCTAAGCTCTGTGTCTCTCTATCAATAATAAATAAATGTTAAAAAAAATTAAAAAAATAAAAATCTCAAATGCATAAATTTTAGACAATTTCTCATGCCCTCCCCCCAAATCTTCAGGATAGGAAATACACAAAGGCATTATTATTTCAGACAATTTGGGGCATTAACATTATCCATACCAACACAAGGAAAGAAAATCAAACAATTCTGCACTTCTTTTCTATTTCTAGGCACAAAACATTGCAGACAAAAGGTAGTTGGGTCAATGAAAGAAGAATGAATAAAAACTCAGTACATTTTCCAATGATTTCTTTATATAGCCATCAAAATATAGACTATGTCAAGGTTGAAGAAAAATCTGAGTACATTTTCTGATAGATAATACCTAAAAGTGTGAGATCCAAGACTTCCTTGCAAATCTGGGATAATTCTGAAGAAAAATAATGGATAATGATACAAAAAAGAACAGCTTAACTGTTAAAACTGCCTGATCCATAAAAAGTCTACCTAGATCCTCAGGTCTTCATTGGTTCTTCATATTGATATGAATGATAGCCATCCCTGACCACAATTTGCAATCTCTCTCACAGCAACTGTGTGTGTTTGCATGTATACTTCCTCAACCCTTATCAACACCTTTGTTATTCATGTGATCACAAAGAAAACTCTGAGGCAACAGAATGAATTTTTCTGTGATGGAAGTGTGTGAGAAGAGAAGAAATCACTGAAGCCCTTAAAGGAATGAGTGATGAGCCCAGGGAAGCACATGGTGTTCTTGAGGGGACTGCATGAGTTGAGAAGCTACCAGCCCAAACCTGTGAAGTGCTGAAGAGAGGAAGAAAGTATGCTAGAGACAATTTTGGCCTCTTTGACAACATTAATGGGGAGCAGCCCTGTGTCTGCCGGCAATTGATACAATCTGGAATACAGTCTTATGAAAACCAAACAACAACTGCAACAGGAAAATGTAGCGCTGAGTAGACTTTGCTGCAGTTGTTTCCACTTATCAAAAACTGTTTGTAAAGCTTAATTTTCTTTTTTTTTAAATTTTTTAAAAGTTTACCTATTTATTTTGAGGGGGAAAGAGAGAGAGAGAGCACACGCGCACACATTTGTGCGAGGGGGAGGGGCAGGGAGAGAAGGAGACAGAGAATCTGAAGCAGACTCAGTACTGTCAGCGGAGAGCCCCAGGTGTGGCTCAATGTGGGGCTTCATCTCAATAACTGCAAGATCATGATCTGAGCCGAAATCAAGAGTTGGACGCTTAACCGAGTGAGCCCCCCTGGCGAACCTAGAGCTTCATTTTCTATCTGGGCCATAAGATAGCAATTTCTAATTCTTGTGACTTTAAAGCTTAAAATTTTTTTAAAGCTTACTTTTCTATCTGAGCTGTAAGATAATACTTTTTAATCTAATAACTAGCATGTCTCTAGTTAAATATAAAAGGAGTTCTATAAATGATATACCCTGCTGTGTTTGAGACCCCTAAGATGACCTCTCCATTGTAGGACAGGCATTTCCACCAATTTCCTAGGGCATCAAATCTCATTGGTTTCATGCCCTGTACAAAAGAACAAGCATTAGAGAATGAGATTGTGAGAATGTCTTGATAAGCTAAATTACAAGTGAAATTTTTGACTTTGAGAAACATTTCTCTCCAATTTACCTGGTAATTTTAACTCTGTACAATTCTTGTCAAAGTGGCTTTCTTAGAAGGTGGTGTTTCAATGAATTCACTGAAAAATTTTACCAGTGATAAATGCTTTCCACTAAGGAACTCCTAAGTCTTAATTCACATGAATGCTAGGAAGTAGCTAGCATTTTTATTATGTCCACTTCTCTGACAGAGAGAACTAGGGCCCAGAAGATCAATCTGAGTATCTATTTCACCTTCTTAATTTTCTTTCCCATTATCATGTCCTAAACCATCATCTTCTTTAACAAAATTGCTCCCTAAAGTGAAATTCAGCCATCAATTGTAAACCAGAACTATAAAAGGCTTCTACTTCATTTATACTTATAAGAGTAAATGTAGCTTCAGAGTAATAGGCAAACTTGATGTATTTATCCTTCTATGTCAATAGAATAGAACAGAAAGAGTTAACTACTCCAGGTAGAATTATTACTAAATGCAAAGATTGTGCACGAGAATGGGATGTTTTAAATGAACGTACGGTTTAGTATGTCTTCTTTTTGAACTGGTTTTCCTGACTTAAGAATTCTAACAATGATACAGTCGCCTTGGAAAATCATTTGGTAATTTCCTAAAAAAGGCAAGCATGCACATACAATCCACCCACTAAATTCCACTCTTAATTATGTATCCAAGAGACATGACAGCAGGTCCACACAAAGATTTGCACATGACTGTTCATAGCAACTCTTTCAAAAAAGCTCCAAATTGGTAACAACCCAATATTCATTAAAATGTGATTGAATACACAAATAGTTATATATCCACATGTTAGAATATTATTCAGTAATAAAAAGAAATTAATCTACTGAATCCTGGAACAATTTATAGTTAATTTAAAAAATTATGTTCAGTTAGAGAAGTACCCAAGAGTTTAAATGCTGTATGCTTACATTTCTATGAAATCACACACACACACACACACACACACACACACACAAAGTAAGCTAATAGAAATCAGAGCAATGATTGCTGGGATTAGGGTTAGGGTGCAGGGGAGGGATTAAGTGGAAAGAGGCATAAGAAATTTTTGGAGGGTAATGGAAACTTTCTATAACTTGACTATAATGTTTACACAGGTGTGGACATCTGCCGAAACACATCAAACCCTACACCTAAATGTGTTCTTTTTATTATAGGTAAATTATACAGCCACAAATTTCTTGTAAAATTAAAAAACAAAAAACAAAAAACAACTCTAGGGGCGCCTGGGTGGCTCAATCGGTTAAGCGTCAAACTTATGTTCTGGTCTTGATCTCGCGGTTCCTGACTTCAAGCTCCATGTTGGGTTCTGTGCTGACAGCTCAGAGCCTGAAGTTTCCTTCAGATTCTTTGTCTCCTTCTTTCTCTGCCCCTTCCCTTCTCTGTGTCTCTCAAAAATAACTAAACATTAAAAAAATTCTAAGGGCATTTAAATATAAATTAAATAAAAGGAACGCTGGTGGTATTCTAGGCAATGTGGGTTCTATTTTTTTCAACAAATATTCATTGACCACAAGGCATTGAACTGGTTTGTGCTGGAGAATAAGATGAGTGGGACATGGAAAGCAGAGTCTACTAGGAAAAAAAAAGCAGACATATAAATGAAATACAAGCTGGATATAAGTATAAAAAAGGAGATATTAATGCTTTCTCATTTCAGATTATTTCAGAGCCTGTAGCACAGGGTTTGGCACATAATAGGCTCTCAACAAATACTGTTGAATCCATAGAGCTCACACTGCATGAATTAACACTGACTTTCTTATTGCTACTTACTGAGAAGAAAATGGAATATAAATTTATTGGGTCCAGGATAACCTAATAAACAAATGCATTATACCTCATGTTAGACAATGGTGATCCAAAATGTATAATATACTATCCCTATTCTTAAAAACAAAACAAAAAATACTTCATAATCTAGGGGGGGGAAATACATAAAACAAACAAATAATGTGAATATAAAATGTGGTAGTATATATACAGGCACTGTATGTGTGTATAAAACATTTCATATGTAATATACATTCTTTCTTCTCCATTTGTGCCTTAAGCTGAAGATGACATGGAGCTGCTTGTGTGTTCTCTCCTCCCCAGACATATAAAGCCTTCTCCATTCTGTTTCTCACTTCAGGCCTCTCTTTCTTGTTATCTTTTTATGCAGAATGTTTCACCTCTTGTCCCGTGGATAGACACCCCAGGGCAGCCCTCCATGACCACTCCTCCCATCCTACCTCAGTACAGGACAGATGAGTAAATGACTCCCTTTTAAATACTTTCATAACATTCTTTACTCCTTCATTTATCATAATATTTAATCATCATCCATTTATGTTTTTTTTCTTTCTAATAGACTATTAGTCTTTTAAGGGGTGTATCCTACTCTCGTATCTGATTCCCTAACATAGAGTCTGAGACACTAAAGACCATAAACACTGTGTTGAATTAAAATATGAAGAATTAGGGGTGGCTCAGCCAGTTGAGCCTCCAACTCTTGATTTTGGCTCAGGTCATGATCTCATGATTTGTGACATGGAGCCCTGCACTGACAGCACAGAGCCCTGCTTGGGTCCCATGAATCGTGAGATTGTGAACTGAGCGGAAATCAAGAGTCAGATGCTTAACCAACTGAGCTATCCAGATGCCTCTCTTTTTTTAGTCCTTTAAATGCCATTTCCTGTGACAGTGTTTATGCTGTTTCTCCTCCTTTCAGACAGCATTTCTTTCATGTCCCATTCCTTTAATGTTCCTAGTATGAGTTCCTATTACCACAAAATTAGTTTCAGAAGCTTGAATTTTTAACAAATGGACAAGAATTGCCATATACTGCTTACATAATTCCCAATGGCCAAATATTTTTTGAGTCTTTCTTTTTATCCTCTGATGACCAGCTGATTCTCTGGCTACCTCTCCACCAGCTCACTTCTTTACTCCCAGTTGGCAGTGTTAATGGAGATCAGCTCTTAAAACTTATCAAATTTCAAATCTTCCCCTCTACAATTTGTCCCCAGGGAGTCAGATTCAGATTTCCTAGGATTATCTTGGTCTTACTAGCTAATCTAAATTAGAAACCCACCACATTACGTCACCATGGTAATGAAGCTGGAAAAGATGTACTTGCCCAAAAAAATGGGTCAATGAACATCTCCTGCCCACAGTTCCATGTGCTATTCTATCAGTGAGTGTCTTAGGGAGACTCTTCCTCACAATACTATTGTTATCTTATTGTGTAAATGTCTCATATCTCTATTCCAGGAATCCCATATGATACCAAAATACCAAAAAAGGAGAATAAGGAGGAGGATGAGGACATTGGGAAGGGGAAGGGGAAGGGCAGGAAAAGGGGAAGAGGAAGAAGAAGAAGGGGAGAAGGAGGATGAAGAAGGGGAAGAAGAAGAGCTCAGATTAATTTAAGGGGTTAACTTTTTGAATTACTGAATAATCATATAACCTTTCACCAAAACTGATGTGTGGATATGCTCAGGTGACTTAACTAGGATCTGAAGTGTTCTTACCAAATACATGCAGAAGCAGGCATACACCACTTATATCCTCTTCAGGAAAAGACTCAAGCCCAGTCGCCAACAGTGTAGTGAGCTGACATCCTCTAACTGCTTACACCTTCAGGTTGGCTGCAGGTTTGAAGCTGAGGTCACGCTCTTCGTGAGGAGTCCCCAGCCAACAACAGCAAAGTCGTGGTACAAGGGCTCAGACATTTCTATCCAAGGCAAGATTCCTCTAGTGCCAATCTTTGCACTTGAGCTCTCCATTGGGCTAGCAAAGATTTTTCTCATACTTCTGTTGGGGTGTGGCTGCTCCCCCTACCTAGTCCTACTTCCTCCCCTTTTCTTTCATAGGCATTGTTCCTCATTAAGCGTTTCATACTCCTAATTCCCTCTATGTCTCTGGTTCCTGGAGGCCTCAACTGATACACCAACTCCCTACTTGGATTTGGAAATCTCCCTGTGATAGGATTAGGCTATATTCTGAGGAAGTGGAAGAAGAAAACTAATTTGACCATATACCTCAGGGTATCTCATTGAGAGATACTCAAGAAAACTAAGCTGAACCCAAATAAATCTCTTAACTCCACTTTTCCTGGATGGTCTTTGAAAGAGTCAAGCTTAGTCCAGACAACAGTGGCCGATTCATGCTTCCAAGTAAAAAAGGACCTTATATGAAGAAGCAGGGCTATTTTTTTTTCTAGAAAAAGACTGCTTTAAGGGACATGGTAGGGCATAATGATGGGTATCCTCTGTCTAGACAGTTCAGAATATTCTTAAAGATTAGTTTAAATACCTACTTTCCAAACCTGTTGAGTTACCACTATGATGTGGAACATTGAGAATGACTGTGCAGAAGTCCATGGATAAAGGAGATTACACCATGCATCTGAAAGCCAGGTCTACCATCAAGGCAGTATGGCCAGGTAAATCCGTGTATAGACTAATTCCTACCCTAGTTCCATGACTCTTGTTGATAAAGCCAATTAATGACAACCCACTTAATAACAACATGAAGAGGTCATCTGGAAACTTCTTCCAGGTGTGTTGAGTCTCCAATACCCTATTCTAAAGTCTGCTTTTGTTTTCATAATCCATTCTGTTTGTCTGAATTATTGCATTTATGCATTTTATCCCTTGCCCACTTCTTTCTGGATTAGACCTCTTTGAGTCTTGACAGCTGCCTGAATTGACCTGCGGTTGCCCTGTTTGCATCCATAATTGATCCAGGACTTGTTGATCACTTATGGGATTCACAATGATTTTCCTTTGCTTAGGCTGGATATTTCCATTTCATTTTCTCTTGTATTAGCTTCTATCATCCTTTTTTTCTCCCAAATCAAGATTGACACAGGCTCCATATGTCTGTCTTCTCAGGCACACAAATGCTTTACGAGAACAATACGTTGGCCATAGTACACAGAAAATAAGATACTTTACAATCTTCTTTATTAAAGATTATTTACTAAAAACCTTAGAATATTTTTGAAAATAGATTTTTTTTAGAATTATTTATACTGACCTCCCCCCCCCCCGCCAAAGACCTTGATCTTTCCTTATATATGAGTTGCTATTTTTCTGTGAATTCAAAGGCTAGTATTATCTATCATGCAAAAAATGATTGTTCATAGTTTGTTTATTAACGAGGTTATACAGTGTAACCTGGAAAATCTTAATATATGGAGAAATAGGCTATGCACATGCTTTGCTGATACCACCAGTAGGGGTTGAAAATTGTGGACCAGCTGAGCCAAACTGAAACTCAGCAGGCTTCCCAATCACTGCTCAGAACACACTAAAAAGACTTCAGTGGGTAATGAAGTGCAGGCAGTTGCCTGCACTACTGTGTATGGATTCATTTTAGATAAGGGCAAGTGAGTATTTAAGTGTATAATAAGGAGTTTTTATTCTTTGCAGACTTCAGGCAGCTTGTCATTTGTTTTCTTAATGCAAAGCATTAGTGTAAACAGTGTAACAATTGATATTTTATACATCTGTTGGTCTATTCACTTAGCCTATGTTTTCCAGTGCTACAGTTAGAAAACAACCACAAGCACAAAACTTCACTATCTTTATAATCCCACATTGGTGTGAATGATTAAGTGACACAGGGAGGAGACTAGTGTAAAACAGCCTTCTGCCCTGAAGCACCCACAATGCTGATACATTTAGGATGAAGAGAGTCTAGGGAAGTCATGCTTCTGTCCTGGGAACTTTATGAAATCTAAGCAAGAAGGAATTACTGCTGAGGCAATTTTAAATAATGTAGCGGAGAAAACCTCAATCCCTTGGCAATGAATGGTTTCAGCTAAGGGGAACTCATCCATAACAAGTTGGTACAGTTCCTTAAGGGATTTCTTCCTACGGCTGCTGCAAGAGCTAAAAAGAAATATCTAGGCCTTTGTTTGTTTTCCCAGCTCTGTGGACTAATTTCCCACTTTGAGCTGCAAAGGATTTGGAGATAACTAAAAGTGGGGTGACTTCATTGAAAAGTCTTTGTGTGAAAATAGGGGTTGAGGAAGATATTAAACATGACCTTTGCAAGTGTGATATTTACAAATTCTTGATATAAAATTCAGGGATGCTAGATTTTACCCCAAATTTTGAGCAATCAGAACCTAGCTTAATCATTACCAATTTATTTATTTATAAGAGTACATGGCTTATAAGAGTATATTATCATAAGATGTGTGTATGTTTGTGTGTGTGTGTCTGTGTGTGTGTTCTCTGTTTTAAAGTCTTTCTGGTGTTGAGAAAAGGAACCATGCCAAGGTTCCCACTATTGTCAGGGGGTTATAACTAGTGTACATGGAGATATAAGAAAGTAAGTGAAATGTTTTTGGTAGAGGAAGAGCCAGTCTTCTAGGGTCTGGGATGCCTTCACTCTCTTGTAGCATACACAGTAGCTCTGGTGACTCACCAGAGAAGCCAGTGACAAAGAGCAGCTCTTACTTTCTTGTTCCTTTAAGAGTTGCCGTCTATTGCTTTAAGGATTAGAAACTCCTTAGTACTAATAAATCTGCTCTTATTTCTCAGCATTTTTCCATTTCTACTTCAACTTACTTTCTCATTTTTTACATGTTGCCTTTTTGGTCCTCCGATTCAATTTTTCTAACACCTACTATAAAATCTGTATGTTTCAAAATCAAGCACACAGAACAGAAGATGCAATACAAACAGAAAGATTCTTTTTTTTTTTTTTTTTTGGCTGTCCTTCCTATGTCATACCCTTTCTATTTTGTGGTAAATTCCCACTGTATGAAGTACAGTAGGACACAGAAGCTGTCCCCACTACACTGAAGAGAGTTTTCCTTTCTTTACTCCCTGGCAACTAAAAATAAGGAAGTGATCTAGGCATGGCCAAATAAAGCTCCAGGCAAAATTGTAATCTCACAACCAGAAAAGGGGTTGAGGTTTATTTGTAGTGGTGTAGGGTATAGTGTCTCCTGACAGTATCCAACAATGGCAGTAGTGGGAGATACCAGCACTGGTAGAGGCTGCATTTAAGCTGGACAATTCTTGCTGCCCCTTCTCTGCACCCCTTTCATTTTTGCCCCCTTTCAAAGCCTATGTTCCTGCCTTCCCTGATTACGTAAGACATCTTGTAGCTGCTGATAAATCATCTTTTCACTTCTGACAGCCAGAATGTTTCTGTTGCTTGTATTAAGAGTGCTAAATTAGGGGCATCTGGGTGGCTCAGTCCATTAAGCATTTCACTCTTGATTTCAGTTCAGGTCATGATTAACCTCATGGTTCGTGGATCTGAGTTCCATGAAGGGCTTGCGCTGACAGTGCAGAACCTGCTTGGGATTCTTTCTCCCCCTCTGTCTTCTCCTCCGCTCATGTGCTCTCTCTCTCTCTCTCTCTCTCTCTCTCTCTGTCCCTCTCTCAAAATAAATAAACAAAAACAACCCCCCCAAAAGATTGTTAAATTATACAGTTAGCCACTATCCACTATATAGTGACTTTATTGCCTGACTTATAACACCATACTTCCTGACAGCTGCTGACCTCTTTTTATTTAGTCTAGGTGGCCTTTTTTTTTTTTTTTTTTTGCTCAGGATACAATATCTGGTCCGATGAATTGTGGTCAAGGTAGCCAGGACACATGCTTTTGTGGCAACTTGTATACAATATATTGCCACTGGCCATCTTCCTTTAGAAAGGTATGACAAGTCCTTAAATTCATAGACTTTCTAGTAAGAAAATGTCAATTTTTCTTTAGTACCTAAGAATTAACCTGAAACTTTCCATGAAATGTGGGAATTACAAAAGAGTAAGGCAGCAACTTTGTCCTCAAAGAACTTACAATCAAGTTATAACCACTTAGGGCACTAAAATTTGTCCGATTCAATAGAATATATAAACGACTTTGGGATTACAATATATCTCTATCCCTCTACAAATCATTTAGCATTTGAGTATGTCACAATGAGTAAGCTCTCATATAATTCAAGACACTCTTGCAGAAAGAAGTGAGATATATCACCCAGATCCTGGAAAGCTTGATTTGAAATGTATTAAGAGTAGCTATGATTTCTTAAAAGATGGATATGTAAACAGAGAATGGTAATATAGCCCATAAGGAAAAATATCTTGAGGCACTGAAATTAAATTAAAATATGATCTCCCTTTCACTCTGAATACTTTCATGATTACCAATTTGACAAGGATCTTTCATTTATCCCAACTCAACTTTACGAAAGTGCCTGGAGCCTACACTGTTGATAAAACAGCTGATGAAGCTTGCATGGGGGAAAAATCTTCAAACTGCTTGATATACAAAATCATATTAGTACTAAAAACAGATGGGTGTTTACTTTTGCAATATTCAACAAATGTAAAAGTACCCAAAGGACTGCTAAATTTAGACAGTTTAAAATTTTGCCCTTTTTTCTTCACTTAAAAACCAGCATACCGCAGTGAACTTTACTGGGTTATGTAATTAACAACTAGATGCAGCAGCACCTAATTAGGTATTTGGATGGTTGAGCAAAAGCAAAGTCCAACATTACAAAGATGACTTTATTCATACCTTTTCAGTTGCTAATATTCCCAGATTTTACCATGCAACAGTTGATAGCACAAAGGTGACATAAATAATTCTATTCCTTATTACTTTATCCTTTTTCTGATAAGGGATTTGTGGGACTACCAAAAGCTACTGAATCTTACCCAATGTCTTTTATTGAACATTTGCAATCACCCTGCAACTAAACATGAAGAAGGCTTTATAAATAGTTTCTTCTCTCTCTCTCTTTTCTTTTCTTTCTTTTTTTCTTTTCTTTTCTCTCTCTCTCTCTCTCTCTCTCTCTCTCTTTCTTTCTTTGAGAGAGAGTGTGTAAGCAGGGGAGAGGAGCAGAGTTGGGGGGGGGTAGGAAGAAAGAAAGAGAAAGAGAGAGAGAATCATAAGCAGGCTCTATGCTCAGTGCAGAACCCGACAGGGGCTCAATCCCACAGCTCTGGGATCATGACCTGAGCCGAAATCAAGAGTCAGATGCTCAACCAACTGAGCCACCCAGGCGCTCCTTAATAGTTTCATTTTGGTATAATAAGCAGACATAAAAACAACCTCAAACAATGTGCTTTAACCTGAAGTGTGTACAAGTGAATGGGAACTTAATGGTGGAGTGATTACTTTAATTTACTTCTAACATGTGTGTGTGTGTGTGTGTGTGTGTGTGTGTGTGTGCATGGGTGTGTGTCTGTGTAGGAAGGGGGAGACAATAGTGAAGATGATTATAGTTTGAAATCTTGAAGGATTCTCAAAATGACACAGGCTGGAGTAAGTCTGTGAAATAAATGTGAATGAGGAATATATAGGAACGGACTTTAAAAATGGGAATTCATGGCATGATGGGAATAGGAAAAAGAAATGACCTATGAAGGGAGCAGGAAGGAGACATGACTGAATAGTTCAGATAAAGTTTTGGGTCAGCTTCCTAAAGATTCTGTGCCTTATCCTTTAGGCAACAGAAAACATGAAAGGTTGTATGTTTAGATCCATGTTTTAGAAACATAATTCCATATATGTCTGTGGAGGTAAGTAGGATAAGGCAGTGCAAGCTAGGAAACCAATCTGAAAGAGAGGAAAGGCCTAAAGTAAAGGAGTGCAAGTGTAAATCTAGAACTTCAAGTTAATTTTAAGGAAGAATATTAAATATTTTCAAGAAATTGGAGTTGGGGAATGAAAATCAAGAATAATTCTGCGTTTTGCCATTGGTGGGGGATAGCAATTTCATGAACCAAGTGAGGAAATACAAGAGAAGCAGGTTTTTGGAGAAAATAATAAATGAGCTTCAGATACATTGAGTTTGAAGTTCCTTTAGGACATCTAGCTGAAAGAATCTGGTTGAGAGATAACAGGAATCTGGATCTTAAGAGAAATTTTAGATGTGTAGAGAAAATTTAGAAGTGTGGCTGGAGTCTTGTGAATGGATGAGAAGACAGAAGGAAAAAGACTTAAACCTTGAGATCATTAATACTAAGGTGTAGAAATCCTTGAAATGATCAGAGAGAGAAGAGAACAACCAGGAAAAATAGAGGAAAAGAGAAATTTGAATAAAGGAGATGTGGATGTACATCTTGATACAAAATACCACAGAGAAATCAAGTAGGATGAGAACTAAAATGTAGGCAATAGATTATACAACTTAGAGTCATTGGCAATTTATGAGTAAATATAGCTAGACATCATACAGATGGAAGGCAGATTGTAATGGATTAAGAAGTTAGTATTTGCAGACACACAGGGTCAAAGAAAATAAACAGTAAAATTAAATGAAACTACTAGGTTTTAGAACTCTGCTTGACGTAAAAGGTGTATGCAACAAATATGTGTCAATTATCGTTTTATAGATAATTTATACAATTAGAACTAATTGACAGTGAAAGACATTATGTCTTTTTTATGAGGACATACATGTCTGTGAGGGTGAAGAGACTGACATTTTTAAAGAAATAAGATGTATTTTATTTAAAAGAATTTTTTTTAAATGTTTATTTATTATTGAGAGACAGAGAGAGACAGAGCATGAGCATGGGAGGGATAAAGAGAGGGGGAGACACAGAATCTGAAGCAGGAGGCTCCAGGCTCTGAACTGTCAGCACAGAGTCTGAGGAGGGACTCGAATTCACAAACCACAAAATCATGACCTGAGTCGAAGTCGGATGCTTAACTGACTGAGCCACCCAGGTGCTCTTTTTTTTAAATTTTTTAAAAATTTTTCTTTTTTTAAAATTTTAATGTTTATTTTTGAGAGAGAGAGAGAGAGAGAGAGAGAGAGAAGCAGAATGTGAGTGGGGGAGGGGAAGAGAGAGAGGGAGACATAGAATCTGAAACAGGCTCCAGATTCTGAGATGTTAGTACAGAGCCCGACATGGGGCTCAAACTCATGAAGCATGTTATCATGCCCTGGACCGAAGTCGGACGCTTAATCAACTGAGGCACCCAGATGCCCTGAAATAGGTTGTATTTTAAACAGTGTCTGTGAATTCTTACAAGGTGGAGTCAATGATGATCTGAGATCTAAAGAATGAACTTTATTAATTACATATATAATTGAAATTACAAGCATAGATAGGAATCAAAGAAGTTATTTAGATCATACAAGCATACTAATAAATACTTAATGATTTACCAAGTGCTCTCACACATACTAACTTAATTGTGCTTAAATCATTCTAGGTTTTTCTTTTATGTCAAATTATCCCTAGTGAGAGATACAGTAGATCCCACTTCTCACAGTATTTGGAATCAACGTATTCATACAAATTTTGTTTCCATCTTGCTATAGATTAAAATCAGATATTTATGCCTTACATTGAAAGAGAAAAACTATGTTATATAATTTATATAGTATCTTGCATTAAATCTTTAAATGTTATTTTTTAAGAATTTTTTCTGATTATACGAATATGTCATAATTATTACAGAATAATTTGTAATAATTATGAAAAATTACTGAATAAAGAAGAAAAATTAAAATTACTCATAATAAAGCAACCAAACAACAGCACTATTAAAAAGGTACATTTCTGGGGCACCTGGGTGGCTCAGTCAGTTAAGTGTTGACTTTGGCTCAGGTGATGACCTCATGGTTTGTGAGTTTGAGTCTCGCATTGGACTGTGCTGACAGCTCAGAGCCAGGAGCCTGCTTCAAATTCTGTGTCTCCCTCTTTCTCTGCCCCTCCCCCACTGTGCTCTGTCTCTTCTCTCTCAAAAATAAATAAACATTACAAAAAAATTTTATAAAGGTATATTTCCTTCTGTTTTCTTTGAGTAAGAATACACTTTCCTTAAAATTTAATTCTTAGCATTTTTACAGTTTTATATTCTTTTGTACCTTATATCATGTCTCTTCCCTAGGTTATTAAACTTCTTTAGTTTTAATATTTATAAAATATTTCATCATATAGATATGTACTGTTTTACCTTCTCAATTTTTTCACTTTGAAATTATTTCCAGGTTTTACTATAAATAATGTTGGGCTAAATCCCGTATGATGATAATCCCCTTGCTTTTGTTGCTAGGTACTATGTTTATAGGTAAAATGTAAATTTTTTTTAAAGCAAACCAACAAAAATAGGCATTCAGAATATACAACTATCTCAGTAGTCAATAGCCCTTGGCCTGGCACTAGTAAAAACTTATGATGCTGTATGTTGTTATAGGAGCAATTGGCGAAAGAGACAGGATTGTCAGTTGATGCAAAATAGACCAGAGCCCGTTTACAATCCAACAGTCAGCCTTTAACATCCCCTCCTCTCCCTCCACACCATACAGCTTCCATGCCTCACTAATGGATAGATCTTTCCTCAGATAGCACACGTATAACTTGATTCCTCCACAATGTTTAATTTAAGCCAATATTATTGATAATGGAATTTTCCTGAACCTTAAGTTCTACAGAGATCCCAAATAAGGGATAAAATGATAATGCTATTACACTGTAGCCACACAGGTGTTTTAAAATAATTACAAAATAGACAATAACCTATTTTATACATATAAACCATGATACGCAGCCAAAATCTGTCACTATCGAATGCTAAGACAGTCCTATAAGCCCACTTCTGTGTAACTATTATACCTGAATTTATTAATATTGTTCCCTCCATCCACAATATCATTCCCCATTCAAATCACACACACTTGCTCCAGCCCTTGAGAGAACTGATTTGTTCACTTAACTTTCCTTAAGATTTTATATATATTTTGATTTTCATTGTTCCATAGAAACCTACTAAATAGATCAAGAAGTGGATATAATTTGTTATATAATTGGATCATAGGATAAAAATTTTTGAAAAAATATCAGTAGGGTTATAAATTTCCAAAGATATGTTAGTTAGAAAAGTTAACAGAACTACATACTACTAAGTAGAAAAAAAAATGGTCAGACTACATAAAATACAGGTTTGCTTTTGTAAAGCATCCTTAATGTAATCTCTTATCAATCATGTGAGAATTATATATTTATTTTATACATTTACATTTATTTGAAATTTGCTGATATTTTACTGAACAACATTGTGATTATGTCACAGTGAATCATTGTAGAAAAAAGTTATCATTTATGAATTTTAATTTAATGTTATTGCATTTGTTCTTCATACCAAGGGGCTTTTTAATGGATGTCTTTGTTTTATTTCACATTTAGTTAAAGCTAACAATTTGTTTAAAGTGTGATAAATTAAAGAAATTGTTTCCCAATTGAATAAAAGACAACTTCTAAATGTTATTTCCTAGGTTTGGGGCAATTTGATAGGATGAACTTAATAGCCTAAAACAGCTATTAAAGAAAAAGGGAAAAGTAGAATAGTTGTAAATGTGAATTTTGTGAAGACTGCATGAATAGCAAATAGCATTAACAAAAATATATTTTAGGATATGTAATTGCTACCAATTTGAATCCTGCATAAGTTCACTTTTATGATTATGTCATAATTTGAATTATCCATATTAGAATGGTAAGAGTCATTTATATTTATATCAAAATCAAGTATAGTTCTCTTTTGGATGTAATCATGGTTACAAATGTACGCTCCTAACCTTGTTTATTTCTAGTATTTAATCCTGGATTAAAGCAATGCTTGATGAGCATTCGGCTGGCAACTAACATATCTTTAAGTCACCATGCATGAATGGCACACTAGATAAATATCTTACTCTACATTTAAAACACAAATAACACACACATAAAATAGTTCCCAGGATATCTTATACAGAATATCTTATACCATATTTGTGAGTTTTGATAATTGATATTTTCATTTTTATATTTCCCATAACTTCTACAATACCAAAAACATACAATGTATTTTTACTTTTTGAAAATTTCAAATGCAAACTTTAAGCATAATTTTTATTATTATTTATGAATATAAGATCTTAAAATACAAAGAACATTTTACTTATATTTCTTCCTTTTTTTCTTAAAGCTTATTTATTTATTTTGAGAGAAAGAGATAGAGCATGAGCCGGGGAGGGGCAGAGAGAGAAGGAGGGAGAGAGAATCTCGGACGCAAACTCATGAACCGTGAGATCATCATCTGAGCTGAAACCGAGAGTTGGATGTTTTCTTCTTTTTTAAGTTTATTTACTTAGAGAGAAAGAGAGAGAGAGAGAGAGAATCCCAAGCAGGCTCCAGGCCATCAGTGCAGAGCCCGATGTGGGGCTCAAACTCAGAAACCGTGAGATCATGACCTGAGCTGAAATCAGGAGTCAGACTTTTAAACAACTGAGCCACGTAGGCATTCCTGCGTTTCTTAATTCTTAATCAGGGAATGGATAACTATTTGAGCAGTAGATGTGCTGTAATTCATCCTGATGCAATATAAAACAAAGCCATAAAAATACACTGATTTTCCTAGCTATAAATCAGGGAGAGTTCCACATCAATGAGTTAGCAGCAGCTCTGAAAAAATTATAAAAATGATCAGTCTATTCAATATAATTTTTTGTTGTTCATTGATATAGTTGTTGCTTAATAAAGATCTGAACTTGTATAATTAAAATCTGTGCCATGGTACATGATGAGGCATCATCAGCTGAATTTAATTTATTTGCATAGTAGTGGGCCGCATGTTGTATAACCTGGCCTCAATGATCTTTTCCTTATTTGATGATACTCGCTTATCACTCATTCATTCGTCAAATATTTATTCACCTACTCTCTTAGTTGCTGGAGTTTTACAAGTAAATAAGAAAAAGTTACTGTTCTCATGGAGTTTTCATTCAAGTGGAAAATACAATAAGGAAACATGAATAAATATGTAATATGATATCAAATAGGTAATAAAAAATACACAACAGGATGAGAGGATAAAGAAAGAAAGAGTGACTGGTACACTGGAGATGGGTTGCTTAAGTTAACCCTGAAGAAGTCACATTTAACTCTATGTATATTCTTTGACCAACACAAATCACTTTGCTTTCATAGTGGCTTAAAATTATTTTCATTTCATGTAGTTAAATTTTTCCTTTGCTTACAGATTTTGAGTTGTTCAAAGTCAGGGGCCATATACATATTTTTTCATCATGCAATATCATCAGTAGAGGCAACCATAATACTGGTACAAGATAGGCACTGTAGAGGTACTAATCATTGACTAAATATTTATTGCCTTAGATGAGATGTGACTCCAAAGAAAATACTTTGATGATATATTTTCTATGATCATCACCTATTTCTATTACCCAGTTTTATATATAGCATAATAATAAGAAACAGATGCAGGAAATTGGTAGAAAGCTTATAAAAGTTAGGCTAATTCTTAACCAAGAAATTCACTTACACCAACCACATTGCATGATTCAAATGTCTTGCAAAACCATGTATTGCTACGTTTTATATGAGGCCATTCACTAAGAGTTAAAACTGTAAATGTGTGCTCTTATGTTCAAATAGGTTATGGCTAGATAGTCAGATTTTCTTCACACAAGAGGGAAGGAAGGAAGAAAGGAAGAAAAAGAAGGCAGGCAGGCTAAAGAAGCCTAGACTAAAGAAATCGAATTAACTCCTCCAAAGCACTATGGCATTTGGTTTTTGTTACAAATTAAATAATAGTGCCATCTGTTTAGAGTGGCTTAAGAATAATGGGTAGTTTTTCTCTTTCAGACAGAGATATAGGATAATATAAGATTAATTGAATGTCTGTGCTTTCATTAAGAAAATAACTTTGATTAAATTTCTACTTAAAGCTATAAAATGCTTACGCTAGAGCAAGAATTCAGAGAAATATAACTCCACAGTACTAATGGACTATTCTTGTTACTATCTATCTATTATCTAGGAACTTTTACATTAGCAAAAAGAATGCTTTATTTCTCTCATCTTCAAGTTTTATATTTCCAGGTCCTTTTTATTCCATCTGAGATGCTTCTGAGATAATCACTGTTAATTATCTTCTTTCTGTGTACCTAGGAACACTGAGAACACGGTTGGTGTTTCTGGGCCTACATCAGCTGTCTAGAGACATACACCTCTCTTGCCTAGCTCTGCTATTTGGAGCTCTGAGGTCTGAGCTGCTCCTTAAAATGATGGCACATCATGTCTATACAGGAGGTCTTTGAGACAGTTCTGTGTCTATTTTACAACTTACTTTAAAGTAAGTTGTTTCCAAAAAAATTGAAACAGCTAGATAAAAATCTGCATATATAAAATAAAATTATGTAACATTTCTCATACATGCATTTAGTTTTGACTGACTTAATATATTAATGGTAGTAGTAATATCAAAGTAAGACTAAATAGCACCATTATAGGCACATTTTGAACCAGGAATTCTGTCTTTGATGGTCTGACCATTTTGTTCAGTTCTCTTTCATAAAGGCAGCTCCATTTGCTCCAAGTCAAGTACTGTGTCTTCATGCTTGAGCACGAACACAATTCAGAATAGTCATTAACCAATGATGGTAGTGCTGCATCATGTGACAGAGACTAAATAATTATCATTTATTGGGCTCTTTGCGTCGCATAAGCAATAACATAAACTACAAGCTCTGAGAAAATAAACTGTAAATGCACAGTCAATAAATAAGTAAATTCCTTATTATTGATGGATACACTAAAAAGCACAAAAGAAGAATTAAAGAAGACAACCACATATTACAGTAAGTTTCTCATATTTAGTTTCAACAATTTGTGAATGATCCCATAGGACATATATTAATTAATATCTAATTTTATAAGAAATGTGGATCACGTAGTAAGGGTGGTATGAATGAATCACTTGGCTAGGAATAAGCTGAGCTTTCAAGGGCTTTTCTAGCTAACACCTACCTTGAAGTGCAACCTTGACCTTCTTTTTCTTTTTTCTTTAGTTAGACGTACAAAATAATTTTTTTAACTGATCAAAAAACTTTTGCGGAAAGTGACTCCTGAAGAAACCTAATGGCTAACTCTCACGATGGACATTAAGAAAAAGTGAAATAGCTTTTAAAAACTGATGCATCTTAGAAAATAGAAGTTCTGGATAAATTTGGTGGTGACTCAGACAAAAATGAGTACACCATATGCTCTATACGGGAAACAAGAAAAAGTGATGTTTGAAAATGTTTCAGCCAGTGCTCAATTCAGAATTTATGTTAATAGCATTATAAATGACTTTGGTTCCATTTCTATAGAATCATTAGGGGTCTACAGGGATCATTTAAATATTTCAGTTATACTTTACTGCTTTTTATGAGGAAAATTATATATTATAGTGATACTTAGGGATTTGAGAAGGTCTTGGGACATATCCCTCATTAATATCTAAGTCTCAGCGCTTGTAGATTTACTTTTCCCCTACAATTTCTTGTTAATTCTTCGGTAATTGCTAAAATTGGCTTATTCAGCTTATTAGGGAACTCTCTCTCTCTCTCTCTCTCTCTCTCTCTCTCTCTGTCTTTGAAGATGCAGACTTTTCCTACAAGTTATTGCTAAATTTGACTGTATAATGACTAGAAACTTAGGACTTAAGATGCTTTAAGAACTGGAACCTCTCCAGATGTCTGAGTGCTAATATGAGCCATGGTTGAAGTTATATCCCCAGCTGCTGCTAATTCCTGCTGTTTGGTCATTGTTTCACTCATTTTTAAAAACTTTGGCAGACATTATGGGATTTCTAACATGCATATAATATGGTCTGTGGCCATAAGCTACTTATGGAATCCAGGAGGGAAGCCAAGGCCCAAGTAATCATAGTACAGGGCAGAATGGGGTGGGGGAGGCATGCATAGCATAGCATAATGAAAAGAATGTGGGATTGGGATTTGCTAAACCTCTGCTTTCCTGGCTCTGTCACTTACCAGCTATTACAGGTACCTAGCACATAGTAGGAGCTCAATACATTATAACTGAAGATAAGCAGCAGCTTGTACAAAGGGCAAGGTCACTTTGGGCAGCAGTGATCAGTAGAGAGATTTGAACCTGTCCTTAGAGAACAAAGAGGCTTAACTGGGCAGATGTTAGAAGGAAATCTGTGCCATGAGCAAAGGTACTACAGAGAACAAGAAAGCTTGGCGCATACTGGGGAAAGCAAGGGTATGTAAATGTCATAACATGAAGATTCTGTGCAGGGGTGGGAAGAAATCAGACCCAAACTGTAGGTTTTTAAAGAAAGACAGGTTGCCTGCCTCTGTGATAAGCTTCTAGAGAGGGTAGTTCCTTTGTTTTTCATCAGGCTTTCCTTTGCAGCATGTGGAGGAAGCTCTGCTGTCAGCTTTCATAGAGGCTGCTTCCTAAATTTAATTAGAAGATGCTTCCTAACAAGGAAGCAGAGTCTCTCCTCTTCTTTCCATGGTTGCAGTTTATCTAATCAAGCTCAGCTCATCATATTTCCAGTGTAATTCTCAACACTGGCTGTGCATCAGAATCACTTATGGAGTTACACACACACACACACACACACACACACAGAAGCACGCACACATGCACACAAATGCCTATGTCCCCAAATTCCTGAGGAATCTCAGGGAAAAGTAGTCCATGTATCTCTTTAAAAAACCTTCACACGTGATTCCAATCTTCAGAAATGATTGAAGGAGAAATTTTAGCAATTCTCTTCAGCATATATTTAAAATATGGGTTGGGGGCACCTGGGTGGCTCAAGTAGGTTAAGCGTCTGACTTCAGTTCAGGTCATGATCTCGTGGTTCATGAGTTCAAGCACCGTGTTGGGATCTGTGCGGATAAGCTCAGAGTCTGGAGCCTACTTCGGATTCTCTGCCTCCCTCTCTCTCTGCCCCTCCCCTGCTTGTGCTCTATCTCTCTTGCTCCTGAGAATAAAATAAAAATTAAAAATAAATTTAAAAAAATAAATAAAATATGGGTTGAAGATAGCCACCTATTTAGATATAATAGCACCCTTATTTCTCTTAGGGGTAACTGTACCTTAAATTAATGGAATATGTTACCACATGGTATTACTTGTAGAAATGTCAATACCCAGGAGCCTGCTCCATCTACCATAGCTCTCCCTGATCCCATTGGGTCCCCAGAGTCCTCTGCATTGCCTCCTCCACTAGGCCAAGTCAACAGGCAGGACCAAGGATAACTCTAAATTCCTTACATTTAAAATAACATCAGAGAATACAAGAGTACAATTGTTGCACTCCTAAAAGTAGTCCACATGCCTTTTTGAGATAAAGACATAGCTCAGTTTATTCTTTCTAACTTTCTTTATGCTTCCATTTGTCCACCTTCATCACAGTAATCTGACACTACCCAGACCTCCTTAAATACCCATGGGCTAATTTCTTTTATCAGTGCCATTATGTCCCGTCCTATATCTCATTCACTCTCATTTTTCAAGGAAACTGGTTTCATAATTTAAGCCATGATGTTATAAACAGCTTAATGATTTTTTTCTTACACAGAACATTCACATTTTAAGAGACCTCCAGAAAAAAAAAATGTAACAATGCCTTCACCTCATAGAATGACTCAATAATGGTGGATATTTCAGACATCATGGCACATAGCAGAAAAGATATATTTGAGCAATTTAGCCTTTATAAAGTGCCTCTTGAATCACATCTTGTAGACTATTCAAAGTCTGACAGTGAACAGGTAGAAGCAGTGTCAATGAGTCAAAATCAAATTTTGAAAAATTTGCAGCAGTATTTAAAAATAATTGCAGAAATTATTTAAAGAGCCACGTATAGTAAAGCCACCAGTAATTAAATCTGATGGTGTGTATACTTTGTGGTGCTCAATAAGTTTTTGCAGAATGAATGAGTTTTCTGACATATTTAAATAATGTCAAAAACAGAGAATTTAACCAGGGGCCAGGAAATGTGAATTCTAGCCCCAACTTAGGAGAAAGATAAAAACAGACCACAAAAATGGGGGGAAAGAAGTGTTCAGAGAAATGGGATATGAAGCAGAAGAGTACAATTATAAAGAGATGGGAAATAATTTCAAGGAGAGGTTGTAAATAAGTCAAATTCTGTGCAGAAGATGAGAGGACAGAAGATTGTAAAGATGTTATTGGTAACATTTCAGATAGCATTTTGACTAGACTGGCAGAAAAGTAGGCATAAAAAGTTTGGACAGAATGAATGGTGAAGAAATGAAGACTGTTTTCTACATGACTGGAAATGAAAGGGTGAAGAAAAATGGACCGGTGTCCTGAGAGAGTGGTAGGACTGGAGCAGGGTGTCTTACAGGACTTTTATCACATGTGTAGGAGGGCAGAAAGGGACCATGAAGAGACAGAAATGAAAAATACAGAAGATGGAAAGGAGAGTAAGACATTGAAGAAGTAGACGCAGCTGGGACTAAGCACATGAGCAGAAAGAGTTGTCTTGGGAAGGAGGAGGAACTCTTCTGATAACTGAGGTTAAAAGAGAGTACTGACTAGAAAGCGATATTCCTAGGAGTGTTGGAGCACTGAGGACGCAGAATTCCTCATGGCTCTACCACGAGGAATGTACTCCTTGTACTCCTTGCTCAAAGTAAAGCGCTAGTTGCCCCAACCCCAATCACCACACACAGACTCAACTCTGTAGTATAATGTATCCATTCATTTAGGACTCCCAGGACAGATCTCTACTGTCTCCCACTGCTCTAAGACAAAGACCTTCAAATGACATCTTAGATGATGGGCTGAACTCCTAGGCTTTTTGCTAAGAGACAACTAAGGCAGGCTTAAATTGAAGAATCATGACTCATACATTTTTTGTAATTGGTTTCCAGCTAAGAGAGTACCCAAATGAAATTAGCAAGAAGCTCAGTAGGATTTAAAGAAGCTACATTGCCAAAGAACTCTAAGTCTGGCAGAATGGCATGGAATTGTTCAATATCTAAACACTACTTAACTGTGTTAACACTGGGCAAAAGCTGGCCCCCAGCAGCAGAAGCTGAACCTATGGCAGCCAGACTGGTTAAATAAAGCATTTGGTTTACTTCATGGGAAGTGAGTAACCACTAAACCCACAAGCAGCATGTGGTCTATGCTTAGTACCATTGGCAACTATATCTTGATTCTCTTTCTCTTTTTTTAAAAAAAAATTTTTATGTTTATTTATCTTTGAGAGAGAGAGGGAGACAGCAGGGGAGGGGTAGAGAGAGCAGGAGACACAGAATTCGAAGCTGGCTCCAGGCTCCAAGTTGTCAGCACAGAGCTTGATGCAGGGCTCGAACTCACCAAACATGAGATCATGACCTGAGCCGAAGTCTGACGCTCAAGTGACTGAGACACCCAGGCGCCCCTCTTTCTCCTTTCCAAAATGGGTGGTTCCTTCATTATTGTTTATTACGTATGTCTATTATTATGTAGTCCCCATGTTACAGAATTTTGTAGATGAAGTTGTAGGAGACTATAATCCCATTGTTTTGACCTGCTATTTTTAACCCTAAAGATATTCTGAATGAGACACTGGGAAAATTAGATTTGATAGAAATAACCCAAACAAAATAAAGGTGAAAATGAAAAACTGTGTAAGGTTAAACCTTTACACTTGATGACAATATTTTAAATTGTGTAAATGGATTCAGGAAAGATAGAAAGTTGCTAGAATAACTCAATATCTAAATAAGTCAGCTAGTACCTCTGAAGCTTTGAGTTCCCCAGAGAAAAGAACAAGTGTGAGGCTTCATTAACCTTGGGGCAGAGAGAAGAGCAGAGGTCTCAGCAGGCCTGAAGTTAATACAGCAGACTCCTTGGCCACTGGAGAGGGCTCGGACAACATATGCCAGTGGTGTTCCAATCATGCAAAAGGAGCACATCTGCCAATGTTTCACATGATCCACTTGGAGGTTACCTGATCCTGCTGGGGCAGACCGCCTGGAAGGGTTGGAAGGTAGTGAATGGATGGGATAAATTGTTCCAAGTATTAATATTTTGGGAGGAATTGACTTTCTTCCGCTTGCACCTACTGAGTCTTAGCAGCCGGTCTCACACCCTTCTCAATGAAGTGGTTCAGGGGGTGTGTAATCACTAGCTTACTAGAGGAAATTTGCCATATCATCCACAACCTTCCACTGTACCTTAGCCAAAGAGAACCTCAAATCCTAACCTGTTCTTGTGTGGCAAAACCTACATTACAGGGAAATCAAAGAAAAATTACTACCTATTTCATGGACTCTGTAAGTTGTGGGAAGGACGTCAAGCTGAACAGGTGGCTACTATTAAGGAAGAGCTAATGAAGGAGATAGAAGAGAATGTTAATTTAAATGTAAAGAGTATTCTCAAGGAGATGTAATTAGAAAATAAAAATAATAATTACTTGAATGGACAACAGTGATTTTTAGAGTTCTAAAATCAAATAGAGGAATGGAAAAAGATAGTAACCACTGCTGAGAACTGAATTAGTTGTCTGGATGATCAAATGAAAGGGGAAAAAAAGAAGAAAATTAGCAATAAAATAAGAGATTTAGAGGAAGATTTAGGTGACATAATATGCAAAAAAGAAGAGTTCCAGATGGGGAAAAATTGATCATGGAATAGAAGTGATAATCAAGGAAATAATAGAATAAAAATTCTCTGAGTTAAAGAAAGACTTCTGCCTTTTGACTGAATGGGCTCACTAAGACTCAGACAGGATTAATTTTATAAAAAAGCCACACACCTAGACATAATCAGAGGAAATGTCTGACCTCCAATGCTAATGAAAAAATTCTTTCTTCTACCAGAACAAAAAATAGTTTTCTTACAAAAGAAAGATTATCTGACTATGCTATTAAAAGAAAAGGACTATGATCCAAGAATCTTTATACCAGCCAATATAATACTCAAATGTTAAGGGAAAAGCACAATAGTTTTCAACATTCAAGGATTCAGAAAATATGCCACCCATGTACTGATATCTTATCTGAAGAAAATACTCAAGGAAGTACTCCCAACCTCATGAAAATTCAATCAGAAGCAAATCTCTTCTTTCTGAGAAGGGGGAAGAAGAATGGTACAATAAACAGTATTAAGCAACTTGTTTCAATTTATATGATGACAACTCTATAACTAAGACTCAGAATATAAATTGTAATACAAGGTCTTCAAATTAAATATATATATTTTAACATGGTATTTTTCTCATATGCCATGTGAATACACTGGACATACAATTGACTACAAGAATACCTCAGTGGTTTCCCCCCCTGCCCAAATAGTGGTTTTATTCAGTAGGTTCTTAATTAATACAAGTTTAATAAAAACCTATAACCAAAATTTTTCACCTACTCAGTAAAACTCAGGAATTGTGGAGGGAAGAAAGTAGAGGGAACATGGCAGTAATTTGTCTAAAAGTCTCTAAAAGAAGTAGAGAAAGGAGGGGTTCAGGAGTAAAATGGGCAAGTAGGCTGTCCTATTATGGCCTTATCATTATTGACTTTGAAATATTAACTGAGAACTATTACTTTATACATCATTGAGAGCAGAAGAATAAAAGTCCCATGTTGGAGTAAAAACAGACAAAAACAAAAACGAAAACAGGAAATAAGGGGAAAAACCCAACAAAGTAAATAAATAGAAAACACAAAATAATATGAAATGATGACTCAAACAGATCGATTACTACTGTATGTGTGAATAGGCTGAATTGCCTATCAAAATGAAAAATATCTAGATTGAGTTAAAAAATCAAATAGCTAAAATAGAGAAAAAAAAGAATTCAGGAATAGCATTTTAATGTTAAGTATGAAAATCTAGACAAGGTAAAGAATGATATTACATAATGATAACATGTATGATTCCCAAAACTATAGGCAGAAACTATATTGCAAGCAATATAAGGCAGATAATAGAACTTTAAGGCTTAGCCTAAGACTTATAACTCTAGGAAACAAATAAGAAAATATATGAAAACAATGATAATATGACATTTTAATAGATCGCTTTTAGATTCTGACCAATTGACCAAACTGAAAAATTAGCAAGGAGATAGATAATTTGAATGATACAATTAAAAAGCTTGATTTAACAGATAATGTGAACTATGAAACACACATAGAACATGTATTTTTCTCATATACCATGTGAATACACTGGACATACAATTGGCCACAAGAATACCTCAGCAGTTTCCCCCCAAATAATTGTTTTATTCAGTAGGTTCTTTGACTAGAATCCAATAAATCTATGCATTAACTACAATGGATGACCTAGCATACCCTTTCATCCACTACTGATATTTGCAGAACAGTGACAATAAGGCTGAGTCACAGAGGAAATTGGTTCAATAGATAGAGAAGGTATTGAGGTATCAGGTTGTCTTCGCCTTTCCTGAGTCAGCTGTACTACCATTCCTGTGGTTTGGCTCAAGTCAACAATTTCCCTCATTTGGCATAAGCTAGTTGGTCTTCCTTTTATGTTTTCATCCAAATAAAAGGGCCAACTAACTCAACATCCTGTTTCACTCTTAGCCTCTACATATTTATGCAGACATGTATATTGAATTTATATAAACACCTTCAATTATCTCATGGTGAATTACAAAGATTTCAAATTAATGCTGATAACCTAAGATTCGCATAGCTATGTGCAAGCCTTTACAAATTAGATTGTTCTTATTAACACTTCTTTTTTTTTTCCAGAAGTGAATAATTTAAGAAAAAAAGATCTGTTGAGTACAGGATATACTTAGGAACCCAGAGAATTTTTGAATTTCTAACTTCTTTCACTGAACATAGACCACCCCATTAAAGATGATCATCTTTAATGAACATCTGGCTTAGCATTTAAAAAAGTAAAATTTACCTTAAAAATGTTTTAGTTTTACCTACAAAGTTACTGGTTCTTATTCCCTTTATCTCAAAGCAGATGAGTGTGATGATCTAATATGAACAGCTGGTGTTTGGGTCAGCCATTTTATTACTTTATGTTTCTCTCCTTCATGAAGACTGATGCCATTTTCTATCCTCAGTGTTCTAGCAGTGCTAAGAGTGGCTGCAGAAGTAAGGTGGCTGCAGGTGAAGCCTAACTATTCCAGCAGTGGGCTGAGGCAGGCTCTACATTCAATGACATCAGGTTGTACCTTAAAATTGCTTGTGGTGGAGCATTTATACCATAGAAACCAGCAAATGCTACAAATCAGGGGTTTGTTTTCCTATGGAGCCAGTTTACTGGCTGATTTTTTCCCAGGTAGTTGATTTGACAGAGTTTGGAATCTCATTGTCTTGTGGGAGGAAATAAAGTAGAAAAAAGGCCCATTAGACACTGATTATGTTCCTCTTGAATAAATGAATTTATTGCTGAGAAGTAGAATTTTTTTTAAGTCATGCATGGAGTCCTTAAACTAATAATTTTGGTGAATGGTAAGTCTAAAATATTGTCTTATAAAATTATAAGTGGAGGAAAAAAATAGTACTTTTGCTTAAGGCAAGTTAAAAACATGATCTTGTCTACTTTCCTCTTTTTAATCTCCTATATTCTTGTAGTATTGAATTTTTCTAGTTTCTACTTCCAAGAACAACTAATTTAATTTTTCAAAGGATGGCTGAAACGGCATTTCAGTGAATAAGAATTTTTCATATTATGCCTTAATAAAACTTGGAGGCCTGTTATTATATAGGGAAAAAAATTACCAAAGCTTTTTCTTTCTGATAAAGCACTGAAACATTATTATTACTTCATTCAACATAACAACACTAAGCAGAAGTGGACTTATGTTCTTAATGTAATTGATCAATGTACAGATGATTATAACCAGTTTCAGGTTCAAAGTCATATATGGGAACATGAATGGAAATCTCTTTTAATTTGCATCCACCAAATGTCCAGAAAAATAAGAAAGGTATAAAGACAAAGTCAAACCCGAGCACAGAAAGTGTAACACTGATGAATGTACAGAAGTCTCAAAGATGGATTTGAGTTGGGAGTTGAAGTCTGGATAAGAGAGTTGTCAGAAGCATGCAGAACTCTGGCACTCAGGGTTTTGAGCTGTTTTTATTTGGTGGCCTTTGCAATTTCTGCTCATGAAGGGGCTTATCATCAGTACCCCCCTACCACTCACTATCACCACCACACTAAGAGAGACAATTCAATTTATTTTTATGACAGAGGCCAGGTTTTGAGGTCTGGATGAAGTCTACTAACTGTCCTATATTTGACTTACAGTTTCAGGTACAGTATTTTTAAAAACATCATTAAAACAAACACGCAAAGGAAAAAAAACCAACCTTATACAAATACTGAGATTCGGTACATTTCCTCTATGTTATAAAGGTCTTCTAAGATTCCTGTGTGTGTTTGTGTGTTTAATTGTCTCAGCTATCTTCTATGAACTGAGAAAGGCCTTCCTTTGTTTGAATGTGACAGATCAGTTAGAACTGTGGCAACTACCATTTACAGCTATTGATTTCAATGTGACATTAAAGGCCCTAAATTCAACCATTATTCTCTTCAATTGTCACAAACAAAGGTTAATAATAGTTGAGTTTGGACTGAAGGAATCAAGTAAAGATTGCCAACTGAAATTAGCACATTGTTTCTCTGTGAGTCACAAGTCAGTAAGAGGGTCTGTGTTCCTCAGATTACATGTATATTATCATTGTTTTAAAAATGTGCTTTTCTCCAGAAGTAATATTTGAAATACAGAAAAGGAAAATGTAGTTTCATAAGAAATCATGCCATTTAAAATAATAAATAATTTAAAAATATATTTCTCCTTGCACAGAGTAAAAACATTTTGTTTTGTTGCCTCTACTGCAGCAAAATAATGTTTCTCATAACTGTAAAAAGTGGTATGTAGCATGATTAAACAATATTTCAACCCTTTAGTTCATGCAGAGGTTACCAGCTAGAGGGGAGAAAGGTTTGATTAGGTTTATGTCTTCCATGAAAAATTTTAAAAGAAAGCATACAACTTCTTTAATATATGAGTGCTGAAGCTACAAATGGCTTTCTCTCATGGGCAGGTATGAAAGAACAAAATCCCTTTACTATAATAAATAGGTAGATAATAGCTGGTAAGATATTATAAATCTTCACAAACTCAATGGCAAATTTAAAAACTCTACAAGTCTTTACAATTTCAACTTGGTTATGTTTATATCATGATTTACTACCTATTTATTCTTTTGGTAAATGGTAAATAACACTTCTTGTGCTGTGGCCACCACTGTTAATGTTTTTTAAGAAGCATCTTATTTTAAAAATTACTCTAATAATTTTAATTAGAGCATTGCCAAATTACACTTCTAATTAGATGGAAATTAGCCATTTTTTGGACAATTTCATGGAAAGGAATCCTAGATCAAGTAAAATGAGTTTAGGACAATTTATTTTTAGTCATTATTTCTAAAAAACAAAGAGACTGTTCCCCAAAGTTAACCTGTTCTTGTTAATAACTATTTTAAGGAATGTTGGAAATGGAGGGTACAATTTCAAATACACTTGGTTTATTCTTTGAGTAGACAGACCAATATTTCAGCCTGAGTTAATGGCACATAATAGCAATTCCTAGCTTAGTAACAATAATGGTAGTGAAATTGTTTTAACTACAGAGTCACATCCTGTGCACTCAAATATAAAAATATCCTGACTTATTGAAATAGTTATATTTTAAAACATAATAGTTAACAATTGTTCCTATTTAGACAATTGTATAAAGTAAATAAAATTTCTCCCTTCCCAATCTTAGAGTTTCTATCCACTAGGAGCAATAATGTGTATCCTTTTCATTCTTTACCCTATGTTCATATAGGTATATCTCTATATAGTTACATACTGTCATTGAATAAAACTTCAACTTTTTGCTTCGCTGTATGTATATATATGCATATGTATATACATATATCTATATATACACACACAACACACATTGATTACATGTGAAACTTGTGTTTCACTTATTCCTCTGGATTAAGACATAGATCTACCTGTTTATGTAATGATTTACATTAACTGATCTGGGGGGGGGTTGTTTAAACCAACCTTGCTTTATTGAAGTAAGACCACATAGTTCACCTTTTTTATGCATTGCTGGAGTCAACATATTAATATTTTTCTTTGGTGTTTTGTATCAACGTTTATGAGAGTAGCCTGCAATTTCCTTTCTAACGTAGGGTTTCAATACTAAGGTTATGCCTGCTTCATAATATGAGTTGAGAGAGTATTCCTTTTTTTGGTGATAGTTCATAATAGTTTAAAATCTTTCCTCTGAGCATTTTCACTTTTTAAGCCAGTATTGAAAGGCCTGCTTTTTCCCGTGCACTAATGACCAATCTGACTGGAATGCTGGTCAGCCATCCTAGAGTTAAAATGGAAATTAGGAATCTTTTTGACTGATTAGGTTTCAAACAGCTTTTGCTGTACAGTATATTCATGGACATTAAGAAGGCATTGTCACAATTAAGGTTTTTGAAAAAATCCTTTCCAAGAGGATGTTTTCCATCAACAAACAGAAGCAAAATTAAATGCCCGATTAACAAACATAATGTCCTCTTTAATAATTCTCAGCACTCTGGTAATTCTGCTAATATTACTGTGCTATCTACAATTCTTTCCTTTTGTTTCATGTTTTGAATAATTCAATTAAAAGTCTGACAAAGCAATAACAAGGGATTAAATGTTGTTGAATTGTAATTCAAAATAAAAACATAAGCTCTTTCGGAGTATTTATTAAAAATTCTACAAAACCTTTTCAAGTATATGTGATTGTTGGATTCTACAAAATAAACAGTTAACTGCTTAGCCAAGTTGCCCTGCTTCTTCTTCTGTACTCTGCATTCACTGAAATGAGGAAAATAAAAATGTATAAAACTGAACGAAGTTCTTCACAACAGACCACTTGGGAAGGGCTCTGGGATGTCTCTATTTGACCTACATCAAAGAAGAGTGATGCCTTGCCTTTGCCTTTTTTTATCCTGTAGTATGAGGAAAACATGAGCACTGCACAGCAGAAGTGCCTGAGAATGCTCATTTGCCAGGGTTTATAATTGTGGTCCTTTATCTGAAAACTATTCACATACAAGGCAATGTGAAAGATGTGAAAAAGAAGACGGCATGGACTTTGCCCTTAGAAAGGGTTTCCTCTAGTAATAGAGGTAAACAAGAGTTACTTTCATGTGTAAACTTATCTCACATGGTGGTGGGCAGAAGGAAGCCAAGAAGGTGTGTAGGGCAAGGAGAATATGGACCAAAATAACACTCTAAGATCCAATACCTCCATTATACTTGTAACTCAGCTTTCATCAGAATCCATGATGAAGAAAGATAAGGTAGGGAAATCGCCCATTCTTACATACAGATCCAAAGCAAATTAATACAGCTCGGCATCCTTTTACAAGAGGAGCTATGAAGTAAAAGGGTGCAAGCCTGCAGTCAGAAACTCTGACCTTGCGTCCTGGCTTGGCCATTTCCTGCCTGCAGGATTTTGAACCAATTGCTTAACCTTTCTATGCTTTGGTTTCTTTATCTCAAAAACAGGGATAATGTTAGTAGTGGCTCAGAGGGTTGGTTGAGAATTAAATAATATGATCTACCTAAAATGTTAACACATTTCCTGGCATAGAATAAACTCTCAAAAAATGAGAGTTATTAATTGTTAGCAATGTAAGCCAATCCTACAAATTCTTATTAAAAAACTAGTGATGATTCTAAGAGAATCAGAAACCATAAGGCAGATTCAAACAAGAAAAATGCCAAGTAAACAAAAAAGAGAAAATATATATATAATTAAAGAAATAGAAAGATAAAGTTAAATACGAGAAGAAAAATGAAAATTCAGTGAGATAAAAGTAGTCTCAGACCTGAGAACCACCCATATTGAGGGCTGGGAGAGAGAGAGGTAAGAATGAGGAGGGGTGGGTGACCAAAGAAAAAGAAAGTCATGAGGACAGTGAAACCTTTTTAACTAAAATTAAACTCTATTATAATACTGGCGGTGGTGAACTATTGGAAAGAATTAAATACTCAAGCCATTAGACTTAGTGCGAAATGCCCTACTTAAAAGCTCCCTAATTTGAAGATTAACACTGTATACGCCCGAATTTTTTGAATAATCTAGTCCTCCAAATGGATCTGTTTTCTTTCTTATGCTGACAATTTATACTAGAATGTGGGTTGCCCATAACATTTTTATATTTAGTCATTTAGTCATTTTATATGTAGTCATAGTTAGCCCAAGACTGGGCTACTTTTGTAGGCAACTATCCCATCTGACAAATCCAAGGTTAACTAAAAATTTGGGGTAGAGGGTCTGTGAAATAAATTAACTGATAAAGCTTATTTTTAAAGAGTGACAGTTTTGCTTTAAAATTGTCTCTATTCAAGGCACAGGAAGAACTGAGCTTCAGTTATTCGTGATGCTAGAAGTCACAAAATCAGAATAAAGAAATATGACATAATTTTTCCATGTTGTTTCATATACTGAGTTTAAAATATTATCACTTACTCAAGTGTTTATGTCATATGTGGAATCTGGCTGATAAAAATGCAATAGCAGATTCAAAAGAGACTAGTATTGCTAACTTTTAAAAATTAGGGCACCATGTCAAAGACATGAAAAATGTCAAGGCAGAGCCATTTAGTAATGACATGGGTGAAATTCTATAGGGTGAACCAGATATATTTATGCCAAAGCCAGTGTTGTTTGGTGGAATCAGCTATAAAAACCTTGACCCACAGGAACAAATCTGTGAGAGGTTCCTGATGTTCTTATCGTCTATCCTGTCACCAAGAATATTTTCCCTATAGCACCCTTTATGGATGTAAGTGTTCTAAATATCAAATTTACTTACTTACTTTTAGTGCATTACCTCCCTTTCACTTTTACAACTATTTCATAGCTCTTTATATCTATCCTTCCCTCTATTTTCTTCCAACACAGAAGGAAATAATTAAAAGTTGGAAATGTGAAACACATAAGACTCTAACATGAGCATTTCACTGCTTCTGGAAGCTGACAGGACAACTGACTTGTTGTAAGTGCATAAAATGAGCTATAGTACACATTTGGGAGTTTGTTCTGAAAGGCCAATTAGTAAAAATAAAAAGAGAAGTCATCCACATGCATTTGCAAAATGATATTCAAGGGTCTAGTGTTTCTTTAAAAAAAAAACTGATGTAGGAAAAAATTAAGGGGTGCAATTCAATGTGTCAAGAAAAGAGAGAGAAATTACAGAATGGAAAAAACACTTAGCTGGAAATTTGGAAACATGAGAAGGGTGGAGAGATTAAAAATATAAAGGAAACCAGTACAGATAGAAGAAATCATTTAATATTTTCTGTAGAAAACAGTAAGCTAACTTTCTTGAGCTATCATAGCAGTGTCTAAAATAACAACTACAACAAAAATTAAAATTGCAATAACCCTGGAATACAATAAATGTAAAAAGTAGAGAAAGGAAACAGAGGTAGAAACTAAAAATCGAAGGTGATTCAGGAGAAATGGATTAGAAGACAGGAAGTTTATAAAATGAGAAAATAAGCAAATAAAAGCAAATAGAGATAAAAAAAACATTTAAAAGAAACAAGGAACTAAATACTATAAAAGGAAGAGTTTAATTGTAGATGTTTACTTAATTCATTGCTATTTAGTTAGTATACATATTGATATAATTAAATTCAGCTACTGCAAATATTATAGAAATCCATAGCCACACCAGAGGTCAGGTTACCATTTCTGTGGGTTTTTGTTTTTTGGTTTTTTTGGGGGGGAGTTTTTTTTGTTTGTTTTGTTTGTAATTGCAACACAAAAGTGGGTTTGAAGAATCTGGCACATTCTCAGGTGTTCACTGCCAACAAGATTTGAGCTTTCTAATCCAATGCAGTGAATTTAGGCAGAAAAATCACAAGTTCTTTGTAAATAAATCTGAGTAAAAACGGGAATGCTAGGTCCAAAGGAGTCAAGGTAGAGAGAGTGGAGAAGGCAGAATGACAAATAATATGTGGTGTGGCCACAGAAAGAAGAAAGAAGTTAGGGATAAGGGACATGAACAGGTAAAGAATGCAAAAACAACAACCACAACAACAAAAAACAAAACTCACGGTGACCAATGTTTAGAACACCTGCACAATTCCTGACACATTATAGTTGCTCAGTTAATAACTGGTGGATTAACTGAATCAGTGGATGTTCCAACTACCAGAACCATCTTTTCAGGCTGTATTCATAAATGGAAAAACAATTATGGAAATAGCAGATAGATAGATTTGAGAAGAAAAGCGTTAAAACAACTGCGACTTTGGAATAGACCTAGTCTTGGAGAAAAGAGAAAGGTATTGAATAATCTAAAATTAGGAACAAAACTTACAGATTCTATGTGAATTGATCCACAGGGAAGAAATAGGTCTGCACTGTTCCCAAAGAACTATTCTACTGGTTGCTTTGATTGTTTTTTATTGCCATCAGCCTTGGCACTCCTCTGGACATGTGTTTTGGATTCTTGGAGCCAAAATGAATAGTACATACAGTAAAGTGCATCTATCCTGAAGGGAAAATGACAACCACATAACACCATGTAAAAGAATGCCGACAAAAAGAGAATTTGTTTTTCTGCATTATATGAGACAATAAGGCAGAAAGAGAAAGAAAAGTAAAGCAAATGACTGCATGACAGAAAAGGAGAACGAGGCTCACAACACACAAGACCAAGGAAGGGAGGTAGGGGGAGAGCCCACGAAGGCAGAAACAAGGTAACAAAAAGGACAAAACCAGCAGCAGAAAAGAACTGTCAGACACAAAACCCTCAAAACAATAGATAGGAAAAAAAGGAACAAGATGACAGGAAAAGAACAGCATGGAATCTAGTAAGAAAAAGAAACAAAAATTTCAAATAATGGATTTTCTAACACCCCTGCTGTTCCGCCAGTGCATTGTGTCACAGTCTCACAGAGCAGTGCATAATTTATTATGGTCACTCACTGCCAGGCTGCTATAAAGGGCAACAGCTATATGAAAATACTCCCCACCGCTGGATGGCTTAATGATCTACCCTTTGTAGAGGGGCATGGCTGTGGAATGGCAGGCGAGGGCGGCACCACTTCTGGGGCTGGATGGCGCTCTGCATATTTAGTGCTCTCCACCAGCTGAAAAAGGGGTGAATTCCCTCGTGGGTACTTCTGTGGGGGTTCTTCACCCCTCTTCAGCTTCTGCCGAATAATCACCAACTAGCACAAGTTGTTTCTTAACCACACATTGCCTCCTTTATGGGAGGGGTGATGTCAAATTTAAGCAACAACAACAACAAAAAATGAATTTTTAAAATGGAAACAGACCTTGACAATTAACATTCATTACTGTAAAACTACACAACGTTTTAATCATGTCTGGAGATTACAAAAAAACAAAAACAACCTGTTAGGTTTCTCTATCGAATTTGGATACGGAAAAAAAAATTGATAACACATAAAAATAAAGATCGTTCAAATCTTTTTTTGCCAAATATTTTGAGGCAACTGGCCTTTTCTAGAGCATTTATGCAGAGGAACTTTCATTACTTCCACAAATAGCACTATTTTCAAAGAGAGATGCATCGTTAAGATAAATAGCAATAATTTCTATGCTTAGTAAGTCAGGGTTTTCTTGTTTGAGAGGCAGCAGTGCCTGAGGCTAGGACCATAGGCTGTGGAACCAGACATCAGGATTTGAATCCTGAGGCTGTGTTTACTTGCCACGTGACCCTGCCACGCTTCTTACACTTTCTAGGTTCTCACAGCTGTAAAATGGGAATAATAACAGTCACTGCATCATAGAGTTGCAGTGAGGATTTCATGAATTAGACTTGTATCAGGTATCATAACTGCTCTCAAATAATGGAAGAAGTGACATTCAGGGAACATTTGTAATCCAGAACTGGTTGCCATTAGGTGGTGGGCATGGAAACAGGTGAAAATAATGTCCTTAATTTCCTGGAGGCCAGGCTGAGGCAGATTATTTTCTGTCTCTCCCTTCATTCCTGGATAGTGGCCTTGTTTACATAGAATAGCAAGTTTGCAAAAGGAACAGAGAGTCAGCCATTCTGATGTCTTTCATCCTCCAAACTCCTACAGTAACAAGTAAAACTGCTCATTCTTATTTTTTTAAATTTATTCTTGAGAGAGAGAGAGCATTTGAAAAGGAGAGGGGCAGAGAGAGAGGAAGAGAGAGAATCCCAAGCAGGCCCAGCACTGGCAACGTGGAGTCCGATGCAAGGCTCAAACTCACAAACCATGATATCATGACCTGAGCTGAAATCAAGAGTCAGACACTTAACTGACTGAGCTACCCGGGCTCCCCACAAAAACACTCACTCTTAACAACAACAACAACGACAACAAAATATTATTGGGTTCCAAAGACAGAATATTTGAAAAGGAGATGGACTCTTGTCCAGGGCACAGGGAAGAGTGAATAATATGTATATGTTAATAGTATGTACCTGTGGAAAAAAACAGAATGGATTCAAGACACAAATTGGAGAAATCAGACACATGAAACATAACATGGTTGAGGTGGAAAGATAACAAACCAGGACAATACACTGAGACTGGTTTTAGAAAGAAGTAAAATGATTTGAGATATAAGTTCTTAACTTACAAAAAATCAAGAATGGCTATACTGAGTCCTATTCATAAAGCACTCTGCTCAAGATCTCATTGCCAATGGCACACACACACACACATACCATTTTGTATGAAGACTCAATTCAAGTATTCATTCATTCAAACCTTCTGTCCAAAAATTATTTATGGAAACTACCATGTACCAGAATAACATTAATCCCTGGGTATTTAATATGGAGCAAGTCACTGTAGCCTCAGTCCCTTTGTCTATAATGTGTTCCATCTTCCTCCTCAAAGTTGACTGAGGAGTAAGTGTGAACCCATGTGTAGAAATACCTAGCACAATACCTAGAATACAAGGCACACTCATTGAATAAACTTAATTTTTATTCTCCATATTCACTTTATTCTCTCCTTCTCTTTTATTAATTTCTTCTCTTGGGATATATCTATATCATAGTAACTATACTTGCATTGCAGTGATCTCAAAAATATAAAACTGTATTTACTATATATATTGGGAAAATCATATTTCACTTTATTTATCCTAAATCCATCATCTCTATGAGAGAGTAAATATCAAAATATGTTTAATATTCAAAATGTTTCATGGATAATCTTTTAATTGCTTAAAATAAAGATGGTTCCGTTTATTTTTAAAAAAATTTTTTAATGTTTATTTTTGAGAGAGAGAGAGAGGGAGAGAGAGAGTGGGGGAGGTGCAGAAAGAGAGGGAGTTACAGAATCTGAAGCAGGCTCCAGGCTCTCAGCTGTCAGCACAGAGCCTGATGCAGGGCTCAAACTCATGAGCTGGGAGATCATGACCTGATCCAAAGCTGGACACCCAGGTGCCCCTAGGATGGTTCCATTTAAAAGAAAATTTTTGCAAAGAGCTTAGTTGTGGGGACTGGAGAGAGTATACTGAAAATACCAGAATCACAGATATCAGTAAATGGCCTAGGGTTTGAAAGGTGGAGGTCCCCTGGGAGCTGGGATTAGGAACCGTAGATTTATCTGATGCTAGGTCATTAGACGCTAGGTCTAACTCTAGGTCTGATGCTAGGTCATTAGATGGATTTAAAATGCTTATCTGTCATGGGTAAGAATGAGTCATCTACTACACCATGGAGCAAAGAAGACAAAGTAAGAGAGAGTAAAAATGCTGAAGACATCATCTGCTTTCCTGGATCCAGATACTCATGAAGTCAACTTCAACCTTATACCATCAGTTACATCAGCTAATACATCTGTCTTAATTTATAATACCAGAATTCCTCCATCAGCACACAACAGAAAGCTAAGAACTATCCTGTCACTTTTTTTTCCCTCAAAACACATATCCAACCCATCCTCAAATGCTGCTGGACATACTCCTTATCTCTGGTATATCCATTTCTCCATCTCTATAATCGCTTCCCTAATCTAAGCCGTAAATCACCACTATTTTTTATAATAACAACTGTAAAGCTATTTCAGACAGCCTTCTTAGGTCCAATCTCATGTTCCGCTAGTTCTCTTCTCTCCAAATGAAAATACAATCATATCATCCCACAATTGTTACCATCCCACCCACCAAGAAGATGCACAGGCCCATGCACACACATGTGTATGCATATGCACACACACACACACACACACACACACGACAAACCTTTTAATAACTTTCTGCTGCTGTTTGGATAAGATCAAAAGGTTCTGCAACATGCAACTTATGGGCTCTTAAATAGTCTAACCTGTATTTTTTCCTTTCCAGTATCATCTTGTGCCACATGTGTCTGCTTTAAGCACCCCAATCTTCTTTCTTGCCCTTCAACTTGCCTTGTTTCAACCACAAGGTTTATGTGCATGCTGTTTCCACTGCCTGGAATGCTCTAACCCACCCCAATCATTTCACTTAGTTAAAAATGCTCTAAAGATTTCAGTTATCAGATCTAACATCACTTCCTTATATAATCTTCCCCTGACCCTTCAAGTATCATAGACCACTACTTCATGGTTACTATGCCATTTATACTTTATTGTTTGTGGGGTTATTTGTCCAATATATGTCTACTCTACATAATGGAAAGCTCCATGAGAAAAGAGAACCTGTCTGGTTTTGCTCATTATTATATTATCAGCATTTCACACAATTCTTGGTACATGATGGATATCCTAAATATTTGTTGAATGAATAAAAGTAGAGATGGTTTTGGGAGTGCAATAAATACTATAGGATCTCTATAATCTATTTCTCCTATGTGAAAAGGCTGTTCTCTAAAAGTTTGAGACTGAGGTGACAAAAGGTAGGAGAACGAAGAGTGAACATGGGATAGAAGAATAGAGAAAGGACACTAGAAGTGAAGGGATCTGATTATTCCTTCATGTACCAAGTTCTCCCATATTAGGCAAAACATGATTATAGGAAAAACAGGAATGACATGCCTATTGTGTTGCCATATGAATTTTGGTGTAGTCAAGAAAAGAAAAACGTTGATAAAAGAAAGCTGGCAATAGAGATCTCCATCCATTTGATAGAGGGCTAAAAGTTTCACAAATAAGAAAAAAAACTGTATGTTATTTTCTGATGCATCATTAACATGCATTAAAGTAATAAATGATTTTGCAACTTGATCTATGAAAACTATTAAAGCTGAATAAACCCAGTAACAACAGAGAAAGAAGGCACTCAAACTAGAAAACATAAATAGTAAATACCATGAGGAAAGAAAGATATTCAAAACATCTCCAAGTGTCTATAATTGATATTCATGCTTTAAATTGATATCTCCTTAGACAATACTTTTTTGTAGTGTATATATTTATTAATCATACTGCTACTTAATAAAGTGATTTTTTTGGTGAAAGAAAACAAACTTAGTTACAAAACATGGCTGTCATTAAGATTTCTGCAATGTAATCAACATCAAGACAGACTTCGTATTTGTAGAAAATCTGTTGTTCTCAGTAAGCATCACCTCATGTGTATCTGGCGGGGGTGGGGATGGGGGGGTGGGTCGTAATAGTTCTCTGGGAATGAGGCTGCTAAGTGATAGTTAACAAAAGCCATAGAGTCTTTGATCTTGAATCAATACTCCTGGGCTATAAAAATGCCATGATTATAACAAATCTATTTTCCTTGACTTACTTTTTTTGGGGTGGGGTTAGCAATATTTCCAAATCCACATGCTTCCTTCCTGACAGTGCTCACCTGCTCCCAGCTGGAAGCCATAAATTGATTGCACTCTAAAAGACTGCTTCTACCCCAGATGGAAATGTATAAAAACTTTATCTCTGAGGTGCAAGTTGCCTTAATTTTAAGGTTTTCTTGACAATGGTGGCTCTTATGCCTTCTTTTGATTTGTCTTACTCATTATCCTCTCTCTTGGCTTATTGTAAACTCTGCTGCCTCTGACTCTCTTAGCTCTTGAGTGCTTAACAGGTTTTGGTCCAATCTTGCTTTTTTAGCCTAATATGTAGTATCTTTTACTCCTGAGTCTTTTGTGGCTTTTAATAAATGACTCAGTCTTGCTTGACAGTTCTTCCAAATATTCTAGGCTAGTTGGATCTGTGACTGGATCTTTCATCTCATTGCCAGTAATTTTGCTTTCTAATTTTGTTTCTACTCTGTACTGCTTATGCCTGTTATTCTGGCGTGGCATTATGCTGCCATGATACCACTGATTAAGATCATAGCCTCTCCCCAACCCACTCCCATGTCTCTTGCTTTGGTCAAAGACATTTTCAGTTTATCTTTATGCTGTAAGTCAGCAGGCATATAGAAAACTCTGCTATCCTTCTCAAACTTACTTGTAATGTGATCATTTGAGGGTGATTAGAAAAAAAAAGCATTGTGAAATGCTATTGCTGCTTTATTTTGGGAATATAACAAATGATGAGTACAATAAAGACCATACTAATATACATTTAGATGCCTTGCTTGCAACCATTCAACAGTGGTCTACCTATCTGTACTACATATAATTTTTTTAACTGCCGCATGATTGTTGTCATAGACATAAACAATGATACCCCCTGACCTACAACTGGTGTTTCAGTTAGATTTAAATAGTACTGTTTTCTGCTAAAAATTTATAACTTTTAAGAGAAAGCAATCATTTTTATATCATTAACCAACTTTAATATTAAAACTGAAAAACTCGGGGCGCCTGGGTGGCGCAGTCGGTTAAGCGTCCGACTTCAGCCAGGTCACGATCTCGCGGTCCGTGAGTTCGAGCCCTGCATCGGGTTCTGTGCTGACAGCTCAGAGCCTGGAGCCTGTTTCCGATTCTGTGTCTCCCTCTCTCTCTGCCCCTCCCCCGTTCATGCTCTGTCTCTCTCTGTCCCAAAAATAAATAAACGTTGAAAAAAAAATTATTAAAACTGAAAAACTCAAAGAAAATCAGCTTAAGGCAAAATATTGGCAGTTATAGAAATGCCTCTTACAGATCTCCTGTAGTTTTGTACTTATCCAAGCACCCATGTCTATGCAATTTGTTGAGAATTAAACTCAAATAAAAAGTTGGGCAACATAATATAGTATAAAGCAAATATTTCTTTTTGATCAGAGATACTTTTTCTCATAAACAAGTTGATTATTTATTTTAAAGCACTTCTAAAATTACAATGTCACAAGGAAAATAAAACAGAACAAGATAAGTCAAATGTATATGGGTAATATTAGACTTCAGTCACTTTTGCAGAAGCTTATATCATGCATCCATTTCTCATAGCTCTCCATGGAATGATGTCAATTCGCGATGTAATGATTTTCAAATCTGTGAATGTGATGTTTCAGGGACTCAATCCACTGAAGCCATCCTAGACTATCCCATATTTATCCATTCAACTCACAGACCTCTAGTTCCAACTCTCTAGCCCGAATTTACATTTGTCTATGCTAATTAGGGCAAGATTAAACATCACATTCAGGACAATGTGGCACTTTCTCACACATGTATTTTATAGGGGCTAGAGTTAGAAGGAGTGAGAGGAATCAAGAACCTGAAACAGAGGACATCTCATGGGCCCATACCAGACCAGTATCAAAAAGTAATTCTAACTCAGCAGTTATCCTCACCTTAGATCCCCAAGAAGAGGTCAGGGACGTCACTGTTGATTCACTTGTATTTTACCACTGGTAAGACTCCCATATTCTTCCCATATCATTCCCTTTGGGATGTCTCATACTCCTGAGTTCCTGAATTTCATGCCTCTGGGAATATACGTAGTACTACGACTCGTCAGTTGTGTTGGCTTTAAAACCAGTATCTTTATATTGTTCCTCTGCAAACACCTGATAGGGACCTGATCCAGGCAGGATGTGGTCATTGCTCCCTGGACCCTGTACTACATATGATGAGATAAAGGGTCTGTTAACCCAGCTGCTGGAGGAAGGTTTTATTTCCCAATGGAAATGCTAGCACATCTGGGGCAATGTGGTCCTCACACTTAGTTTTGGATTCTATTCCTGGTGACAGACGTCTGCTCTCTGGCAAGGGTAAGAGTAATAATCTGTGGTTAATGTTTTATGAAAAATGTTGGCATATTGTAACAGAAACAAAGCCTTTCTCTCTCTTTTTTTAACGGGCATACAGAGTTTGTGTAAATTAAATTGGACATAGAACAGATCATGAGGGAAATATCAAAGTATTGTTTGGGTGATCTTAATTTAAGTCAATAATTATTTAACATCAGTAAACATTTTAAGATTTGCCACTTTTAAATCTGTTTGCTCTTACTTAACTAAATCAGCATGAAAGCAGGACTGCATATCTCTTTCCTGACGATAAAATTAATGTTAAGACTGTTTGAATTAAACATTTCAGTGTTTAGAAATTCTATGCAGAAGATGTGTGTAAATAAATGGAGGGAGCTGTGAGATAGCAAGACGTAGCAGGTAATAACAATGGCGTTGCCATCTTTATCATCTTTATTAAGAACATTACTTTAACTGTGAAGCTACAGTGGTATTCCCTCTAATTATACTATCATTTTGGACTTTTCTGTCCAAAGGAGTCATTATTGAAATAGGTGTGCACTATTTAGCAATCACACCTCCAAGGAAGACATTCAAACGACTGAAAAATGGGAATCCTATAAGGGCCAGGGAAATACCATCTTTGTAACCTCTTAGAATTATTGGGTAAAGAAATTCAAATTCATTAACGGGGATTCAATCTCTAGGTTACCACAGATTCAAATGAGAATGTGCATCTAGTTTCCATCTTTAAACCTATTCACATATAATACATTCTTTTTTCTTTCTCTTGGAAACCTTAGTTGACTGAGAAGATATACTTAGTTAATAGATTAGATGTCACTTAAAATAGAATTAGACAGGTGATTTCTATTTAGATAATTTCAGTTGAAAAGATATGAATTCCAGGCAGAGAAAATAATAGTATGCAGAAAGGTATGGAGTCAGGAGTTCCCAGGGCACTATACGGGCTTATTCAGTTTAACTAGAGATTTGGATGCACCCAAATGACCCATATGAAATACTGGACAGAACACCAGATGTGGGTCAGTGACAAGGGCACCAAAGGCCCTGTGCCCTGCTAGTTTGGTTACCTCAGGAAAAGGCAAATTATGTATCTTCCCAGGCCCCAATATTTTCCTATAAATAATGGGGTCATACTGGAAAATCTTTAGGGTTCCTCTCAGTTCTAGAAGTCTGTGCTTTACTATGTCACCTCATTGACACAAAGAAGGCAAAGAAGTAAATGGCTCATGTGAAAAATAACCCAAGAAAAAGCTTTATAAATTAGCGTTTTCTGATGGCAGGAGAAAATCATTTCAGGAAGACCATACAACTAGTACTGAGAAGTCCTGTGAAGCATGCTGCCTTTTGCTCTTCCTTTTTGCCTTGTGGAAGATAAAATAGGAAGGTAGGAAGGCAAGGCATCTTATCCCATGCCTTCTGTCCACAACCCCCATCAACTGTTTCTTCTTTTGATAGCTGATGGAGGGCCTAAGAATTAAAGGTACCGCTGGCTAAAGAAGGCAGCTTAGAAACTGTTCAATGTCAGGAACACAGAAGATAAGCAAACATCTTGGGAAGGGTTGGTTTTGATATTTAAAGGTTGAACTGGAGAAGCACATACTGATCAAACCCATGTTTGGGAACGAACACCTATCCTTGGTGAAATGTTTGCTGCTATTTACATGAACCACATACAGTGTTAAAAGAGAGCAGTAAAGGAGAGCAATCCTTGTTGCTGCGTGGCCATGCAGGCCATCTGTGGCCATATCTTACTTCAAGAGAAGTAACAGAATGTTTCTCTCAAATCCACCTATTTTTCAAATGTTGGTAAAGATTACAGAAACAAAATAAACAACAACAGAAAGCTATTGACATTTCTTCAGCTCTTTTCTGAATTTACATTAGAAGGTTCTGTAGGATGGAATTAAAAATACTCAATATAATTATTCAAGGACAAAAGAAGGGTATTCACCCAATGCCATAAGAACACTTTGTACTTAGGAAAAGGTGAAGACCTCAAAGAGATGCCATTTTATCTACATTTTATAGAATTTATTAGAGTACCATTATATTTATAAAGTAATATGCTGGCACAGGAAATTAGTTTACCCAGACTGCACATAGACAGCTTTAAATCTGAATGTTAAGACATCAGGGAGGCTCCCTTACTCCTGGGAGATGCAACATTTAAATAGTAGATTCAGGTTTGCTTCTGTTTTCATATATTTAGAGAAATGGGAATTTAGAACTATAAAGACTTTAGAGGTAACTTAGTCCTGCATTGAGCTTTCAGTTAATATTAATAATATTTAATGCTGACACTGGAATACCAATTTACTAGGAATTGCTCTTGGCGACTTGCCTATTTCAGGTTTATATGCTAATCAAAGCTCAGGCCTTGGCAACCACTGACCAGATTTGTGACCTGGGAAGCCTGGAGGCTTCAGGTTTTTGTTGTTGTTTTGTTTTTGTGTTTATTTTACTCTTGTTGTTCTTGCTGTACAATGGAATACAAACTCAACCTATTCAGAGGGTTATGGTGAGGAGAAGAAGAAAGCTGAAAATATTTTTTCATGTTTGTAATATAACTCTGACTCTTTGGAGTACATACAACCAAAGCTGGAGCATGTTTTCACTTTTGCTTGAGCATCAACGTTATTGGGGGGGTTCCATTTACTAAAATGGAAAATGTGATAGAAGATCACAGGCTGACATATAGGGTACAAAGACCAAGGGTTCTATTTTAGCCACATTAAGCCAGAGCTTTTTAAAACAAAGGCTACTTAGATATTCATTCATCAAATACAGGAAAATATACCAAAATCTGAGCAGCACTGATCAATGTAAATATAATTAAGAATCGCACATGTAACACAGTGACTTTTATGCAGGCCAGGGAAAATGTTAAAGTGGTTTTAAAAAGAACACTATAATATGCATTCATTTATTTCTTTATTGTTTTTTGTTTTATCAATGCTTTTATGGGTAGTTTAAAAATAACATATTCACCTGCTACCTACAATGTTAGTGTTCACAGAATAGTAAAGCTGGAAGGCAGTTGGAGATCATCTGGTTCAAACCCCATAGTTTAGAGATGGGAGCTGATGTTTCAGAGGAGTGAGTGGCTTGATCAAGGTAATAGAGGTTGTTGACAGAAAGAATAAAGAATGAGACTGCCTTTAAACACACAGCAAGTGTTAAGTGTTTAGGATTTCATATGAAGTTTCACTTTGCAGGGAATATACAATTCAAATTCCCAAGGTCAGTTTGAGATTTTTTTTATTTCTACAAATTCCATTAATAAATATGATTTTTGTATGTTGTGGAGTAGAGGTTATAGCCTTCTCTGTTCAAAAATTTCACAATATTTAGTCACTTATAGGAACATTTATAAAGAGTTTAAAATATAGGTATATGTTTAAATATATACATACATAGTTAATATAAAATCACTTAGATACAAAGGCAGTATTTTTCACTATTGCATATTTGTGAGAAAATATATGAGACAATGGAAGAAAAATATGTTTAGGAAGGAAAATGTACTATACTGATACTCTGTCTCTTCTTAAGGGGCTAAAATTATGATTTCTGGGAACACCAGAAGTGGAAAAAGTGCAATAGAGTCTTTCCAATAGATAAATATTCTAGGCATGGAACTAATGTCAGCTTGTTTCATTCATGAAGCAAACACTTATCAGACTCTAGCAATGCACACAGCTCTGTGCTTTGCACACATAGAGCTTCCAAAAGATGGAACGGAATGCAGGATCACGCTACTATGGGGAAGAGAAATTAGAACAGCTTCTCAGTTCCCCAGCACTGAGTATAAATTTCCCATCCCACCAACTTACAAGTGTTCAAGACCAGGAACCTCAAAGAGAAAGGAAGAGGCAATAGGAACAGGAGTTAGAGAAAGAAAAAGAAAAGGAAATAAAGGAAAACATGAATAAGCTCTAGACATGCTTGTGCCCACCCTAAAGAGTCACAGTAAAGTTTTTTTAATGCACTAATATTCTTCCTTCCCTCCATTTAAAATATCGAACTTTCATGTGTCCCGAGGCAGAGCAACCATTTAAAATATATTGGATCAGAAATAATTAAATTAGTTGTATTTTTTAGTGATATGATACAAAAAGAATATAATTCAAAAGAAAATTTCTAAATGTGGCTAATAGGAAGAACTGGCTTCGTTTTAGAGATTATAATTAACAAGTGAAATGGCAACGTTCCCAAGTTTCCTTCAGCCTAAGGTGTCATGGTTTTTGGAACATGTTTTCCAAGAGTTTTAGAAATCTTAATATTAACTCTGCAAAATTTTAACGCTTGGCATCCTCATTCAGTCAAAGGCTGTGCAAAAATTTCTGTATCTAAATAACTCACTGGAGAGGATACACCTAAGACACTTAACAGCTGGGTAAGTTCAGATGTGTTCATAGAGCAAAAGCCCACTCTAAAAATTAAGCACAAGGTTGGGCAACATTTTCAAAATAATTGCCGTTTCTGTAGCAAGAAATATATATTAAAACATACCCTCCTTTAAAACAAGAGTCAACAGATTTAAATTTTCCATAGCTATTCTTCTCCATGTAACTAAAAAAATTCAGAAACTGTGGAAGGGATGGATAAAGAACCTTGACTACCTCAGGCCCTGTTCCAGGTATCCTTTTTAAAAGCCTCCCTCATTTCAACCAAGTTACACATCTTGACACGCTAACTGTCACCCAATCATTGCCTCACAGAAGTCATGATTTAATATAATGATATTTTTCCTCTACTAATTCTGTAGCCACACTGACTGATTTTCTGGGTAACCTATTGTGAATGGAACACGGGATATACTTGAAAAACATTTGACTAGACCCTCCTCTCCTGCTGCTGCAAGAGAATGGTTTCTTCCTAAGTCACAAATCTATTCCGAATGTTAATTAAATATTTACAAGGTACTTTAAAATCCTTCCTGAATGCTAATATGAAAATAGCAACCTAGGTTCATTTGAATAGGCAGAAATTTTTGCCCTTCCAAATTAAGGGCCTCTGGCCTCTAAGTTTAATTCAAGTAATCCACGGATTTGAAAAAAAAAAAAAGAATTGAGCACCTACTATGTACAAGGCCCTGTGCCAGATGTAAAGACAAAAGTAAACTTTCCGGGACTAGAAAATTTGTCATAAATGACAACATTGCATATTATTTAATTCACACCATTTCCCTCTGGGCTTAAAGGCCAAATTAGATGCAAAACACTCACCTTTTTAGCATTAAGCTTTTACCTTGCTCCTTAACATACAACACTGTATCTAGTTACATAAAAATGTGGTATTTTCTACATATTAACATATATTTCCACATTTTATTCATTAGGTTTTTGAAAGTATTTTAGCATGAAGTTTCCATTTATTGTATCCCAAAATAAAAATAGCATCAAAGTCCTTTTGCAACTCCCAAAACACAGTTAGGGAATAATGATCATATGCTAAAAAATGTAAAATGCAATTTGTGCTGTGCCCCATTTACTACAAAATCACTACGAACAATGCATTTTGTACAGTATATTGCTCCAGGGAAACTGGATCAGCATCAGGAATGAATAAAGAACACTGCATCTGAAATCAGCTAATTCTGCTTCAGTGCTTTTAAAAACTATTTGTTATGATATTGCTTCCTGTCAAGCACATAATGTGATATTTTCCTCAATAAAACTAAACAGTTGCTGTAATTTCAGTTTCCCTCATTTTCCACTTTTTAAGCACTAAATATTTAAACAATGCAGACCTGGAAGTCTCAAACCAGTCATCTGATCCACACATCTTCTTGCCTAAGGTACAGTTACTACCTATACAGGGGGCTATTCTGTCACACAGAAATACGTGAAGGCAGCTGTTGAGGTCCTTACCTGCCCGCAGGCCAGGCCCATTCCTCTTTCTCCCATGCCATGTGGACATGATAAATTTAACTCCAGGGCATCTGCTCCAGAAGCCTTTACAACGGGGAAGGAAAATGAAAGAAAAGGCAAAGCTTTATTTGCGTCCCGATGTGCTTTCACCATTCGTAACATAGGTCACATTTGTCAAATTTAAACTCTTCTGTTTTCTGCATTATAGCTATCTTGTGAGGTATATTCTGACTCTCAAATTAGAATTTCTGTAACAACAGCAATAATAGCAACAGCAAATATTTTTTAAGTGCTTATAAGAGGACACTCACTGTTCTATGTGCTTTATATTCGGTGTCTTTAATTCTCATAATCCTTGGATTAGCAGGACACCAAATTCACAGACAAGGAAACTGAAACACAGGGGAGTTAATGACAAGCCTCATGTATTAAGTGACACAGCAGAGATTTTAACTCAGGTCTGTTTGACGTCACATTTATTCTTCCCTACACAGCTTTTACTTTTATAGAAACAAATCTTACTAATTCTGGATACTTGGTCCAGGAAGTAGCAGTGCAAAGAAAAATACAGTAGGCTACCGGGAATGCATACAAGTAAAAACTTAAATGTTTTTAACTGAAAATCAATTGTATTGTATTGAAAATAAGTCCACGATAAGAAACATGAAGTGCAGATAGTTTTGTCTTTAATAATTAAATAGGATTCCAATTTAACTCATTAATTCATGAGTATACAAAATGGGTCCTGTGAAAATGAACACAATAGTTCACTCCTAGTGTTCTTAGACTACTTGAAGAATCGTAGAATTCTTGAGAAGTCTTCTGTAAAAAATTCTAAGAATAAGCAAAACACTTTTTTAAATAGTTTAATATGGTAATTTGAGGGATGGGGGATAAACTATTCAAGTTTACATATTATTTTACCTAACTTCTAGAATTTCTCCAACACCACAACTAGGTCAACTAGAAGCTTGAGTCAGTTTCCATAACATTATAGCATGTCTATTACATCATGCAAAGGCTTTAAAAATACAGTTCACTACTTTCTAAGTGTACCAACAGACCTAGCTGTTTCTTCAAGGGCTCACTTTTCTTCCTAATTGTTCAAGACTTTAGCCTATTTTTTTCTGCTTTGTAAATTGTAAGTAGGACCTCAACAAACTGAAGAATTCTAGCTAGCTATTTCTTGGTCAACCTTCTTAACCATCCTTGTTCATGAGTGAATCTGCTCTTTCTTTTACACGTTTGTGAAAGTTCATTTGATCATTCAGCTTGTTTTCTAATACTGTTTCATTATGGTTTCTGATTCCCTAATTCAGTTTTAAAATGCTTCGGGGCGCCTGGGTGGCGCAGTCGGTTAAGCATCCGACTTCAGCCAGGTCACGATCTCGCGGTCCGTGAGTTTGAGCCCCGCGTCGGGCTCTGGGCTGATGGCTCAGAGCCTGGAGCCTGTTTCCGATTCTGTGTCTCCCTCTCTCTCTGCCCCTCCCCCGTTCATGCTCTGTCTCTCTCTGTCCCAAAAATAAATAAACGTTGAAAAAAAAAATAAAATAAAATGCTTCATATTATCTGAAAATTACCATGAATCATGCTGGTTTTTTTTTTTTTTTTCCTGCTGGTTTGGTGATGAGCATGAACAAAGCACAGCCTAAATTCTGAGTTCTAATCTTAGGTTTGCTAAGGAATCGGGGATACTTTAGGAAGTCAGTTGATCTTTGTCTCCATCTCCTCAAGTATTAACTGTAGATAATAGGACCTATCTCAAAATCATGCCATGTGGGAATTACCAGCTTAATTAAAAGATTGTGCATTGCAATTATATACAGTATTGCATTTTTCTTAGTCTTAGTTATTTCAAATAGTTCCTTTAGACTTCTTTATTTAGTTGAAATGCAGCAATTAATAGCAAATCAGTTCCACAACATTTTGGATTAGATAAACTTTAGGTGGTATTTGTATATATTTACATTATACGTATTTCCTAAATTGTAAGTGAAAGCTAAGGTTACAATTAGACGATAATAACTAATATTCATTGAGTACTTACTTGCAATATGCCAGATACTTTACTAGGCTCTTTGTCATGAGATATATCATTAGCCCCATTTTACAAATGATAAAGCAGAGGTTACAAAGAGTTCAAGTGACTTGCTTAATATCTCTAATCTTGTAAAACCAAGTGTTTGAGTCCAGAGCCTATGTTTTTACTCACTATCATAACTTATCAGAAATCATTAATTCCAAGGCTGGAGTTGATACAGTGGGTTAAGAAGATGTAACATTTAACATCCTTAAAGCTTCTAAACTTGAAGTAAAATTAAAATCTTGTAAAACCACCTATCCAATTTAAAGGCTTTTCAGTGACTAATTAATAAAGATTTCCCCAGTATTATACACAAATACAAACATTGACCCACCAAACACATCTGAAAAGGCCTTTGATTATCTCAAAACTGAGATAATCCTTCTCAAGGTAACCAAGAGACAGGGAACATTCATTTGGCCTCTGCTTGAATATTCTTGTCACAGGATGTACACCCTCTTAAAAGGCAGTTAATTCCATTTCCAAGCAACTATATGCATTCAAAAAGCCTTAATTGCTGAATTAGCATGAAATGTTAAATTAACTGAAACTGGGCTTGCATTCTGACTCTTGTTAGTTACAAGCATTTCGGTTTACTCATTTAGCCCAGAGTTTATGCTACCTAACCTAAATGATTACACAATAAAGTAATCTAGTGAAGGCCATGACATAGAAAATTTGCTGTTTCTAATTTCATACATTATCTGCTTATCACCCATTTGTTTACATGAAGTAGAATGTATATGTTAATAGCCTAAACTCTGGAGGCAGATTTCGTGGGTTCGAATCCCACTTTTACTATATACTATATCTATAGTCTTGGGCATATTATTTAACTATCTTTTGCTTCAGTTTCCTCATCTCCAAAAAAATGGAAAGCAAAGGAAGTAACTCATAGGTTGCTTTTGAAAGATATATATAAATTTAATAAAAGTGAATGACTTAAAACAGTGCCTGGACTATAGTAAATATTATGTAAGGGTAAGCAATTGCTGTCTATCTATCTGTTTCTTTGTCTATCCATCCATATATTCATCTATCCATCCATTCATCATCCAGGCATCCAATTAGAATCTCCAACTTGCCCTTCTCCAGTCTTAACTTATAAAAGGATTTAAAGGAACTATCTACACTTCGTGGGGAGGGGGAAGAAAAGAAAAAAAATTATTGTAAGTAATTATCAGAATAGTGGGAGCAGCGTAGTTTCTAAAATTCTCTGAATCACTTTATAAAAACTCTCAGAGAAACCAGAGTAGCAAAAACATAAACCTTTGCACAGTATATACAACAAAATCAGATACAAACTTCTTCCTCTTCTCCCTTTCTTACCACTCCCTTCCCTCCTGATTGATGTAGTTTTAAAGTCATTGGGCGGGACAGAGCAAGGTAGCTGACCTAGAGGATTTAGAAGGATCCAGGAGAGCCCAGTGTGGCTTATCAGAGCCCAAGAACAATGAGAGCAAGGTAGCTGACCTAGAGGATTTAGAAGGATCCAGGAGAGCCCAGTGTGGCTTATCAGAGCCCAAGAACAATGTCCATGTGGAGGGTGGTTTGATGTAGTATATCAGAGCCCAAGTGGGAAGGAAAGGCTTCCATGGGTGGTGGGGCTGGCAAAAAGCATCAGAGCCCAAGCAGGGTGAGGATGGTGTTTCCTTGGGGGGATGAAAGGTACACTTCTTGAATTTTCTATTAATTTCATCTCTTAAAATACAATGCCCATTGTTGACTTCGTATGTATCAACACTGTCATCTAGTCTCATCTGTTCAAAACTGGAGGCATAAATTCTCCAGGATCTTAAACTACTTTTAAGTGGATTTGGTACAGGTAAACACTGAACTGGCTTGGGCCTTACTGGACACTAAGTCAGTGACTGTCTCTTGTCTGCAAGCTGGCATCCACCTTTCCTGACTGCATTCAGTGTGCTAAAGATCACTCTTCACAGACTTATATCCACCTGCTCCTACACATTTCTATGGTTCACCTTTGCTTTCTGCCCCAGCCTATTTGAGATCTCCTAATTCTAACATCTATTTAATTTCACGACACACTGCTAGCCCAAATTCAGGTTAAAAAAGTGGTAAGAACCCAGCTTTTCAGTAGTTTGTTTGGACTCCCTGCTAGGAATAGCATGGCCACCTGGTCTTGACACCTGAGCATTTTCCCTGGACCTTTCTCAGTAGGTGACATCCTACCAATTGTGGTCAGAACTTTGGCAATCCCTCATCAGGTCCCTGGCTTAAAACTTTCTACTTTGTATCTTAATCACCTCAAGTTCATTGGTGCCAAATAAAGTGCCACTCTTCCCATTTATTCTGTAATTGTTTGCTCTTTGTTTGTCACATGTCAGTATACTAGCTCTGTATCCCTATTTTGCTTCAACAAATATTTGAGGGATAACCACGGGTGGGCAAAGCCCTGTGCTTGGGATTGGAGATTAAGTGGTGAACCAGCCAGGAGTCTCCACCCCCAGGAGCTTGCTGTGTAATAAGCAGGACAGAGGTTAATGAGCGAATGACACCACTGTGATTACCACTGTATTAAATGCCACAAAGGAAAAGCACAGGCAGAAATACACCTAGATTTTGGGGAGCCTGAAGCGTAAACACATCAGGGAAACTTCATTAAGAAAAAAAAATAAGTAAAAATTACAAATCCAAAATTAGGTACAGGGGTTTAGAAGTAAACTTGGGCAAGTAAGCCCTGAAGCGTATGTTTCATTAGTTTTATGGTAAACTGGCTTCTGAAGACAGGATCTTAGAAGGAGTTAGGCAGAGGGTTTAACCTACCAGTCAGGGGACTCAGAGTTGAGAACAAGAGAACATTGTATGAGTAAGAGAGAATGTTCCAGGCCAAGGGAATAGCAAAGGCCGTCAGTTCAGAGTGTGTCGGAGGAGTAAGAGGAGACCAGCAGGTGCTGGGATGTGGATACCAAACTGAGGATGATGCCGGGGAAGCAGGCAGGGTCCAGAACATGGTGGGGGGGCTTACAGGTTAAGGTAAGGATTTTGCATCTTAAGAAGGAGAGTGGGAAGGTTTCGGATTGCCTGAGGGCAAGCTGTCTCATAAACTTGGATTAGGGTGGTAGCAATGCATGTTGAGCCATATTCAATTTATCTGCTGGTTCAAATCTGATGGCCTTACTTGCCACTCAAGCTTTTGCCACTAGCTTGAGAAGAGACCTCAGTCCCTGATGCTGTTCTCACAACTTCTACCCCTGCCAGTTCTCACAGCTCCCTCAGCATGGGAGCCGGGCTTTGCCACAGCTGCCACCGTATCTGTCAAAGTGACAGCCCCAGAAGTACCCATGTGCACACCTGACCAAGAGGCTCTAGCTTTTTCCTAGGTTCTGGGTTTAGATGTCACAACATCTCACAAGACACATCAAACAAGAAACAAGAAATGTCTCACAACATGCTGTGGGATTTGGCTTCCTTATTGGCAGCTGCCCTAAAATGGGCAGGATACACAACCCAGGAGTGCAGAGGAAGGCAGAACCCCGGGTGTGAAATTTGGCCAGTGAGAGACAGTAGACAGAAAGGAACAAGTAGGCACATCTCTCACCCTTTTCCTCTGAACTGTTGTGAGGCAGGATGATTTCACAAAGCACTCTCCATCCCACAGGACAGAGCAATTAGCTCCATTTCCTTGTGAAGCGGGAGCCAGCCCGGAATGTACCACACAGGATCTGCTTTCCCTTCTTCCTATCTAATTTCCCTTTTGCTCCCACCCTTCCTGCTCTGGGCTTGTATCCTTCATTAAGCATCTTCACATTACCTTTGACCCAGGCTCTGTTTTCTAAGCTAATATGCATTAAGAAAAAAATGGATTCAAGATCTATTAAAATCAGTTCAAGATCTGTTTAAGACCTGATATTGTCAGCGTTCCATACGGTTCAGTTTGGTGTCTTTCTGATCTTTCTGACTGGGGTATCTTTCTAGTATGATGGGTGCTATATCTTATTCACCTCTGTCTTGGCTGGCAAGAGACTTTGCACATAGTAGGTGTTCCATAGATCTTCCTTTGCATGGAATTGCAGTAGGTTATCCATGTCCCAGAAAAGTAGGAAAAGCCTGTGATCAGATACAGAAAACTTGAGCAGACCCTAACAATGCTACTGATTTGACTGTGAAAACTTTTCTAAAGGCTGCTTCTTTTCTATGGTGTTCACAAAACAACAAATTCAAACCAGGTTGAAGAATGCATAAAAGATGACAATAAAAGCATGTGCATTCTTGGGTTAAACTGAAAAGGAAGGTTTGGTTCAGTATGGTTCTATTTCCGAGAGGAAACAAAGCTTTCTAAAAAAAATATGCACATGATAGGAGCACATGGGTGGCTTAGTCAGTTAAGTGTCTGACTCTTGACTTTGGCTCAGGCCATGATCTCACAGTTTGTACAATCAAGCTCTGCATAGGGTTCTGTGCTGACAGCACAGGGCCTGCTTGGGATTCTCTCTTTCCCTCTCTCTACCCCTTCCCTACACACACATGCTTGCTTTCTCTCTCTCAAAATAAACAAATGAACTTAAAAGAATATATTTAAAAAATATGTACATGGTAGGGGTGCCTGGGTGGCTCAGTTGGTTAAGAAGTCGACTTCAGCTCAGGTCATGATCTCACAGTTCATGAGTTAGAGCCCCATGTTGGGCTCTGTGCTGATAGTTTAGAGCCTGGAGCCTGCTTCAGATTCTGTGTCTCCCTCTCTCTCTCTGACCCTCCCCCATTCTCTCTCTCTCAAAAATAAATAAACATTAAAAAAATAAAATAAAAAATATGTACATGGTAAAGATGATATACTGGATATATATTAATTTTTTAAAATGTCATTTAGTTGAATTCAGCATATTTTAAGAATGTACCTAGGTTCTATTTTTTTTAACCATCCATATGATCTTAAATGTTTATTTAGAATAGTAAAATACTGGGGCACCTGGGTGGCTCAGTTGGTTAAGCATCTTACTCTTGATCTCGGCTCAGGTCATGATCTCACAGTTTGTGAGTTCAAGCCCTGCATCAGGCTTTGCCCTGACAGCACACAGCCTGCTTCAGATTCTGTCTCTCCCTCTCTCTGCCCCTCCCCCACTTGCTCTCTCTCTCTGTCTCTCTCTCTCTCAAAATAAATAAATAAACTTAAAAAAATAGAATAGGAAAACACAGTGGTAGCCTCTGGTGAAACAAATAATAATGATCCTTTCTCGTGCAAATTTTCATTCTGACACAGTTTCTCACTCTTTGCTTTTTCATGTTCTTGTACAACTTGATCTGTCCTGCTGTTACACATGTGTCATTTCTGTTTTTGGATATAATAGTAAAGAGCTCATAACAGATTTCCTTGGTTCCCTATTGCGTAATTCGAAAATTAATCTACTATAAGGAGAGGAACTTCATGAATTTAAAGTATATTCATCATCACATTAAGTCATCTGCTGAACTTAAAACTCGTGCTAGAACAGCTGGTGTGATAGTTCTGATTTCTTACCGCCCATTATCAACACCCCTCAAAGAAATGTACACTGTAAGTGGTATAGTAAGTTTGGTTTGAATGGGTTTTGTTTGTTTGTTTGTTTGTTTTTGTTGGTTTGTTTGAATGTGGGATCTTCTATTGTAAAAAAAAGAAAATCTGTTTTAATCTCTTTTGAAGCATGCATTCATAAAAACAAAACTGACTCTACAAAGCGTTATTGGGTACCTATCAATGAGCTATGATGAATCATGCTGCCTAATGCGGCCCTCCAGGGGATGTCCCCTCCAGGGGATAGCTCCTTCATGCGATATGCCCTGGGATGGTCCATATTTTAAGATTATGGAAAAGATTTTTTTTTTAATTGACAGCATCTATAGATTGACCTTCTTGTTATGTAGATGGCTTTCCTGGGGAGAGATTCTATAGACTGGTTTGACCCAATGGAAAGCATAACTTTTTCTTTCTAATTTTTTTCTCTTCTTTTTATCCTCTCTTCCTTCCTCTCCTTTGTTTTTGCTGTTCTTTTTTTTTTTTTTGCTATGAGTACTTATGATATTAAATAAAACTGCAATTAAATAAACAGATACAGAATGTGAGAAATGTGAAAAATATCTTTAACTTGGTTGGTATGTTACTAATAGGAAGGCTTTGGACTTTTTAAAAGTAAAATTTGTTTATTTAAAAGTTAATGCTCATTACTGAAGAATATATTTATTTTAAAGTATTTTATTCTACAGAAAGGCAGAGAAGCAAGCAGCGTGATAAAGCCATTCATCATAGTCAGCTTAAAATTGGCAAAGCTCATGCCAAGCACAGGTTCTGTGGAAGATTTCATGGTCAATTAGGTAAATACACGTATAAAGTGGACCCAGCACTAAAGATCACGAAACCAATTACTGATCATGTTTAATTTCACCCCTTTAAGTCCCAGAAGTAATTTTTCCCTCGCAGTTTTAAGATACCCAAATAAAATGTACAATTTTCGAACACGATAGAAGGCTTTATAATATTTTATAATGTACAGTCATTAGTATATAAGCGCTGTTAGATTTAGCCTTCTACATTTCTGAGAGGTTTTCAAGAAACCCCAGCTGAAGCTATCTAGATTATTTTTCATGACAGCATGACGGACATAAGTATACAATTTTAAGTATGTATTTTTCTATTTGAAATACAAATTGGAGGCACATGGTTAGTTGTTTGCATTTGTGCAAGATTCAATTTATATTATAGAAAACCTGCTGACTAGTGTTCAATTCAGGAGCATTCTGTCCTACCATTTTATGCATGTCTGTATTCAAACTAGAATAGTATTAAACGAACCTTTTATATTTTAAATATTCAAGAGTTTTATATTCAAAATTTCTTCTCGCTGTCAAACTAGTTTGCCTAAAGGCAAGGTAAGATCCTGTTACACTCTCAAAGGTAGAATTAAATTTTATCATGGCATCCATCATAATATACAGTTTGCTTAATATGCAAATAAAGAGTATATGGATTCAAAGAATAAAGGATTTTTTTGGTACTGTGTGAAATCCAAGGGACCACTTTCATAGAATAGATTCCTTTTAAATTTACATTTCCATCATTTTAATGAAAACACAGGGTAAACAAATTATAATAGAAATGTTTTAAGTTACCATTTTCCATTCAATTTTACTTCTACTGTGTTATTTTTCATGGCAGCTCTTTATTTAAAACTAATAAAAATGGAAGAGGAGAAATAAAATAAATATATACTAAAGAAATCATTACCTCAGCCATTTTGGAGAGTTCCATCCAGTCATTTTTGCTGTAACTGCACATGATGCTAGCAATCACAATCTTTAAAACGAAAAGAGGGAAAGAATGTCAGTTCAAATGGTTATGCTTTTGTACACAAGGGTATATTGATATTTACATATATATGTTTACAATCGTAAACTATAGTCTAAAAATTAGTTTTGATCCACTGAAAGAAAAATTATTAAAAAACAACAGAGTCTTACAGTGAGGCAAAGAATGAGATTCTGGGCTTCGGACTTATGTTAGAGACTTTCTCATTTACTACCTCTGAATTCTTAATGTAAGTTACTTAACTTTTCTGGTCCTCCACATTCTTATTTTTAAAATGGAGAGAACAATGTGGACTTTGTCCACCTCAGAAAGTGATAGTGGGACTTACATAAATTTGTGCATGTGAGAGGGTTGTCTATATCACACAATGACATAGAAATGTTTATTAATATAATTTCTGCTGTAGCTAAAAGTTTGAAGATACAGAAAAGAAATAAATTAGTGTTTTCTTCAATCATATCTTATTACAGCATGGATAATAATACCTTACATATTCACAGTGCACTATAAGTTTAAACTTTGTTAAATGCTGATTATTTGACTATTTATAATAACCCTATAATAGAGGGTACATAGATTAATAGCTACTAATATCTGCTCTGAAGCCAGAATATCTGCATTAGAACTCTGACTCTACCACTGACTGTGTGGCCCAGGCAAGTTATTTAGTTTCTTCACTGGTTAAACATGGATAATAGTATGACTTACTCAGGAAAGAAATAATGGAAGTTGCTAAAACTTACATAGCTCTTATGATGTTGTAGGTGCTTTTTAAATGGTTTTGACTTCATTCACTTAATTAATTGTTCCCAATGCTATTTTCCCCATTTTATAGAAGATGCTGAAGTACTGAGATGCACAAGTAGCACAGATAATAGGGAGCAGAGCCAGGACTCAGACCCAGGCAGTTTGACTGGGAATCTGTGCTTTTAACCACTAGATTTTGCTGGCCCAAAGCAAGCATTCAATACATGTCATTAGTTTTTTTGTTTTATTATTAACATTTAAAGACTGAGATTGAACCACAAAGAGTTTGTGCCAAGCCTAAAGTTGCAGAATCTAGAGGAAGAGTCCACTAAAAGTCACTAACTATGCTCTCACCACACTCAGCTTTCTTATATATGTCTAGAAAACAAAATAAAACAAAACAAATATATGTTGTAAATGCTTTCAACATTGACAGAAACAGAAAATAAGTTGGGATCATACACCATGAAAACCACGGAAACAACACGCCTGACTGTAATGCTGGGTTAATTTTTTTTCTCTCCTGATAGACTATAATCTCCATGGGAGCTGGGCCTGCTCTGTATCATTCATTGTTCACCTACAATAATCAGCATGGTGCTTGGCACACAATAAGACTGAGTGAATAAATGAATGAGGTCACCAAAAGTTTAGGAGCAGGGAGTTGCTTTATCAGCTCTTCCTTTTTTTTTATTTGTTTTTTAAAATGTTTGCTTATTTATTTTGAGGGAGAGAACAAGAGCTGCAGTGGAGGAGGGACAGAGAGAGAGACACAGAATCTGAAGCAGGCCCCAGGCTCCGAGCTGTCAGCACGGAGCCCAATGTGGGGCTTGAACCCACGAACCATGAGATCATCACATGAGCTGAAGTCGGATGCTTAACAGACTGAGCCACCCAGGTGCTGCTATCAGTTTATCCCTTTAAGATTAAGCAGAAATGAGTATCTTGAGTCAGAGAAGGGAAAAAATAAACAACAGATGAAAAGTGTTGGCAAATAATTATCATGAGTCAGAGTGAAGAGTGAGCAAGGCTGATCTGGGTGTTGGTCTTGGTGATAGAAAAAAGGGTCAGATGTTAAAATACACAGAACTTGTGAACTAGACAGAGCAATTGAGAAACAGGGATCAGAAGATCTGAGAGTTTGAATTAGATACAGGTGGGACAATGATGAGAAATAAGATTGATTCCTCTTTAGAGAGAGAACAAAAGGAAGAAAGTAAATGATGAACAGAGAAAAGTTAAGAATGCCTAATTATTTTGGGGTGAGTTCAGGAGTCAACATTTGTGTCCAGTGAGAATGCAGCTTTTAAGAATTTGGAGAAACAAATGTTAAGAATGACACATGGCCTTTTCTCTAGGGCTAAAAGAAAGCGAAAAGTCAAATTCCATGCTTGCCCATTTGCTAGCTAAAAAAGGATCACCAGCATAACTTATGAACCTTCAGTAAGAGGTGCTCTTTCTGCCCTTTTCATGTGATCTAAGATCAGGGATATTCTGCCCCCCTATTTTGAAAACTAACCAGTGAGAAATACCACAGTGTACACCTGATCTTCTAGGACGAGACTAATACCTCCTGGTGAGTGTCCCCTGCATGAACAAAAACGGAGCCCATCTAAAAGGAAAATCAAATGGGGGCAGGTCAGACAGATTCCTATTGTCCTCGGTGGCTTCAAGGTAAAAAAAAAAAACCCAAATTTTAAAAACAAAACAGTTAATAAAAAGAGTTTGGAAATGGGCAGAGCCTCCAGTCTTGTTGCTAAAACTTTAAAGGCAGGGTGAGATCCAAAGTTCAAAATGAAAAACAGATTTTAGCATTAGATACGAGTGCTTCTCTGGTGAAAGTAATAAACAGTATACTAAGGTTTTTAGGGAGTTTTATTATTTAAATAAAGACAAGCAAAAAACAAAAAAACAAAAAAACAAAAGCCAAACATGCCTCTAATTATGAAAAGTAATCCTCAGGTTCACATTCCTATAGAAATATGAAGCAGGTGCTGAATCAGCACAACATCCTCCTCTCCCATGGCCCTCCTAGGCAGCCGTGGAGGACAACAGGGAAGACCCTTATAGTGGGCAGGACTCAGCTAAGCAGATAGCCTGACCAAAGAAATCTGCTGCCAGGAAAATAATGTTTACCAGCACTGACTAGTAAATGACTAGTAAATAACCATGTTTACTAGCATTGACTAGTATATATGATATATGCTCTCAACTAGTGTCTAACCTGGTTCCACTTTACTAAATGGCCATTTTAATTTTGACAAAGCTGTTATTGCTTCAAATATATATTGATTGTGTTGGGGTTGGTTAAAGTCATTTTTGCCCTATAGGTCCTGAGGATCATGAGAAGCTGTGGTTGGGCTTGATGGAGAGAAATAAATATTACCCAGATAATTGTCCTGAACATCAAGAGCCCTGGTGCCACCAAATGCCTGGGGATGCAGTGACTTGGTATGATTTGGCATGGGCTGTCACTGGGGAAGGGTGACCACAGGTGGGAGAGAAACGTTATGTTAAGCAGAAGTAGATTTTTGTGTGTGTGCTCTAAGCAGTCAAGCACTACCTTGTTCTTCTTTCCTCACTTTCTGAAACAGACTCTATGTTCTTGCCCAAAAAACAGAAAGTATCTCTAACAGGGCTGATCATAGCAATCAGCCACTCTATTCCTGTGGAAGTCCTGCACTGGAGCTGGGAAGATAAACAATTCTTTTTCTCATTGGTCCCTAAACTGGAATGAAGTGTGTTCAGAGCTGCTGGTGACCCCCAACTGACTCTTCACTTAACCGATCTTGCCACCTCCACCCAAAGCTAGTTATGCTAGGGAAAAATAAAGCAGAGACAGGGAAGTAGAAAATGTGTAATGGGAAGAGACCTATGCTAGCCACTTCTAAGCTAGGTGTACCACTAACACATCTGTATGTGTGAACTAACACCACTTTGTTTTAAGAAAATTCAAGTTGTATCCTGATATCTTTCACTTAGAGTCTTGACAATTATTACATTTAAAACTAAAATTGGCACTTTTGAAATAACTTCCTAAGCAATTTTTTAACAGTTAAGTAAATGTAAGGGAAAAAAATATACATTATTTTTAAAATGCCAAATTGTCTTCTTGGTCTAAATATTCTTAATCTAAAACCAAATGATATTTTGGGAAAATATGTGATGACATTCTACTTCAGGGGAATAAAAATGACCCCAAAATCATTTTATTCTTTATTAAAACATATTAGGATTTTTCAAAGAGTCAGGCTAAAAGATATTAACATTAAAAGGACACTGGGCATAATTTAATCTTTCTTTGATGATTAGAAAGCCTTTCCGTGTTTTACCGTGCTTGGTTTTTAGGCAAGCAAGAAAGGACAGGGTTTTGTTTTCTTCCCATGAAAAAAGAGAATTGATGGATATTTTATATTGTGAAACATGCTATATTACTAGAAATAAATATTCAGTGAAACATTTTCTTAAAGCCAGGGTAACTTTTGCCTATATTTCACTTAAATTAGGCCATTTCTAGTGCTCCATTTTTATAACTCATATTTTAAAAATCATTGGATAATTTTATACATAGGCAAATTTATACATGGCCAAATGCTATGTAGTGTTTGAACTACATCCTACATTTTATGACACACAAGCTAGTGGGAGAGTCAATGTCAGTTAGTCCATTAATAAGCAAATTGAGCATGTACTGTGTGCTTGCTACCAAAAGACATAGAAAGGAGTTTAAGACATTGACTTAGAGTCTTTTCCACTGAACACTCAACTAATATTTATTTTTCTTTAAGTTTATTTATTTATTTTGAGAGAGAGAGAGAGAGAGAGAGAGAGAGAGAGAGAGAAAGAGAGAAAGCAAGGGGCAGAGAGAGAGAGGGAGAGAAAGAGAATCCTAAGCAGGCTCCTCACTGTTACTGCAAAGCCTGATGCAGGGCTCAAACCTACAAACCATGAGATCATGACCTGAGGCAAAGTCAGATGCCTAAATGACAGAGCCACCTAGGTACCCCAACTGATATTTCTTTTTTTTTTTTAACGTTTATTTATTTTTGAGACAGAGAGAGACAGAGCATGAATGGGGGAGGGGCAGAGAGAGAGGGAGACACAGAATCAGAAGCAGGCTCCAGGCTCTGAGCCATCAGCCCACAGCCTGACGCGGGGCTCGAACTCACGGACGGTGAGATCGTGACCTGGGCTGAAGTCGGACGCTCAACCGACTGAGCCACCCAGGCGCCCCACAACTGATATTTCTTGAGCACATACTATGTACCAGTAACTGTTCTAACTCAGAAGTGATTTAAAAAATGAAAGAAGTCCTTGCCTTCCTGTAGCTTACATTTTAGGGAGAGAAAATCATAACAAGTTAAAAAATTATTAGGACTATTTACACACCAAGATTATTGTTAGAAAGGCATAATAGAGGACAGTAATGGAGAATCAGTGGGGTGCACAGTGCCTCCATCAGATGATGGTCAGTAAAAGGCTGTGTGAGTTGAGACATGATAGATAAGAAGGCCCCTTACACTGAAGAATGGGATGGGGAACTGGAAGACAACTGGCATTCTAAGTAGAAGAAAATAGATGTGCAAAGACACTGAGGTGGGAATGAGCATGACATATTTAAGAAAAAGAGAAGGCCATGTGGATGGAGTTTCATGATAGGGCAAGACGAATTTAAGAGAAAATGAGACAAACAGTCAGTGGCCATATCTCTATGAGCTGATCCCTGTGGGAATTGGGTTTTATTATAGATGCAATGGAGACTAGTGAAAGGTTTAAAGGAGGGTGATAAAATAATCTGATCTGCATTTTAAAAAGATGTGTTTCACTAATTTATAGGGAAGGGAATGAAGGTGTTTCAGGATGAAAGCAGAGTCCAGTTAGATTGAAATAATGTGGCTTGCATATTACCCATAGGGATGCAGTGAAGTGGACAGTTCTGAGCTAGAACCAACAAGACTGGTCAGTGGTTAGATTCAGGAGATGAGAGAAAAGGAGAGATTGAGGCTGATCCCTAGATTATTGGCTTGAGCTACTAAGTGGAATGTAGACAGTTTACTGAGATGCAACAAGGCCTAGTCAAATAACTAGTGTGGGGTGGGGGGAGGTACTAAGAGGTTCCGTTTTCATATCTTACACATAAAATGTCTATTAAGCCTCTCTCATTAATGAGAACATAAACCATGCCACTGTATACATGAGTCTAGAACTCACTAAAGAGGTTAGAGATGAAGGCGTACATATTAGAAACTTCGAAATATAACAGTATTTAAAGCCACCTGGATAGGTGACTTCAAAGGGAAGAGAATAAAACACAGAAAAAGGAAGGGCCTGGGATGCCATCTGAGAATGTGAGGTCACAAATGCTAAGAGAGGAAAGTGTTCCAGAAAGTAAAGACCAATCCACTCTGGTGAATACAACTAAGGGTTTGTGTAAGAGAATACAGAATTGTCCATGAGGTTTGGCAATACAGCAACCATTGGTAACCTTTACAAAAAATGGTTTCAGTAAAGCAGCAAGGACAGTAGTCAGACTGGAATAGTCTGAGTGAATAGAATATACAGAAGTGGAGAGAAGTGACACACAAATCTCTCCCAAGGTTTTGGTGAGCTAGCTAAAAGATAAATGGGGCAGCACATAAATGATTATGGGAGGTCTAGGGAGAGATGTTTTTTCTTAATGGGCCATATTTGAGTATGTTTTTATGCTGGTGGAAATAATCTGGAAAGGAGGAAAAAGCTATTGAGAAGGCAAGAGGTGATGATGAATCTTTCGCATAAGTAGAAGTAAGCTTTGATAGGAGCAGAGGCACTGTTTCCAGTATAATGGGGTGGAAGAGAAGAGTAGAGAGAGAAAAAATAGGTATGGATGCAATTGCGTTTATAGACTTGGTGTGGAAAAGGTAAAATTATCCTTTCTGGTATGCACATTTTTCTTAAGTAGTAGATGAGATCTTCCGACATGAAAGAATGGGGGACAGAGGCTTAGAAATAATGAGGGAGAGGTGCACCTAGGCGGCTCAGTTGTTAAGCGTCCAACTTTGGCTCAGGTCATAATCTCACAGTTCATGAGTTCAAGCCCTGGGTCAGCCTTTGTGCTGATAGAACTTATTCCAAACAACAAAACAAAACAAAACAAAACAAAACAAAACAAAACAAAGCAAAACAAAACAAAACAAAAAAACAGTGTTAAATGGCTTCTATTATCATCCTCCCTAACTTTTAAATGAAAGAATCACAATTCATGATTAAATTATTTTTTAAAATTACATTTCCTTTATGGAAAAAACAAAAATGATTTTATTTAGCATTTTTTTCAAACTGATTTACCATAAAGTTTGTACATTAGAAATTAAGGTGAAGAACAACTTAAAACATCTAATTGGTTACAAGCTGGCTATATTCCCAAATTCCCTTTAACTTAAAGTGTATGCTTAAAACACATGTCAGCAACACTGTTTTGGTATTCTGTAACTATATTATGAACTACATTGGAAATTCAGTCAACAATTCAGCTGCAAGACAACTTAAATTTTTTAGTAGGGAAAAACTGAAAAGTGACAAAGGTGAACAACTGTAAATTACAAGTAGCTGAGTTAGGTTTTGTCAAACAATTTAACAAAATTATCCCTAACACTACTGGGATTATATCAAGGAGGAAAAATAGCATGGGACATGTGATTTTCAAAGACATTTAAACCAAGAAAATAGTTTATTAAATATTAATTAACTGTACAACATTCAAATTTTAAATGCTCTTTGTACTGTAGTAGAAATAAAGTGGAAGTGAGATTGGTACAATTTTCCTTAAATGTACACATTGAGAATAGCACATTAACAGTGAAACTTTCCTCATATTTTATATGGTTATTGCTTATTTGATGTTTGCAGATGAGAATAATATTCTTAAAGTTGTCTTTTTATATTGTTTAAAAATTCATCATTTTCTTTGTTTATTTTGGGACTAACAAATGTGCTGTTTACACAACTATTCCTAACATAGAAAAGTCATATTGCAAGTTAAACAATATGCACATAGTTTCCATAGAAAATCAGACATTTTCCACTAAAACAGGAAAAAATAAAACACTGCATACTATTCAGAAACTGTAGTAATGGCTGCTTTTTCCTCTCCTTTTGATCACTTCTTTAAATATTTCATCTAGTTTCTGTCCCTATTCTGTCTAGGAAGTCATCTCCCCAAGGTCATCAGTGACCTTGGCAAATAGATACTTTTCAGCCTGAATCTTTACTGGAACTCTCTTCAGCACTTAGACAGTGAGCTATCTCCAGCTTACTGAAACCCTCTTCCATATGAGCTTTGGAGGTACCTCTTTTAGCTACTTTCATTTTCATTGTTCCTTCTCAGGCTCTTCTACCTCTGACCACCTTTTACATGTTGATGTCCCCAGGGTCTACTTATGGTCCTCTTGGTATCACTTCATACACATTTCCTTGGATATCACATTCACAACAATTTCAGATCATATCCGTATGTAGAAAAGTTATAAAGTGTATACCTCCAACCTATATCTTTCTCCTAAGTTCAAGAACAACATGTCCAACTGCCTTCTACCCCCTGGATTCAATTTGCTCAAGATCAAACTCTGCCCTGAATTTGTTCATTTCATGTTAAATATACTCCACCCTGTCATCCCAAGTTAGGAAACTAGATTTCCTTTCTTCCTTTCTCTCTCATCACCTACACCCAGTTATTCACTAAGTACTCTCTAGTCCACTGGTTCTTTGACTTGGCTAAGCATTGAAATTGCCTGAAGAGTAAGGAAAAAAAAATAACCCTAAGGATTCTAGGATAATTTGTATGTAGTTAGGCCCAGGCATCAGGGTTTTTCAAAGATCTCCAGGTAATTCTAATGCACAGGAAAATTTGAAAAGCACTGCTCTAGTTTACTTCCTAATGATCCCTTGTAAGTATTCCTGATTCTTCATCATGACTTAGTTAAGATCCTCACCACTGTTACCCTGGATTACTGAATAGCTTTCTTATTAGTCTCCCTCTCTCTCTTTGCAGCCTATGCCATCTGGCAGATCCTTCTAAAGAAACAAACCTGATCATACCACACTTCTTTTTCAAATCCAACTTCAGGATAAAATCTAATTCTGTAATAAGCTGTACAAGATCACAATGCTACTTTTGCTCCAACAACATTGAATTACTTTGCTTCCTGAATGTAACATGTATTCTGCATTCTCCTGGCCATATGTCTATTCCTTTTGTCTGAATGAATAAGGAATGGTCCCTGTGCTCTAGGAGCATATGGTATAATAAAGCAGACATATGTAAATTGATAGAAAAATAATTATAGTGTATGAACCAGGATATAATGACAGAAGAAAGGGAAGGGTGATTATTTGTACCTGTGTGAATCAAGGAAGATATCCTAGAAAAGCAACTCCTACTAGACTCTGAAGTCATGCTTGGGTGTTTATTAGACACTGATTAGAAATAAAAGAGGCAAGAGCACTCCAGGTGGAGTGAGCAGCAGAAGCAAAGGCGCAGGATGCTGTGTTTAAGAAATATGCTCTGTTTAAGAAATCTCAAGTAGTTCAGTTTAGTGTTGGGGAGAAATGAATGGATACATATCATGGGCAATGGAGCTGGGTGCATTGGTGGAAATCAGGTTCATCTAGGCAGGGTCTGAAACTATGGTCCCTAACCAGTTGGGCAGTTGGATTAGAATTTTGGATTACTCTGTCCAGTAAATTCCTGCTCCTCATTTGGGCATTACCTTCACTAGGAACCCCTTCCTGTGTACTCTTCTCCCCTTGACTGGGTCAGGCACCCCTCTTCGGAGATCCTATGGCATTCTTTGCATTTCTCTGTTATAACATTATATGGTATTAAGCTGTTGTTTGTGTGTTTTTCAAAAGATGACTGAAGTTTAGGGGACAGGGCCTTTTTTCACAGGTATATCTCTAGTACCTAATATTATACCTTATACATAATTGGGATTCAATAATATTTGCTTCAAAGGAATGCTGGGACAGGTAGCTGAGGAAAGAAATTCCCAGTAATGTACATTTTTATTAAAAATCCCAGTATTTAAATGTAAGCAAATTTCTACATTCTAGAGAGAGAATTAGAAGGACAGATAGGTGGTATAAAGTAAGAGGTTCGAAAACCTCTCAGAATTTATTAAGTACACTTTATATCAAAGAACAGTAATCCATTAAATTTATGTATATATTTAAACTTACTGCACATTTTCACATACACTATCTCATTTATTCCCTGTAATAATTATGATTTTGGAAAACTTTATACTGAGAATAATGAGTGTAGATCATTTATTTTACCAGGGTCAAGCTAATCAATAGCAGAAGCAAGGATTAAGTTCAGGTCTTTTGCCTCCAAGTTCCTCTCTACTACATTAAGATTTACCATATTGATTTCCTATCCTTTCAATTTACATTAGAGATTCCAACTGATTTTGCAACCTCAATCTTCTTGTGGTAGAGTGTTCAGGGAGTGGGGTGGGGGAAGTGTTCTTCTCCCTGTATTCATGCCCCTTTGCAATGTAAATGTGCAGCTACTCCCATCACATGGGGGATTTATTTACCCGCTACTGGAATGTGGACTGACTTTGTGACTTGTTTTCATCAACAGAACATGGCAAAAGTGATATTGTGCCAGTGTCCAACCAAGGCTTGAAGAAGTCTTGTCCTTTTTTGCCCACTCTGTTGAAATCCTGCCTGGCCATGTGATCAAGTTGGCATAGTCTGCTGTAGGATCAGAGCACATGGGATAAGGATGAGGCATCTAGGTGAAGCTACCTGAGACTAGCTAGCCCCAGCCCACCTGGAAATTGACTACAGAAGAAGTGGGATGAGCTGAGAGAAGAAGAACCACCCAGCTTATCCCAGCCCAAATTGCTAGCACGCAGAATTCTGAAATAAATTAATAGTTGTTCAAATCCACTAAATTTGGGGTGAAGCACATGCTGTGTACTTACGTGTGCCAAGCATTGTGTTAAGTATTTCACGTGTATATCTCTAATCTTTAGGACAACATAACAAAACAGAAATTACCAGCCCCATTCACAGATAGGGGAAAAACTTATTTTAAGAGGTTAAATAACTATTCATGGTTTTTCAGCTAATAAGAGTAAATACAAATCTTGAATTGTCTGGTTATAATATTTTTTTTCTCTGAATCATTTTTCTGTGTTCCTTAATCATACATTTATAGAAGACCTTGTGGGTTTATTCCTATACATGGAGGATTTTATTCAATCCATGACAATTTTTATTACTTTCCTTCTCAGAGGTTAATGTCATTTTTATGTTCTTGGCCAATGGGTTATTTCACTGCAACTCCAAAACTACCATCTAAGCTAGAAAGGAAGATGGAAGTGCCTAGGAAATCAAAAAGTGAGGGAAGACCAAGTGAGCAAGACCTAATGAGTGTTCCACTGTTTTCTAACCACTTAAACATGTTAAGAAATGAAGATAGGGTAGTACAGGCTCTTTATAACCTGGCCCCAAATCCATTGCTTTCCTGTATCTTGACACACCATAATGAACACCCTATCTATACTGCCCACCAGATATCCTTTTAGATTTCCATTCTTTTTCCCATGCTGGTCTCTCTTCTTAAGAGTACCACCCTATTCCTCTGACAGTATATCTCTTATTCACGCTTCAAGGTCTAACTCAGAGCTCATTCCTATCATACCACCCTCAATAAACTCAGAGATAGGATCACTGCTTTTATTGGGTATTAGGGTGTAGTTTACCTACTTCTATTTCAGTTCCTGTCACAGTGCATCACAGATGTGTATTTATTGATAATTACCACTGACTTCTCTTACTCCATTCCATGGGAAAATATAATTTTGATTCACTTTTGTTTTCTTTTTTTTTAGGTTTATTTATTTATTTTGAGGCAGGGGAGGGGCAGAGAGAGAGGGAGTGAGAGGATCCCAAGCAGGCTCCATGCTGTCCAGCACAGAGCCTGACACAGGGCTCGAACCCATGAACCACAAAATCATGACCTGAGCCAAAATCAAGAGTAGGATGCGTAACCAACTGAGCCACCCAGGCACCCTTCACCTTTGTTTTCTTATCATTTGGTTCAGCATTGCATAGCACCTAATACACTTTAAAGTATCTATAGAAGGCAGTATGGTCTCATTATTTGATTATTAATTTTTAAAAACTTTCTGGTTCAGGGGCAGCTGGGTGGTTCAGTCAGTTAAGCATCTGACTTTGGCTCGGGTCATGATCTCCCAGTTCATGGGTTCAAGCTCTGCATCAGGCTCTGTGATGAGAGCTCAGAACCTGGAGACTGCTTTAGATTCTCTATCTCCCTATCTCTCTCTCTCTCTACCCCTCCCCTGCTCATGCTCTGTCTCTCTCTGTCTCTCAAAAATAAATAAATGTTAAATTTAAAAAAAATTTCTGGTGCATCCCTATAAAGATTATTGTACTTGCTGTAATCATGGAGAAAAAGCACATATATGAAATTACCATGTCTACCATGTAATTTTATAACTATAAGCCATTTACTGTCTTGATAGCATGACTTTGGCACTGACTTTAATCTAAGATGATTAGCTGGATTTAAGTTGTTCTATCACTGTTTACCCTTCACTGAGGTTGCAGTAAGTCAACTGAAACCATGAGATTTAAATTCATTGTACACACAAAAAAGGCATGTTTCTTACACAAAACCTGTATATGAGATTTGATTTTGCTTTTACTTAAAGATCATGATACGTTGCCTATTTTAATGTGGTTCATTCAGGAATACTGCCTTTCAAACGCACATAACAGGGTTGATTTGAAAAATGTTATGAAGCATCTATATTCCAATTTTAAACTTTTTCTATTTAGAGGCTATAACAAACATGCATTTAATGAACTGCTTTTATAAATTAATAAGACTAATAATTAATACAGTGCTAATATGTGATACAGGAATGAAAAAAAAAGGAGGTTAAAAAGAAAGTAATGAAAACTCTCATTATAATCAAATGGAGTGATGCACTGCATTAAATAGTCTGGGCACTCCTTCCAGTACCATACATATAGCACATGGGTGTTGTAAAGATTATTGAAACATTTTCTGTAAAGACTAAATTCCCAAATGAAAATTTTATGTAAATACTAAGTGTTATTGTAATTATTTTATGAGATGTAGCTCTTTTGCTCTCATTAACTATGATTGCATGTTTAATGCACATTCAATTAGATAATTCTGTTGTGTGAGTTAGTAGTATTGTGTTTTAAGTACTGGATGGTAAGCTTCTGGAGGACACAGGCTCTGTCTTCTGTCTCAGCATATATCCCTGTGGGGTGGGACTGCCTGTTGTGTTTACCAAAGTACTTGACACATGTCAGGGACTCACAAAATATTTGTTGAATAAGAAATACGTAAGTGTTGATGTGCAATATACGTTAGATGCAATGCTTTTAAGAAGTCAAGGACTTCTAAAAACACACAACTTAGTCTTTTCCAAATACATGTTATTACTTCACAGAAATTGTATAGGATGGCTTAAATTCAATTCACCATGGGATATGCCACACAGTGTTGGAAGACTGTGCCCTGGCTGCTTCCTCAACATTACACATTCTTTCCCAGACATCACTAGGCACTTTCCCACACTTCCTTCCAGTCTTTGCTCAAATGTTGTTGCCTCAGTGACACTCTATTGAAGATTGCAAACCATCCCCTCCCAGTCCTACTATCTTTTCCATAGAATATTCTATTATATCATTTTCTTATTTACTGTATTTGATGTCTTTCCCCCCATCAGCTGGAATGTAAACTCCACCAGAGTAAGAATTGCTGTTTTGGACACAAAACAGTGCTGGCATGTAGGAGATGCCCCATACTTGTTAAAAGAATGATCAAATACTAACATTATTTAATTGTCTTTCTGCATGAACTACCTATCTATAAAATGGGAACGATTTGGTTTGCCACACTTATTTCATAGTGATTATTCTGAGAATTACATGGTATTATGTATCTGGCATTAAATACTTTTCAATGAAATTCAATGATAATTTTTATTACTAAGAGAATAATGTCATATTCAGATTTGCCATTTTCTACAATTTAGAGTGCAAACAATGACATTTTGAAATGGTGCAATACTTGGGTTTTAAACATCCACAGATAAGACTTTAAAAAACATGTCATTGGAAAGGGTAGAAAGCGTTATCTTTATATGCTTCTGTGATCTTTCTATAGTGTCACATTGTGGGCATTTTATATTTGTAAATTAATACATTTTTTAAATGAGTGGATCCACAGAATAATATTTTGTGTATAGATTCACATTTTATAGATATTTAAGAAATTTTTTAGATTTCACTAAAATGGCAGGAAATTCACTAATATCTATGATACCTTTCATTAAATTATGTTTCTTGGCTCACACTGCTTTATCAGAATTGAGATTAAAATTTTTTTCCTGTTTACCCAGAAAAAATTCTAAGAACTGTGAGCCCAAACATGTGTATTTCCCTGATTTGACGACACAAAGAGGGCCACTATTCCAAACAGATGCCATGTGAAGGACAGAGCAGCATACTGGGACCAGCTACAACGTTGTGTGAGGAAGGGTTGGGGAATGGGGTGGGAGTCAGGAATCATACCCTTTACCTAAGAGGTCTAAAGGCATACACTCTCAAAGCTCTAAAGCTTTAAGCTTTCCTTATGACCAATGTTCTGCATCGGAAATACCTAAGTATTGCACCTGTCTTTCTCTCGTGCAATTCTATAAATACTCATCACCTTTCTCCCCCTGAGCCCACCTCCTTCAACAGAGAAGGAGCTGAGGGAAAACTGGTTGAATGTATAAACTAACAATCCTGCGTCCTCTTCTTACACAAATGATCCTATTTTCCCTTTTTTTCCGGTCTCCCTCTTTCTGTTCAACATGTCCCATCCCCACCAATTTCTTCATCTCAATCTGACCTTTCTGTACAGGGAGCAAAGGATGGACTCAGGTGCTTCCACCTCTATTTCAAGCTGCCACATCTGCCAATAATGGGCACCTTGGTAAACAGCAATAGAAACAAAACCTCTAATGTGTTTTGCTTTTCAGGATAAAGATTAATGACACTCAATTAATAAAACATTCATTGTATCACTGAATATTGATAAACGATTCCCTTGCCTTAATATGCTGTTGACACTTAAGAATCAACCAAATATGTTTCACACACTTTGTAAACATCTTAAGATTTCATCTATATTCCATATTTCAGTTCAAAATGTTCCTTCTCAGAAGCTTGGCATACTGATTTACAATAGAAATAATGACAGGACCTTTTTCAAAGTGATTGGAACCTTTCTGGTATAAACTTTATACAGCATAATGAATGGGTTGGCATTTGGTCCTTATTTGCATACTATAAAAATAAAACAGAGTGTACAACAAAGTCCCTGTTAAATTCACATTACCTGCTAAATGAAGATACTCAAAAGGCATTGTAATCTAATTAAAATCAAGAAATGGTATTCAAGCCTACTTATATACTTCCAAAATAATACATATGCACTAATATTTGCAATGCATGCTAAGGGTATACACCTAATTAATCACCTTGGAAAAAAATTCCCAAATTTCTTTGCTCTAATTAGTCATTTCATAAAATTTTTCTAATACTAATATTAGCTATTTCAAATGCTGGGCTAAAGTCACTTTCATCTATAATCAATTCATTAGCAATTCTAATCCAGAGCAAATTCTGAAGGATCTTTGTGGAGTTTAAAATATGATGTTTTTCACAATAACATATTGAAAGTTTGAAAATGAGGAAGTACTTTTTCTCTTAAATGTTCCTTGTTTGCATTGTTCATACTTTTCAGCTTGCTCACAAATGCACAGATGTTGATATCAATGCTGCTTTTAAGGAACAACAATGGGTGTTTGTTTTGTAATCTTTTCGTCCTCTATCCCACATGTAATTACATGATCTTTGAAACTTCCAAAACACATAGGAGAAAAGTAGCCTTTTAAAATGAAATAATTGCATGGCTGGGTTTGTAGTTTTCTAAATTAAAGGTAGGTTATACATTTTTCCTACTATATAAGATTTGCCAATTTGAAAGTTTCTTTAAAAGTATATATTTATAAGCATACCTTTGTCTTAGGAATCACCATATAAACATATACCAAAGAGTCGGGAAGAAGGTATAGGACTGCAATTTTGGCTCACCCAATGCTTTTACGTTTTAATAATTTCTCTATATTTTCAAAACTATTATAAAAACAATAGCAGTGATTGTTTTAATTACTTACAATAAGGCAAGGAACAGCCTCTAGAACAATTCAATTTAAAAGACAAAGTCTGGTTCAGAACCTTTTGAATTATTTACAACCACCGCTGATTGTTCTACCATTTAATGAAGGGAAAGAGAGGTATCCTTCCCTCCCCCACCAAACAAGTCCTCATGGTAGAATACTATAAAAGCTTGTGATGAGGATTTTAGTCTCAGATGCAGCCCATGTCCCCACATGTCTCATAAATTCTTCTAATGCATTTTCACATGCATGATCGTGAATGCCTATTCAGTGAAAAGGTTTACCATATGCTACATTTTTCAGCTACCAAGAACAAAGGGCAAATGGTTCCTGGCCTTGTTTTTGGAACAAAAAAGTATAAAAGCAAAACAAAAACCTCTTACATTTTTACTAAATAAAAGAATGAATGCAGATTGTAAAGACCCAGTGGAAGCTTCTTTTGGCACCATGCTGTTCATTCTTGTGACAAAAAGTATTCAGTGAAGGACAGATAGGAAGAAAGAGAGATACAAATGTAGTAGTCCTTCTGCATCACCTAATCCATCTTCTTAGTAAAAAACTTTTTGTTGCAGTATAACATAAAGCGTTTCCTTCAGTATACTTTCAGAGTGATATGGATTTCTGCCATTTATTTAGGAAGAATTCACAATATAGTAGGTAGTTATTGTCAGGTGTTTTTTTTTCCTTCCCCCCGCCACCCCGCCCCAAGATATTCTGAGGTATGCCTCTTGAATCAAGCTAAGCAATTCCTTTCCTTTTTTCTTTAAATATATTCTAATAAATTGAAGTATTATTTCTTTGTAGAAATTATTCAGCCAAGCCAGAGAGATTTATTGCATTCACTAAATGTATAATATATTCCTCTAAATTATTTATGTAAATAATACATACATATATAGAGAAAACATAGATATGAAAAACATATGTAGATTATACACAAACACATACACTTTCCCCTCAATTATCTATCCCAATAACACTATGAAGAAACAGTCACCTATAAGCCCAAATTACTCAGTCAAAACACACACACACACACACACACACACACACACACACACACATTCTATAAATTGGAAGAAAAAAAATCCTAATATACAAATTTAACCTTAAATTTTTGTCCTCTCTAGGCAAGATCCTTCTTTTCAAATTGTAATGTATTACAATTAGTTTTTCTATCAGTTGGTTACCAGCCTTGGTTGAGTGCACAAGCAATTTCTGGTAAAGGACTCACTATATCAAAATTCCATAGCAAATATGCTGTAGGTGCTGAGAAGCTCATTATATGGGATGTTATCTCTACCTTATACTTACAGTCTCTAAGAAATGCCAAGAAAAATTCACTCAAAGTAAATTAGTGACCACATTTCATGTATTAAATGACATGTATAGTTTTGGCCTGGTGTTGGTTTCATAGCACATTTTCCTGATGTGTATCAGAAGGGACCCATAGTGGAAAATTAACTTCACTTTCTAACTAGCAGCACAAGATGCTCATCTAAAAATACTTGTGCCTTAATAGTGTTTTTCTTTTCATACAGAATTACTCTGCCTCGCTCCATTTGTTACTGCCCAATATGTTGTAACTATAAAATTTCTAAGAGTCAAGTCTTTCTAGGTGCAAAGCATTTTAGTTCACAGCCTATATCTTATAAGCTTGCTAACAAAAAGCTGCACTGAATCATTTCTATTGCCTGCCTTGGCTTTTGGTCTGGTTTAAACGGTCAGCTTCTTCATCTGGTCAATTCCTCTTAAATAATTTTGTCAATGAATCTTTTTCAGGCCACTCTAAAGAATCATTATTAAACTAGGTATCTCATTCTTTTTAAAAAAAAAAAAACCTCATCAACCTTCAGTACTCTTTTGCTAAATTTTCCTTTAACAAGTTGAAATTTCTGTGCTAGGAGCATGAATGTTTTTACTTCATATGAAGCAACGCTTCCTGTAGCTACAGGGAAGAAGGAAAAACATTCCTTAAGGGAAAAGACAAGCTCTACGAGACTTGTAGGATGAAAAGATGGGAAAACTACTACCAATCTACACATTTTTCAAGGACTTCCTTAGTAAAGCAAGTGTCATAGTAGTCATTGATCCTAACTAATTTAATCAGTTGATTTTTTTACCATACTCTCCATCCTAGAAATACCTCATTTACAATAATAAAAACTACTCAGCTTCGTGAGTTGTCCCTATACTTACCAGTAATAGAGTATCATCCGTTCCTCTTTAATGACAATGTTTTTCCTGTATCCCTGTATCCTTATATCCTTTCTCTGTGATATAGTTATATTAGCAAGTGTGTGTGCATGTGCGTGTGTGTGTGTGTGTGTGTGTTTACTCCTGTAGCATGTAGTGCTTGTAAAGATGTGGATGTTAGGAAGTAGGGTCTTTTTAAATTAATTGTTATTTTGTACATGTTTTTCCTGTCTGCCCAGCAAGTTCATACCCCTTTGATGGTAGGGACTCTTTCTTATATACTTTATTTTCCCATGTATAGTGTCTGATATATTTAGCTACACTCCTGATTAGTAGATATGGCAGCTATTCAATATCATCTTACTATAAAAAAGATGAAGAAAATGATTAGTATAGCAAGAACAATCCAATAATACTGATGCTTAAGTACCATTGACTTTTTCAGTTCTCATTTTGCCAGACTTTGGTATTAAATCAGTTTTTGTTGAGAACCTGAAAAACATGTCACAATATAGGATGCTTAACAAAGAGGGCAATCCAATTCCTTACAGCTTTGAAAGGATTTCAAACTGTGTCATTCCATTTACCTCCAAGGACTAAATTCATATGAATTAGCCTCTCACTCATGTAATGTAGTATAGAAACTTTATTGTCTTGTCAATGGTTCATGGAGAGCTATTATTGGAATAGGTAAAGGAAATGTATCCAGTGACTGTGGTAGACAGTGACAGTGCTAGATCCTTCCAGAATCATTGACTGAGTAAATGCTTTGCTCTCTGATTTGCCTTATCCCATAAGTCTGATCCATAATCAAACATTTGGACTTCTCTCACTTTTAACTTTGAAAATACTATTTTGTTTTATTCATTGGTATATTGCAACATATTTCCATTTGAGATGGATCCTAGACTACTTTGAAGGCACCAGCATAGCACTTCTCTTGAAGTACATATGATAGGTAGCAATTGTCAAAATGTCACATTATGGTTGGTAAAACAGAAAAAAAAACGCCTCTGTCTGGAAATTATCAGGGATTTATGCCCATAAAAATATCTGCAAACACAACATAATTTTAAACTAATATGAACGTGTTGTTCCACTCATTACTGGGATGATAGGACTAATCCAAACCCTCTGGGATATCCTTAACCTGGAGGTGCTCGCCAAATTCCCCTTCAGTTAAGCCCTGAGTTCATCTCCAAACTAAATGATTTCTTATTGACTCATATTTTCATACCACTGGTTCTCAATATATACCCTGAAATATATTAATTCATAATGTTTCATTTTCTAAGGAGTGTATGAAAGAATCATGACCACTATCCCTCCTGCTTGCTAGCTGTTTGGCTACTGACAAGAAATATACTTCCCTAAATTCTACAAGGGAAGTCATGTGATGTAGCGGAAGGAATGCAGGCTTCTACGCTCATTAGTGGTGGACCTTAGGTAAGCTTCATAATCTCTTGAATAAATATTAATGTCTGTGATCCTCAGTCTCCTTATCTGTAACATGGGGTTAATAATGCTGCCTTAGTGAACTGTTGAGTTATTCTTTAAAGCATTTCTATTTATGTAAAGAAACAGATTGCTATCTCTCTGTCCATTGCTATTTCTAACCCTATCTCCATCTCTAGTTCTATAACTGTATGTCTAAGAAATAAATATAAAGTACTCAGCAAGTTATTAGCTAGTTCCTCTGCCTCTGTAATTATCTAAAATTAGCTATTATTTCTTACATACAAATACTGAACCAAATATGTAAATTTCAATTTCAAGAAATAACATATTATAAAAAATGTCTCGAAACAGTATAATTGTGTTAGGAAGGAAGTATAATTGTGCTGAAGGAAGTATAAGGACATTTATTTTAAATAAAGCTACATATTAGTAAGCAGAATATTCTTTAAATAGATCTATTGCCTGGTCCATCTGATTTTGATTTTATTTTACTATGTTGTTTTTACCTCATTTTTATATTATTGAAATACAAATATGTTACTTATTAAAAAATACCTAGAACATCAAATCCCATGCAATAAGAGTGTTAACCATTGTAAACCCTGTCATGTCTCTGAGAAGCAGAGGAATTATCTTGTTATCAATTTAATAATGGAACATTGAAGTAAATGATGCCATCCACTGACACCAGTAACACTGTCTCTCTGGGGAAATTCATGTCTGTGAGAACTGTCAATCTAGATGGATACGGACATATTAAACACACTCCCTTCAATCCATAAATCTACCCTTTCTGGGATGCCTTAATAAAAAGATTCCTTATTTTGATAAAGACAAGCTATGCAGAATATCTTGACATTACTGATCTATAATCTCTTTATTAAAAAAATCTTTTTGGAATATGTTAGTAAATAATTTAACATTATCTTCTCCTTTTTTCTTCTTTAGCATAACCTGTACGTAAATATTTCCAGGGTTTTAGATGAATAAACTATTAATAATTACACAGAGATGTAGGGAGTAGAAAAAAGGTATTGTTTCAGCTATTTGTTCCAGCAAGCTTTCTATGAAATATAGTTTACTTTTGTTGTTTTGCATTGAAATTGCCTCTAGTTCTAATTCCTTATATTATAAATGTCATACATTTTCCCATGAGAAAATATGACAAGAAAAGTAAAAATTATAAATATAAATATATCAATCAAATTACAGTAGTAGAAAAGAATGAAAATCTTCTCAGTATAAAAACACATTGTAACAATAAACGGAAAGAAAGTAATCAGTTCAGCTGCATGATTCAATTACCAAGATGTTTTGGTATCTAAGATTGCTGGTGCAGATTAAATTGCATTAGTGGACACAGGTTTTAGCTGAAGCCAAGAAGCAATGACATCCTCAACTCCTAAGTACTGAAAAAGGAACAGTAGATATTGGTAAGGGGAAAAGAATTTCAAGGTGGAATTAGGGACTCTAGAAAAGGCTCCTGAAACCACCAACTAATTTTGAATTTATTCCCCTCTCCTCAACCCCAGATGATGCTATTCCAGAGTGAAGAAAGGGCCAATTTGTCATGAGATCATTTGATCTGCTCTTGTCCCAATGCCTTCTGGGGAACCCAATTAGATATTCCACAGGCACCAAAACGCTTTTTACCCAAAACCAAATCCATCATCTCCCTCCCCAAATCTTTCTCCTGCTGCATTCTATCTTTACTAAATGAGGCCATGGAACAGGCAGTTGCTTGAATGAGCACTGAGAACCATTTAATAAGACTTTGCTACCCTTGCTGTTTGAATAGTCACCATCTCTGGGAATTTGAATTCCTATACCCCTCTAAAACTCATCACCTCTTCCATGTCCACTACCCTTGTTCAGGTTGTTCTTTTTTATCACTTGCACTAGGTCCTACTTTACCCCTAGTAAAAATAGCTACTTAATATATATTATGACTTTAATTCTCACAACAGTTTTTATAAGATAGGCATCAATATTCCCACTTTAAATTAAAAAAAAATTTAAATAAACTTTATTAAAGGTTAGAGAATGGAAAGTTTAGAAAAATGCAATATGAAAAATAAAAATACCTAACTCCAACTCTACAATTTGACTCTAGGCCCTTTTTACAAATGTGACCTCCATTAATGTAGTTTATCTATATAAAATATACACATTTATACCAAGTAGACCATATTATGCATAACTGTTCTGCAATTTAATTTCAAAATTTAACTTGGATATTCATCAAATCAGCCTCTATGGATACATTTTTTTCTGAGTTTTTTTTTTCAAATCATTAAATGATATCACAATAAACATTTCTCTACACATATGTTAGAGATTAGATCCATGGAGTAAAATTCTTAGAGATTTCTGTGTCAAATGGCACATGCATTCACAAATCTTATTGCTCTGGTAAAACTGTTTTGTAGAAAGGGTACAGATAATCCCACTAACAGTATATGAAAATGCCTATTTTCTCCTATTCTATTAATCAGAGCCCTAGCAAGAAACAGATGGTACATTTAATTTGGGTAATTTGAGTAAAGATTAATGAAGGGGCTATTTGCAAAGGTGTGAGCTTGTGTAGGAAAACCGCTAAAGACAGTGCAGGATATGAGAGGAGCCATTCAGGAGCCCTTATCACCCCAAGACCTGAAGGTTGATGAATAGGGCCACCAGACAGGGGCTGACACTTCAATAACATGCACAGTGATTCTGCAGGGAAACCTTCCCTTTCCCCTCAGCCTCTCTGGTCTCCCCTGACTGAGCCATCTGAAAGCAAGAGAACAACGTGGCCTGTTGTTGCAGGTCAACCTCCCAGATAAAGACACTGTGTGGAAGGGAGGAGAACAGACCCGTGCAGCAAACTGAAAATGTCAACTATACATTGTAATTTTCCATAGTTGGAAATTAAAAACAGTCTGTTTAAAAAAAAAGTCTGTGTATAATGCTAAAGGATGTAGATATTTTTATTCTGTCATCTTGGTTTCTTAACTATTATATCTCCTTTGCTCACTGGTTTTGTTGTTTCCATTCTTACTCTGCTTTCATGGAGTTTCTGCAGAGCCATTCAGGGGTCATTCCAACATGCAAGTGAGATCTCGTCATTTTTCTGCATAAAATCTCTCTCTCAGTAGCTCTCTATCTTTCCAGGATAAAGTTGAAACTTCTGGGAAAGAATAAATGACCCTTCATAACTGGGCCCCTGTGGTGTGGGGGTGTTTCTCCAACTATCATGCATGCTCCCCATGCCTGCTACCCCAAATTGCCTGTTCGTATTCAGCACTCAAGCAGTACTAAGCTGTTCTCACTTGTAAAACATTATGCGACTGCATTGCTCTGCTCACAGTGCCAGTTCCTCCTTTGCACACATGGTGACCTCCTAGTCATTCTTCAAGATACCACTCAAGAGTCCCCTTCTCTAGAAGGCTTTTCCTAACCAACTCTCCTTTGACAGAGTTAGGCACTCAGTACTCTCAATCTCTAAGGGCATTGTGTGTTTCTCACCTGAACATAGTTTTCGAATCTGTTTACTTGCTTATCTCCCTCTTGAGGTTGTGAACAACTTGAGAAAAAGCCTTTGTTGCTTGCTCATACTATTCCTCTCTCTCTTCGGTATCCAGCACAAACTTGATGTCTGATGGCCTAGGTGTGAGTTCTGGAGCCTTCACTAATTGGCTGTGTGTACACATGGCAGTCTCTTAATTTCTCCACATTTCTTAGCTATAAAATGGATAATCACAGTGCCTTCTCCCTAGGATTGTTGTGAGAGTTAGAAGAGTTTCAACTCTGCCAAGCCCTTAACACTACGTCTAGTATGGAAACTCTCAGTAAATGTTGAGTCATCAATTTTGTTAGCTCAAGCATGTTTATGCATCATCTCAAGCCACAAAGGATCCTATTTCCAAGAGATTCAGAGTGACTATTTGCATGAAAACCCACTAGATTTCCCTAGAGAAATTTGAAAAGGTTTTGGGCTTAACACTAAAACTCTTGAGGATGTCAAGTTTAAGGTTTCTGAGCAAAGAAAAGAAACAAGAGGCTGCCCAAATCTCTGGGTAACCAAGAAACATGGGGGTAGTTACTGTCATTGTCCAGTTACTGTTCATTGTATAATCCATAACACATAAGAGTGCCTAGCACATAACAAGTGGTAATAAATATTTGTTGAAAGAATATCTACGTCCTAGTTTGGGACATAAACTGCTTACCAGTATGGACCGCTGCTGTGGCCTGAGGTGACACGCAAGCCCTTTTTCTCAGTGCCAGGGGAAATAACTGTAATTCCTCACAGGTAAAGAAACACACCATTCAAAGAGCATGGTGACTGGATGATCTGAAAACTGTTACTTCTGGTGGGAGATTCCCCCTCAGCTTTGAAGATCCCAGGATAGTAGCAATAGAAGGCAGAGGCAAGAAGAATTTCTATATGAGGTGAGGTTCTGAAATACTAAGAGTGAAAGCATAAGATACATGAAGTACTAGCTTCCAAGGACAGGGATAAGGAGAAACAGAATAGGAAAAACAGGGATTGGAATTCTGTATTAATACCGAGTGCTGCTTCTTAGTCAAATACTCCTGAAATTGTGATTCATTTCTACTCTTTGTTTTTTCCTCTGGGAAAAGCAAGGGATGTACAATTATCTTCACCATAAATTGTAAGCGGCTCTACACATAAGTTTATAAAAAGCAAAAATCTAAATTTTACATTACTGCATTATGTTAATAGAAGTACCAATATTTGGATATGGAACTATTCGGAGTTTAGAAAAATGCACATTTGAAACAAATAATACGTTCATTAGGAATAGGCATACAATTAAAGAGAAGAGAGCTTTCACAATTTGATTGTTTAGTCCTTGCCAAGGGACCATGAAAACAACTGGATAGAGCCTAAAAGGGCAAATAACTTTGAGTGAGGGGGTTGATATATACACTGGCAGACTTCCTCTGATAATATTCCCACTGCTGACCAAAGATTGTGCTTGGCTGAACTTGGAGAAGACTATGAGGGCAGCAAACTGAAAGGGAGGTGAAATACAGTAAACTTTACTTAAATTTACCTGTCTAGTCTGGGTCTGAGATTTCTCATTTCCAATTCTATGGTGCTGTTGGGTCAGTAGCATTTCCCTCAGATGCTACAGGTCAATAGAGACCTTGAACCTGTGACAGAGTGGTGAGCTCTAGAGTTTCATTCACTGAACATCTACTATGTGCCAGAAATTGTTCCAGGTCCTAGGAGTATAATAGGTAACAAAACAGATGTGATACCAGCATACCTACCTCAAGATTATGGTCTAGTGGGGAACAGAAACATTCAAAGAATAAAACAAAATGGTGTAGGACTACAAACTGTGATTAGTGCTGCAAACAGGTTGCTATGCTAAATAAGTAGGCATATAAATAAATAAATAAATAATAAATAAAATAATGGAGACTTAATATAGATCACCCTTTCAGGTAGTACTTCCCCACAGAAGTGACCTGCAAGTGGGAATCTGACATATTGGTTGGAATTTGTTGGGTCATGAACAGCCAGTTTTAAGTAAGGGGTATATCATGTGTGAAGACCCAGATGCAGTGAGAAACAGGCATGTTTAAATACATAAAAAGACTAGGTTTGATGGATGGTAGTAACTAAGGAGGGAATGAAATGAGATGCTATCAGAGAAGTGGACAGTAGCCACAGTAAAATGTTGGTCCTAGCAAGAGAAACCATATTGAGATGATGTTACTGGGGACAACTGGAAAACTCTCTAGCTCTCCTATGCTGGCTGTATGTCCATTTTCTTTGATTCAAGGATGGAGTTAAACAGAACTGAATTCTTTATTTTATTTAAGTGTGTAGGTAACCACACATCCATCCTGTAAGCTCATTTTCTGTCTGGTTCGTAGTCTGGCCAAGTGGGAGGAGGGGTATGATTATGGCTAAGCGGAGTGGGTGGAAGGAAAGCAGCAACTTCTTTTGTTCCTTTCCTTTCAGACCTGATATTATCCTAAAGAAGAGAGTACAAAATGACATTGCATCCCTCCTGCTGGGGAGAGTGCAGAATTGGTCATGGGCAATTGTGAGCACTGAGCTGACATAGTACCCTGGTGACCTGAACGAGTTAATGCATTGTCCAGAAGCGCTAATTTACAACCAGGAAGAATTTGGAGCATTGAGAGGCAGATTGAATAGGTCCATTTTTACCCATTGTGATTTCAGTGACAGGTCTGGTTTGCTCTAGTCTAAACTGACTCACCAAATCATGCATTCAGACAATTAAATCACCGACCCTTTGACATATTGTAGAATCTCTGCGATGTAACACAGCACTGTCACTGCAGGTTCCAGTTTAATGTGCCCTTTACTTTCCAGTCCTCTTCTCTTTTCAGGCATACTGCACTAAAAATCTCTGACATTCACTTTAAAATAAGATATTAATATTGTTTCTTATCTTTCTATTAGCCTATGAATGCAATATCTAGCCTATACACCCACAATAAAACCAGATATACAAACAGAAATACAACTAATCCTTTTGATTCTAAGATTTGCACCTTTTTAACACACCAACACTATGTCGTATCTGTTTGGCTTTTTGTGTAGAACTTTCTTAGTGTCTAAAAATTATTGCATTTATTTTTCTCTGCTGATGATAAAACACAACTCCAATAAAACATATAGCCAAAAACAGTTAAAAGAAAACACTTCTAGAGCAGTTCAGAAAACTAATAAAAATATCTGGAAAACACTTAGTACTCTTTCAATCAAAGGACATGTGGAAAGCAGTCCCTATAGCAATAGTTGTTCAGTGGTTACATGGGGAAGCTCCAGAACTTCTGTGAGGGTGGTTCATACAGAAACAGCCATGACACAGCTGGATGGAAACAGAATGGAAATGTGTTTTTATCACATGAGCAGAGATAACAACTGAGAATAATAGAATAGAATAGAATACTATTGGTAAAGAAAAGACACAGACAGGCTACAGATAAGAAAGAGAAACATCGTTTGGAAACAAGGACTACTAGGCTGTGAGGGAAGGATCCTTTGGCCCCACTGGTTAAACTGTATCACCAGAACCATAGCATGGAGAAAATAGAGATTGATTGTAGTACTAACTATACATCTTTTATAATTTGTTATGCAAATAATTATAGTGAAATTCTCTATAACACTCATCACAGAGTCTGGGCTCATAATTCTGACAGGATCCTTACGCCACTTTCATAAGATCAATTCTAAAGAGCCTTCTTTCCCTTATCCAGATACCAATATTAGTATATGATATAGAGGGCTCACATTCTAGACTCTTATGCCCATGGTACACAAAATCCTTTTCCAAATGCTGTTTCATTGAAGGTTAAATTTTTCTTAGAGTTTTCTACAACATACAAACCTAAACAATTAAGAGTTCCTAGACTGGCCATTGGAGCTTCCCACATGATCTTTATTCTAATATATGTTCTAAATTTATAGGCTAACCAATTCAGTTTTTCAGATTTGAATTTTTTTGTATTTAAAAAACATAAGGTTATGGCAACAGAATTATATTTATTAAATATAAATTACACAGATAATAAGTCTACCTTGGAAATTTAGGGCATATGATAACTATGTTTATGGTAATATATTATAAAAATTTGGTAAAATTTTTGGAGAATGCATTCATTAATTTAAAATACCTAGACAATAAATATATGTCCATTTGGCATACATAATTAATTTTGTTTTTTAAGTATAGATTAAAATCAGCAGGATAACTCGATGTTACCAACATAGTTCAACTTAAGAAAAATAAGTACAAAATATCTGGTCTCCTACTTACAACAATAAAATACAATAGATTATTAAGCTGATCTCTTTATTAAACTGATGATTTACCTATTTAGAACCTTTTGGTAGAACACAATTAGGCAAATCAAGATATTTCAGTGTAACATGAGAATTCTACAAAAGCAACAATTATCAAAGTAGAGAGTAGAATTATTGCATTGTCTTATTAATTAAATATTAGCCAGGAATATTTTATTACTAAAACTATAAAGATATCAGAAGAAAAGAAAAAAAATAGAGATACCTACTCTTCTTTTATGACCACAACTTTCTGAAGACTGTAATCCTCTGTAATGATCCAGCTCTTTGTTACTCCAGAGGAAAATTTAGAAAAGACATTTTATAGAAACAGATGTCTATGATTAGTAACTTTTCATAGCTTCTACATTACAGATAAACTTCAATGTAGATAAAAGTATATCTGACATTTTACACAACAGACTTCATCCAAGCATGCTATGGCTTTATTCCAATCCCCTCACTTTGGTCAAATCCTTCTGCATAAGATCCTAAAAATGTTCTCACTTGAACCTTTGACAGAATTCTTTTAATTATTCCTTTTTTCACAAGTTTCATTCCTTACTTGCATTTTAACTGCACAATTTCATATATATTATACATACTGGCTTCAGTTAGCTGAAAAATAAATCTATATCTTCTGAATTATTTACAACTACAATCAAAGAACCTAGTAAAGCAAACATAAAAAATTATAACATGTGTTATTTATGAGTGGTACATACAGATGTTTGTTATGCTATTTCTATAATTTTCATTATTTTCTGTTTTTACAAAATTAAAAGCATTAATTTAAATTAGTATTTATTGAATATAGGCTTGAAAAGAAGGGTTATAGAACTCGGAATGGACTCAGTGTTAGAGAGAACAGAGAGGAAATAAGAGACAAGAACTCATGGAGATGTCAAAAAGCACACATGGTGGTGGATACAGAATGCAGGGGCTTTAATTCAGATAACAAGATCTCAGCTTTCAAGATGGTAGAGGTGGGACAGTTCCTTGGGAAAACAAGACCAGGAGCTGTCTATGGAAGAAAACTAGTGGGATATGATGGCAAAGGTAGCCAGGGGATGAAAAGTCAAGACATGGTAACAGAGACTGTAAACACTGATGTTAAAGTTGCCTAGGATGATGGCAGATAAAGATTAAAAGTCATATAATAAAATTCTCATGAATATTTGGAGTTGAGAAGGAAGAAAAGAAGGCAATGTAGAGCAAGGACCCATGAGGCTGTAGGACAGGAAGAGAGTGGCTTACTTTCATGGCATATGGCTCGATGACAAGGCATAGTTGACTATATACTTAGAAGTGTTAGTGGGAAGCCAGAGGGTACTGCATACAACTAATGGCTTAAGAACAGAGATGTGAATGTGTAGTGGTGGGGAGAAGGGCAGGCAGGGAGAATGGAAAGAAAGTGACTTGTATTTGAGAGAGTTTTGAAGAATGCTCCCCTTTTATCAGTAAAATAGATATTTTACTTAAGGCAACAAGGTAGATATTAAGAGTCCAGGAAAATATTAAGGTTATCAGGAGATGTCAAAAAGACATGGGTTTCAGAGGGAAAAATAAATAGAAGGAAGTTCTAGGAAAGATCAAAGTTAAGTCCTTTTTGGTGATAACTGATTAGAGGGAATTCTGCAATGTTCAGGCCTCTTGTGACAACATAGGGAAAGAAATAAATCAGTACCCTTCCATGTTTAGGCCATTTAGATTATTTAGAATTTTTTAAATATAATATTCTTGCAGATTCCTATGACACGGGATATTTCACATTCAGAGTTAGTAGAAGGACTTCGTCATTTATGCACTATATAATATGTAAATTTAGTTGTTTTGGTCCTGAATTATTTCATATTTAACCTTCAAATATGTTCTCTGGGAAAATTCTTATTAACAACCACTGACTTTGGATACTATGTCACAAAAGGAGAGGCATAGAGTCAAGGATTTGTTCTGTATTTGCTTGTTTGTTTTTGAAATTAATTATCTATTTGTTGGTATATCTATCTGAAAGATATGCTCTCTGATATTGGAAGTGTTGAAAATTAGACAAAAATGACCTTTTTTCTCCTCATTATTGTCTCAAGACCCAACATAAACCAACTCCTATTTCTGCTTGGCCAAATGACTGACATTTCTGTGTGCCCAAAGATCTATACCTTCATCACAGACAAGTGATAATACAAAACTCCTGTTTGTCTATTCTAGGAAATTACTAAGAAAACATAACCTCAATCCTTCACTCTACACTAGGTACCAAAATAATTTCACAGCTGATTTAAAACTCTTACCCTCATCTTCATGCCCGAAGTGCAATGTGACCTGTCTAGCCAGGAAACTAACAGAGCATTCTCTCCCTTCCTCTTTCTGCCATGTGTTCCCCAGCTCCCAGCAGTGGTCTGTTCCCATAGTTAACCTCACAGACAAGATAAAGCTTTCTTGCCCAATGAAGCAAGAAGAAAAAAAATCTCTCTCTGAAAATGTACCTCTGTCTCAAAATTTTTTTTCCAGAAATAGATATTAATCCTGCCCCTTTGCCCATTCAGCCAATAGTCAAAGAACCTCAGAATATAAAAATTCTCAGTAATTTTCTATGTTGCTCCCATCAAACCATTTCATTACATATGACTAAAATGGAGTAGGGAATAGAAAATAGTATGTATTCACCTCTGGAATGATCTCATATATTTTCTGAGCAAGAGATCCCACTGGCTTCTCTTATGTGCAATTCAAAGATGCCTAAAAAAATGACTAAGTATTTATGGTTCAGTTAAAACGTAAAAGCTTTTTCTTCTACTATTCAATACCTAGTGCAAAAATACTACTGCAATGTAAGTTACATGTTACAAAAGTGATTTCTCAGCCTCAGGAAGAGATCCATTTAATTGAATAATTGTCAGAAATGTAGAATCTTCAGGACAGTGATAAAATTGCCCAACCTCTTTGTTTATGGATGGGACTGTGACTTTCACATGTTCATATAGTTGGCAACAGAGCTGTGAAAGACTATTGTTCTCCCAGACCCTGGCCTAGCATTAATTCATTGATTCCCTTACCTCCATGATTTTCCCCCATATCCATCCTTCCCATCCTCCCTGCCAAACCAGGCTCCCTAATTTGTGAACCAGTTGCTTGAAATTACTTTGGAAAGAAAGGCAGTTCTTCAAATTCTAAACATGAAAAACAAGCAAACAAAAAAACCCAAAAGGTTAATAGTCAACAAATATTTATGTATGTGATTAAAATGTACCAAACGCCATAGAACAAAATTAATAAGATGGAATCAGCGGAGGTAGGAAGGCAGCAGATTTTGTTCACATAGGGAAGTTTCAGAGTTAGAGCTCATTACTTATAAGTAACAAGGGGAGTATGTGCTAATTCGCAGCTAAGACTGAAAAGTCCAATTGACCAGTCAAGAAACAACTAACGCAAAACAACAAAATCTACCTGACATCTTAAAAAAAATAAATAACTTGATCACATCTCTTACACAAATAGATGATTCATATAATTTGAAAATAAACATGTTCAACTCTAACAAGACCTTACATTTTTGCCAGTGTGTGTACGTAAAAACACCTACACAAGTTTGTTCATGTGAGAACCAGTAAGAAAGGCTTCTTTTCAAAATGTGCATATGGTGATGACTAAACTGCACTATTAATTTGAATTCAGAAAATGGCTTGCTTTGTTAATAGAATATTGGGTAAATAGGTATTGCAATTTTTAAAGGATTTAGAAAATTTTATAAGAATGCAAATAATAACAAAATATCAGCTCAGGAAAATTTAGCATTATAAGTAGTAAAATAGTAAGCATTTTTAGAAGTGGACATGAGCTATAACTTAGGCTTTTGGTAGAATTCAGACAAATTATTATGCAGCTTTTAGAACTATACAAAGAAATGCTAAATGTTTAGTTCAAACTATTAATCAGTGGAAGATGGTGGCGTAGGAGGACACTGGGCTTACCACATCCTGCTGATCACTTAGATTCCACCTACCCCGGCCTAAATAACCCAGAAAACCACCAGAAGACTAGCACAACGGAGTCTCCAGAGCCAAGCACAGATGAGAGGCCCACGGAAGAGGGTAGGAAGGGTGGCGAGGCGGTGGACGCTCCACGGACTGGCGGGAGAGAGCCGGGGCGGAGGGGCAGCCCGCCGGCCAAGCAGAGCCCCCAAGTCTGGCTGGCAAAAGCAGAGGGGCCGGATGGAGTGTGTTTGGACAGCAAGTGGCACTTAGCATCTGGGAGGTCATAAGTTAACAGCTCTGCTCAGAGAGCGGGAAGACTGGAGGACAAGGGGAGGGAGAATTGTTGAGCCCCGGACGACAGAGCCCAGCTTGGTGGGGAACAAAGGCGCTCGCCAGAGCCATCTCCCTCGCCCATCCCCCAGCCAAAATCCCAAAGGGAACCAGTTCCTGCCAGGGAACTTGCTTGCACCATGCAAACACCCAACGCGGTCCTTCTGCGGATCCATCCCTCCGGTGGATACGGTGCCGTAGGGCCCCTCCTGAAGCGGATCTCCGAAGGAACAGTGAGCTGAGCCTGCCCCTCCTGCCCCTGTGCACCTTGCAGATCCACCACAGCTAATACGTCAGATTCCCAGCACCACAAGCCCGGCAGTGTGCAAATAGCCCAAACGGGCCACGCCACCCCACAGTGAATCCCGCCCCTAGGAGAGGGAAAGAGAAGGCACACACCAGTCTGACTGTGGCCCCAGTGGTGGGCTGGGGGCAGACATCAGGTCTGACTGCGGCCCCGCCCACCAACGCAAGTTATTCAAGACAGCACAGGGGAAATGCCCTTCAGTTCCGCACCACTCCAGGGACTATCCAAAATGATAAAACGGAAGAATTCCCCTCAAAAGAATCTCCAGGAAATAACAATAGCTAACGAACTGATCAAAAAGGATTTAAACAATATAACAGAAAGTTAATTTAGAATAATAGTCATAAAATTAATCGCTGGGCTTGATAATAGTATAGAGGACAGCAGAGAATCTATTGCTACAGAGATCAAGGGACTAAGGAACAATCAGGAGGAACTAAAAAATGCTATAAACGAGCTGCAACATAAAATGGAAACGACCACGGATCGGATAGAAGAGGCAGAGGAGAGAATAGGTGAACTAGAAGATAAAATTATGGGAGAAGAGGAAGCTGAGAAAAAGAGAGATAAAAAAAATCCAGGAGTATGAGGGGAAAATTAGAGAACTAAGTGATGCACTAAAGAGAAATAATATACGTATAATTGGTATCCCAGAGGAGGAAGAGAGAGGGAAAGGTGCTGAAGGTGTACTTGAAGAAATCATAGCTGAGAACTTCCTGGATCTGGGGAAGGAAAAAGGCATTGAAATCCAAGAGGCACAGGGAACTCCCTTCAGACGTAACTTGAATCAATCTTCTGCACAACATATCATAGTGAAACTGGCAAAATACAAGGATAAAGAGAAAATTCTGAAAGCAGCTAGGGATAAACGTGCTCTAACATATAAAGGGAGACCTATAAGACTCATGACCGATCTCTCTACTGAAACGTGGCAGGCCAGAAAGGAATGGCAGGAGATATTAAATGTGATGAACAGAAAAAAATATGCAGCCAAGAATCCTTTATCCAGCAAGTCTGTCATTTAGAATAGAAGGAGAGATAAAGGTCTTCCCAAACAAACAAAAACTGAAGGAATTCATCACCACTAAACCAGCCCGACAAGAGATCCTAAGGGGGATCTTGTGAGACAAAGTACTAGAGACATCGCTACAAGCATGAAACCCACAGACATCACAATGACTCTAAACCCATATCTTTCTATAATAACACTGAACGTAAATGGACTAAATGCTCCAACGAAAAGACATAGGGTATCAGAATGGATAAAAGACAAGACCCATCTATTTGTTGTCTACAAGAGACTCATTTTAGACCTGAGGACACCTTCAGATTGAAAGTGAGGGGATGGAGAACTATTTATCATGCTACTGGAAGTCAAGAGAGCTGGAGTAGCCATACTTATATCAGACAAACTACACTTTAAATTAAAGGCTGTAACAAGAGATGAAGAAGGGCATTATGTAATAATTACAGGGTCTATCCATCAGGAAGAGCTAACAATTGTAAATTATAATTATATGATATTATAATATTATATATATTATATTATATTATATATGATATAATATATTATATATTATAATATATAATATAATTTATATTATATTATATTATATAATTATAATGATATATAATGATATATATGATATAATATATTATATATTGATATATAATGATATATATGATATAATATATTATATATTATAATATATAATATAATTTATATTATATTATATATAATTATAATATATATTATATCATATATAATAATATATAATATAATTATATAATATAATATATACAATATAACATATATTATATATTGTAATATATAATATATCATATATAATACTATATATAATATAATATATATAATTATATATATAATAATATAATATAATATAATATATAATAAATACAATAAATTATAAATGTCTGTGCATGGAATACAGGAGCCCCCGAATATATAAAACAATTACTCATTAACATAAGCAACCTTATTGATAGGAATGTGGTAATTGCAGGGGACTTTAACACTCCACTTACAGAAATGGATAGATCATCTAGACACACGGTCAATAAAGAAATAAGGGCCCTGAATGATACATTGGATCAGATGGACTTGACAGATATATTTAGAACTCTGCATCCCAAAGCAACAGAATATACTTTCTTCTTGGGTGTACATGGAACATTCTCCAAGACAGATCACATACTGGGTCACAAAACAGCCCTTCACAAGTATAAAAGAACTGAAATGATACCATGCATACTTTTGGACCACAATGCTATGAAGCTTGAAATCAACCACAGAAAAAAGTCTGGAAACCCTCCAAAAGCATGGAGGTTAAAGAATACCCTACTAAAAAATGAGTGGGTCAACCATGCAATTAGAGAAGAAATTAAAAAATATATGGAAACAAACGAAAATGAAAATACAACAATCCACACGCTTTGGGATGCAGTGAAGGCAGTCCTGAGAGGAAAATACATTGCAATCCTGGCCTAGCTCAAGAAACAAGAAAAATTCCAAATACAAAATCTAACAGCACACCTAAAGGAAATAGAAGCAGAACTGCAAGACAGCCTAACCCAGCAGAAGAAGAGACATAATAAAGATCAGAGCAGAAATAAACAATATAGAATCTAAAAAAACTGTAGAGCAGATCAACGAAACCAAGAGTTGGTTTTTTGAAAAAATAAACAAAATTGACAAACCTCTAGCCAGGCTTCTCAAAAAGAAAAGGGAGATGAGCCAAATAGATAAAATCATGAATGAAAATGGAATTATTACAACCAATCCCTCAGAGATACAAGCAATGATCAGGGAATACTATGAAAAATTATATGCCAACAAACTGGACAACCTGGAAGAAATGGACAAATTCCTAAACACCCACACACTTCCAGAACTCAATAAGGAGGAAATAGAAAGCTTGAACACACCCATAACCAGTGAAGAAATTGAATCGGTTATCAAAAATCTCCCAGCAAATAAGAGTCCAGGACCAGATGGCTTCCCAGGGGAGTTCTACCAGACGTTTAAAGCAGAGATAATACCTATCCTTCTCAAGCTATTCCAAGAAATAGAAAGGGAAGGAAAACTTCCAGACGCATTCTATGAAGCCAGTATTACTTTGATTCCTAAACCAGACAGAGACCCAGTAAAAAAAGAGAACTACAGGCCAATATCCCTGATGAATATGGATGCAAAAATTCTCAATAAGATACTAGCAAATCGAATTCAACGGCATATAAAAAGAATTATTCACCATGATCAAGTGGGATTCATTCCTGGGCTGCGGGGCTGGTTCAACATTCGCAAATCAATCAACGTGATACATCACATTAATAAAAGAAAAGATAAGAACCTTATGATCCTGTCAATCGAAGCAGAAAAGGCATTTGACAAAATTCAGCAACGTTTCTTAATAAAAACCCTCGAGAAAGTCAGGATAGAAGGAACAACTTAAACATCATAAAAGCCATTTATGAAAAGCCCACAGCTAACATCATGCTCAATGGGGAAAAACTGAGAGCTTTTTCCCTGAGATCAGGAACACGACAGGGATGTCCACTCTCACCGCTGTTGTTTAACATAGTGCTGGAAGTTCTAGCATCAGCGATCAGACAACAAAAGGAAATCAAAGGCATCAAAATTGGCAAATGTGAAGTTAAGCTTTCAATTTTTGCAGATGACATGATATTATGCATGGAAAATCCAATAGGTTCCATCAAAAGTCTGTTAGAACTGATACATGAATTTAGCAAAGTTCCAGGATACAAAATCAATGTACAGAAATCAGTTGCATTCTTATACACTAGTAACGAAGCAACAGAAAGACAAATAAAGACACTGATCCCATTCACAATTGCACCAAGAAGCATAAAATACCTAGGAGTAAATCTAACCAAAGATGTAAAAGATCTGTATGCTGAAAACTATAGAAAGCTTATGAAGGAAATTGAAGAAGATATAAAGAAATGGAAAAACATTCCACACTCATGGATTGGAAGAATAAATGTCAAAATGTCAATACTACCCAAAGCTATCTACACATTCAATGCAATCCCAATCAAAACTGCACCAGCATTCTTCTCAAAGCTAGAACAAGCAATCCTAAAATTCATATGGAACCACAAAAGACCCCGAATAGCCAGAGTAATTTTGAAGAAGACCAAAGCAGGAGGCATCACAATCCCAGACTTTAGCCTCTACTACAAAGCTGTAATCATCAAGACAGCATGGTATTGGCACAAAAACAGACACATAGACCAAGGGAATAGAATAGAAACCCCAGAACTAGACCCACAAACGTATGGCCAACTATTCTTTGACAAATCAGGAAAGAAGATCCAATGGAAAAAAGACAGCCTCTTTAACAATGGTGCTGGGAGAACTGGACAGCAACATGCAGAAGGTTGAAACTAGACCACTTTTTCACACCATTCACAAAAATAAACTCAAAATGGATAAAGGACCTGAATGTGAGATAGGAAACCATCAAAACGCTAGAGGAGAAAGCAGGAAAAGACCTCTCTGACCTCAGTTGTAGCAATTTCTTACTTGACACATCCCCAAAGGCAAGGGAATTAAAAGCAAAAATGAACTACTGGGACCTTATGAAGATAAAAAGCTTCTGCACAGCAAAGGAAACAACCAAAACCAATGGAATGGGAGAAGCATTTGCAAATGACATATCAGACAAAGGGCTAGTATCGAAAATCTATAAAGAGCTCACCAAACTCCACACCCGAAAAACAAATAATCCAGTGAAGAAATGGGCAGAAAACATGAATAGACACTTCTCTAAAGAAGACATCCGGATGGCCATCAGACACATGAAAAGATGCTCAACGTCGCTCCTCATCAGGGAAATACAAGTCAAAACCACACTCAGATATCACCTCACACCAGTCAGAGTGGCCAAAATGAACAAATCAGGAGACTACAGATGCTGGAGAGGATGTGGAGAAATGGGAACCCTCTTGCACTGTTGGTGGGAATGCAAACTGCTGCAGCCACCCTGGAAAACAGTGTGGTGGTTCCTCAAAAAATTAAAAATAGACCTACCCTATGACCCAGTAATAGCACTGCTAGGAATTTACCCAAGGGATACAGGAGTACTGTTGCATAGGGGCTCTTGTACCCCAATGTTTATAGCAGCACTCTCAACAATAGCCAAATTATGGAAAGAGCCTAAATGTCCATCAACAGATGAATGGATAAAGACATTGTGGTTTATATGCACAATGAAGTACTACGTGGCAATGAGAAAGAATGAAATATGGCCCTTTGTAGCAACATGTATGGAACTGGAGAGTGTGATGCTAAGTGAAATAAGCCATGCAGAGAAAGACAGATACCATATGGTTTCACTCTTATGTGGATCCTGAGAAACTTAACAGAAACCCATGGGGGAGGGGAAGAAAAAAAAAAGAGGTTAGAGTGGAAGAGAGCCAAAGCATAAGAGACTCTTAAAAACTGAGAACAAACTGAGGGTTGATGGGGGTGGGAGTGAGAGGAGGGTGGGTGATCGGTATTGAGAAGGGCACCTTTTGGGATGAGCACTGGGTGTTGTATAGAAACCAATTTGACAATAAATTTCATATATTGAAAAAAAACTATTAATCAGTGTAACATGATATACATCTTAGCAAATTTGAGTTTATGAAGACAATAAAACTGTACTAGGAGTATTATTAGAAAGATGAGTATACTTTATAATTTTTTATTACATATAATTTCATATTATATTTTACCTGATCAACTTGTATGCTTCCTAAATGTTTAGTAAATCAGTAATATATTGCTAAAATATCTTTAAGTAAGAAATAAAGTTAGCATAAATTCATCTGCATTAATCCTAAATAGAAAAAATATCTACCACAGTCTGTAATTTATTCCTTTTTTTCTTTTTATTCATCTTTCTTTTTTTTTCTTTTTTAGTCAGAAGGTATGATTAGGTAGATATTGTCACAGGTGACTGTGTTGTCTATTGGAGAGACTGAAAACTTTGGAGTTTGATTCCTAGCTTTGTCCCATTCTACCATTTTTATTTTGGGTGAGGTACTTTTTTGTTTTTAGGATTAGTTTCTACATTTGTAAAGTGAGGAAAATAATACCTCTTGTTTAAAATTGTGAAGAGCATTAGTGATCAAGTGTGTCTATTACTCAGCATAGCAAGTGGCACATGATGGATATTAACTAATGAATTTAGTCATCATTAATTATTATACCCTGGCTAATAGATATTTGCAACATATAATTCTAAAGGATGTGCACCTGGGCATTAATACTGTTCTCTTTAGTGTGTTATATTTGATGGGGGGAGAGGGAAAAAGAGAGGTTCGCAATTACCAAAAACATGTATTTAGAAAAAGAGGCATGGCATGCTTAATAAATGTGGACAAACTCAATGCTAATTTACGTAATTGGGACCAGTATCTCTGAGCTTCATTTTTTTCCTTAGTAGGCAAACCCCTTGAGCCACTTGATGCTTGATAATTAATAACTCAAAGATTTTTTGGCATTCAGTCCTTTTCAGAAGGTAGAAAAAGTGGAGCCTGGGGCTCTGAGAAAAAAGAAAGAGAAATGATACATAACTGAAAAAGCTTACAAGTTTGTGCCAGATAGTCTTGGGAGAGACAATATAAAACGGGGCTTAGAACTGACCCCTAGAAAAATTCATTTATTTATTTTTCCTAATAAATACTAATTGAGTCCCTACCATGCACTAGCTATAATTCTAGGAGGTTGAGATTCAGGAATAAATGAGAAAAAATTAAACATATCTACCTTTATACTCTAGAGAAGGAATACATTTCATGAGACAGGAGATCCTGTCTTTCTAGTTCAGTACTATGTTCTGAAAATAGTGTCCAATAGTTAGTACATATTGAAAAAATATATAGGTAGAATAAAATAAAAATAAAGAGATACTTTCAATAGTAGTGAGTATTATTGGGATTTGGGATGGGGACTACTTTCCACAAGTTGTTCAAGGAAGGCCACTGTAAGATGGCACCATTTGGGTTAATAATTTATGCTCAAATTTCTCTTTTATTTCTTTATAAGATTGAATTACATCAATGCCAGAGCATTTGAAATTATCACACACATCTCAACTACTGTGATACGTTTGTTTTGTTTTGTTTTAGTTTGGGTAACTTCTATTACTCTGTCTTTCAACCTCACGGATTCTTCCCTCTGCTATATTCAGTCTCCTGCAAGCCTATCCCATTAATTCTTTATTTCTAACACAGTATTCTTCATTTATTTCCATTGGGATCTTTTTAAATACTTTACAACTCTCTGATAAAATTCTACATCTTTTCATGAATGTTTTTCCACTGGATTTTTTTTTCACATTCATTACGGTAATTTTAAAGTAATTCCAATTTTATCTCTGGATCTGCTTCTACTGACAACTTGAACGAAAACTCTCTTGACACTGGGTCACGTTTTTTCTTCTCATGTCATAATTTTTTATTGTATTCCAGATAGTTTGTATAAAGGAATAGTAGAGACTTACATAAATAATAATTACCCCCAGACAATGATACACCTTTTCTATTATGAGGTTGATAATGTAGGAAGGAGACTGAGTTAATGAAGTGTGTTGTTGAGTCTGGGCTTTGTTGTGGTTATACTTAGATTCAGCTTCCCATTGGCTTCAAATGTTTTGATGGCTGAAACAGAACTTTTCTGGGGCACCTGGGTGGCTCAGTCGGTTAAGCATCTGACTTCACCCCAGGTCATGATCTCAGGGTTTGTGAGTTCGAGCCCTGCATCAGGCTCTGTGCTGACAGCTTGGAGCCTGGAGCCTCTTTAGGATTCTGTGTCTCCCTCTCTCTCTGCCCCTCCTCTGCTCACACTCTGTCTCTGTCTCTCTTTCTATAAATAAACATTAAAAAAAATAATAATACATAGGTAGATAGATAGATATAGTAGAAAGATAGATGATAGATAGATAGATAGATAGATAGATAGATAGATAGATAGATAGAGCTTTTCTCTTCAGGAGGACTTGGGAATTGGGCCCCAGAAAGACTCCAGTCTCTGTATTATGATTAGGCCAGCCACCAACTTCCTAAACCATGGGATATCTTTTGCTGCTTATAGACCGGCTGCTAGCTTTTTGTGCTGCTAGGGAATTTCTTTGCTCTGTTGTCCTCTGTGCTAGCTTTCTGTGCTTCAGAATATCTTTCTGATGAGCTTCCCTTCCTCAAACCTTCAAAAGAGCCACTGCAGTACAACTGGCAAAGGCCTAGAATGCTTTGCAGCCCAAGCATTCAGCATGGTGCTGCCCTATAATGGGAGATGGTTGTGCTTCCCTTGGAGAGGATCTCTCTCAGGCTGCCTCAGCCCCTATCTGGTAGGCTCCTCAATGAAATAACATGGGAAAGAGTTGGTTGCTAAAGGCTGACAAGGTCTGTGTCTGGGTTCCTTGTATTCTCACCTATCAGACCACTCCAAACACATCTATTAAATATTCTTTAAAACTTTCCTACTTTGTCTATGATCACTTCCCTTCCCTCTCACCATTCCTGCAGGGAGCAAAGCAGTCATGTGTTTCTTCTCTCCTAAAAGGAGCTTATCTTTTACTTTCTGGAATTTAGTTCATTTAGGTTAATTTGTATCCTCAGATATCTGGTAGGTTTTTAAAAGCCCGATTTTGCAGTTTATTGGACTTGTTCTGATTGTTAGGGTAGGAGTGGTGATTTCTCTGGTTTTCTACATGTGAGGAGAAGCAGAAGTCCTGCCTGAATTTCAAAGTAACCATCAACCATATTGCAACGATCCTGGCTGAGTCTGAGTTGGGAAGGTTTTGGAAGGTGTTAAGCAGAGACAAAGGCAACACATCTGAGTCAAAATATGACATAAAACCCTGCAGTTAAATAGTAGGTATGAAAGTATATGAAATGTGAAGTATTTCATGCACAATTACAGTCTAGGTAATGATAAGAATTATTGTTATGTAGTGTTATATGTCATTGTTTGTGTTAATTTCCACCCTATTTCCAACAATTAATTAAAAAACTGATCACACACATAGCTTTTCCTATCTGTAAATGTGCTCACTTCCTATATTAAGGCACCATTCTCCATACCTTGTAACCCAACAGCCACAACTAAATTTACAATTTAAACTAAATCAAACAGAAACACTGATAATTTTAATATTGGGCGTTTAAAGGACACATTATGAAGAAATTAAAATGCAAAAGGCAGCACAAAGTTAAATTAAATTATTTATTATGGAAAGATTAGTCAATCTAGTTATTTCCCTAAATTTTGCATGAATAAAATATGACACAAAATTTCCTTTTGGGTGATCAGTATATAGATCAGAAACTCCCCAAAGAAGCTGTATTAATAAAGTTAACTCATTCCTTATTAATGCTCCAGGCATTTTAACAACATGCAAAGTGAAATATCCACCTCAAAAATGACTTTAATGGTAAGTTATTTCTTTGCTTCATGTACACAATGGATAATTAGTTCAGGAGAAAAATCTCAAAGGAAGAAAAAATAGCCAACTGTGAAATTCACAAATACTTTTCTTGGATTGGGTACAAATGCTATTCAGGCCGATACCAGGGATGCATAAATTCTTTCTATCCTATTTACAATCCAGTCTTGATTAGTTAGGAGCTCATTTTCCAGTTTGTGAATTATCTAGGTCTTTGATTCTTCTCTTCCCTCTGGCTGATTACCTTTCCTATTTCTCTGCTCATTAGCACCTCCACTAGAAGGGGATGAAAACCCAGGTGAAAAGAAAAAGTGAATCACACATGAGCATTTTTAAGTACTCTGAAGCTTGACTTTTTTAAAAAAAATAATTTTCCTATTGTAAATGTATGTCAGATGTTCTGTTATCAATTTAAAACTCTACCACTTATAGTCTGAAACAAAATTCCTCGAGAAATTACTTCTCTTCATCTGGCTATCAGAATCTAGTATAAAATGAGGATGATATTCATACCTTCCTTTCAAAGTCATTCTGAGATCAACTCAGAGAAATAGAAATTTGTGTCCTATAAATAGCTATACAAAAGTTATTATGTTTTGAATTCCTAAAATCCCTTTTTCAATTCTTGCTTCTTGTATTTCCCTTAAGATTTGGGGCTTGCCTAGGGAAAAGGCTCATTGCCAAAAGATGTTTTTCTTTTTCTTTTTCTTCTGTTCTTTTTTTTTAACCTTCCCTTTTAACTCTAACATGATTATGAAATGTACTCTTGATATAAAACTAGAAGATACTGGTAAAAATATCATTGTATCCTTATTGATGAAATCCATTGATTGGTTCTTCACCAGCTGCTATTGAAATGGATAACCACAAGTTGCCTATATAAATATATATCCCTAGTAAAATGGCGCTCATTCTAATGTATATTTTCATAACTTTAGTTCATAAAATGAAGACAAATCCCACAGAATACAATTTTCAGTAATTTGGAGGGTTCATTGTACATATTTATTCTATCAAAGTTTACCTCATTTGTGATATTTTAAAAATGGTTTCCCTGGTGATTAAGTTAGTTGTCCAAGGCCTCTGTGACTATTCTCCTTTTATATGGTTTACAGTTAATTAGATCTTATTTGTGGGTCTCAGATACAACCTTAAATTCTGCTTAAATGGAATCAATTATCCAAACATAAATAATGGTTACAAAAATAAAAACAGTCATTAAAGTACAGTATACAAACCTTTAAAAACAAAACTAAATTAGTGTGTGTGTGTGTGTGTGTGTGTGTGTGTGAGCGCATGTGTGTGTGTTTGAACTATCTTAAAGAATAAAGAATACTTTCAAGTAAATGTCTACAAGACCTAAGGGGAAAATATGAAAATAGTTCCTTGTGAATAATAAACCTCTAGAATATGCCTTGTAGGGTACACTGTAAAAGAATAAGATGCCTAGTGGTAAAAAAAAGAAGCTGGGGGGGAAATGTTGTCTATGAGTAAGCTCCCATCTGCCCAAAAGTCAACTAGGATAAGTAGTTTATAACAAAGCAAATGAAAAAACAATTGTAGTATCTTATATTAAATAAAAACCTTTATATTACCTTCTATTTTTAAGCTCTCATAAAACAGTTGTGCTTTTTTTCTGTTTTTAAATGGACCCTTTAAGTTAAAAACAGACATATTTCAGAGACTTACAGGGATGGGTGGAGGGGAAGTAGAAGGTTTTACCCTATCCTTTCTCTTTCCTGGTTTCCCAAGTATTTTAAAAGAAGAATGCATCAGAGTTTTCTCCACAAAAACATTATATTGACTGATGAAAGATTACTAAATTGATATTAAGAAAGTAAGTGAACCCACTGAACAGAACTCTTCACCTATCTGAGTATGGACTTGGTTTAATTTTATGGTTATATAGCAAACATATACAATTTATAAATTGTTCCCATTGCCTCTCTAATGAACAAGTCATACTAATAAGAGCCTAATTCAATGCACCATCACCATCCCCAGGGTCTCTTTCAACATGGTTCAGTGTGTTCCCTGCCATACTTCCAAATGGAGAAGACAGTATTGTTATCCAAAAGGCAGCCTGACAACTTACAAAGTAAAGGGGAGTTTGAGAAAAAAGTATGTTGTAGACAATTAATGCCTATATATTGTGACTATTTAAAAAGCTTTGATAAATTTTATTATCCCACAAAACAACAGCTTAAAAATCAATGCAATATTTCTTTTTTTTCTTAATATGATATAAGGTCACTTTTAGCCTGTTAATTCCTGTGATTCAATATCAAAGTGAATGTGACCAAAATGCGAGACACTTTTGTAAAGGGTAATAATTGACTGAGCTCTGGCAATGGGGTAGAGATTGAAGCTCTCAGTGACAAGGGTTTAGCCATTCAGCCAAACCTGGAATTAATTTCCAGGACACATTCCATGAAAAGTGCCATATAATTTTAAACTGAACCTATTTTTTAAACAGATTTATTGAAGTATAATTTTATATATGATATATATATATATTCTATATAGGTTATATTATTTGTGCTATATTCTGTATAATTATATGCTATATATACATAAATTATGTGTTATATATGTATAATTCATTATATGTTATATAAAGTATAACAAAATATTGTACACATTTAAAGCATACGATTTTATGAGATTTAACATGTGTATGCATACTGGTTTTTTAAAAATTTTTTTGACATTTTTATTTATTTTTGAGAGAAAGAGAAAGAGAGAGAGAGCATGTAAGCAGGGAAGGGGCAGAGAGAGAGGGAGACACAGAATCTGAAGTAGGCTCCAGGCTCTGAGCTGTCAGCACAGAGCTTGATGTGGGGCTCGAACCCATGAATTGTGAGATCATGACCTGAGCTGAAATTGGACGCTTAACCAACTGAGCCACGTAGGCACCCCATCATATGTATGTACTTTGAAACCATCATCACAATCAAGATAATGAACATGTTTATTATGTTTATTCATGCCTCAGGTATAGGAGTTCCTGTACCTCCAAATCCTTGCTAACATTTGGTATGATCAGTCTTTTAAATTTTAGACATTCTAATAGGTGTATATCTCATTATGATTTTAATTTGCATTTCTATAATGACTAATGATGTTGAGCACATTTTCATGTGCTTATTTATCATTCATAATCTTTTTTGTTGAAGTACCTGCTCAAGGGGTGTCTTGGTGGCTCAGTCAGTTAAGCCTCTGACTTCAGCTCAGGTCAAGATCTCACGGTCCGTGAGTTCGAGCCCTGCGTCCAGCTCTGGCCTGATGGCTCAGAGCCTGGAGGGTGCTTCCGATTCTGTGTCTCCCTCTCTCTCTGCCCCTTCCCCATTCATGCTCTGTCTCTCTCTGTCTCAAAAATAAATAAAACTTTAAAAATAATTTGAAGTATCTGCTCAAATTTTTTTGGTCAAAGTGCAGAGGGTTGTTTGTTTTTTTACTGTTGGGTTTTGAAAGTTCTTTAAATATCGTGGATACAAAAAAATATTCTGGATATAAGCACTTCAACAGATATGTGATTTGTAAATATTTTCTTACATTCTGGTTTGTATTTTCACTTTCTTAACAATAGGTTTAGAAGTGCAAAACTTTCTAATTTGGGTAAATCACATCATTTTTTTTTCTTTGAAGCACCGTGCTTTTGGTATATATTTAAGAAATATTTGCCTAACCTAAGATCACAAGAACTTTCACCTATGTTTTCTTTAAGAAGTTTTATAGTTTTAGGTTTTTCATTTAGGTCTATGACTATTTTGAATTAATTTTTATATATCATGTCAGATATGAGTGAAAACTTACTTTTTTGAATATGGATACCAATTTTACTAGCATCATTTGTTATATATTGTTATATTTTGTCCACTGAATTTCTTTTTTGCAACTTTGACAAAGTCAGTTGTTCACACAACTGACGTGTGAGTTGTTTTCGGGCTTGCTATCCTCCTTTAATCTATTGGTATATTTATCTTTATGCCAGTATCTTGATTCTTGCAATTTTAAAATAAGCCTTGAAATCAGAAAGTGTTAGACTTCTAAATTGGTTCTTTTTGAATGATTTTGGCTACTGTAAGTCCTTTGCACTTACACAGGGATTTCAGAATCAGCTTGTCAAATTGTACCAAAAAAAGTAATGCTAACATTTTGATTACGACTGCATTTTATCTTTACACCAGTATGGGGACACTTGACATCTTAACAATGCTAACTCTTCCAATCATTGTAGAGCCCCTCATTTATTTAGGTCTTCTTTAATTTCTATTAGCAGGATTTTGTAGTTTTCAGGATGCATGTCTTTCACATCTTTGTCAGATTTATCCCAATTTCATGTGTTTGCTGCTTAATTTTAATACAATATGATATATTTACTTCAGTTTCCAGTTGTCTATTGCCAGAATATAAAAAGTATAATTGACTTTTATAAGTTGATCTTGTATCTTGCAACTTTGCTAATAAATTCATTTATTATTTAAAAAAAATTTTTAGTATTTATTTTTGAAGGAAAGAGAGACAGAGTGTGAGCAGGGGAAGGGCAAAGAGAGAGGGAGACACAGGCTCCAGGCTCCGAGCTGTCAGCACAGACCCAGACACGTGGCTCAAACTCACATACCGTGAGATCATGACCCAGGCGCCCCTAACCTCATTTATTATTTAAAGTAGAATTTTGAGGGGCGCCTGGGTGGCGCAGTCGGTTAAGCGTCCGACTTCAGCCAGGTCACGATCTCGCGGTCCGTGAGTTCGAGCCCCGCATAAGGCTCTGGGCTGATGGCTCGGAGTCTGGAGCCTGTTTCCGATTCTGTGTCTCCCTCTCTCTCTGCCCCTCTCCCGTTCATGCTCTGTCTCTCTCTGTCCCCAAAAAATAAATAAACGTTGAAAAAAAAAATTTAAAAAAAGAAATAAAAAAAAAAAAAATAAAGTAGAATTTTGACAGGCCATGACCAGGATTAGGTGAATTAAGCAATCTCCAGAGGTGCATAATTTAAGGGATTACAAGAAAAGTTGGTAATGAAGATAAACACTATTTTAATGCAATATTTTAAGAAATAAAATATGAAAACAACAACCTATAAGGTAGCTTCCTGGTTTTGTAAATAAAGTGGTTTTTATTGGTACATTTAATCATATTTTCTACATAAACAATCATATCCTCTGTGAATAAAGTTTCACTTTTTCCTTTGAAATCTGCATATCTCTTTGTTGTTGTCACTCTTTTATTTAAACAAACTCTAGCAGAAATGTGGAATAGAAGTGGAGAGAGCAGATATCCTTACCTTATTTCTCTTGGGAAGAAAATATTCAGTCTTTCACCATTAACTAGGATGTTAGCTGTAGGTTTTTGTTTGTTTTGTTTAATGGTTCTCACCAGGTTAAGGAATTACCTCTCTATTCTTAGTTTGCTGAAATTTCTTTTAAATTAAAAACAGATATTTGGATTTCTTCAAATGTTTTTGTTTGGTTTATGGAGATAATTATATAATTTATGTTGTTCTCATTGTTATTATTTAGTTTGTAATTTATGTGAATTACAATATTCTCAAATGTTAAACCTACTTAGAATTCTTGGGATAAACCTCATTCGGTCATGATGAGGTCATTATATTCTTTATATATTATTGAATTCTATTTGTTAAAATTTGTTTAGAACTTTTGCATCTATGTTCATGAAGGACAATGGTCTATACTCTTCTTTTCTTGTCCTGTCCTTGTCTAGTTGTAATAAGGTGTTGGCACCATTGATTTAGTTGGGAAGTATTCCCCCTGTTTTACTTTTCTGAAAGTGTGTGTGTAGAACTGGCATTATTCTTTCTTTCTTTTTTTTTTTAACTAACAATCAATTTATTAAAAAGGTCGATTTAAGCATCTGCTATGGTGACTTCCACCTCAACTCCTGGCTCAATACTGATGGAAGTAATCTGTCTAACAATCTCAGAAGGACTGTGCAAATCAATGAGTAGATCGTTGATTCTCATCTTTAAAACGATCCCAAGTCTTAGAACCTTTACCACAAGGAGTTTTCTTGTAGTGATTCTCAGTCTTGGCAGGCATCCGAAATGGTCCTTTCACTTTGAGATTCTTTTCCTTTGTGCCTCTGATCAAGTCAGCACATACATTCTCCAAAGATTTCACGTTGCGGCTGGTTAGAGTAATTCTAATCTGGTGAATGGCCACCTCTGATTCCACGGGTGTCTTCGGGCCATGGCTTCCTGACTGACTTATTCCTCAGCAAGAGAGAACAGCAGTGAGTTGGGAGCAGGGGCAGAGCCTGCAAAGCTCCACTCTAGCTGTGACCATGTCTTCCTCAAAGAGCTGGAATCATTCTTTCTTAAAGGGTCGGTGGAATCTACTCAGGAAGCCATCTGGGTCTGTAGTTTTCTTCATGGAAATGTTTTGGCCTATAAATTCAATTTCTTTAACATTATTTCTTCTTGACTAAGCTTTGATAGTTTTTGTCTTTCAAAAGATCTGTCCAGTTTATTTGCATAAAATCGTTTATAACATTCTATAATTTTTCCTTTAATATCCGTAGAATCTGCAGTGGTGCTACTTCTTTCATTCCCTATATTGATAATTTGTGTTTCTTGTCTCCTTTTTTCTTCAGTCTGTCTGTTTGGTTAATTTTGGCTGTCTTCTTAAGGAATCAGCTTTACTTTCCTTGATATTCTCTATTTTGAGAGAGAATACTGTTTTCTAACTTACCAATATCCTCCACTGATCTTCATTATATCCCTTATTTGAGTTTAGTTTATTCTTCTTTTTCTACATACCTTGAATGAACTGAATTCTTTAAAATTATTGATACTTCTTTTGTGGCACAGAATATGGTCTATTTTAATAAATGTTATGGACATATTTGAAAAGATAGTGTATTCTGTTACCATTGGATGGCATGTCCTATTAATGTCAGTCAGATAGGTTGATAGCATTTTTCAAATTTTGAATGACCTCCCTTCATTGTTTTATTAATGATTTATAGGTAGGTATAGAAATAAACTGTGATTCTGAGTTTTTCTATTGCTCCTTGCTGTTCTGTTAGTTTTTGCTTCATGTTATCTGAAAATTTTGTTACTAGGTGCATAAACTTAAGGATTGCTATTACCTGTGGATGAACTGACCATTTCATTATAATAAAATGCTCCCTTTTTGTCCCTGGCAATATTCTTTGCTTTGACATCTACTTTGTTTTTTTCATTAATATTATAAGATTTTATTTGATTAGAGTTAGCATGGTACATCTTTTTCCATTGCTTCAATTTTCTCCTTTTTGTGTCTTTATATTTAAAATTATTTTTCTTGTAAGCAATATATACACAGTAGAGTCATGCTTTTTCATCCAATCCGAAAATCTCTGCCTTTTAATTGGGAATGTTTCAACCATTTACATTTCATATGATTATTGATATGGTTAGGTTTTACTCTATCATCTTACTACATGGTTTCTATTTGTGTCATCTCTTCTTTAGTACGTTTCTCTTTTTCTGCCTTCTTTTGGTTTAAGTACTCTGTATGATTCTATTTTATAACTCTACTGTTGCTTTTTAGCTATAATTCAGATGCATCATTTTATTAGTTGTTTAGAGCTTCAATTGTACATAGTTATCACAGTCTACCTTCAAGTGATACAAAACTTTACATAATTTGTTAGAAGCTTACATTAGTATAATTCATTTTATTCCTCACAACTCTTGTACTTTATTGTCATTTTACCTTTATATATTTTATAAACCACACAGTCTTATATTTTTGTTTAAACAAACAATTCTCTTCTAAAATGAATTAAATAAGAAGAAACAAAATCATATATTTACGTATGTAGTTACAAATCCTGGTATTCTTCCTTTCTTTGTGTAGACCCATATTTCAACCTAGCAGCATTTTACATTCTGTCTAAAACAGTTTTTAAACATTTCTTGTGGTGCTGATCTCCTGATGATGATTTTATTTTGGCTTTTTGTGTTTGAAAAAGTATTTATTTCACCTGTATTTTTGAAAGATATATTGTTGAATTTTGAAATCTACATTAACAGTTGTTGACCTTTTATTTTCTTTCAGCACTTGAAAGTTGTTGTCTTCTAGCGTGCATTGTTTCTGACAACAAATCAAAACAGTGACTTTTATATTTGTTCTTCTGTAAAGAATATGCTTTTTTCTCTGATTTCAAAATTGTTTCTTTATCATTGGCTCAACTAATTTAATTATGATGTACTCCTTGGTATAATTTTCTTCATGTTTCTTATGCCTGGAGTTCAAGTTTCTTGTTTTTTACTTGTTTGTTTGTTTTGCAGGTGGAAAGGCTTACAGTTTTATGCAAAACTGGGAATTGGAGCCATTTTGTTTCTTCAAACTTTGAAAACTCCAGTATATATCAGGCCACATGAAGTTGTCCCTAGCTCACAAATGGTATATTTACTCCCCACTCTCCAACCACCCCCCATGCATTTTAATTTGAATAGTTTTTATTGCTACTATCTTCAAGGTGACTAATCATTTCTTCTGCAGTGCCTAATACGGTGTTATTAGTTACCAGTGTATTTTTCATCTTATTCATTGTAGTTTTCATTCTGGAAGTCTGATTGCATTTTTTGTTTTGTTTTGATTTTTATTTTTAAAATTTTTTTTAATGTTTACTTATTTTTGAGAGAGAGCAGTGGGGGGGAGGGGCAGAGAGAGAGGGAAATACAGAATCCAAAGCAAGCTCCAGGCTCCAAGCTATCAGCACAGAGCTGACAAGGGGCTCAAATCCACAAACTGTGAGGTCATGACCTGAGCTGAAGTTGGATGCTTAACCGACTGAGCCACCCAGGTGTCCCACATGATAGGTAATTTTTAGTTGAATGCCAGACACTGTGAATTTTATCTTATTTGGTCCTAGATATTTTTGTATACCTATATTCTTGAGGTTTGTTCTGAGTTGCAGGTTACTTGGAAATATTTTGATCCTTTCAGATCTGGCTTTTAAGGGTTGTTGGGCATGACTAAAGCAGTGCTAAGCCTATGGCTAATTGTGAATCATGGGGTTTTCCAGTCTGGCTGGCAGGAAGAGTCATTATTCCCAGATCCTTTTAAGAATTGAGTACTAGTTCCTCTAATCCATTCAGAAAGTTCTTTCTGCAGTCTCTTGTAATTTACTCACATGCATGAGCTGATGTACTCTGTTGAACACTCAAGAGGGACCTTCTGCAGGTCGCTGGAGTACTCTCATGCAGCTCTCTGCTTTCTGGTGTTCTATCTTGTGAATTCTAGCCACCTTGGTTTCTCTGGACTTTCAGCTTTGTCTCCACAACTCAGAGAGACTTCTGGGTTCTTCTCCCTGTAATGTGGCCTGGAAACATTCTAGAGCATTGGCAGAGCTCATTCCTTTGTTTTCCATCTCTCAGTGACCACTATCTTTATCGACTGTTGTTCCAGGTCTTAAACACTGCTGTTTCATATATTTTATACCTTATTTTATGTTGCTGTTTCAGGTGGGATGGTAAATCCAGTCCCCATTACTCCATCTAAACTGTAGCTAATGTTTTCTTTTAAGGAACTAGGAATATCCTATTCAAAAAAAAAAAAAAATACTTGGCTACATGAAGCCAGAAACTAATCACAGAACTATGAGCTTCATTATGCATTCTGATTCATTTTGGCTACTCTTGTTTGTAGAATTAAACACATTTTAATTTTTCTCTTTCTATGCTGATACTAATAACTGCCATTATTTAAGTCTTGTTTTAATTGGAAACTAAGTCAAAAGAATGAGTGATATTAAAGCACAGAAGTATAACAAATAAAACACTGAATAAAGATCAGAAGACTTTACATTCTATATTACATATAATAAATTCAAGATTATAAGTATCACTAAAAAGCATATTTAGTGAGCTAGTTTTTAATTTTTTAGTTGGTAATTATTTCTAAAATAGTGACTTGTATATGCACTGTTAGTTCACAAATGCTTTGCAAATCAACTGGCAATATACTTCAAGAGCTATAAATAGGCTGTTACCTTTGACTTGCCAAATCCCCCTCTCAGAATATTTCATGAAAACTAATTATTACTTTACGAAGGAATAAAAGCTAAATGCATAAAGGTATCCTATGCAATATTATTTATAGTGGTGAAAAACTTCAATGTGCCAAACAAGATACATATAATATCTCATTTAATCTTTACAACAACCTCTGGGAATAGTTCTTGTTATCACACAGATGAGGAAGCAGACTCTGAGAGCATCAATAAACAGCAAGTCAGAGTTGATGCTGAGATTCAAATCTATTCTGACTTTAAACCTCATACCATTAGCTCTTAGACTCTATCAACTCTAGAAAGTGAAAACAGAGATTTGTTAGGATAACTGGACATGGACTGTTTTACATCAATCCACCCTAACTTTTTAAATTTCCACTATTATTATGATTAATTTTTATTTTATTTGTTTGTACACTAGATAGATCTTTTAAAAAATAAATAAAGTAATGTCAGCAGATAACCGTCCTGGATTTTAGTAAAGGAGGGAGGTTGGGAAGTATCTATATTCTCGAGAATTCATGAACGATGTTAGAAAATCACTACTTAAGCTCTGGTGTAAAGAAAGAAGGAGTTTCCTGGGGATATACTAGACTTCCCTTCAATATTTGCTCCAGCAGTTTCCTAATTTATTTAAAATAAATCAACATGGGAATGTGTAGAAATTGACAGAAACAGAGAATTGACAAGCTCAAAAAATTCCAGAGGGAACAAAGAAGGAATCCCTCCAGTGCAGGGATGCTTACATTTCTGTTGGTGAATATCCTTTTCAGAACATGAGGGAGAAAGAGCAAAGGTGATGTTTATGCTTTATAAGCTCTGTATTAAGAAAGCAATGGTTTAATAAAAAATGAAAGCAAAAGTTAACAACCCTATACTGGTCATCATTGGCCTGAAACATATATATTGTAGTTTTATCTGTTACCAAATTTTATTCTTCTAAACAGATTGAGAGGGGATAACAAAATCCCCATATTTCTAATGAGTAAGACTTAGTTATAAATAATCCAAAGAAAATAAAGCCTGCTTCTGCTGAGTCAGCCTTTGTGGTGCCTATAGGAAGACTGCAGCAGTTATGGGGTGATGAATACACACTGAATAAGCAGTAAGCATCCTCCTTGCTTAGAGGACACCTAGATCTGACTCAATCCCTTGACTCCCTATTTTCAAATACAGAACTTAAGATGGGACCAGGTAACAGTTCAAACCAAGGTCCACATTGAGTCACCGACATTGTTCTCTAAAGTCAGCTATAAAATGTCTTGAGCTGGGACTAATGACAAAATAATGGTTGGCTGATGACAGACTTCTTTCTTTGTCTAATAAAAAGATTTTGCTTTCCTTTTTGAGAGTCTGTGGTTAAGAGAGCTCAATATAATTGACCTATCTGAGTGGGTGGGTAAAGGATAACTGAAATGACATATTACTCTTAATTCCTCAGATTCTTTAGTGCCAAGTGAAATACCTCTTCAAGGTGTAATGGAAAGATTTCCAGCCCCAATGACTTCACTTACTAGCCGTGTGACACAGTGCCCTGTGCAATGCCATATTTATAAAAGTCAGTCTCCTCATCTATAAAATGAGGAAAAATTCTGCTTCACAGATAGATAAAGCCCTAAGTACAGGCCCTGGCACATATAAAAGGCTCTTGAGCTCTGATACAGGACTTTTATAAATATGTAATGATATATGTCAATGGTCATGAATGATACTGGTTTTATATGCAGTAGGATTAATTGATGAACTTTATAAAAATTATGTACACACACCACATACATATATACATATGTATACACACACACATACACACACACACACACACACACACACACACTCACACAAATGGATATTCACTGTATCCATCCCAGAATTTCTGAAATGACTAAACTAGGACAGAGCCTAACCATAAATACCTTTTCTGAAGTTCCACAAGAGATTCTAATATGCAACCAGAGCTGAGAAGCACTGGGCAAAGGTTCTTAATCTGAGGTCCATAGAATTCTTGATAGGATACAGGAAATTCGTGAACTAGGATGGAGAAAAACTTAGACCTTTATTTTTATTTTCTTTATTTTCACTAACCTCCTGCTGTAATTTAGCATTTCCTCAGGAATGCAACAAACCATAGTAGGGCTATTGATAACCTGGGACTTTGCACCAACAGAAGCCATAGAAAATCACCTTAAAGTTGCTTCAGATATCTCAAGGTGTCACTGATGGTCACCATTATGTTAAAATTCCAGTAGTTACTACATCTACCACTAGATTGTGTTTTAGTGACTTATTAAAGAGTAACGTGCATTACTATACTGTATTTGTAAAAATATATTGAGCATTCATTTTCATACAATAGGAATCCTTTGCAAACTGTTGAATTGGGTTTTACGCATTCAAAAACATTCTGAAGAAAGGCTGTTAGGCTTTGGTAGGGTGTGTAAGGAGTCCAGGGCACACACACGGGGTTCAGAATTCTGTATTTAGAGGATAATTGGTCAGGAAAGCACTTTCAGGAATGCTGATGAAGAGCAACTTGTTTGGAGTCATTTTGAACTTAATGTGTGCAATGCTGATTTCTCAGTAATGAACTGAGGAAGGGTTTCAGTAGAATGAGGTGTATTGTAATTGAAGTATATTTACATATCAATTGTTCTTCCTTTATTAATTTCTCTAACAAAGCCATCACTCCCTTTTCTATCTTCACCAGCTAATTCGCTGCTGAATCCCTATCTTTTGCCTAACTCTTACTTTAGCTGCCACAAATGATAGAAAATGTCAGTCTTTGTTTGCTAATTCAGTGCATTCAGACAAAATGCAGCATGTATTTTTTTTGGTTAAAAAAAATTGCGAAGCTTAAAATATATGGTTTCTAAGGCTTTTGCAGTGAGAATGAAAGGATTCACTTAAAATTGATTTCTGTAAGCCCTAATTATACAGTACATTTCATAATAAGCATTGCAAAATCTCAGCTTAGGAACAAAAAAAAACTCTTAGTAATAAACTGTCACTACAATCATCAGTGTGCCAAATTTAATTCACAGATAAATAAAAAGAAACCTTGAAAGCCGGGCAGAAGTCTAGTATAAAGTGTAGGCTTTGGTATAACTCTGTGCTAGTTAAGGAACAAGCCTTTACAATATATTTCAGGGGTCTCAATGCCTTTCTAGTCAAGGTGTTCTTCCAGCTGTCTCCTCCAGTTCATGGTCAACTGGTGTCTACTCTCTCTGGAAAGAGAGATACTAGCTGCTGCTGCTATCAGCTGACCTACATCCCTTCTCCACAACCCCCAGGACAATTTCTTTTTCAGAAAAGTTACCCCTTGCTTAGAAGCTGCCACACTGGGTTGAATTACCCGATCCCTGTCATCAAAGGTGGCAGCCACGCACTTGAGAATGATGTGGGAAAACTCCAGTGAGAGTGATAATTAAACTTGGAAAATGAAGGGTCACCTTCTTTCGTTCAGCTCATTGGGTTTGGCATCAGAGTAATTCCAAAACAGTGGGGGATATTCTACTCGCAGCATGGCAATATCTAGGTGCAACACATTATTTCTCTGGGTTCAAATGGGAATGCCATTTTAATTGTATTTAAAATGTTATCGTTGATATGGAGGATAAAAGTGTTAGAAATTAGTTCTAAGGATATAGAAAAAGAATAATGAGTATAATCTCAATGGCGAAAGAATTAGAAACAAGAAAAGCATGCATTGTTTTCTCAGAAGGAAAAAGCATATAGGAGGAGAAAACTGTTTCCAGGGAAGTTTTGAAAAGAACATTTAAATGTGCTTCTTCTTTCTACTTGACTGTGGAATCACAAAGCAAGAGTTTCATCTCAGCTTTCTCGTCTACTTACTGTCATTTCTTGGAGGCTACTGTATAATATCTCACTCCTGCCCAAAAGGGAGTAGAGTTTGAGACAAGCCAATGGCAGGAGTTCTCTTCCAGGAAAAGGGATTTTTTTTCAGATACTATGGCTTATCTAAATACTATAGAAGCAATATCTGGAGAAATTATATTTCATCCTCTTATGTTGCATTAAAAAGTAATACTGAAATTTTAAAGGCCTGAAATGATACTGCACTTTGTGCACTAGGGAACACTATAATTAGACAGGAGCACAGATGCTAAAAGCAAGTTTCAAGTTCAAATTCTGGTTTCACCATGTAGAATAGTCCCCCTTTATCTATGAGGGATACATTTCAAGACCTCCAGTGGTTACCTGAAACCATGGATAGCACTGAACCCTTTATAAACCATGCTTTTTCCTATATATACATACCTATGATAAAGTTTAGTTTATAAATTAGGCACAATAAGAAATTAGCAACAAAAGCTAAGAATAAAATAGAACAGTTATAACAACACACTGTAATAAAAGTTATGTGCATATGGCCTCTCTCTCTCTCTCTCAATATTGTACTGTATTCACTCTCCTTCTCATGATGATGTGAGATGATAAAATGCCTATGTGATGAGATAAAGTGAGGTGAATAACATAAGCACTGTGACAAAGCTTAAAGCAACTACTGACCTTCCAACATCAGAAGGAGGATTATCTGCTTTCAGACTGGGTTGACTCCTGGTAACTAAAACCAGGGAAACTGAAAGGGGAACCAAGGAATAGCTGTGCAACCCTGGGCATGTAATGTTACTTCTTTGTTTCCTATCAGTTTCCTCTCTGTGAAATGGGGAAAGTAATAGTACCTATCTTATAAGATTATTTAAAGATTGAGTGTTAAAATACATAAGGCATTTATAACAATACCAACCACAGTTTAATATTATAAGAGCTCACACTTATTATTTTTGCTATTATTTTACGGTTGTTCAGTACCTAGTATAATACTTAAAACCTGTAGATGGTGTTTAAAAATACATTAATAATTCTTCTTATACTTGACCCACTTTTTGTCCCTGTCTTTCTGAGAAAAGCTTCCCACAAGATTTTGGCCCTTTAAAAAACAAATAGCTCAACATAATTGTTTACTAGAGTTAATTGCATAATGTGAACATAGAGTATTTGCAACATCAATTTCAGAAAGTGAAAAATTCCTAAAGAACAGAATCTACAGATATCATATGGGTATTGATAGTTCCCTTTATATATGAAGGTTTGACTTGAGGATGATTAATTTTATTCTATGTGTATATATTTTGTTTCAAGGTAAGAGAGCTTTGAACCAATTAGAATACTCTAAAACAACAACAACTTAATGGGTTAGGCAAGAGAATGAAATAGAAAGTCCCTTTATAAGATTTTCGAATTTATCAGTTTGTGGGAAAACATCCACAAATTTCATTAGATTTTAAAATATCTATCATTAGAGTACTTAAAACATTCCAATTCGTCTTTGAATCTTTTCTACAACACAAAGACACACATTGTCCAAACCTCAACTTCCATTCATCACCAGCTCTGAGACAGAAAATGATGGGGGGTGGGGAGCAGAAAATTTTGTGTGTGTGTGTGTGTGTGTGTGTGTGTATGTGTGTGTTGTGTATATGCATATGTGTATCAGAGTGATGAGGGGAAAAAAAATAAATGAATTAAGAACAACTCTAACCATCTACTGAAGAGAAAATACTACCTATAGGTTAAAACACTACTGGCGACATATAAAAATCCATAAAGAAATGAAATATATGTAATCTTTGTGCACAGTACTTTTAAAGAAAGGGCTTTACAAAAGATAGTGACTCATTTAGTATAAAGGTATTAAAATTATTTGGTAAATTATTTCCCACTGAAAAAACATAAATAAACTATATAAGAAGATATTCTGCTTCTGCCTCAGGTTTATATTTAAAATGATTTATAGCCTGCAATTTCTTCCTAAGGTCATCACCTTAATAAATACTAGCTACATACAGTGAAAACCAAGTCAATAAAATGAGGATTTCATTTCTCTTCCTCTGCTTATGTAGATACTTCTTCCATCTGCATGGCACCCATTTATAACAAAGCCTCACATTGTGTGGGTTTTTATGAGTTCTTGAGCTTTTCTTTCTTTTTTATCTTTCTATGCATCAGCAAAGCAACTGGCAGATTCTTTAATAAAATATATTATACACATTAATATTTATAAGCCTATGAATTGGATGTTTAGATAAACATTCACCAACTTATGCCAATTCTTTTGTTTTAGACGTTAAATCACACTTACATTGTCTGGAAAGTCAGCTTTTAGTTCGGTGACACTTTGACACCAATATGCAGCCGTTTTTTCACTGATGAGCTCAATATTCAGGAAGGAGCTTTGTCCAGGGCCATACATGGGGCCAGAGGTAGTCCCCCGGATGATTCTAGGCGAAACATTTGTCACGATGTCCTGATAAAAGAGTAAAGATATTGGGTCTCCTTTTGACCAAGAAAAACTACAATCTTTATTCGATGCTCATTTCTATATGACAATATTTTACCAAGTCCTTTCTCACATTTTTAGAGAAGAATTTTAAAAATATATTTTAAATTACATGTGAATATAAACTACTTCCAAATGAAAGAGTAAACAAAGTATTTGTCAGCTTTATTTAAATTACTTTCTGTAATTGTAAGGTTAGCATCTTAAAAAATATGTAAATTCATTTTATTGGTTTTGGGCATACATATTTTAATTTGTTTGCAATTAAATAATAAATAAAAACCTGATAAGTAAAATGTAAGAATATTGGTTCAGTTTAGTTAATCCAAATACCTTCAATGACATTTTAATTCCAATAAAAGCTAATGTTTTGTAAAGAAAAAAAACCACTATTTTTCTTAAAAAGCAATTCCAATGTAAATCAGCCAGGGAGTACATATTAGTACCACTGGCTCATCAAACTTTAACACATATTCTAACAAACTAACTGGGTCAACCTACCTATAGAATTCTACCTATAAATTCACATTCAATGAGAATTCAGTTCTTCCAAGACTGAAATGAGGATATCAATAACTTCCTGATAACTATAAACAGTAAACAGTCAAATTAACTTGCTTGTTAAGTGTAATTAACAATGTACAACTGCTTCTAAAGCTGTATTAACAAAGAAGAGTAACATTCTTACATTACTAAAAACTAAAAAGAAACAAAGAAGAAAAATGTTTCTTTAGCCAACTTCCAATTAAAATTAATTTTGAGTAAAGGTCATTTAGTTAAGGATTTATCAGAATTAGTCATTTAAGTACCCCTCCTCACCATCTTGTCACTTTTAGTGAGATAACATGAACCCCCATTAGTATATAGCAATTAAGGTCAATTTACATATTTTAATTAAGAACCACCCCATATAAAACAATTAGCGTAATAGGCATACTAACTGGATTTCATAACATTTGGACGTTTTTCCAACTAGATAGACAGGAAACCTTAATTAGCATTAATTAGTGCTGATCTGCATATGTTTGATAAGGCATACCCTTGCCACAAAAGATTATTTATTCCTGAATCTGCCAAATGCTACAGTTGCAGAGGATAAAAGGACTTTTCTTCACATTGCATGTTAATTTCTGGTAATTTACATTCACTTTTACATTCGAATTAGTATATTATAAAATAAATGGTATAAATGTTACAATAAGCCTCCTTAAATATGTACATTTTTACTTATAGGAATCCTGCCAGTTAATGTTTTACTAATTAAGCCATTCCACTTCTATTGTAATTATGGGCAACACCACCAGCCTTACTTTGATTTGCCATTGTGAAACAGTGTTCCACAATCTTATAATGGGTAAAATGACAATTCAAGTCACTCCAGAATGCTCAGGTTTAATGGGTCAAATTTCTGTCTTGGCAAAGGCTTAAATGTATGCTCTACATCCCTGCAGGTGGCTTCTGTGCAGCTTACCCAGGTAGGTAACTCAAGTGCTGCCATGGTCTGAGAACACGATGCTAGGAATGTTTCTATCAAATAAGGCTTATTTTCTTCTATTTTTAAAAAAATTTTGTTTAAGGTTTATTTATTTTTGAGACAGAGACAGAGCATGAATGGAGGAGGGTCAGAGAGAGAGGGAGACACAGAATCCAAAGCAGGCTTCAGGCTCTGAGCTGTCCACACAGAGCCCGACGCGGGGCTCGAACTCACGGACCCTGAGATCATGACCTGAGCTGAAGTCAGACACTTAACTGACGGAGCCACCCAGGTGCCCCAGGCTTATTTTCTTCTATATTCCAACTTTCTTCTATATTCCAACTTTAAGCCTTGAAGTGTTCATTTCCTCTGCTCTACTCCCTAGTCTAAAAGACTTTCACCTAGATAAATCCAATCTAGGCCACAGGTTTTGACCTATATAAAACTTGGCCAAGGAAGTGAATACAGTCCTTACTCAGTTCACCAGCTCATGTGCCCTGGCACTGAAGAGTCCCACAAATGAAGGGGCACCTATTTAAAGGACCACTTTATAATTTAGCAGCACCTCCTGCTTATTCAACAAAACTGATTAATGTTAGCAGCATCCCTCTTCCTATCCATTCTTCAGGTCTTAACTTAGACTTCAGTCCCTTTGAGAAACCTTTCCATGTCTCCAACATCATCAAGTCTTAATAAGCTGCTCTGACTTATGCCACCATAGCAATATATCCTTCCCCAATTGGCATTCTTAACATCCTGTAGTGTAACTGTCTATATTCTTGTCTGAACCTTTCACTAGAGTATAAGGATTGGAAAAGAAACTATCTCATTTGCTAACACATGTGCAGCTTCTAGCCTGGCCTTTAACAGGTGCTCAAATAGTGTTTTTTGAAGAAGCCTAAAGCAAAACCCTAGATACTAGAATGGGTCTTGTCCTGAGGCAGGGGAAGGATAGAGGATTTACTGCTGGCCTTATTCTGTTGCTGAACAGACATTATATTCAAATTTCAGGTACTGGTTCTTTGCTTTAGATCCTTTCCTACTAGTCTGTTACTCTAGAATTGGGGACTTTCCTTGCTTCCCCTGATATCTCAGCGACCCCTGAATACAGCTCCCTGTCCCCAACTACAGTTGGTAACACTGTGCTTGACACAGATTGCCCACCTCTCCCCATCTCAGCCTACTGCAGAGCCTCAGTGACAGGAAGCATATTTCAACTTCCTCACACTGTAGCTTTTAAGATCTCCTGGATTGTTGGCTCTAACTTCCTGGGTTTATCTGATCTCAAGGATCCAAATACAATGGTTTTATTCAGATACAATCTGACTCTAAGGCTTTCTGGGTCAGGTGGATATGAATTCCTAAACTGGTCATTGGCTACTAGAGGATTTCTTGGCTGATGAATGTATTACGATCTTAACCAACTATAGTTGCTTCTTGTGTCTGTGCCCTAGGCTGGGACCACATCTTCATAGTATGTTTAGGCTTTTTTTTTATATCATAAAATAAAGAAGACACAGCATAGAAGAATTGCACCTATACTGAGTAAGGAAAACCGCAATGGTCCAGTAATTCTAAGCCATATACTATTTTACAGTAACCCGCCTAATAACAATTAGGCCAACAACCCACAGTGGCCAAATGGTCAAATTAACAAGATTTAAATGGAGGACAGTCAGGGGTGTCTGGGTGGCTTAGTCAGCTAAGGGTCCGACTTTGGCTCAGGTCATGCTCTCACAGATTTGTGAGTTCAAGTCCAGTGTCTGACTCTGTGTTGACAGCTCAGAGCCTGGAGCCTGTTTCATTTTCTGTGTCTCCCTCTCTCTCTGCTCCTCCCCCACTCATGCTCTGTCTCTCTATCACTCAAGAATAAACATTAAAAAAATTTTTTTAATAAAAAATAAATAGAGGACAGTCAAGCAAATGCTCCATTCTTAAAATGCCCCACTTCAGTGCTAACTTAAAACCTAAAATTCTGACATTAGAGATTTTTCTTTTGAATACTGTGAGTTAAATTTATTTTTAATGTTGGAGGTGTTTTATTTTTCTCTTTTATAATCTGGTATTAAACTCTAAATATACCATGGGAGAATTATCAATGATCTCTTTAACCAAGATCAAACAGTAAGTGCAAGCAAATCAGAGGGAAATTTTATCTACTTCATAATCAGGGTTGCTAATTCCTTTATGTTGATTTATGACAGGCAGTGTTTCTCTGAACAGGTTAGTGTTCTCTTTCTTCAACTCAAGCCAAGAAAAAAGATCCTTAACAACTGCCCAAATTGCATATGCCTAATGTGTAGAGCTTGTCAACTATCAGTGAGTCAACTGTTGCCATTGTAGCAATTTAAAAATTCAGTGTATTCCAAATTCAGTGAAAGTGCCGAGATTCCAAGATTGTCACCCAGTGATAAATTGGCAATAGAAGTTTTATTCTAGGTTTTCTTTCCCAAATTCATTCATATTTGCTATTATTACCTTATCAAAAAAAAAAAAACCCTTCTCAACTAACTTAAGACTTCTTGGAATTGTTAACTGAAAGGTGAATGAAAACTTGGATACAACCAATTACCCTTGGTTATATGATTATAGAGTTAAAGCTTCAATAATTGGGCAATAGCTTACTAAAGCTTTTGACCTGGGAATACTAGAATTTGAGCATGATTTCATAAGATAATATTTTGCTTTAATATTTAATAGCTAAATTATATTAGCATTGCTTAAGAAATTAATATAACAAACATATTCAGAATATTTAGAACAAACAAGCTTATTCTCTATAACAAAGAAGAGGAATTACCATAGTTCTAGTCTTCAGTGCATTAACAATATACTGATTTTTTAAAATTGATGTTTATAGATAAGAAAATGTTAGGTGATATCGCTGCTTTGTGTGATATTGTAACTACCATTATATAATCGAATGTTAGTGACCCCTTAACATTTGAAGTGATGCTAGTGATTTTTCAGCATTAGTAAAGAGATTTAAATGGTAAACAGGCTGATTATATTTGCTTGTTTAAGTTCATTTACTTGACCTCTCTTATCCTAAAGAAAAAAAAAAACTACAGTGTTTCCATGGTTACCACTGGATCAAGATAGTCACTATGGCCTCAATGAACAGAAAAAGAAACTTTGCAGAGATGTCTTGTTAAGAGGCTAGGAAAAGAAACAGGGTCCAAAAAAGTTGAATTAAAATGAAAAATAAAATTTGCAGAATGAACCAGAGCTACTCTACCACAACAGATTAATTTAGAAATCTGTTGAGGGGCGCCTGGGTGGCGCAGTCGGTTAAGCGTCCGACTTCAGCCAGGTCACGATCTCGCGGTTCGTGAGTTCGAGCCCCGCGTCAGGCTCTGGGCTGATGGCTCAGAGCCTGGAGCCTGTTTCCGATTCTGTGTCTCCCTCTCTCTCTGCCCCTCCCCCGTTCATGCTCTGTCTCTCTCTGTCCCAAAAATAAATAAACGTTGAAAAAAAAAATTAAAAAAAAAAAAAAAGAAATCTGTTGAGTGAAAAGAGCAAGCTGTGGAAAAATATATAGAATATGATACCTAAAACAAAACAAAAAATATAACATACTGTTTAGTGAAACACACTTATGTGACCAAATGTAAGTATAAGAAAATAATTAAAATAATTCAGAGGAATGGTTACCTCTTACAATAGGTAGATGCTGGGGGAGAAATTGGGGATGGTGGAGCAACGATGACTTTCTAAAAGTATTAGTGATATATAATTTTAAAGAAGTTTCACTCTTGAACTGCAGAAACACATGGTAAAATGAGAAATCTGTTTTATGCGTTTTGTGGTATCATAGTGCGTATTGTTATACACTATAGGTAAAGTTTCATTGGTTTACCTGAAAACCTGTAATTTAAATCTTAGGGGTAAGTCATTCCTTTCTTAATTCCCAAAATTCTGCCATAAACTGGCTCTTCATGTCAAACAAATCTTTTAATTAGTTTTAAAAGCTAGAATTTTAAAAATTAAATGCACTGCATGACAAATTGTCTTCTAAAATATATCACTTTCTGTATGAGTGGGCTTTATCTATACATTATTCCATAAAAGAGGAGAATCACTTTGCAAATAAATCTAACAACAAATATCCTGTTATGTAATATGGTTCTATCATTATAAATCTGGCATACTGCTTCCCTGGGAATAGCAAAAAAGTAAAATAAAATTCAACAGTGGCCCAGTTTCCAGTGCAACTCCACTATTACGAAAGAAGTACCTAACATTTTATTTTCTTCATGAGCTAAGTATATTAATATTTGATCACTCCTCAAAATAAATGTTATAATGGTCAGAATAATCTGTACGTGGTTGTTTTGGAGGGGTGGAATGGGTAGGATGAAAATTTGTTCTTAATACATCAATTTTCCATCCTAGTGTATTATGTAAAGATAGCACTCAAAAACCTGAAATTGTGACCAAATTTACCCATTTGTCATCAGGAACTTTGAATCTGTCTACCCACATGGAAAACACAGTGAACAAGAATGACAGTGTTATCTACAAACACCAGATAAATTATCAGAGAATTTGTCTACTGCTACCCAGCTCTAGTGAGCATTAGAGATGAGACTAGAATTCAGGCACATTTAGGTGATATGAATAATATTAGTGACCACTTAACATTTGATGCAGGTGATATTAATCAGCACTAATTTTAGTTGCAAGAAAAACAAATCAATTTAAACAAGTTAGACTTTTTTAAGAAGTAGGGATGTGGTATTTACTTTAAGGAAAAGGAAAAAAATCCCGTAACAGGAAGGAAGGAAGGAAACTCATTTTGAAATGTTTCTCTGTCTCTTCTCTCTGCGTCTATTTGCATAGCTCTTCATCCTTCCCTCTTTCTGTGGAGGGCTTCCTCTGTTACAGTTCATATGATAGAACCATAGGCCCCTGACAAGTTCCAAATTATAAGGTATAGGTAGAGTCATATTCAAATCTTGTAATCTCTCAAGTCCATGATTCATATATATGGCCATATAAACAAAAATGGAGTAATTGAGAGCTAAGCAAGTAATTTTAAAGGAGTCTTAAAGAATCTACTACACAGGACTGGTCTTTGCAAGGTTCACCTTAGAAGGCTTACAAGAAAATATCATATGGACACTAATGAAGTATAATTATTAATTAGGAAAGTGGATGTGAAACAGACAAAATTATTATCATGTAATGAAATGAAAATTTCCATAGTCTTGAATAAACCATAACAATCCATTTCCTATTCCTGTAGCCCCAAACCTTGCAAGATCAAAGTTGCAAGAACTCTTTAAAATCCTCTCATGTTTTAGGTTGCATCGAGAATTCTGTGACTCCAATGTGTTGATGTGCTGAAGACAGTCAACACAGACAGCCTGGGGTACACTCAATCTCAGTCTTGCAGCTGGACTGAATTGATGCAATGGATAGTCTATTAAGAAGGGTAAGACAGTACAAGTAAAAGGAAAAACAAACAACACATTGTGTTCTAGAATGAACAGGGAAACAATTTACAACCTGATTAGGCTAAAGGAGGGGAAAAAGGAATAGAAACTGAATATTCTGACTGTCTACTATGTGTCAGGGAAGGAATTTTACTCACACACTCTCTAGTGCTCACTTTGGGTCAAACATACCTGACCTCTTAGATAGTGTCAAACGTCTAAAGGATTTGGTATCTCACACTGTCCAAGTATGGAGATTAATTTTTTGAATTTTATTTATGTCATACTAGTAAAATGTTCAATCACAGACTTGTGTAGCCTTTTGTCTTTCCTCTTGCCCTTTTTCAAAGAGCTTATAACTTTGTAAATAGGACACCAAAAAGTAATTTGTTTTGCTCTTTGACTTTCTCATCTGTCAAACTGGCTTCACTACATGCTTTGCTATATGACAGAGAGGTTGCAGGATTTTAAGTGAAATATTACAGCACATGTCCGATGTGGTGTTTGATTAAATACATATTTATTCGTTCATCAACATGAGCTTTAGAAACAGTCAAAACAGAAGAGTTCAGGCACCTGGCCTTAACTAGTACATGGGCTGAAGTTGAGAAAGCAACAGGAAATGAGGATGCGAAGATTGTAGAGTTGGGTCAGATTACAGAGTCCTGAATGACTGTTTTAAGGAGTTCAAACTTTTTTCTGCAGGCTTTGAGAATCCATTGTGTTCTGTCTCCTATTCAAGTTATTAATACCAATAGCTCACAGCAGCTGTGCATTCACAGAGATAAGTTTTACAAGGAACAGATGAAGAGCTTTTTCAGAGCTGATATCAGATGGATTAGAACGTGATTAATCAACAGACAGACTGATTAAATTATTGGGTTCACTGTTCAGATAAGAGGTTTTGGATACACTCTGCCAAACTGTAATTAACTTAGAAATTTCTGCTGGCCTGCTTATAAGATGATCATGTGATATGCTTTGAAGAAATCTTTTAAGGCCCAGAACAGCAGCTGTGAAGGTGTAAGCATGAGTCAGTTTTAATAATTATTAATCATCTCCAAGTATTAAAGCAGAATTTTCATTGAAAATGATAAATATTTTTTTAAGAAACTTCACTTTTTATAAAACTTGTATAAATCCTCTGGTTTTACTCTAGAAGCCACTGTAAACGAATAGCCATCATTTAAGGAAGGAAGCATCTAAATAATTAGTTTTCCATTTCTGCAGTAAGGTTAACATGATGCACAACTGAACTGGTGTCAAAATAAAATTTCTCAGGGATCAAAAATGACGACAAAGCAGAGATTCCTAAGGACAAACTACCTGCAGGGTGGTGTCTTCTCTCAAGGTTTCTGCTGGTCCCTGATGGCCTACAGCCTGATTTCTAATGGCTTAGACATACCTTAGAGAGAGAAAAAGTCAGGGCTTAACCATAAGAAAGGACAAACAAAAAGCAATGCTCTCAATTTGTGAACTAGGAAACACCCAGAGGGCAATGGTGGTGTAAATGTCCATTTTAGCCTTAATTATGGATGAAAAAGAAAATAAATCTCCCTTAGGATTGCACACTTGTGTGGACTGCAAAACTTCAAGTTGAAAATTTGGTTTAAAGGTGACCCCTAGTCATGGTGTCCACAGGTAACTAGAAGACGCAGTTTTCAACTCTGTCTGGAGGGATTTTTTACACCAGCTATCAAAAAATTCCCATAAATAAATTTCCATGGAAAGTGAACTCATAACAGAATAATTCTGCTAAACAAATGAGAAAAAAAATATTGGAAGTGAGAGTCAGGAGGCAGAAAAAGCTACAAAACCAGACTTACAAGGGAATATAGATAACTGAGATTATCAGATTTAGAATCAAATGTTTATTATGTTTGAAAAATAAAAGAGGGATGTATAATCAAAGAATAAGAAACTCAAAACTTATCACTTAAAATATAAGCAAAAGAAGGAATATCTAGAAATTTAAATATATATATATATATATATATATATATATATATATATATACACACACACACTTAGATATATAACAAATTGGGAAAACAGAATTTTAAGAGTTTGGGGTAAACAAGAGATTAGACATAGCTGAAGAGAATTAGTCAAGTTGATACATGGGAAGACTACCTGAAAGGCAGCAAAGTCAAATGGGATGCAAAACATGATGCAGAGTTGAGAGGCATAGAAAATGAGTAAGAATGAAAGGAGAAATCTAAGTGGGGCTCCCAAGAATATAATGGGGAGTCTTGAGAGAGGCATCAGTTCAATAGAGATTGTTAAAGATTCAAAAGAATCAATGAGGGACAGCAGTCTTCAAATTCAGGGACAATAACAAACTCAAGGAAAGTTTTTATTTATTTTTTAACTGCCACCTTGTAGTAAATAAAACACCAAAAAACAAAGAGAAGATTTAAAAAGCAGCCAGAGAAAAAAGAAGACTCTCTACAAAGGAAAAGCAGATTGACAGTGAACTTCCTGCCAGTGCCAATGGAAGTCAGAAGAGAGTAAAATATTTTCTATAAAGAAGGAATGTTAACTGAGAAGTGCATAATTTCAAAATTATAACTCAAGGATAAGGGTGAAATAATGACATTTTGAACAAAAGAAACGATGAGCAAATGGCATACAACAGAGAAAATGAATGGGCTAATGCTAATTGGACTGGGATAGATGTGAAAAACAAAGTATTGAACAATAACAAGAATAAAGCAAGTTGCATAAAAACGTAAACTGTATGATTATATTAAATGAAATAGAGAAACAGGCAAAACTAAACAGCATACTGTTCAGACATACATATGTGGTAAAACATATACAAAAGGAAGAAAATGATAATTATAAAATCCACGTCATTCCCTCTAGAGGGAAGACAAAGGGATATATCGGAGTAGGCAACACAGAGTCAAAGGTATAGGAATATCTTCTGTTTCTCTTTCAGTGTGAAATGTGAAAAAAAAGGTATTCATTTTATTATTTATTAAAATGCATATCTAAATTATATACATTCTTTTATATGCATGTTATATTTCCTAGTGAAAATTAAAAAAAAATAGGATGTACACCTGAAGATGGTATTATTCTAGAAGCAGCTAGCTAATAAGACTTTAAGATTGGCAAGTTCTTTCTCAGCATTACCACCTGTGTCTATATATGGCCCTGAACAATGTCTTAGAAGGAGTATTCCTTCTGGTCATTCCTCTAACAAAATGATGAGATTGTATGACATGATCCCTTATACCACTTTTGGCCGATACTCCTTAGGACAGGAAGAAGTTATTTATCTATAAAACATACAAATTCGAAATATTTCAGATTGGGCGTGTTGCTACCTGAAACCTTTTTTGGCCTAGGACACAAATTTATGATTTAGGGGTAATCTTGAACTCATTAAAAATCACTTCAGGTAACAATACACAAGCTTTGGCTATCTTAGGTAATCCTCCCCACCAGTATCCTACTGACAAATGGGAAAATGCAGTATGAGGGAGAAAAAGAAAGTTTATTTCTGACAAGATCTGCAAAAACATTGTTAACAAAAAAATCATTCATTTGAGCAAATACACAAAGTCAAACTCCTCTAAATGTAAGTTAAGCAGCCATGAGATTTAACACTTGAAATAATAAAACTTTAAGTCTGCTTTCTCATAATTCTAACACCCTTACCCAATAGCATTCTTCATATATTAGGCCATAAAGATGCTTGTATTATAATTACAAAACACCATTTAAAGAATGTATTATGTCCTATAGCACTTAGCCTTGACAAACAATTACTGGATATCACATTCAACTGAATAAAAAAAGCAATCTTTATTACAGGTTAAAATTAGCCTTGGAACAATAAATGCTTTCAAAGCTATTGTAAACTCCAAACTGCTTCCCACCAGTCTCTTTAGAGGAAATGCAAACAAGTAAACTGAAGGACATTTGAAAAACTTCCTTTCTGTGTCCTCTGAAGTTTTGTCAAGTTTTTTTTTTCTTTTTAGTTTCATAGGGATAATCATGTTATACCTAAAAGATGATCAGTATGGCTTCACAGGGAAGGATTTTACACGTTAGACTCAAAACAAAACAAAACGAATAACCAAACAAAGAAACTCTGAGAATTCTGGGCTTTATAATGTGTTATTCATAACAGGACTTTATTTTAATTATTAGGACCACTTTTTAGGTTTTATGGTAGAGAAGAAAATTAAATGGCAAGGTCTATTCATTGATGGAGTTCAGAGGTATGCTACCCCCAAATAAGGCACTTTGGTGCATTACAGATCTTCAACTGAAGGAATTTTAAAAAGGTGGCAGAAGGAAAGTCACTCTGACCTCACACCTCTGGCCCTAATTCTCTGACACAGGTCTTAAAACTCCCATGTGAAAGATCCTTTCTCTGTATCAGGAGGAGGGAAGGCATTCTTAATCACCAGAGACCTGGAGTTTAGGGCCAAGAAATCCATACAGACAGCCCTTGTTAAACTCATCCTTATCTTCCTAGTTAACTTCTTCACCACTTGCTACCCCTAACCCAAACCCCTCTGTCCTGTCACTTCTTCACAAACGTTATTATTTCTTTGTCTAAAAGGTATAACAGCTTCCTGCTCTGGTCACTTTGGCTCTTCATTCTCTCGGGAAGACTTCCATGTACATGTAAAAATTCAATATAATGTGTATGCTTTTCTCCTGTTAATCTGTCTTTGTCAGTTTAATTTTCAGACCCAGCCGGGACCTGAAGAGGGTTGAGAAACACTTTTTCCACCCCTGTAATTACATTTGTCAGTTGGTTCAAACCCAGTCTTCGGAGATAATGTACTCTCTTATCTCCTCATCCTTCAGAAGACAGTATAAAATGTAGAATTCCACCATTTAAATTATTTAACCAATTATTTTACTCATGATAGTTATTAATTCTGAAAGTGGTATAATCATAATCATAATGAAAAAGAGGTGGGCAGATGGAAATGCTGGATATAACCCTAAAATAAATATTATTAGAGTTAACCTAAAAATAAACTGGATGTTGGTAGAGATATTAAAATCAAAATCTGATCATTTTGCTTAAAATACTGATCTGAGACTCTAACCACCAACTTCTTAGGTCATTAGGTAGTTAGAAGAAACAGTGTGTGGTCAGTTTTCTTTTGGGCTGTAATCACATTCTGACTTTAAGTGTATTTAAATTAATTTATAAATTAAATAGCAATAACAACAACAATAAATACCTTTAAGTAGCAATTAATTGAGTCACTTAAATTCTTGTCTGGGTGTCAAGATTGATAAAAGCATCTCCAAATGACAGCTTTTATTTATATAGTGGTCTACAATTATCATCTGTGTTTCCACATATACAATGAAAGTTAACCTTCTGGAACATCCTATGGAAGGAAAGAACACTTTCCAAGAGTATTTACTGAGATATTTGGAGATGAATGGGGGATTCTGTGATCAGATCACCTTGGGAAACCATCAACAAGATAGCTTCTCTTGGTGACGCATATAGTATCTAAGCATAGTAAAGGTCTTGAGATATCTGGGACTAAAACTACTTGTCTATAACCCATTTTCTCACAAACCTGTTAATTCTTTTTTTCATGTATTACCAATTAATATCCTGTAGCACATTTACATTTTATAGAAACAGATTATGACATATATATAAGGCAGTGGTCTCCAGAATTTTCTGATCATGTATCCATCAATAAAAGCAACCTTTTGACCATGCATCTCTAAATAAAACATTTACAAAAAAAGAAATCAGAAAAAAGACATAAGCATAATATTAACAGTTATTTTCACACATTCTTACCATATCTTAGTGCTTTAGAGACCTCTGGACAGGAGGATATTTAAAAAGGTCTGTCTCCCGAGGGGCCTGGGAGGCCAGTCGGTTAAGCGTCCCACTCTTTATTTCAGCTCAGGTCATGATCTCATGGTTTGTGAGATCAGACTCTGTGATGAGAGTGGAGCCTGCTTGAGATTTACTCTCTCCCTCGCTCTCTACCCCTCCTCCATTTGCGTGTGTGTGTGTGTGTATGTGTGTGTGTGTGTGTGTGTGTGTGTACACACACACGCACGTGTGACTGCACTCTCTCTCTCTCATAAATAAAAAAAGATCTGTCTGCAGTTTAAAAAGAAGAGGTATCTATCCATAGAGGAAACTAAAATTCTAACTTAAGAAGATTAGTAATTTTGTCTAGAGCAGAGGTCAGTAAAATTAAACTTCTACTATAAACAGTCAGGTAGTAAATATTTTAGGGTTTGCGGGTAGTATGATCTCGATCACTCCACTTAACTACTGAACTCTGCCACTGTTACAAGAAAGCAATCATAGCAAAATGTAACAAATAAGAATATCTATGTTTCAATGAAAATTTATTTATGGACACTAAAATCTGAATTTCATAAATTATGTATTAAACAGCTGTTTATTTCTTATTGCTACTTATATGAATTTCACATAACTTTCACAAGTCACATATATTATTCTTTTGATTTTTTTCCCAACGATTTAAAAAAAGTAAAAATCATCATTAGCTCATAGGCTATACAAGAACAGGCCAGGGACCAGATTTGGCCAGTGGGCCATATTCATAGACCCTTGTCCCAAGTGTGTAGGGGCAAATTAAAGAGGAAAGCCAAGTATGACTACAGAGGATGAGGTAAAGCATCATACTGATTGTCTTACCAAGCTCTAAGGGTGAAACGTGAATAGTCATGTTTCTTTTTTTTTTAACGTTTATTTATTTTTGAGACAGAGAGAGGCAGAGCATGAACAGGGGAGGATCAGAGAGAGAGGGAGTCACAGAATCTGAAACACGCTCCAGGCTCTGAGCTGTCAGCACAGAGCCCAACGTGGGGCTCAAACTCACAGACCGCAAGATCACGATCTGAGGCAAAGTCAGACACTTAACCGACTGAGCCACCCAGGCGCCCCGTGAATAGTCTCGTTTTTTAAGGTGTAGTAGGGTTTAAAACATTTAAGCTGCTCGACAAGATGTAGCAATAAAAAATAAACAGCTGGGCAATATACAACAACTGATTACAAATAAAATTTAAAGAGGAAGACAGATCAAAATATTTTTTTAAATGGGTGGTATTTTTTGGCAAGTTTTCAGAAATCTCCAAAATTAGTCAAAGCTGGTTCCATAGTCCTTACAGCCCTCTGTGGACAGTCAGAGAGGATAGTCTGACTGACTCTGGGGATGGTCAAATACTAATGTTTATCAGCAGGAATTGTTTTTGTGAAAATGGTAGAAGTGAATTGCCTTTTAATAGATCAACCTCATTAGAAAGAAAATGTAGTACTAATATCTGTAATGTTTCATAGCACTATATAAAATTATTTTCAAGTTTAGGTGAGGGTTACACAAACATCATAGATCTCCAGAAGCCTTTTATGTGATAAATTTAAATGTAATAAAACCTCATGGTTCTGATTACCAAAGGCTAAAGAATGAGTAATTTATACACTGCAGGCCTACAGAAGTACAACTTGTCTGCTAAAATAGCCCTAGGGGAAGATAAAATTGAAAAGACAAAGGACAGATAAATAAAATGCCACTATTTTCTCACTAAGCTTTTTGGCTGTGGTTGATTTAAAAAAAAAAGTATTATTACTGATTTTATAGTACTGAAAATAAAACAATAGTTACAAGCACCACTGTTTAATACTAGCTATAGAGAAGAGAATTTTGAAATTTATTAATTAGCATATTGATAAGTTTGTTTCTATAACAAAATTTAATTATACTGAAGGTTCACAACTTAGACTGGAGATACTAACTATAGCACTAGATTATGATCTTATAATTGAATGATAATGTTTTGGATCGATTTTACAATGGAGTAATTTCAAAATCTTACTTTTAAAAAGTGGTTACAAACCTAATATAGAGAGAAATGTGGAAGATCCCAGGTTCCTGAACCATAATAAGCAAGGGATCTCTGATTGCTTCCTTAGATAAGACAGAGGATATAAGCTAGAAAAAGTATTTAAATAACTGCTGATTCATATGGAAAAGGATTTCTAATATTATAAAAAAGGGTTCTATCCCCAGCCAGATCATGTCCATCATTTTCACAAATAATTTATAGATAGCTATATTTAGACCTGAATGTAGACACAGAGAGGTCATATTTATTGAATGTGCTGATGGTGTTGAGGGGAATTAGAATAAAGTAATTTAATGGAGTAAGAGACCAGTTTAAGAGACATAGGCAATACTGATTACCCCAAACTTACTTCACCCATTTCACCTACATTTTTGGAAACGTTTTTTTTTTTTTGATATAAAGAGGCAGCAAGGTGTATTAGTTACAAAGAATAGGAGCAACTGCCAGCAACCTGGCACTCAGAGGAGTGCACAACTGTTGATCTTGGGTCGTGAGTTCGAGCCCCACGTTGGGTGTAGAAATTACTTAAACAAACAAGCAAACAATCAGACTTAAAATAAAATAATAAAGTCAAACTACTTGAGTTCACATGTAATTATTTAATCATATTAGCTGGGCCACTTAGACAAATAACAACCTTTTTACTTCATTTTCTTTGTTGGTAAAATGTGATAGAGATAACATCTCAAAAAATTATCTTGGATAAGCTCAAAGGAGGCACATGGGATGTGCTTAGAACAGTATGTGATACAATACAAATAATTCAAAGAATAATTATTATAATTCCATGGTCTTCTTCTGTGCATTAACATTCTTTGCCCTCATATACTTCTAATATATGCAATATAATGTGGCTGTCTACCTTACCAATGGTGAATTGGTGCTGGGTATTCAGGAGGCTATGCATGGCTCTGAGTAGTACACCTGGATCCAGAAAATGGAAGAACATTGGTCTTGGGGGTGAGGGTTCTAAGTGCTAACTTAATGCAGCTGCACATGTTAGTGATACATGGCCTCCTAACAGATTATAAGATTTTGGAATTAGTTCCCCTGATGACATGCCACACTGCTTATTCTGGAAAAGGGAAAGGATTTGAGCCAGAGATTGTGAGTGCTACAATGTAGAAAAGATCCAGGCCATATATATCCTTTTAAAACACCATTGAATAAGCCTGAGATGCTTACTACACTGATGCAAGTGTGTATAATGAGATCAATAAAGTTTCCTCAAAAATAGCAAATTGCACTACCTCTATCTTCAATATGTTTGCAAGGAAATCATAAACCAAGGTAGAGATCTCAGAATAGGGGAAAAAATGCTAGAGTCAGAGAGGGAGACCAATGTGTAGGATACAGAATCAAATTCCAAAAAGATGGTGATGGGCCAGAATGGTGGATTTTATTTAATAACATGTAATAAGTGATTATACTTTGGGTCCAGCACTCCAATACACATGTACAAGATAGAGAAGGCATAGTTTATCAGCTGAAAAGATTAATTAGTAGTAAATTAGTATTAGAAAAAGGAATGTGATTCACACCCTTTTCAAAGCTCTTCAGAGTACTATCTCCAGTTTTGGGCAAATGAGAACACTTTCAGTGGAAAACAACAGCAGAAGAAAAGGTTAAGAGATAGAGTTATATCATATCAATAAGAGTTAAAGGAAATAAGCATAGTTAGCTTGAATAAACTAAAAAAGGGATAAAAGGTTTTATCACTTATCTGAAGGACATTCAGAGGAAATTTAGACTTTTTCTGAATCACCTTAAGATGGGATAACCGGCACAATAATTAGAAACTATTCAACAGCATTTCAGTACTCTCTAACATCCAAAGCTATTTAAAGAGTCAATTACTTGTCTCTAGAGAGTTCTTCTTAACTAAAGTATTTGAGGATAGCGTAGTAGATACCTACTGGATTATCTATGTAGCACATCTTTTCCAAGACTTGCCTTTTCTCTCCTTCATCCACTTGGTTGCAGGAGCCATACATATAGGTTTAGACTGATTCAGAGGCAATAATTTTAGACATGGTTCCAGTTTCTTATTATACTTTATTCCTTAGTCAACTTCATTCATGTCAGTAGGATACCCCCTTATATTTTTCACTTCAGTCTAAGATGTTGCAACCAAAACAAGACTAACATACATATTAACCAGGGTAGTAACTAACAGTGATGGAACAGGCAGATAACTGCAAATAAGCCTGTAAGTCCCATTCCAGGTGATATTTTGTATTTGTGTGATATCCTATTTTTAATAAACATCTATTTTTAAGGGGAGGGCTTAGAAATTTTATGACAAACCCCAACCCTCACCCAAATCTTATTAGCCCAAATACCCTTAAAAAGAGAAGAAAATAGGAGAAAAAGTTCTCCACTAACATACTGAATTTTTGAAAAACAATTCTCTGTTTCCCCCTTCCCCAGACCCTGGCAACCACTATTCTGTACTCTCCTTCTATGAGTTTGACTATTTTAGACACGTTACATAAGTGGAATTATGCAGTATTTATCCTCCTATGAATGGCTTATTTCACTTAGCATAATGTTCCCTAGGTTCATCCATGTTGTCACAAATGGCATGAGTTCCTTCTTTTTTTTAAGGCTGAATAATATTTTACTATACGTATAGAACACATTTTCTTTATCCATTTATCTGTCAATGGATCTATGAATAATGCTGCAATAAACATGGGGGTGCAGATACCTCATTTCAAACTTTGAGATCTTTGTTTCAACTCTTTTGTTTATATACCCAGACGTGGGATTGCTGGATCACATGGTAGCTCTATTTTTTGAGAAACCTCCATAATATTTCTCTTTAGAGCTGCATCATTCTATATTTCTACCAGGAGAATACAAGGGTTCCAGTTTCTCCACAACCTCACCAACACTTATGGGTTTTATATGTATGTGTGTGCATATGTGTTTTATAGTCAACCTATCAGGTATGAGGTGATATTTAATGGTGGTTTTGATCTGAATTTTCTTGATTATTAGTGATGGGTATAAAGTTTTTGTTATGCAAGATAAGTACATTTTAGAGATCTGTGGTACAAAATTTTACCTATAGTTATAATAATATGGTATTGTGCAACTGAAAATATGTTAAGAGGCTAGATGTCATGTTAAGTGTTCTTACCAAAAAAATCCACAAAGAACACAAGGAAATTCTGGGAGAGATAAAGAATATGTTTAGTATCTTGGTTGTGGTGACAGAATGGGTGTATGCATATGCCCAAATTAATTAAGATGTATATATTAAATGTGTGCAAATTTTTTGTATGTCAATTATGTCTCATTAAAACTTAAAACGTGATACTGAATTTTTGAACAGATACTAATTATTGGGTATACTACTACTACTACTACTACTACTAATACTAATACTAATCATGGGTCACTGACCTAAAAAATTCCAAGCTACAATGAAATCTTCTAATGATGAACACTGCAGTTTAGGGTAAAGAACGGAAACATAACCATTTCATTTTCTGAGTAAATATGAACGTTAACACAGTGAAGTACAAATGCTAATACAGCCCAGTTATACATACTCTCGATGTTTGACTAAATATATGAAAACATACCAAATATATATTTAGAATTAGATATAGATGAGGAGTACTGGCAGACATATTTCACATTTTAAATTTCAAGGGACTATCTCTAATAACTTCTAGGATTTGGTATTTTCTGATTAGTGCTTAGGTATTAAGACAACTATCCTTAAAGCAATGTACAGATTAATCTTACTTCTACTAATTTTATATTAGAAATTTTTAATGTACTTATTATTCATTCATTTAGCAATAACTTAGAGAACAATTAGTCTGTACCAGTTACTATCCATTAAAATTAATAAATAACCTATGGGGGTGCCTGGGTAACTCAGTTGGTTAAGTGTCCAACTTTGGTTCAGGTCATGATTTCACGGTTCCTGAGTTCAAGCCCCCACTTTGGGCTCTGTGCTGACAGTGCAGAGCCTGCTTGGGATTCTCTCTTTCCATTTCTCTTTGTCCCCCACATCCCACTTGTATGCATACTCTCTCTTACACTCTCTCTTAAAAATAAACTTAAAATCAAATTAAATTAATAAACAACATCAAAATGAATGAAAAACATGAAACATGTGTTACTCATATTTAGGTACAAAGTGTCATGGTAGTATATAATATAGAAATGCATACAGACATGTAATTTTATTATTACGAATATCCTTCCTAATTTTTTATTTAATTTGAATGATATATAATACTATTATAACAAATCTTTGTCTTTTTCTTATGCAGAATTCTATAAATTATGAATAAAATGAAATTCTATTGAAGATTCTTATGATAGATTTGGAATTATAAAAAAAGGACTTAAAACTATACCTATAGAAATAAATTAATAAGAATACCTTAAGAATATGTTCTAAAAAGAGGAAAGGGGTGATAATATATATTAGTAAAAACAGCACACATAGTAAAAATCAGTAATTTAAACAGTATGGCTTTGTCACAAGAAGAAACAGAAAGATCAATGGAACATGGGAGAAGACCAATGTATGTGGGCATGCGTGTGAATATGGTGTATAGTTATACTATAACATTTAATTAATGGAAGAATATGAGTCATCAATTGTCCTAGGACAGTTGATAAATATTTACACGAAAATAAACTCTGGATGATTGGGAAACTAAGTATAAAAGTGATGAAAATAAACAGGAAGTAAGGAAGGAAGGAGGAGGGAAGGAAGGAAGGAAGGAAGGAAGGAAGGAAGGAAGGAACATCTATACTTACAAATAATTAGAAAAAATGCAAATGGAGGAACATCTATAGTTACAAATAATTAGAAAAAATGCAAATGGAGGAACATCTATAGTTACAAATAATTAGAAAAAATGCAAATGAAAAGCTTGGAAACTATTTGCAACATGGCTAGCATGGATTAAAATTCTTGATATACTGGGAAAAAAAAGAATTAATAGCTGAGTTCTGGTCTTTGTTCTAGCTCAGGGGTCAGCAAACTTTTCTGTGAAGAGCCATTTAGTAAATATTTTAGTCTTTGTGGGTTAATCAGTCATTGCCATAACTACTTCCAACTGTACCATGTAAACCACCATAGACAATATAAGCTAATAGATGTGGCTGTGCTCCAATAAAACTTTATTTACAAAACTAGGCAGGAGGCCATATTTGGCCTAAGGACCTTAAGTTTGCTGACCTCTAATCTAGCCTTACAGATAGCTAAAGACTTGGATTCTGGTCAAATCCTCCTTGCAACAGTAACTCAAAGAATGTATATTCCATTCAGGATAATTAGGAGTCCTGCTGAAGATATGCTTTATTCATTGGATGCCAGCGCCTTGTTGAATTTGGTCATTAAGTAATCTGTAATTGATGTGATACTGGTACATCAAAGGATGGGAGCCATGGACTAACAGAGTAAAAACAAAACAAAACAAAACAAAACAAAACAAAACAAAACAACACATAAGTGGATCCTAGAGCTCTGAACTGAGTTCTTACCTGGTCAGCTTCTTTTCTAGGGACCATGTAAGTCCACAGTGCAGAATGAACTGTGGATACAGAAGTAGCATCAGAGACCGAAGGTAGTTGCTCTTTGCTGTTTCTGTAAGGGCTACACAGACATGTCTCAGATCCTTTTCACAGCTAAGTAAACTTGATGGTGAGTGTGAATTTGACTATCAATCCAAAGCCAAAGAAAACTCTGGCCAGGAGGCATAAATTATGTAAGTATGACTATACAGGTTTTAAATCAGCAAAAAGATGAGCCCTCTAATAGAAAAAAAAAAGGCCAAAAGATATAAATAAACAGAAAACAAAATAAAAAAAATTCCATATAAAATTTAAAAAATGAAATAATAAAGAATTTTTTACCTCATTAATAATGAAAGAAGTAAATATTAAAGTGGCATCCTATTATATACCTATCAAATCAGGATTTATTTTAATGATAAAAGTGTCTGATAGAAGCTTGAGGAAATAAGGAACTTCATTGACAGTGAATTTTATGCTGGAAAACTTGAAAGAATTAGGAAACAGATATGTACTCTTTGAACTACAATCTTGCTACTAAGAATTTACTTAAAATCTAAGTATAGCATTATTTATAGTAGCAAAAGAAAATTAAAATATCCTAAATATCAAATAATAAATTCTTAGCCATATAGATTATAGTGAAACCAAAGTCAGCCAACATTGTTCACTGCCTACCCAACAGCCATTTCTATTTTTGCTCTTTCTGACAGAATCTTGGTATTTTTTTAGGGGACAATGTACCCAACTTAAGACTTGTCTCTCTAAATTCTCTTCCACCAAGGGGAAGTCATCATCTGGCCAGTGACACATAATCTCAGAATTTCTGAAAAAGCTTTGCTTTTCTGGTATCATTGCAATGTCCTGCTTTTCTTCTATTTCTTTCTTCCTGAAAAACATTTCTCAATGACAGCAATAAATACTAGAAAACAAAAAATCATGCCTTCAAATTTTTAAAGAGAAACTATTTTTAAGCTAGGAATTTTAAATCTGCAAAAATTCTAAAAAATGTACCTACTAAACACTCTTTCTGACAAGATTTCTGGATGCTTGGTTTTAGGAAAATAAGAGATCAAAACAAGAAAAGAAGAAATGAGATTCAGGAAACATGGAGAGTAGCATACAGTAATCTGAAGACAGAGAAATATAAATCTAGATTACAACAGGAGAGGCTGGTCTCCAGAAGATAGAATAAAACTGACTCAATTTTTGGCACTTTGTATAGAAAAAGCACTTATACATATGTAATAAGTCAGGTAAAATATATTTAAAAAAATGATAGTTTTATAAAAAAAAAAACCTTCTTTAATGTGCAATTAAGTCCACATAAAAACTTTTGTAAGACAAAGGAAACATAATCATTGTACATCCCTTGGGTCAAAAAGGAAAAATATTTACATGGACTTAGTAGGATAAACATTAATAACAGAGAACTAAATCCTGAAGAACTACAACAGGAAGTCAATAGAAAATGTCTAACTTAAAAAAATTGCAGTGTAAGAATCTTACTTAGAAGCATGGATTTACAAAAACCTAACAAATGGTCAGAGTTGAAAGCAGTTGCTTTGCAAGAGCAAGAAAAGAACATGTGAAAAGGTGGGGCAGAAGGCAAATGAATTTTATATATACATTTTTAGTATTATTTGATGTTTAACCTTGTGTGCATATTACTTTGCTAAAGGCAAACTTTAGTTTTTTATTTAAAAATTTTTTAATGTTTATTTATTTTTGAGAAAGAGAGACAGACAGACAGGCAAAGCATGAGCAGGGAGGCACACAGAGAGAGGGAGACACAGAATCCTAAGCGGGCTCCAGGTTCTGAGCTGTCAGCACAGAGCCTGATGTGGGGCTTGAATTCAGGAGCCATGAGATCATGACTTGAGCCAAATCGGACGCTTAACTGACTGAGCCACCCAGGCACCCCAGGGCAAACTTTATTTTTAAAAAAGTTATAAAAAGTATGCTAAGAGAAACTGTGATATGAAAACCAGTATGTTAAAGATTACTGTCCCCTATGTACAAAAATGTTCCTCAAATATTATAGGCAATTGACTCAATAGAAAAATAGTCAATATCTGTCAATTATTCCTCAATAAGGTTGGAGAAAGACAAAGGATGTGTAGTCATTTCATAGAAGAAGAAAAGAAAATACCAATGATGTGAAGAAGTGTTCAACTTTACTAGTAGTCAGGAAAATGCACGTGAGAACCAGGGGATACCATTTATCACCCATAGGACTTTGCATTATGGAAAAACTTTAAAACATTAACAACAAATGGTGCTGCAGGTGAAAGTGAGGATAGATGCTCTTACATTATTGAATATATAAACTGCTAGTATATTTTTAGAAATCAATCTCCAGTGTTTCTCAAATTAAATAATATATATATACAGTGGACCCTTGGACAACATGGGTTTGAACAGTGCAGATCCACTTACATGTCAATGTTTTTCAATAAGAATACATACAGCACTGTAAGTGTATTTTTATTCCTGATGATTTTCTTAATAACATTTCTTTTCTCCAGTTATGTTTCCAGTTTTATGTTATCAGTAAGGTTTCCCATCAACAATTGGCTATTAGTTAAATTTTGGGGGGGTCAAAAGTTAAACATGCATTTTGTACTGTGTAAGTTGGTGCCCTAGCCCCTTGAATTGTTCAAGGATCAACTATACTTCTGAAACAGCATTCCCTTTTTAAATATCTAGTATAGAGATTGCAAATATGCACATTTTATAGTGACAAAAATCCAAATGTGCATAAAGAAAGCAAGCATTGGGTAAATTATGCTACATCCAATTCATACTATAAGAATTATGCAGCTATTAAAAAATGAGTGAATAATATCAATGAGATACTTGCTTTCATGGAATTTATATTCTCTTATGAGAGACAGACAATAAACAAATAAAACCATGTGTGCAAATATAACTATTTTATTGGAACATTAAAAGCTTGATGAAGTTAAAACCGTATCATAAAATAAAGAGCCATGGTTCCTGTTATAGTTTCATTTGACTAATTGATACCTGCATTGACATATATTTTTATCTAACAAATAAATATTTTAAATTACCAGTTACTCTTAGAAAATTATATGAGTTCTACTTTATCCCTCTCTGTATATATTTTCATTCATACACAGAGATATGTTTAGACACACACACACACACACACACGAGAAGGATATAGAACACTGAGGGTAGATTATAAATCATCACTGCATTCAAAGTTTTTTTTTTCATATTGCATTTACTAAAGCAGAAGCATTTTCTTTGCCTATGAGAGCAGGATGAATAAAAGGTCTATCACATTAAGTTATAAAAGGTATATTACATGTCAACTTGGCAACAACTGAAGAAGCGCAGTACCATTGTTGAGAGAGGGGTTCAAGGGAATACATAGTACAGATATAAAGATTTGCTGTCAATCGGTGAACTATACAGTTATTGAATATGTGGATGTATCCAGTACTTCCCATTGCATTAAACTGTCTTATTCCCCCTTTAAAGTGGTGTTATCCACCTGAACACATATTCAATTACATTTTCCACTAAGGATGAACTGCTAAAATCAATGCACACATCACAGACACCTATATTTTTCTTTCACCATTACAGTTTAAGATTGCTACAATTCTATAAGTATTGACTGACATCATTAGATTATTTAGGGTGAAGAACTTGAGGCAAAGATACTGTTTCCATGTGAGTACTCTAATAGAAAGTATTCAATTCCAGTAGGTTGTTTTTTTTTTTTCAAGTAAGGTTTGAACCAGATTTAGGCACACATGGCTAAAAATACTGGACTGGGTAAATAAAGGATATATGCAGTCCAGTTGCACTAGTGATAACAAGGAAGAATTTTATTGTTAATATTGGGAATAAAAGATAGTAAGTTCCATTCTCATAATATGCGTAGCAACTGAAGGAAAAGTCCACATTTCTGCCTTGATTGGTATCACAGAGAAAGCCACCCTCTTGCAGCCACTCTGGAAAACAGTGTGGAGGTTCCTCAAAAAATTAAAAATAGACCTACCCTATGACCCAGCAATAGCACTGCTAGGAATTTACCCAAGGGATACAGGAGTACTGATGCATAGGGGCACTTGCACCCCAATGTTTATAGCAGCACTCTCAACAATAGCCAAATTATGGAAAGAGCCTAAATGTCCATCAACTGATGAATAGATAAAGAAATTGTGGTTTATATACACAATGGAGTACTACGTGGCAATGAGAAAGAATGAAATATGGCCCTTTGTAGCAACATGGATGGAACTGGAGAGTGTGATGCTAAGTGAAATAAGCCATACAGAGAAAGGCAGATACCATATGTTTTCACTCTTATATGGATCCTGAGAAACTTAACAGGAACCCATGGGGGAGGGGAAGGAAAAAAAAAAAAAGAGGTTAGAGTGGGAGACAGCCAAAGCATAAGAGACTGTTAAAAACTGAGAACAAACTGAGGGTTGATGGGGGTGGGAGGGAGGGGAGGGTGGGTGATGGGTATTGAGGAGGGCACCTTTTGGGATGAGCACTGGGTGTTGTATGGAAACCAATTTGACAATAAACTTCATATATTGAAAAAAAAATGAAATTAAAAAAAGAAAAAAGAAAGCCACCCTGTCTACCTCTGCCTTCATCTCTTAATTCCTATTTTGGAAGTTAACATTTTAGTCTTTTTGTATAACCTCTCCCACAAATGTGTTGTCCACCAATCTCCCAACATATCTGAAGACATTTTCAGTTAAAGCTGCAATCAATATTTTTTATCTTTGTGGGTATGTAAATACCGGTCACTGCAGTAACTGTGGTCTATAATCCCCTTTCTTTTCTTGTACCATTCTCCCCTCCCACTCCCACACAGGTTAAATGTTCTTCATTTATTTGGCTTTTCCTGAATCACAGGCTGAGTCACTCCACACACCATGGTAATTCCATAAAAGGGTTCATAATCTCATTTCCCACAAAGAGAAACTTCTCAGATAACTGAGCAGTTTCATCACTTTCCTTAAAAATTCTTCCAACAGGCTCTTAACTGCCTGATCCCAGAATGCTCTCAAGGTATACTGCACACCTCTCACCCTGCAATTTTGACCTGTGGTCCTACCAGAAATTCCTTCCAACTCAGTCCAATGTTGGCTCCCTTCATTTATTTCCTTGTGTTTTTTTTTAAGTATTTTTCTTTTGTTTTTAAGTTTATTTATTTAAGAGAGACAGACACGGCATGAGCAGGGAAGGGGCAGAGAAAGAAGGAGAAAGAGAGGATCCCAAGCAGGCTCTGAGCCACCAGCTGCAGAGCCTAACATGGGGCTCAAATTCATGAACCCTGAGATCATGACCTAAGCCAAAACCAAGAGTCAGTCGCTTTGACTGAGCCATCCAGGCACCCCTATTTTCTTGTTTGGTGTAACATATTCTCCAGTAGTTTTCTAGGAAAGTGCTTATGGGAAGTAAGTGTAGTTGTCTTCCCTTCATATGTTTAATATTTTAATTAGTGCAGAACTCATTATTAAAAGTAATACTCCTTAGATTTTTGTTTTATTTTATTTTTTAAGTTTATTTATTTATTTTGAGTGAAAGAGAGAGAGCAAACAAGGGAGGGGCAGAGAGAGAGAGAGAGAGAGAGAGAGAGAGAGAGAGAGAGAATATCTCAAGCAGAGTCCACACTGTCCACACAGAACTCAATGCAGGGCTCAAACTTCATGAACCGTGAGATCATGACTTGAGCCAAAACCATTTGGGGCACCTGAGTGGCTCAATCAGTTGAGCATCTGATTTCAGCTCAGTTCATGATCTCCGTGGGTTCAAGTCCTGAATCAGGCTCTGCACTGACAGTTCAGAGTCTGGAGCCTGCTTTAGATTATGTGTCTCCCTCTCTCTCTTCCCTGCCCCTGCTTATGCTCTCTCTCTCTCAAATTAAAATAAACATTTTTAACAAATAATAAAATAAAATAAAATAAAATAAAATAAAATAATAAAAAAGATCAATGATACTAAGAGTTGGTTCTTTGAAAAGATAAACAAACTTTATATACCATGAGTCAGGCATCAAGAAAAAAAAAGGGAGGGGAGCTCAAATAAATACAATCAGAAATGGAAGAGGAGAAGTTACAATTTGTAGAACAGAAATACAAAAAAACTATGAGATTGCTATTAAAAAATATATGCCAATAAGTTGGGATAGCCGAGAAGAAATGGATAAATTCCTAAAAACATATAACCTTCCAACAGTGAATCAGGAAGAAATAAAAACTTTGAGCAGACCAATTACTAGCAATGAAATTGAAGCAGTCATCAAAAAACTCCAACAAATAAAAGTCCAGGACCAGATGGTTTCACAGATGAATTCTATCAAACATTTACTTTTTTTAAAAAATTTATTTATTTTGAGAGAGAGAGAGAGAGACCCTACATTACCAAAATGAAGGATAAAAATCATATGATCATCTCAATAGATGTAGAAAATACATGTGACAAAATGCAGTATGCGTTCATGGTAAAAATTATCAACAAAGTGTGTATAGAGGGAACATACATCAACATAATAAAAACTATCTATGACAAACCCACAAATAATTCCCCTAAGATTATGAACAAGACAAGGACATCCACAGTCACCACTACTATTCAACATAGTACTGGAAATCCTAGCCATAGCAATCACACACAAAAAAAAAAAGAAAAAGAAAATGCATCTGAATTGGTAAGGAAGTAAAATTATCACTCTTTTGAGATGATATGATACTATATGCAGATACCCCTAAAGACTCCACCAAAACACTGTAAGAACTAATAAATAAATTCAGTAAAGCTATGAGATCAAAACCACTATACAGGTATCTGTTGTGTTTCTGGGCACTAATAATGAAATAGCAGAATAAGGAATGAAGAAAACAACCCCATTTACAATTGCATCAAAAAGAATAAAATACCTAGAAATAAGTTTAACCAAACAAGTAAAAAGAATATATGCTGAAAACTATACAACACTGATAAAAGAAATCAAAGATGACACAAATGGAAATAAATAACTTGCTTGTGGACGGGAAGAATCAGTATTGGTAAAATGTCTATATGTCCAAAACAATGTACATAGTTAATGAAATCTCAATTGAAACACCAACAGTATATTTCACAGAACTAATATTTGGTTGGATAAACAAAAGACCTTGACTAATAAAAGCAATCTTCAGAAAGAATAAAAAATCTGCAGATATCACAATCCCTGATTTCAAATTATACTACAAATATATAGGAATCAAAGCAGTATGGTATTGGCACAAAACCAGACACACAGATCAATGGAACAGAATTGAGAGCCCAGAAGTAAACCCATGCTTATACGGTCAATTAATTTATGACATAACAGGCAAAAATATACTATGGGGAAAAGATAGTCTCCTCAATAAAAGTGTTGGGAAAACTGGACAGCTACATGCAAAAGAATAAAACTGGACCAATATCTTACACCACAAACAAAAATAAACTCAAAATCGATTAAAGATGTAAGTCTAAGAACTAAAATCATAAAACTCTTTTAAAAAAATGTAGGGGGTGCCTTGGGTGGCTCAGTTGGTTGAGCATCCGACTCTTGATTTGGCTTATGTCATAATCCCGGGGATATGGAATCAAGCCCCACATCTGGCTCTGTGCTGAGCATGGAACCTGCTTAAGATTCTCTCTCTCTCTTTCTCTCTCTCTCTCTCTCTTCCTCTGCCCCTCTCCCCCACTTGTTCTCTCTCTAAAAAGGAAGAAAGAAAGAAAGAAAGAAAGAAAGAAAGAAAGAAAGAAAGAAAAAGAAAATGCAGGCAGTAATCTCTTGGGCATCAACTTCAGCAATAATTTGTGGATATGTCTCCCCAGGTAAGGGAAACAAAGTAAAAAAAAAAAATAGAAACTACATCAAACCTTTTGCAAAACACAAGAAACCAAATGGGCTAAACACTTACACGTGACACCTGAAACTGTAAAAATCCTAAAATACAGGTAGTAATTTCTCTAATGTTGACATTAGCAACAATTTTCTACATTTGACTCCAAAGGCAAGGAAAATAAAAGCAAAAATAAAATATTGGGACTATACCAAATATTAATAGATTTTGCACAGCAAAGGAAACCATCAACAAAACAAACAAAAAAGCAACTGCTGAATGGGAAAAGATACTTGCAAATATCTGATAAGGAGTTAATATTGAAAATATACAAAGATTTTATACAACTGAATACCAAAAATACTCCAGAAATAATCCAATTGAAAATGAGCAGAGGACTTGAATAGACATTTTTCCAAAGAATTCAAACAGACGGTCAACAGACACATGAAAAAGATGCTCAACATCACTCATCATCAGGGAAATACAAATAAAAAAAACAATGGAGATACCTCACACCATTCAGAATGGCTAGAAGCAGGAATACAAGAAATGACAAGTGTTATTAGGGATACAGAGAAAAGGAAAGCCTTATGCACTGTTTGTGGGAACATAAATTGGTGCAGCCACTCTGGAAAGCATGATGGAAGTTCCTCAAAAAGCTAAAAACTACAAGGGCCATATAATCCAGTAATCTTAATTTTTGGGTATTTACCCAAGGAAAACAAAACACTAACTCCAAAAGATACATACACCCCTATGTTTATTGCAGCATTATTTACACTAGTCAAGATATGGAAGCAACCTAAATGTTCATCGATAGATGGATGGATAAGGAATATGCAGTATATGTACACAAAGCAATATTAGCCATAACAAGAATGAAATCTTGCCATTTGTGTATTATGCTAAGTAAAATAAGTCAGACAGAGAAAGACAAATACCATGTGATTTCATTTATATGTGAATCTAAAACACAAAACAAACAAACAATGACAACAACAAATCAAAAAAGAGAAATAGATCATAAATACAGAGACCAAACTGGTTGTTGCTAAAAGAGTAGGGAGGGGGAAATAGGCAAAATAGGTGAAGAGGAATAAGGGTTACAAACTTCCAGCTATAAAATAAATATGTCACAGGGATGAAAAGAACAACATAGAGAACACAGTCAAAAATACTGTAATAACCTTGTGTGGTGCATACAGTAACGACACTTAATGTAGTGAGCATTTTGTAATGTATATAATTATTGAAACCGAAAGTAATATTATATATCAACTATACTTCAATTAAAAATTTTAAAATGTGAGAAAAAAATTAACAGAGATGAAAAATTTTTAAGAGATTTAAGGGTCAGTTAATTGATATATAGGGATCTTATTTGAACACACTAATTCAAATAAACAAACTATAAAAAAATTAAAAGCAAATATAAAAGCTGACTAGATATTTTATGATATTAAGGAATTATTTTTAATTATTTCTAGGTATTATTCTAGTACTGTTTTCATTTTAAAAGAGTCTCTTCTTAGATATGTTGAAATATGTACCAATTAAATCATACAAGAACTGGTTTTTACATCAAAATAATCTGAAGTGGGAGGAGTGTGTAAGGTCACAATGAAAGAAGGTTGACTATGACATAATTATTGAAGCTTGGGGATGGATATGTTCTCATATTTTCAAATTTTCTATATGTAAAAATTTTAATATGCATAAATACTAAGTTCCATTATCTTTTTCAGATGTTTACAACAAGTTCTATAAAATATCTGTATCCACTATCACAATCTGTGTCTGCATGTTAGGTGATTATATACATCAAGATATTATTTGTGCCCTTTATAAATTTAATCTTTACTTCGTAAGCTAGCCAATAAATTGGTATGAACTTACAGGTGTAAGTCTGAAAACCGTGGCCGTGACTGAATGATACTACTGTTTAAGCACCTAAAACTTAGCTGAAGAGACAATCTATAGCTTTGTTAAACTACTTATATTCACTGAAATCAGGAACCCTATTTTTAGAAGTAATTGTGAGGAAGAAATGTATTTTCAAGGAACTAATTAGTTTTTGGCATATGCTATATGAAGTATACTGGGCTTGAGATGTGGGTTCATGTTCTTTTCCTGAAATCATGGCAGAAGTCAAGTTCTAAAACCTTGATGAATTCAGCACAACAAAGGTAGAGAAATGCTGATTCGGCAATAGTGAGACTATCCAGGAACACTCTGTCCCCTTGACAACCACATATAGTAAAATTTACTCCAGATATATCACAAGTCTTGACCTGAGCCTCGTGTGCTAGTTAACCCTCTCTTACTATAATGATGATGACAGAATACATTAATAATGTTAGCCTTTGTTGAGCACTTACTATGCCCTAAACACTTGCTTAGATTTTACTTGTATCACGTTATGAGAGTACCTGCACATGGGCAAACTCACTAAATTACAGTTAATTGATATTTTATTACAACAACTTTACAAATAGAGACTACAACTTAGATTTGAATAACTTGCACAAAATTCCCTACCAAGTTGCACAACTGGGCTGTATTGAGTTATTTGATTCTTGCTCTCAACATGTACCTTAGTAACTTACTAGATACCAAGAAGTATATCTAGTACTTCATCCATCACGCCAAATTGACCACTGTGTGATATTGGTTGGGCAAGTCATTAACCCTTCTGTGACTCAGTTTCCTTCCTATAAAGTATTGATAATTGTAAGTGCCCTTCACTACCTCATTGACTATGCACAACAATTCCTTATGGTAGATATTTATCCGCTTTACCGCTTACTTATTAATAGTTTCTCTAGAGCAACCTTTCAGTGTCTCATGTCCTCATCTACTGCATGAGACTAACATTAATAGGATTGTTGTGGAGATTTAGTGAGTTAATTCACCTACAGTATCTGAGACTTAAACACACAGGAATTGTTTTCAACTAGGTAAACACCTAATGAATGGGAAAAGGGAGCAGACACAAGTGGCTTTACCCCAGAAACAAACAAACAAACAAACAAACAAACAAACAAACAAGACCTAAATACCACATATACTGTGTCACTATAGGGCTCACTGCTCTTCTGTGTCTTGATTTTCTTTTTTAACAGCTTTTGATGCCATTTTTAAAGAATAAAGACAGACAGGTATTATGCAGTAGAAAAGCATTGCTTTTGGAGTTCTATAAACCCAAGCAAGAACACTGGCTTCCCTATTTAATAGTTATGTGACCCTGAGTAATCTACTTAGTTTTCTGGGAGTCTGTTTCCTTAATTCTGATATAATGAAACAATATGAAAAGATATAAAATCCTTATTTCTAAGTGCTGTCTTGAAGATTAAATCAGATGATCTATGTCATAATAACATATAAATTATTTCAGTCATATTTTCCTCTGTATACAGTTTTTAGTGGAAGGAAGTTCTACAAAAGGATTTGATCTCAGGCTTTTACACCCACAGATTAAGCATTTCTGCCCACCCCCACACCCCCATCCCCAGAAAGTAGCAACATCAGCATATTCTCCAACCAACTTTCAAGGTAGTACTTCCACTGGGAAGGCATTTTCAAACTGGTTTAATCATACATGTTTATGGACATATCATTATGGATACATCTCATATATTTAGTAGCATATTTCCCCTTTATGTTCCAATGCCTCAAAAAGATACCGTGTTTTTAATTCATTGACACCTGTCAAAGAGAGAATATCAGGCTTTATTTCAAATTTGTGACATCCCATTGCTGTGTGATACTTGACATCACAAGATATCATGCAATTCTCCACGTATTAAGCTCGATACAGTCCTAAATTTGCACTCCAAGCCCTCATTGACTTCAACAAGGCTTCGACTTGTAGAATGATTGCAGATCAAGTCATTTTGATATAATGTAATTTTTTTAAGTAGCTTTTTTCCATAAGTAGAAACATGCTGCGAATAGCAAACTACCTGCACAGCATACACACAGCAGTCAGTAATCCTGCTCCTTGTCAAAACATTTTCTGTTCATATGTGAGTGTTGACTGTGGTGAGAGACTTAAAGAGATTTTAAGGAAAATCGCTGCAGCCACACTCTACTCCCTTATTAGCATAATATAATTTGAGGAGCTTCATTAAAATCCATTCTTATAGAACCACACCTTGCATGCTTTATTACAAAAATTAGCTATCAATTGGACTATTGACCTTCTATGCATGTAAATCATAGCATGTTTTCCTTCATTTTAAGATCAGCTTTTGTTTCCAAATGAAGATTTATTTTGCCACTTGATCACAGACTGAACATATACCATAAATCATGAAGAGCATAGTCTGCGGATATATGTTTCAAGTTCAAGCAGCAATGATCTGCTACTTATAATCCTGAAGACAATAAACATTTTTATCCAATCAACCAGAGTCTAAAGAAATTCAAAGAATGGAAAGTCTTTGAAATATACAGGCTTTTGGATATCAAATTACCTTTGAAACCCTCCACCCAGAAGTATCTCTAACAAAATCCATTTGAAATACTGCTTCAATATTCTAAAAAATCAATAATTTAAACCACAGGTTGAACATTTTTACTGCTTCCACGGCAGACTGTCATTTTTCGAAATGAAAATGCTAATGATACCAAAGGGGAAAGCACTAAGCAGAAGAGATGCATGAATGAAACCTTGGATTGGCTAGACCTGCTGGTTTGATCTCTTTCTCCCTCACTCATCTGTGACAAAATGTCTTTTAAAATCAACAACTTTCATTTCAGTGTTTCTAAAAAATGCACTTCTCTGTTGTACATTACATCCTTCTCTATAGGAAGTTAAGGAATGTGCTGTAGTGAGACATTTTATAGTAAATATGAATACAGAATGTAATACCAAGTAGGCTGTATTATTTCAGCATAATCTATAATGTCGGGACACCTTTAAAATATTGCACAGAACACTGGGGAGAAGATAATCCCCTGGTACCAAAGATTTTCATATTCATACCACTGTACTAAAATACGAGTAGTAAAGGAAACCATGGAAATCCAGGGCCCAGAGGAGTTCAATTCAGAAGAAACTTTTTCATTGCCTCTCAAATTATTTATAGTGTTTAAAATTTTTAAGAAATCAGGGTGTGAGTTCAGGGTGATCTCCTTCTCTATGGGGGCCTGGATTTGGATCTGGTCTACCTGACATAACAATCTTACTAATAATACAGTGGGTGAATACTGAAGTAAAATCACTTTCGTTTAAAAACATGTAAGTGTCATTCATGGAATGTGAGACATTCTTACTGGAACACAGGCCAGGGAAATAAAGCCAACAAAACAATGATTATTAATGAAAAGTCAAACATGATCCCAAGAGCTGTGGACTTAGGAGGGAGAAATCCTGACCCATAAAATAAGGTGGTTTTAAGAGGCCCACAGTAAATCTTTTAACATGATTCTCATTTTCGTTCCTAAAAAACCTGTAGCAACTTAAATTCAACCTGCAGCCAAATGGTGGCAAAAGAACACTACTGATCAGTTTCTGTCATATGATAAATCACATCACATTTCCATCTGGAAGAATGAAAAATCCTAATATGAAATAGAAGAGAGGAATTCAGCCTTTGCTGAATGGCTCCTGTGTTTGTGGCACTGAACTATGACTGATGACTATAGGGACATAAAAAGCAAGGGGATTCAGAATTTGTTAAGCCTCAGTTTATCCATGCAGTGGGGATTATGACATCTAACATAGCAAGTTGCTAGTAGTGAAAGAGAAAATGTACATTATGCGGGTTTCAGAATGCCTGATATGTAATATATACACCATAAATACCCAATGCTAGTTTCTCAGAGGAAGATGGACACTGCTCAAATAACTCTAAAGAAAAACAAAGATATTCTAATTAAACATGTAGAACAGAATATAGAACAGAAAGGAGCTGAGAGTAGGCTTGCCCATCCTCTTTAAGAAGGCTACACAACATGTTAGTAGCAGAGTTGCAATTTTTGTTTTCTTCCTATGACAGCAGGAAGTTCTTCCAAAGGTTGATGGGGACACAGTTTTAAGGGAAGACAAAGTCTCCAAGGAGAGTCACGCCTAAACTGGCTCCTGAGGGCAAATTAAGTGCCCTGTAGGCCAGATATTGGGAGGGCTCTTCAGATAGGAGCACACTGCATAAACAAGTGCTATTGGAAGGCAGAATCAAGCATCTTCAGGGAACATGCAGGGCACCCTCAAGTCGGTTTTTCTTGAACAGTGAGCCGTCTCCAACTCCATGTGTACAAGCATGGTCTGTAGACCAGATAATAAAAAGAACATATGGGGTCTGAGACATTATATAAGGCTACAAAGGGGCACCTATATTTTGAAAATCTTAGCCTTCTGTTTCTTAAACCTTTTTGTGAAAAGGCATAGATGAAATAAGGCTAAGAAAATACTGGGTTGCAACAAGAGGGCCTTGTATGACCCACTAAGGAGTGTGAATTTTCTCCTATGGGTAGAAAGCGGAGAGACATGCCCACATATACTTTAGGGAGGTAAGTTTGGTTGCAAATAAGTACATTGATATCTGTCAGGAGACACCAGGGAAATCAGACCTTTTAAGAGGTCCAAGTGATGTTCTAAGTGAGGAAAAATGAGGCCTTGAAGAATGAAAGTCAGTGTGGGGACAGAACATACATATTTAAGTAAGGTTCTGGATTTGCTAATGGATTCTATGGAAATGATCAATAGGCCCTTTGAGAAAGAAGGGGAGGGAGAGAGAAAGAGAAGGGGAGAGGAAGCGGGAGAGGGAAGGGACAGAAGGAGGCAGGGAGAAAGGGAGGGAGGGAGGGAGGAGAGATCAAAAGAGAGAGAGTTCACATGTGAACTCAAAGTTTTAATAAATTTGCCTAAGAAGCTGCATCAAAATTATTTGTTCCATTGTTGATTTTATTATTATTGATTACGTTGTTATCACATTAGCATTTGAATCTGTGAAGTACTGTAAGACAGTTTGTTAACAATTTGTCAGAACACCTCTGCTGAGTGGGAGGATGACACACATCATTATCATTATTATTAAGATTTTCTTTTACAGCTGGTATCATGATAAATGATTTACAGATAAACAGAGCAATACTCCAGTTATTTATATCAAGTTAATTAATCATATTGATTTAACATCCTGTTCTGTTAACTTTTCCCCTTTAGATGTTAGTTTTAGATCTAATTTTAGAATAATTAAATTGAGTTCAAACTTTAGAACTCTACATTAGTACTTCTATCTCATCTGAGAAATTATTAACATTTTCAGTTCAATTTTAATAACTGCAGTTCCTCTATTAGAGTGACCTTTTCCTTCCAAATATTTGAAGTAATTATAGTGGGAGAATAAAAGTACCCATTGACAGTTTTCTTTCGATATTGAAAAGTTCTGCTTCAGCGAGTGGCACAGGACACAAAAGCCATGTTTTTCTCCTCCTATATTCACCTCCTTTGTGAATGGACCAACCACAAACAGCTGCCAAGTCAGAGATCCTGGAACCATTCTTGCCTTTTCCCTCCCCAGACACAAAGCTGCTTTAAACGTTTTAAACAGGTCCACTTTACTCTAGCCTCAACCATTTCTTCCCTAGTATATTGCATCTGTACACGCCATGAAGTTAGGGCTTTGCCAAGTTCCTCACCACTCTATCCTCAGGGACCAAGAACAGTGTGTAGACATAGAGTCATTTGTTGTGAAATACTTGTGGAATGAATATATGCATCTTCTCCCACTCTTGCATAGCTATTTTCTAAACACTTTACACACTACTATCAGAGAAACCTTTCCAAAATCCATATCCAATCCTGTCTTGTCATTCTTGGCATAACATCCATTTGTCATCCTTGAAGATAAAGTCTAAACTCTTCTCAAACTACAAACAAAGCTCTTTATTATCTGGTTCTAGTCTAACTTTCCCTATTCTCATTACATCATCTTTCTAGTGAAACTAAACTCCCACTTATACTGGGCTTCTCTCTCTGCTTGACTTTGCACATGCTACGCAGTCACACTGTGCCCCTCCTCTTCTGACAGGCACTGTTCAGGGCTCCTCTTAGACTCATCTATTTTCCAGTGACAGCCCTTATCTCCAGCTTGGTCTGGCGCCGCCTATGGATTTTTACAGCTCTTGTTTCTTCCTCTCCTACATGTTTTACAAAGTATGTGAGTTGGCTCCCAGTGCATCTTACCACAAGATTTCAAGGTCCTCTGAGAGTAAGGACAGAGTCCTTCGTTGTTGTATACTACAGGAACCATAAAAATGAACAGAGAACTACAGTGACTATAAAATACTGTAACAATATAATATTAAGAGTGCCAAGTACATGGTATGAAAGTGTCCAATCACCATCCATATGAACTTTAATTCAGACTAACTCTCCTCATCTACATATGGGAGCTCTTAGGCTAGAGCAAGAGCTAAGGAAAATCATTTTAAGTCACACGATCTGTGCATTTGGATCCAGAATGATAAAAACACCAAGTAGGAGAGCAGAGAACAGGGAAGAACATCTGATTCAGACTCCTAGAGTAATTAACAGTCCTTATCCTTGCTGTCTAGAGTATATTACATGTTCCTCCTAGGCATTAATTCAGTATGTTATGCTCAAAATTTAGCTTAGAACATTTATTTATATCCTTGAAGTACATAAATTACCAAACAGTAAGAGACTACTCTTTGAATATATTCCACCTTATAACATTTTCTCTCACAGTCCAGGAACCCAAATAAACTGGCTATTCTCCAGAGCTTGCCTATACCCCCACACTCCAAAGTCAGTTTTCAGACTTGCTCTTATGTCATGCCTCCAATGGAAGTGGGTCAGCCTCTCGCGATAACCACAGTTTCTGGAACAAGAGAGAAGAATGAAAAATGGTAGCTGCTTTCACTGTTGGTTCTACCGGCTAGTTGTCATGGTGATATGCTATTAAGAATATTAAGGCGATTATCAGGCCTTCCTACTTTTACTATTCTAGTTACCACTTATGCTAGGAGTCAATGTTACAATGAGAAACAACTTCACACTCTTTCTGATGGCAATAATAAAAAGCATTGCTGGTGAGTATGTGAAGAAATTAGAGCTCTCATACTTCGCCAGTGAAGAGTGAACTGGTGCAGCCACTTTGGAGGACAGTTTGGCAGTTCATCGAAAAGTCAAACCTGTAGTTACCACATGACCCAGTCATTCCGCTCCCAGGTATACCTGAAAGAGACTTGGATACATATATCCACTCAAATACTACTTGTAACGGGCAATAAGTAGGAAAGACAACCCCAAATATTTAAAAAAATGTAGTTTATCCACAAAAACAAATGAAGTTTTGATATGTGATACAACATGGAAGCTCTCTAAAAATATTATGCTAAGTGAAAGCAACCAGATACAGAAGGTCACATATTGTATGCTTTCATTTATACAAAATGTCCAGAATAGGCAAATCCGTGGAGACAGAATACACATTAGCCGTCTCCAGGGGCTAGGCAGTGTGGGGAGTGACTGCTAACAGGTACGGGTTTCTTTTCTGGAGTGACAGAAATACTCTGAAATCAATTAGAAAGCAGTGAATGTTATTTATTTTTAAAACAGTAAAGTTTATGATACGTAAATTATAAAAGAAAGAAGTTTAGAATGAGATTGATGGCTAATGTTGCTAAATATTGTTATTTCTTACTCTGAATTTTTTAAATTATAGGGATGAAACTTTCTAAGGCATCAAAAAAGAAATTGTGGTTACATAATACACATACACAAAAACACACATGTTAGGTATACGTGTGCATACAAATATAAATAAATCTATATATGCCAACTTAAAGTATTACAAGAAGTTCTCAACAGATGATTACATGATCTTATGACATACAGAACTTAATTCTTTTGATAGCTGCCTATTAATGGAAACCATTTAGATTTTAACTTAATATAAAAAAACACTGAAATTTTTATGTAAACATAGAGGAGGAATTTTTCCTGAAGGTTGTGTTTTGTAAAATTTCTTCTTTAAAAGTTTAATTACAATGATAGATAAATCTACTTGATTTCTTTTTATGCAAACTTTTATCACTTACAATAAATAGATTTTGTAGATTATCTCTCTGAAGAATAAAATGAAAAACTGAGTAGATCAAAATATAGAATGAAGTTGCAGCAATGACCTCCATCTGATTTTTCTCCCTCAGGAGATATATCTTTAAATAAGCAATTTCAATGTTTAGCCTTGTATTCCCTTTGGTAAATTCACTTTTCTTCTCTCTTGCATAATTTCTTTATAAGACTTCATAACCTAAGACTCTGCACAGAATGAATATGATTTTTCTTTACTCTTGAAATAAAGAATATTTTATATATTATATCTTTTTTATGTTTGTGATTTAACATTTTAGAGCATTGCTTAAAACAGGTTGAAAACACCTTTTGTGCTAAAATAGTAAATATTTTCATTTACCATGCATATATCTCCAAGGTTAATGCTAATTCAAAGACATTTTAGAGAGCACATAATGTGTATTTCTCTTTTTTTATTTAGAAACATATAGTAGATACAGAATCTCAAATGGAAAATAGTGAGAAAACAATATACACATATTCATCCAATCAGAGGCAGATATAGATTTTATTTGCTAAAGAGGCAGAAGAAAATGTTGACATCATAATTGCATTAAGGCCTTCTTATGTTTTAGAAATCTAGCTTTGCAAGTTTAGAATTTTCTCTTGCTTTATTAACCATACATAAAAATCCAAGATTTATTGTGCACCTGTGACCTTTTGTCTCAACTGCAACCTATATTCCATTTAAAATCCTCAAAACTATTGGAATCTGGACAGTAAATGCTAATAGAAGTGATCATTTGTATTGGGTCTCTTGCAAAGAGGTGATGTATATGTGTACCTAATTTCATTTATTAGGGCCTATATTCTTCAATTGATTAATTTATTTACAGAGAGAATTCTCATGTATTTCAATCACACATAACTTTTTGGAAAAAAGTTAAACTTCCTAAGCTATAAAGTACAACAATAGCAGCAAAACAAACCCCTGGAGCTTTTATTTTTAAAGGCACTCAGATTTTTAAGGTAATTCATCAAATTCATTCAGCAATGAAAAACATTTAATGAGGTATTGAAATATTCTATTATTACATTTTACTAAATTATAAGCAAAAGCTAGTTGCATGATAAAATGATATCAATGATAAAACTGCAATTCTATCATTACAACTAAAATGTCTTGTTTCTTTAAAGTATTATCCAAACATACCTGTATTACGTCTAATATTTTATGGTTCATGGTAATGCATAAATTAAAAATTAAATATGAACTCAAGTTCTTATTTCAGATGTCTTTTAATCAGTCTTATTTGTCATCACATATTTTCATTAAAGAGGCAATTTTTTCCTTAGATAGATGGGATTTTCATAATTTTTTTTGTACGTGAACAGCAAATAACATATGTTAAAAAGAGGAACTGTAAAAATGCAATGTGTATATGAATATAATGTGATATAGTGTATCAGAGCTGATACATGGCAAGCAAGCAGCCTATTTTACATGTTGAAGCACATTTTAAGCCCTCCTTTGCTCATGTAATTTAGGCTTCAGATGTATTTGTCAATTGCTCACTGCAGAATAGCTGCAGAACTGAAACAAAACCTTCAGTATAAAAATGACAACCCTTTTGTTTCCACTAAATCCTTATTCTGTCATCCACTGGCAGTGAGCTTTCCAGTCATGTTCTCTGCCAGTCCTTACCAGTTTGCCAATTACACAAGCTGCTTCCCAGACATCAGACACAAATTCCACAAGACTGCTGTGCAAGCGTACCCTAATTAACCATCAGCTTAATTAGACAATTTACTGTGTAATTAGCAGGCAATTAGTCAACACCTCTCAGATCTTATTGACTGCTGTGACAGCCTTTCCGTCTCTCCACATTCCAATACACAACAGCGACCATGTTTCTAGCACTCTTCAACCCGGTACGACATGGCTCTAGATGGAGAAGTGGGTAATATTATATAACAAAGGAAAAAATCAATATGTAGCCTGTCCAATTATTGAACTCTTTATAAACATGCCTTTTATTTAATACTGGAATTCCAATATTAAAGATATTTTAAGTATCTGCTCCAAATACGGCTTGATAGCCAACTTCCAAATATGTTTTATTTCATGTTTTAATGCAAAACAATTTCAGTTGTATGTACTGTGAATTATGCTCCATGACCAGCTATGCCTATAGTAATTTGAGTGAATTTTTTGATATGTGTGTATCAGCCCTACTCAATTAAATCCCATTAATGTTAATAGCAGTTATAGACACAAATGCCACAAAAACTGATGGAACATATTCTAGAGTTGGACAGCACTTTCTAGTTTTCTTTCAGTGCACTATGAACAGGTTCAGAAACAGAGAGTCACCACTTGGTGTTTTAACATTTACAATAACACTTATCAATTTTACATGAAAAAGCATTTTTAAACATAGTTTTCTCTGAGCCCATGTGTATGTTGCATAACATCCACTTGCTCTTTGCATTGAAATTTCTGACCCCTATAAAAATACTTCCCATTTTCTGAAGATTTTATGACTGGTAACTAATGAGATCCCAACAGCTATAAGGAAGAACAATTCTTTATCTTTTTTCTTTTCAGAAATATTAAAGAAGATGAATTTTACTGAATGACTTAAAAGCCATAAAATCTCCTGTTAATGGAAAGGAACAGAAAGGAAGGATATGTGACCATCCCTTCATAGTTTAATTGGTTAGTTGTCATCTACATTTCCTGATAGCTGATAAACTAAAATAAGTATAAAGTACTTACTACAACAGAACTATTCCTATACTATTTACAAGTTTCCTTTACCAACAATTTTCTCTGTTTCCTTTTTGAATATAAGGGTCCAAAAATTCTAGGCAAGGAGAACAGTCAGTGAAGGGCCATAGGTGAGAATGAGGTTGGCTTATTGGAACAACCCAGAAAAGGCCATTATGGCTCTCGCTTAATTGGCACAAGGTGAAATCAAATGAGATGAGGTCTGAGAGACAGGCAGGAGTCAGATGATAAAATGATTGTATAAGGATTTTGGATCTTATTCAAGGGCTATGGGAAGTCATTGGAATATTTTAAGCAAGGGAGGGACATCATATGATTTTTTTTGTAAGACACAATTTAGGCTATGTTATGGAGGCTGGAATGTAGGACAGATGAGAGTGGAAACAGGGAGGCTCTTGTACAGGGCTAGTAGAGTATTCAGTGAGAAATCATGGGGACTTGGATGTGGGTGGTACTGGTGAAGATGAGTCCTTAAATGAGAAGAGCAAAATTACAGTGATTTTATGCTTTAATAAATGATTACATAACAACTAATGTTTTAGTTTGGTATGCAAATTGTGGTAAGAATAACAATAACTTTTACTGATATGGTGTTTTACATGTTACAAATCATTTTTTACATCTTTTTTTTTAGAGAGGGAGAATGTGAGCAGGGAAGAGGGGTGGGGGGTGGGGAGAGAGAGAGACAGAGAGAGAGAGAGAGAGAGAGAGAGAGAGAGAGAGAGAGAGAGAAACTTAAGCAGGCTCCATGCTCAGTGTGGAGCCTGACATAGGGCTCGATCTCATGGTCCTGTGATCATAACCTGAGCCAAAATCAAGAGTGGGATGCTCAACCGACTGAACCACCCAGGTGCCCCATCTTTACATCTTCTATTTTTCAAAAATTCAAACTGAGTATCCCTAGAATACTATAAGAAAAGGAAAGCAGGTATTATGTTATTAGTGAGCATGCTGAGGTTTACAGAAGTTAAGTAATTTATTATTGACAGTCACATTACCTAGGAAAGAGATAGCCCTCAACACTTTCTTCCAAATAAAGGGAAACAGTTGTAATACTTGAATAATAACTATTATGGTTTGCTGTGAAAACCATGATTGAAAACTTAAGTTAAAATAACTCCTCTACACTTCTGCATGAAATCTCATTTTTTTTTCAATACATATTTTTCTTTATATAGTTTGTTTTTACCTTTGGTGCCATAACATTTCTCTTCATATTTATCAAGAGAAGATTTCAAAATACAATGTAATGTTTGTTTATTCACCCACTGAAAAACTGTTTATATGCTAAGTGGCTGCTTACCTTATGCTGACTATGGCAGAAAATCCAAGTATCCTTGTGGCAACCTCAGAATTCCAGCTACAGTGAACCGAACTGAACAATGACCCCAGCTCTTGTGCTGTGAAATCCATCCCTGCATTGTACTGCATTCCTACAACTCAGCCAATGATTGAACAGAACACAGAGACTAACTCATGATCTTTCCTGAGAACTGAGGACTTTGTAAAGACTTTGCTGAAATTTACTTAGATGCAAGACATTCTAGGCAGGATGCTTACACTCAACCTTCCTTCCTCTCTCCTTCACCTGGAGGCAGGCTTACACTGTGGTCTTATGGCTCTCCCAGCCATATGCTCCACCTTCCTCCCTATTTTCTTTCACAGGTATTTCACCTAATAAAATTCTTGCATGTTTAATCCCATCTTGGCAACTTGTTAGTGGAAGACCTGGACTAAAACAATTGTGATGTTTAACATAATGACACTTAAATGATCAATTACATGATATCCACATGGGCGCCTGAGAGGCTCAGTTGGTTAAGTGTCCAACTTTGGCTCAGGTAATGATCTTATGGCTTGTGGGTTTGAGCCTCACATCAGGCTCTGCATGGATTTGTGGTCGACTTGGGATTCTATCTCCCTCTCTCTCTGCCGCTCCCAACTTGCCCTCTCTCTCTCGCCCAAATAAGTAAACTTTAAAAAAATGATACCCACAAAATCTAGAAAAAAATCTCAGTATGAGAGACATTTTATAAAATTTAAGAAACTTTTATAATGTGCTTTCATGTAATTAATGTCAATAGTTAAAATTTGACATAGACTTTAGCAATATAACAGAGTTTCAAAATGTGGATTTTGGCTAAGATCTTAAGAGGAATTGAAATAAACTACAAAAATAAAGTTTCCCCTTGCAGAATTATTCAAGTACATGACAAGAATCTGCTTAGAGAACTTTTATACCCTTTTCCCTTAGTAAGAATACAAAAGGTAGGGATGTTGGAGGTTATAAAATTATTTCTTTGGATCATACTAATTGTGCATTCAGAGTCTCACTGCTATCCCCAAGACCCAAGACAGGGGCTGAAAGAAACCCTGAGAATATTCAATATGTGTTCCCTGCAATTTCTTTTTCCTTTTGGAGGGGAAGGCACAGTGTGTAGTGTGCCAGCTCTGTTTGATATGTCTAAATAGTAACATCTGGGTTGTCTGCTGCTGAAAAATGAGCTAAAAGAGATGCAACTGTACCTTGACCAGCCTGCATTCCTAGTATTTGTCAGGGAAAAGGAAATATAAGATTTTCCTGTGGGCCATTTAAGGGTCCCATATAGAATAAGGTAGTGTGAGGTCACTCTAAGGTCTATTCAGTAGGGACCCCTGAATAGGCAAAGAAGTCTCAGCAAAGAAATGTTACATAACTCAAGGGCTCCTACAGGTTGTGTAGGGAGTAAGTTATAACCAAAGATTCAAAAGAACCATAGCAGAAAGTTCCCCAATGATGGAAGCAAGTTTTGAAGAACCCATGACAGCACTCAAGAAAAAAGCCTAAAATATGTCTTCTAAAGAAGATGATTATAGCTGTACAAAATTACATTTATCCAAAAAAGTGAAATTGTTCATCATGAAATAGTGATATTTATCAATTCAATATTCACAATATTACTAAACAATGTGCCACACTCCAAAACACATCTGTCCTACTGATTAGGCTAGGGAAATAGTCAACATGTACTTTTAAGTTCCTTCATATGCAAAGTCTGAAGGTTACAGGACCTGCCTTCCGAGGGCTTACATTCAGGAAAGAAAAAACAGAAACAAACACATAAAAAATCCATTCTATCTTATGTCAATTGAGAAAAACTTTATAAAAGTTTCTACATTTCCTGATAGCTTATAAACTAAAATAAGTATAAAGTACTTACTACAACAGAACTATTCCTATACTATTTACAAGTTTCCTTTACCAACAATTTTCTCTGTTTCCTTTTTGAATATAAGGGTCCAAAAATTCTAGGCAAGGAGAACAGTCAGTGAAGGGCCATAGGTGAGAATGAGACTCAGGAGAAGATAACCATTGGTCAACAGCCACAGAGGACTTGAATGGCTTTTTAATATTTGAATAGAAGAAGAAATCATCTTTCTTTTTTCTTTAAAATTTTATTATGAAAATGTTCAAACTACAGAAAAGTTGAAAGAATTTTACAGTGAATGCTTATGTACATTTAAATTCTATAATCAGTGATTTGCTGAATTTACTCTATCACATGCCCATCTCAATATAGCCATCAACTCTCTTTATTTTTTTGATGCATTTCAGAGTAAGTTGCAAACATACATATTCTTCAATCCTAAATGTGTCACTACTCATATTATTAACTAGAATTCAATATTTGTTTGCTTTCATTCTGTAAAATTTACATGCAGTGAAATGCACTGATCTTAAGTATACCATGAAGAACAAATCATCTTAAGGAAGAAAAAGGGTAAAATTAAGGTATAGATGACATAAACACAATAAGTCTAGTGATTAGATTGGTTTAATCAGAAAAGAGAGACTCTGTGAGAAAGAGTTGAAGATATTATTAAAAGTGGTGAATGCGAGGGGTGCCTGGGTGTCGCAGTAGGTTAAGGAACTCACTTTTGGTTTCGGCTCAGGTCATGATCTCATGGTTTTGTGAGTTCGACCCCACATCAGGTTCTACACACAGATGGAGTGTGGAGCCTGCTTTAGATTCTTTCTCTCCCCCTCACTGTCTGCCCCTCCCCCTCTCATGCACACACACTCTGTCTCTCAAAATAAATAAGTAAACTTTAAAAAAAATTAAAAAAAAATAAATGAAAATGGTGACTGGGAGATACATTATGATTAATAGCAAATTCCAAATTGAATTATCTAATTCCTCTGCTTAAAACCTCCACAGGTTCCCTGAGGTCTATATAATCATATTTAAATTCCTGGCCTAAAAGGCCTTTCCCATAGTCTCTCCAGCTACTTACACCACCTCATGATACATATGCTGAATCTTACTTAAGATTTAGCTGCTGAATCTTAAATATGCTTGGCACTCTTATGACCATGAATGTCCATGTGCTATCCTTCTGCCTAGAATAAAGATGAAGCTCCAATGTGAAGTCTTTTTTCTTTTTAAAAATGGAGGAAACTACTGTTTATTAAGTAACATATTTAGTCCAAGAATCTTTGTTGCCTTATGTCAACATTCAGTCAGTCCTACTGGGTCTTTTAACATATACTCTGAACTAGAATTTAAGTTTTATAGGGCAAAGACCATTCACACACACACACACACACACACACACACACACACACACACATATACATATATACATATACATATACATATATACATATATACATATATATATGATTGTGTCATATATAATGATTGTGTCTAATAAATGTTTGTTGAGTGAATGAGATCCAAAAGAGGGCGTACAAAGGACATGAGCAACAGCTCTCAGGATACATCTAGTCTAGACCATATACCTAAAAGCAATGCTTTCCTTGATGATACTTTTAGATAAATTTTAACTTTGAGGGTGAATTGGCAGAAGAGGAATGATAACTTGTTTCAAACATGTGGGATACTATGGAAAAACTTGCAAATGAGTAAGCAGAACAGGATAAAAAGAGCAGCAGACTTAGCTGAAGTAAAAGTAGTAGATGAAGAAGTGGAGTAAGGTAACTGGCATATGAAATGGAAGTTGGCTGAACATTTCTCTAGGAAAGCAGTCACTTCCTTCTGTAAGCATCTAATGACACCTCATTTCAGAAACAGTGGAGATTGGATATGAAACCAATTGCAAGTCATGTAAGAAAAAGGAGCATAGAGGGAACCGCAATTTAAAACTGAGTATGTCTTACAACAAAATGGCCAATGTAGGTACATCTCCAATAAAAAAAAAACTTGGCAGTGAGGTAATCACTGGGTTTTATATTTAAAGTATTTTAACAATGGATATTGTTAAACAATGTATGCCTACATAGTAATGACTACAGTCTTGTTAAAAATCAATGAAGAAAATACAAAGCCAAGGAGTATATTACGGAATTCAAGTCATGTTAATTTCAACCAAGGCTGTATCATCCAAACATAGCCAGAATATGGATATTTTTGACCAGTTAAATTTAAATTCTGCAAAAGAATTATGTGAGACAGGATAAGAGTAAAATTAGTTTCTCAAACAGCAGAACTGTACTTTATGAAAATTTCCATTAGCCATGTTTATGAGAATTTTCCATTAACCTTGACACCAGTTACTTTAAAAACAAAACAAAACAAAACAAAAACTCCAAAGCTGAAAGAAGTACTAGTTAGGTTCTTCTAACTGCTAAGCCAAATCAAAATTGTGCATGTCAATTTATATTATTAAAAAGTCTATTTGAGTCTCACCTTGTCCACCCTACCAAAATGATTAACTAATTAACAAGTGTGAAATCACAGCCTGAAATGGAAGAGGGGAAGATGTAATTATATTGGAAAATTGATTGGTCTGCTTTATAGTCAACTAGCCCAATTGTGAAATAAAAGGTAAAAAAGATTGGGAGCAATTTAAATATCTTTAATAATGTACCTGGTTAAAAATATTATTTTGGCTACAATTAAAGGATTTATAGTTAATATTAGAAGTACTTGCATTAACCTATGCTTGGAAACATCTTAATCTATATTTTCTATTGAACAGACTAAGTCTGGCATATGTGTGGCATGGTGGAAAACAATGATTAGAACTTTGGAGAAAGATGTGGAATATTTTTCGTTAAATTCTAATTTGCAAGACTTAGCTTCAGTATTCAAAGTGTACACACAAATGGGCATATAGGAATACACATTTTCCTTTGTTGTTGAAAAGATCAGGGTTGCTTCATAGGAAAGCTTGCTAGATAGTTATAAAGTGAGCATTTGGTTGAAATCTCCCATAGGATGATTACATGTGAACTGTAACCTTTTAATCAACCCATTCTTTATAATTTGAGGATGAGTCAATTTTAACAATTTCAATACAATAAATCTAAATAACAAAGAACCTAATCAGGTGAAAATCAAACTATGAGTAGACAGAAATCACTTATGGTTTTAGCATGTTAAAAGTCTCCCAGATAAGTTTACATTGAATTTGTTTAAATAATTATAACTCCTTAGTTAGTGCATAAATATATATCATGAGAACAATGCTGCACGATAAATAGAAATTAATTATGTACCAAATTTGAAGCTAGAACTATATCAAGGAAAATAATGCACTGGACAGCTGTTCATTTATTGTTTCATAGACTTTCATGATAATGTTATGTAGAAACTCAATAACAATAAAATAAATCAGTTTGACTTAATGTTTAAAAAATTCAGATCTTTATTTCTAATAAGGCCTTTTAAAGTAAGTTAGAAGAATAAAGTGTAGTCTTTTGTTGTAATCCAAAGAGAATTACCCAAGCTCTAAAGTATTATTACATAACATATTTGTGAAATTTTTCTTAACAGCTCTAAATATTATTTTTAGCATTTATAGTCCTGACAGTGTTATTCCTGAATCCTTGTCTGGTTGATAGGTGCTAGCAATTTGTGCAAATGTAGGCAACTTCCTCTCAATTAAGATAATGTGGATCGAAACAAGTTTCTTGAAATCCACATGGGAGAACAGACAACCTACATGGTAAAAAGTCTGCAAACCTTATTATAGAAAGGAAAACAGGACTATTTAGAAAGGAAAAAGAAAAGGCTTGTTGATAGGACATGAGAGCTGTCTCCAAGTAACTGAAGAGCTGTCATGTGGAATTGTGGTTCAAATTAGAATCCTATAATTATTCATTCATCTAACAAGTATGCATTGCATCCTTCCTATCTGCCAGACCTGGTTCTTGGCACTGGGCATACAGTAGTGAGCAAGAAAGACAACATCCCTCTTCTTATTAATCTTACTTCATATGGCTAAAACAGAAAAATAAACAAGTAAACAAAAACATGATCAAGAGAATGGTAATTCCACATCATGGTAAGCGCAGTGAAAGAAAAAAACAAAAACAGGGAAATGTGGCACAGGAAGAGAGTTTTGAGTCATCAGTAAAGGCTTCTCTGATGAGGTAATTTCTCACCTGAGAACTGAATGAGAAGCAAGAGCTCTATGTACAAAGAGGGCAAAGCATTCTAGGCAGAGCAAACACTAGCAAAATGGCCTAAGAGGAGAACCCTGCCATGTTGGAGGGCTAGAAAGAGGGACAGTGTGGCTGGAAAAAAACTGGCACAGGAGACTGGCTTTTGATAATGGATTAACAGTGGATTTCCAGAAGGTTTTATTTTATTTTTTTTCTTTGTCAAGCTTTTATTAAATTCTAGTTAGTTAACATACAGTGCAATATTTAGTGATTCATCACCCTCAGCCACCCAGGTGCCCATCTCAAGAAGATTTTTAAATCAAAATTCTGTCTCCATGAAACTATACATAAAACCAAGACAGAAATAAAATCATAGGTGCTGCTCTGCTTGAGGCAGGGGATAGACAGCCCTCAGTGTTCCTGCCCAGCTGAACTCCAGGTCCCTGCCAAACACTGATGGAGTCAAACTGCCTTCAGGTTAGACATAAAATAATGAGATTCAGAGAGGATAAAGTAGAAAATATGATATAGAGGAAAGCATCCGGATTTGTATCAAATAGACCTTGGTTCAATTCTGGTGCGGTGGATTTAAGTCTTGGATGGGAGGAACTATTTCCATGCTTCTAAATCCTGGTCTGGCCTTGTGACCTGCTCTAACCAACAGAATAAGGGTGGAAATGACACTGTGTAACATCTGAGCCTCAGAGTCACAATTTCCACTCTTGCATTTTTAGAATACAGCCACCTTGTGAACAAGCCAAGTACAGTCTTTTTGAAGATGAGACCATAGGGAGACCCAGGCCCAGTTATGCCAGCTGAGGGCCCAAGCATGTGCATAAAGCCATCAAGGACCAGCAGCCACCAAGTCTGTCAACTAACTGAGAGAAAACTAACATGAGAGAAAACAACTCATGTCACATGGGCAGAGTCAAGCCCACCCAGCTGTGCCCTGACCAAATTGCCGAATTCTAGAACCAACAGCAGATTAGTTGTTTTAAGCTACTAAATTGTGAGGTGCTTTGATGTGCAGCAATAGATAAGTAATACAGAAATTGGTTATGTTTGCTAGCCATAACAGAATCTAAATCGTGTGGCATCGGCTTTCAAAATGAGAGGGGGGCAGAGACCTCTCTTGGAAAATTAAAAGTAGGCTGCTAGCAAAAGCTGGAAAAACGGTGAACAAACTGCTAGTGGAGGCTTGAAACGCAGTGTGAAAATTGTTAGTGGAGACTGGGAAAAGGGTGGCCTATGTTATGTAGTGGCAGAACAACTGGCAAGAATGTCACTGGTGATAATTCAGAAGATATAAATGTACATAACGCATGTGTAGATCTGACTAAAGAAATCGCTAGACAGAACACTCAAAGTGTCAGTTGAATGTTTCTACCCAAGAATAATAAGGTATTGTAAGAGAGAAAATAGCTAAATAAGGATATATGTAATTTGATAAGCAAATCTAGAGCAAAGCCAAGAATTGCTTGTGTTAGAAAATAAAACAATTCTGTGTACTTCGTCTACCCCAGAAGGAAAAGATTTTCAAAGTAAAAAATGACCTTAGGGTAAAGATCCCATCAAGAGTGTTGCTATGTGATACTTTGTTAAGATTTTAGAAAGATTTAAAGCAGGTCCTAGTAGATTCTCTCAGGTAGACAATATTGATTCTAAGAATCTAAAGGATATTGTGCCACAGCAGGAAGATATGTCCAAAATAGAGAGAAATATGTCTCAAAAAGAATTATGAATGTGGGTTTAGGGCATGTAGTCAGCTCTTGATAGATTCAAAAAGTTTTTCACAAAGTTTTCTGATGACATCACTAAGAACTAGGACTAAAAGGGACAACTAAAATAAAGAGAACAGGGGTTCTTAACTTTCTGTGGGCAGAAACAGGTTGAAAAACTGCCAAGAATGGCCATCATTGGCCATTTCTAAACAAAACAAAACACAACTCAGAGGATAGACTCAAGAGCCCAAATGACACATCCGGTAGCAGACAGGAACAATGGATTAGGAAACCATTACCAGGGAGAAGAACAGGGTCCTACTCTAGGAATATCCCCTATTCACAGAGCAAGAGACCCTGACAACACGTGACCAACTGAATTTTATAATTGCTGCAGACATGGGGTGCCTGGGTGGCTCAGTTGGTTAAGCGTCTGACTTCAGCTCAGGTCATGATCTTGCAGTTCTTGAGTTCGAGCCTGCATTGGGCTCTGTGCTGACAGCATGGAGTCTAGAGCCTGACTCAGATTCTCTCTCTCTCTCTCTCTCTCTCTCTCTCTCTCTCTCTCTCTTTCTCTCTCTCTCCCTCTCTCTCTCTCTCTCTCTCTCTCTCTCTCTCTCTCTCTCTCTGCCCCTCTCCTGCTTGTGCTCTCTCTCTCTCTCAAAAATAAACATTAAACAAAATGTTATAAAAAATTGCTGCAGACAGTGATTTCTAAATCCCAGACATTTATTTTATTTGTGAATGAGAGTATCTATTAAGGTTCTCTTGACTGTATAATTTTATTTTGGGTGTATAGAGGATAGTCAACTTGTCTTTCTATTTCATAGTATCCTGGATAAAGCAAGCTGAACCCAACCAGCCTCATTTGCCTTTGAACTTAATATAGATCATAAGATCATAGACTTTGAGACTAATGCCATAACTGAATGACATTTTTTGGTATCTTGGAAAGGGGTGGATGCATTTTGCAGGTGGGAGGGATTTGAACTACTGGGACCAGAGGGCAAATAAGTACTGTTGGCAATGATGGCTGCCATCCACTTTCCATGCTATAAACATGGCCATTTGTGATTTGATTTTGCTGTTCTTCCCATAAATAAGCAGAAGGTATTTACCTACTTCTTGAATATAACATGTATAGCATATCTTGTAATTTGCTTTAACCAAGAAAGTATGGTGGAACTGACAGCGTGTGACTTTTGAGGGTTTATTTCAACAGGCTTTGCAGCTTCCACACTTGCCCTCTTGGAGCACTGCCACCTTGCGAACAAGCCCAACCTAGCCTCCTTGATGAGCCACCATTAGGCAAGAGGGAGAATAAAGAGACAGAGAGAGAGAGAGTCTTAGCTGTCTCAGCAATTACACAACTCCAGGTGAGGGTCCATATACACGAATGAGGCCCTCTTGCCAGTCCCCAGGCATCCCTCTAACTGACTGAAAATGCATAAATGAAACCTAAAGATACCTTGTGAAGCAGAAGAACTGCCCACATAAACTCAGCCAAATTGCCAATATACATGATTCTGAGCAAATAAATAACTGTTGTTCTAAGTCCTGGGCAACTGGTTTAACTTTCTCACTGATTTATTTCACATGAAAAAATTTAAAAAATACTGTCTATCTTATAGTCATATTATGACGATTCAAAGAATAACTTATGAAAAATATTTGGCAATGTCTATACTTTCAAAGCAGTCAATAAATGGTAGTTAATTATGATAAATTCTAACAAAACAATGTACAATGTTCAACAATTTGTGCAAGGTAGTGATTTAGAAGGAGCTTTGGACAGAGACTGGAGTCTCCCAGGCCAAATTTGTTTTCCCTAGATGTCACTGCCTGTCCATACTTATTAGCCTTTCTCTAGGGTATTTATTTACTGGGGAAAAAACCCCACCATATTTAAAAATCAACAATTCATTTATGTTAGTAAGTTAGACTAATTTATTCCAAGATATCTCTGAAGGCAGAACTATAAAACATGGATGGAACTTATGAGAAAGGCCAATTTGGGGTCAATAAAAGGAAGATGTTTCTTTTTTTTTTTTTTTACTGTTTATTTATTTTGAGGGAGAGAGAGACAGAGTGCCAGAAGGGGAGGGGCAGAAACAGAGGGAGACACAGAATCTGAAGCAGGCTCCAAGCTCCAAGCTGTCAGCACAGAGCCCGACGTGGGGCTCAAGTCCACGGAACCGCAAGATCATGAGCTAAGCCGAAGTCAGATGTTTAATCAACTGAGCCACCCAGGTGCCTCAAAAGGAAGATATTTCTAAAATGGGTTTTTTCATAGCTATAAAAGGTTGCATTGCCTTAAAGATCTAGCATATTCCTTGTCACTAAAAGCACTCAGAAACAAGTTACGTTTATTCTGTTATAGCTATTGACACATGAGCTTAGATAGCTGGTCAGATGATTTTGATTTCCCTTCCTAAAATTGTGCAATACATATTACTTTTCTCAAAAATTCTCAATATTTTAAAGACTCTTAAGTCTTAAAACACTACCCATGCATTAAAAAACCCCACTGACATTTTCATTTTTAGACATGTATATATGCACTACAGAAAGCAACATGGGATATGAAAATTTTAAATTGGCCTTTTCTCCTTTGATTGAGATCAATACTCAGAACAGTCAATTTTTTTATGTGGTAACTGTCTGTTCATATGGCTGAAAAAAAAAAGAAAATATGCTTTTGCCAAAAATCTATTTATTCGTTTATTGATTCATTTATCCAACAAATATTTATGAAACATTTATCAAACTCTTCCTGTACACTAAGCATTGTGTTATGTGGTATAAGTTTGTATTTTATGGAAAAAAGCTACTATCAACATTTGATTCCAAATAAATAATGAAGAATCTTAACTATTTCTCAGTTTTTGGTTTTTGGTATTTTTTGTTGACTCATTATGTGTGTACGTATTTATCTCATCATCTGATACTTATTAAAACAAAGCATATGCATTCAAGACATTTTCTCACTAAAATTCCATCACAAGTTTATTCTAATATCTATGCTACATAGTTTATAAATTAAGTGAACTTTTGCTTAGGTTTGAATTCTATTTGGAATAGTAATAAACACTTCTGGGTTTATTTATCTATGTAGTGAGAAAGATACATGCAGCATGCACTTACAGATTACATATTTGTAGTATATAATATGTGTATGTCTGATAAAATAAAATTTATGATATGATTCTCCCAAATATTTTTATCTATTTTATCTGTTATCAGTATAATGTGGACACGAGTCAGGAGGTTCTTTTATGTGAAGTCTAAACAATTTTTAATATTACCAGTTAAACAGAGCATTTCTCTGGTTTGTCATGATAGTTTAGCTTTAATTGAGCTTGACATCGATTTCTCTTCCACCTTTGTTTAGTTAAACAGGAACACAATATATATTTATTTATGAAAAGAATTTATAATTGTATTTTAAATATTTTATGATGATATTTTAAATATCAACTTTATAAAACATAAACAGAATCTCAAGAAAGGCAATCTACATATTTTGGGACGTTCTAGAAAGGCTGATTTGGGAAGGAAGAACGTAGTTAATAAAAGCCATCTTTCATGTTATTTAACACAAAAGCAAACACAGATCTTTTTATATTTGACATTAAAAATCTGATCATTTGCCTCCCTAAAGAAACCACGTACAGCTTTTATACAGACTACACAGTAAAGAATAATAATATTTCTGTTTACTGAGATATCAACTGGCATTTCACTGTAAGTCAATGGTCTATCGTTGCTACAGCGTATTAGACCTCAATCTGGCATCTACAAATGTCAAGAGTATAAAAAAAGGTATAGGATGAAAATCAAAAGCATGTTCCAAACTCCCCAAAAAAATAAAAAAAAGGGAAACAAAGTTCACCTAAACATATTTGCTGCAGAAATCAGTGCAATATTCAGCTGTCAATCTACAAAAACAACGAGGGAGCCACCCTGTCAGTAGGACAGGATAATAAAATTTCCAGCAGATGTTCAGGCAGGGCTCTAATTTTTACTGAACTCCCTTGGTAAGCATTTAATTTCTTTATCATATGCAGGCTCGGCAAATTGTACTTCATCAAAACTGTATTGTGAAATATTAATATTTCATATGATAACAAAACTCCATAGAATAACCTTTGTCATATTAAGAGCATCCAAATTTCAAATGTCAAGATTCTGAATTTTAATACATTTTAAGTAGATTCTTGAAATGGCATAATAAATTATAATAAGGCTAATCTAAACTGGTATGCTATAATGTCACACAAATGTATAGTCATATAATATTTTAATAGATTTCTTTAGTAAGAAACTGTGGGAAAAACATGTTTATACCAACTGAGTTGTGTGCTACAACATTTCATCGATAAGAAAGCACAGATGTTCATAAGACAATTTTACATTCACAATAGGTATAATCACTATTTAGGGACAATATAAGAAAATTAAGAAAAACCCTACATCTCTATGAAGCAAACTGACTACTTCCGAAAACCATGTATGGCCATTATATAAGCCCACAGTGGCATCATTATTTATGTCATTATAATCAGCAAAAATACATCTGAAATAGCCTTTGCACAAATATTGTGTTGTACCCGCCATTAAAGTAAGTAACAGAGAGCTTCCTAAAACCCCCAACATTATGTTTTATATGCCAAATTTAATTTGCATTTGTTCCTTACTCTCGCTTTGAACCAGCATCACAGACTTGTGAATTGATAGATTAAATTCAAATTGGAGGTTTAGAAGGAAGTTAGCTTCCACATTTATTTCTGCTGCTGATCCTAATAAAGGCAACTGCTCCTAGGTTACCGAAAGAGACAGCATCACAAATCAATGCATGTCACCAACAGAGTAAAGACAGATGTCTCTGATTAATCAGAATTCAATTTTTTTGCACGCAAACAGCAAATTCAAAGCAAACATTTTTTTCTACAATTCTTCGCCTGTACATGATTAGCCATCTATTGCTGTTTACATATAAAAATTTTAAAACAGTGTAACTAATGTAGTCATTAAATGGTATCAAAGACTCAGTTTTCCTCAGTGGATTAAACATTTGACTACAGCTTTTGAGTTATTCTTAAAGGATGAATTGAAACAAAGACAAATATACTATCAATATTCTACAAAGCCGTAAACAATTGATTAATGATATTCTAAAGCTGAATCCAGTAAGTTGTTTATTCTTATACTTTGTTTAACCAAAGTATTTCTATGTATTCAACCAATTTATTTGAAAAAGAATCTTCCTTTAGTTATTTAAACATAAAAACATTTATAATATTTTTTATGCCCTGGTTTTTCTAACTTTTGAGGAATCTCTAGATTTTCTTCATCACACCTACACATAGCATCTTGTAAAGCTGTCAGAATAAGACAGCTGTAATGTTTTAGCCATACTAATGCTAGCTATTGATCCTAGTAAGAGGAGAAAGAAGGAAAGAATGTGCTTAATGGGGCATATTTGTTCTCTATTATTTTCTTTGCCTACGGATAAGGCTGATTTAAATAATGATACACTTTTCTTGGTCACTAGACTCACACATTCTTATACATTAATTATTACTAACTACCAGTTAGTACTAAATACATAGATTCAGCATTTAAAATTTTATCAATAAAAGGTCTAATAATGTTAAATTCTGTGCTTTTCTACTTCAAAACCATATAAGGATGCAACCTTCTATTGTATAAATCATACTACTTTAAAAACATGTATTTATATGCTTTCTGTATTTTAAAGAATTTATCTCAACTGTAATATGTACTTTATTTTCTTCTAAGTATGTCCACTTACAGTGTGGGTACAAAGTCATAATGGCAAATTAAACTCGGGCATATATACTTTGAAAAGTTTCTGTATTTAAAAATTCAAGAAGAATCTTATTACCAGCACAAATGAGCTACACTGAATGATTCTTTTTGACATGAACTGGATCCCAGGATTATGTACAAACCATATCCATAGTCTCTCTCACTTTGAGTTCAGGCTTAGGTCCTCATCCACACACATTCACAAATCACGAAAGAATTGATAATGCCAAAATAAAATTCATGAGTTTGTGATTATTAAATGAAATAGGCACTTTTGTAATATAGATGTTTTTGATGCTTCCTAGACAAAACAAATGAGAAACAGATGCCCTTCCAAGAGACAGAAAGATTGGAAAGAAAATAAAAACTAATTTGCAACCATAGGTCTGGCCCAGTAGTTGAATAACTACTATTTCTTGGTCAGGCAAATCTTGCCATTATAATATTTATGCCCTAATTAAAATACATGATAGACATTTAAACATGACTTCAAAAATATATTCTTACCTTATCAAGAGAGAAAGTTTTTGTCAGGGCAAAACCCCATCCAGCTTCAAAAGCTCTTCGAATCATTGATGTACTGGTAGCTGGAGTTGCACTAGCAAGACCAAAAGGATTTATAAACTTCAGTCCAGCCATTTCCACACTAATGTCCACCAGATCAATAGGGGTGTAAAAGAGGGGCAGTTCAGGCTTGGCAGAAACAGAAGCTCCATATTGTGACTGCAAAAAACAAAGAGTCAATAGTTGTTCTTGTATCATAGCTGATTTTTCCATACAATCTTTTACAAAAATCACTTCAACACAGCATTTGAATTAATACAGATTACACTGGTCTGTTTACCATGATGAAAACTGGCAAAAAGTCAGTTAGCAGTGAACCAAATTCATATAACATCATCTTTTTTCTAATTTAAAAGGCATTATGGAGGGTATTAACAGAAATAAAATCAATTAAATAAACAAACAAAAAAACTCTACTTAAAACATACAGAGATTCAAACACAAAAGGGAATAATTTCAGAATTTATTTCCCTGGTCCCATAAAGCAGCCTTTTTGTCTTAATTTGTGGAAATGTCTTTACTGCTCAGAGATACGGGCGGCAGCAAGTCAGGGGGCCTAAATTCAATTTCCAGTACTCTCACTTCTGTTTATGAGATTTTAGGAAAGCCACCTAATATGTCCATGTCTTTTTCTCCTCCACCGTTTTCAGTACAGCAGCAGGAATGTTGGTTGCCTAATTTCCTACCTCATAGGGGTATTGGAAAATGCAGGAGATCATAAGCCACAGGAAGACAACTAATTTGGAAAGTGGGAAATGTACTCATGTGCATGAGGAGAGTTTCTTTTTTCAGAAACCAAGCCGGCACCTAACACTTAAGGCTGAAACCTTCAACTGGCTCTCAACACTGTAAAATTACCTTTCTTAAAGGGACATTGTAGTAATGTTACCTTCCAGTATGAAAACGCTTATGCAAAGTGCATGGCACACTGAAGGAGAGTAGGTATTTGCTAATTGTTGTCTCTTCCTGACTGGGGACGTTATTAAAGATCTCATCTAGCCTTTGGTTTAATAAGTGTCTCTGTCTCTGTCTCCTTCCTTGTCTCCCTCCTTCCCTTTCTCTCTATTTATCTCTGAAAGACAAATAATACTGGCAAATATTAAAAGGGTGAGTTTTCTAAGCCAAAGTGGTTACTGAATGGATAGAGCTAGTTAATTCCAAAGTAAGAATCCCTTTCTCTTGTGAACCATCACTCAAAGGAAAAGTTGTTTGAGCATAACTTTAATTTTACAGGAGTGTGTCTTATGTAGATAAAAATTGCCATGACTTGCATACAAATTATTTCTGGACCTCCACCATTTATAATGCAAAGGAAAGTTCACTTAATATGTAAAAAGGCATCAAACTTGTCAATTGAAAGACTAATGTGTCTCCTGCACCTACAGAGAGGTGCCTGATCACATCAAAGCTTCAAGTATGGCAGGCATCTTCTGCCAGGAATGTTCTGGCACATTTCTGAATATCAGTCAGTCCTGTTGTGAACATTAATTTCTCCTGTCCTCATGTGGAATTGTAATGCTATTAAAAAGATTATTAGCAAAGACAAAAGGTATAATGTAGAATATACAGAATTAATATATGTCAGTTTGATGTGTGTGTGTGTGCGTGTGTGTCTGTGTGAATTTGTACAGGGGTGTATGAGGGGGGGGGAAAGACCTTGATGTGATTTTCTCAACTGCAAAATCATAGTTTAAATTGAATCAAGCAAATTTAGGCTAGACTTAGGAAGACTTTCCTGACACCACATATTGGTTAGTACTGGGAAAAATTTAGATGCACTTTTCGTATCTGAGGAATCTCAGAAATTTCAGGCAACTTTGTGTCTGAGGCTAACAGCAGAAATGCATATGGCTCTATATTCTTTATTAGGTGAGGTGAATGATACTATGAGTTTTCTTTTCTTTTTAAGGTTTTGTAATGAAATATCTAATCTCTTTAATCTTACAGATGAACTTCTTAATAATCATAGCTATATGACACTAGGCAATGGTCCAAGGAGCAGATATGTATGTATAGTTCAACTTGCATTTCTTAGTTTATGTAGCTTACAATAAATAAGGCATTGCCCTGAAATTCTTAAGAAGGTTGCTGCCTTAATATAAAAAGGGAATTATGGAGAAAAACTTTGCAAGATTTTCCTTAAGCTTCAAAACAAAAATATAAAACGAACCAAAGCAAACAACAACTAACAAAATATAAACATACACGTAAAACTCTTTCAACTGAGAACTACAGCTTCTTATAAAATATGTATTTTCTTTTATTGACAAAATACTATTGATGTGTATGCATATATGATAGAATCTCAAATCTTTAATAGGCGGTTATTTTTCATACTGTGCCTACAGGGTTTTTGTTTTGTTTTGTCTTTGAGACTTTTTACCACAGTGTGGTGCTACAGCAACCTATTCTGTGCAACCTCACGATTTACTCATGCCCAATGTATGCTTCCTTTTCTGAAGTTTAAAAGCCTGTTCCCCTCTCTACCCTTGCTCAGTCAACTTAAGCATTTCAAATTTCAGCTCTCACCATGAGGCTAATTCCTCCCAAATCCCATTCATAACCTCCAAACTCAGATTTCCAAGAGACTTCAAGACCTTTGGATATGGATGTTGTGCTGTTAATTAAAACTCAACTGCTTCAAAGTGTATCCCATATTCTCCTCTAAAGAATATGTGAGCCAGATTTTCAATTTCAGACAATACTATTTTCCAGTTATTCAACAGTATTAGTAAATAACAGATGTAAGGAACAACCTATATTATGTTAACTATACTGGAATTAAAACTAAAACTTAATAAAATAAAAAAATACTTAATTTAAAAAAAGAAAGAAAGAAACAACCTACATGGTGAGCTATGAAAATTAGTTCCCCAATAATACCACTGTGAAAAGGAATATTATACTGGCATCAGACTGATACAGAAACTGATACAGAAAAAAAAAAACTGTATTGACATGAATGCCTTTTTATCCTGTACTAAGTGAAAAAACAATGGGTTAACATTATATGTAAATCCAAAAGTTTTCAGTAAAAAATAAGTAAACAAATAAATATTTAACATATGTTTGCTATATATTATTATATGTATTGCTATGCATCTCTCTGTTTATCCATCTATCATAAAGAGTAAATATCAATATCTTAACCAGCACTATCTGAACTGTAAGATGACTGTTAATTTTTAAATTTTGCCTTATTTTATTTTTTATACTTTCAATACTGACCATAAATTAATTTATATGCAACAAATAGAATTAAAGGTATACTAAACCAATTTTCTAAAAGAACAAAGGAAAAACCAGTAAGTGAAGATCACGGTAAATAGACTACCCCTTAGCTTCCTCCGCAGATTGTCCCAAATCAATCCTTTCAGCTATATTTATTATTATACATAAACTTAAAAATATTTAGAAGTATTAAAAGCTTTATTTTATAAAGAGAAAACTAAAGGTAAAGGAGATTAAGTGAGTACCTCTAAGTTATTCAGTTAATGACAAAGCCAGAACAAAATGTGTGGTTTTTTTCTATTTTGTTGGTCAGTTTTCCTTCCACTAGCCTAAGCTATCTCTCAGAAATATAATGGTTCAGTCATTGTTCCCCAAAATAGTCCATGCCACTCGGCCTCTGCACCCTTTCACATTCGGTATCTTTCTTTTGTACCTACTATAAAATTTCCTGATCTGAAGCACTCCCTGGCCACTATAGATAAATAATTTTATCTGGATTGCTCCTAGGGCATAAAAAAATAACATTCTTTCAATTTGTTAATTACATTGAAAATATTTGGTTATATGTTTTAATCACTAATATCCTAAAACTTATCCATATCTTCAGGAAACCAAATTTCTTTTCATAGCATATATTGATTGCTTCTATAAGGTAATGCCCATGTACTTAGATACAATTCTTAACATTCATATAAAACTACTTTTGTTCATGTATTTACTCAGCAGGTACTTATTAAGAACTTGCAGTTCTAGAGATGAACAAAACAGACAGGTCCCTGGAGTTCACAAATAGAAAAACACAAATAAATCTACCAACCAACCAACCACACACAAAATTAAAACCCCAGATGCTTCATCACACTGCTACATGTCTCCATGTGTTATCATGTATTTCCACTAGCCTAAAAAATAAACCAAGTCTTTCTTCACCCATCAAATGATTACTCATCTTTCCAAATTCAATTCATTTATGCAAGTACATGCTTCCTGGGGCATTTCCTTAATACATTTCATACCCTAGTCTCATATATCTAAATGTCATCTCTGCTATTTTGCAATTTAAAATATGTTCCTACCTCAGTAGCCATCACACTGTGCTGTACATGTTGATTTTCTCTTCAAATAGAACATAAGCTCCTTGAGGGAAGTGAGCATATCTTATTCAAATTAATATCTCCATTATAATTAGAAATATATGTAATATATATGTATGTATTATGTATCATATATATAATACTTTTTTTTTTTTTTTTAATACTTACTCTTAAAGGCAACTCTGCCCTCTTAGAGACAAAGATAAGTAAAATCACTTTTTCACATGGCAATCCTCAGGTATGTTTTAAAGAACTATCATATTCTTTCCAAATTGCCTTTTCCCCCAGGCTAAGCATTTAGATCTTCATAATTATTTTTATGCTTTTTGATATTCTTGTCATCCTTTGTTGGATATCCCATTTACCATTTTTTTTTTAACATTTATTCATTATTGAGAGACAGAGAGAGACATTGGGAGGGGCAGAGAGAGGGGGAGACACAGAATCCGAAGCAGGCTCCAGGCTCTGAGCTGTCAGCACAGAGCCCGACACGGGGCTTGAACTCACGAACTGTGAGATCGTGACCTGGGCCGAAGTCGGTCGCCCAACCAACTGAGCCACCCAGATGCCCCTCATTTACCTTTTATGTTCTGAAATTGAGAACTTTGCTAACATAGTTAAAAGGGTTAAGTGCAACAACATAAATTTATGTGATTTCCTCTTCCTTTCCCTTTCTAAAACAAGAAACTGTCTTATGGATATTACCACGATCTCTTTGGTAGTTCAAAATATAATTAATAGAAACACCAAAAACAAAGAAAAACAAAAACAAAAACCCTATAGAATCAAGAGACTGAAGTGATAAAGAACTGAGAAGAGGACAGAAGAGGGAGGTAAAAACAGAGACTAAGGAAAAATTGAGATGTCCGGCATATTTTTAGAGTGTAAAGGTAAAAAGTAACATTTCTTTTATAGAAGCCCTTGTTAGACACTAAAAGACACTGCAAATGAGAGGGACGTCTAAAGATGGCATTTTACAAAGTTTTCTTTGTCCTTCTCAGAATTTTTTTAGGGGAGACTTAGAGAAGATTTTAATCACTTATAACTCCATTAAAAATATTATCTCCATGAAATGCATAAACCATGAGAGGTCCCAAATTTATATGGGTCACACTTAAATTTTCTCACTTCACTTCCACCTACAAAATCCTTCAAGGCTCTTCACTACCTGCAGAATCCAGCCTCAGGTCTTTAGCATTATATAACCCTAGTTGCGACCTGGGCTCCTCCCTGCTCCCCACACTTTCTAATCTCGTCTTTCATTCCTTCTAATCTCATCTAGTACCATGCCCTCACAACATTTTATGCTTCCATTTATTAAATAACTTACCATTTCTCAAAGAAAACAATATCATTAATGTACCTATGCATTTTGACTTTTTTTCGCTTAAATGTCCTTTCCTGTCTGGCTTTTCTGCTTTGAAAATTCCAAGCAATCTTTCAAAAGTTAGTCCTGGGGCACCTGGGTCGCTCAGTCGGTTAAGCGTCCGACTTCAGCTCAGGTCATGATCTCACGGTCCGTGAGTTCAAGCCCCGCATCGGGCTCTGTGCTGACCGCTCAGAGCCTGGAGCCTGTTTCGGATTCTGTGTCTCCCTCTCTCTCTGACCCTCCCCCATTCATGCTCTGCCTCTCTCTCTCTCAAAAATAAATAAATGTTACAAAAAAAAAAAAGTTAGTCCTGTTGTCATCTTCACTAGGAAACTTGCCCGGCTGTCTGCAAGCAAAGTTGTTCCCTCATCATATTCTGTACTTGTTTGCTTATATGTATGTGCCTCCAACCTAATTTAATTTAAGCACCTAGCATAAGACTTGGCAGAAAGATGCTCGAAATATTTGTTGAATACATCAGACTAGTGATCTTGGGTATTTAGTCTCATTTTTACATCAGTTCCCAGTAAAATGATAATCAATTTAGGTGAAATAATCGTGAAATGCATTCCAGATACATATCCCATTATTCTATGATTCTAATCTGAATAAATTCAACTTTTACCACTAGAAGACTGTTGACTTTAGCAAAGGCACTAAAAAGAGTTATTTAGTGCAATGGTAAATAACTACTCTGGGCAATTAAGTTACTATGTAAATGTATGCATTCTATGTCAGACACATACAGTGACATAAACATTCACTGATTTCACAATTTTGCTAGGAGCCAACTTAAAATGAAACGTTTTTCTGTCCCACATGATTTTTAACTTCTGCCTTAGAATGGATTTGTTTGGTTGCAAGTAGTAGAAACTAGCCTCAGATGGCTGTTTAAGAGCGAGGGTACAGAAGCATCTTGTGAAACTCATGAACACAGCTAAACCTCAAGGAATGGCTCTCCTCAGGGAAAGCCAGATTATCTGTCTTTCCTTTACTCCTCTTCTTGTGCATCTAGTTTATTCTTCTGTCTCTGCCAATTGGCTTCCTCTGACTCTTTATGCAGAATGGTTGCTATTCTATAGGTCTAGCCCAGTAATTTTTAACTTTACATATTAAAAACATTTGAAAGGTTTTAAAAATTCTGATGTCCTGGCCAGATAGGCTCCATACTAATTACATCAGAATCATTCAGAAGAAGACTCGAGCACTAGTAGTTTTTTAATACTCTCCAAGGAATTGAATTATGCATCCAAGGCTGAGAATCACTTCTTTAGCCATGTCAATGCTCCCCCTAATTCCTAATTCTCAAATGAGACATTCAAGTTTGGCCACAAATGTGTTACATGTCTACCTTATTAAAATAAATGGCTACCAGGGGCCTGTTCAAGAGAATAAAGTATTATTATAAGGTGAGCAGATATTCTAAGAAGTGACCATATGGGGACCTTTATCTGCTTATAAGGTATCAATTCCGACAACCATCATTACACCACCCAAATGTTGAGGCCTACTATAAAAATAGGACATTTGTTTACTCTCACAATCCATAAAATACTTGTCTACTTGCAAATAATACTTATGCCAGACCCAGTGATAAGTGTTTTGTACTTATTCTCTCCTTATGATCATGACTATTCAAATTAGGCATTATTCTTCTATTGAAAATGAGGAAAATGAAGCTCAAAATAAACAACAATGTCTCCAAAGATAAGAAGCTAATAATAGAGCAAGACCTGAATTCAAAGCTTACACTTTCTACATTATATTGAGCTGTTCCTGTTTCCACAAACATTACTTTTCTAAAGCATTAATGCCCTCAAAGTTGGAAAATGATCTGAGTATTTTTCATGATGCTTTGATTGAACATACAAACACAACACATGTACACACAAATTGAGAGTCTATTATCAAAAATTTTTAAAAAGTATACTCCATTCATATATTAATAAAATAATCAATCATAATAACTTTCATTTTGGAATGAAAATAAAAATAAATATAATCTTAAATTATAATGGCCTATTATTTCCTTATTACATTATTATTTTTTATCACTGGTATTCTCCAAATATACCTGTCTGGGTCATGGAATTATACACAGAGAAATTTGCATGTATAATGGTTATGTTGTGGAGAAAAAGCAAATCACATCATAATTATGTATCCCAATTGCATTTTTCCCTAATTTGTTTTACTAGAATGAAAATTAAAAAAAAAGCACTGTTAAAAGCAAGACTATTGGTAGTGTTATATTTGATTGAAGAAGGGAAAATAACTACTAACTATGTTCCATCCAATTTAAAATCATCAAACAGCTTGAACTTACTCATTTTATTTATATTTCATTGTGATGTAACTACAATGGTCCCTATCTTGGGGTACAGCTGCTCTAGAAGCATCCATTCTGAGATTATTTTAGGGCAAAGAATAAATAATATTGTATAGCTACTTATGACTAGATTAATTCATAGGCAGGATTTATGCATTAATTAACTCCAGGTCAGTTACTTTGCCCTTTGAAGAAATATCTATTGAGAGGAAAAACTTGCAAAGCAGAAATTCATTTGGATTAGCTGCTTCCATGGTGGAAAGGCCTAGGTAGAGTGACTACAATTATAACATAAAATCAGATTTCAATTCTCCATTTTGAGAAATTACTATTTGTAATGAAAATTTTAGAAAAGATATGAGACTATGGAAAAGTTTCTAAAAAATAATGATCCCATTTTATTCACTTCTTTAAAGGATTATATTCACATCGCTCTTAATAAAATATTTGTAACCCGAGTGTAGAGAAAGGCCACAAATTAAACATTAAGTCAAAACAATGTGTTCTTTTTCTTCATCTAAACATTACTTCCATCCCTAATTACCAGATCTTAAGCAACTTAAAGTAGCATCATGCAAAAATTCCTTCCTCTTCAACAAAAAAAACTATTCCTCCCCGAGTTCTCCCCATTTACTTTATGACATGACCATTCATTCAGCTTAAGCCCAAAATATATAAATCATTCTTGATTCTTCTCTTTCATTACCCATTTCTCTTCTACCATCAAACCTAATGACTCTATCTTCAAAATATATGAATCCATGTACTTCTATCTATAGTCATTGCCATCATTATCTCTTACTGGGACTATTTGTTACTGCTCTTTAAATTTTCCTTGCCTCCTACTAGAATCTACTCTCTACTTTGTACCAGGGCCTTTTAAAAACACAAATTTGATTATTTATAACTTTTCATTCATTCAACATTGCATTTCATTAATATTGAGACTATTATAGCTTAGATCATTCATAAGCTGGTCCTGTCCCCCTCTCCAAATTTACCTTATGCCACCCTCTATGTTAATACACCTATCAGTCACACAGGACTTCCACTAAACTCTATCTTTCGCTGGGTGTCTACAATTGCTATCCTCTCTTCCTAGCATGCTCTTTTGTATTCTTTCGTTTCCATTTAAACTTTACTCCTACTGCCAGGTACCAGCTCTTTTAGCAACTGCTATGGACCTATTTGTATTCCCTCAGAATTCATATATTGAAGCCATAACCCCAAAGTGATATCATTTTGAGGTTGGGCTTTGGGGAGCAACTTAAGTTTAGATGAGGTCATGGAGGTGAGGTCCTCACGATGGGATTAATGCCTTTATAAGAAGAGACACATGTGAAGACACAGTGAGACGGGAACCACCTACAGCTAAGAAGAGAACCCTCATGAGAACCCCACCATGTTGGCACCCTGATCTCAGACTTTCAGCCTCTGGAACTAAAATAAAATAAATTTCTAGTGTTTAAGCCACCTAGTTTATGGTATTTTGTTATGGCAGCCCAAGCTGAATAATATAGCAATCTAAAATAGAATCACCAATGAGTCAAGTGACCTTGTAAAATGTGCTTCCTAAATCTCATGTGCCCCATGATCTAAAATATTTCATAGCCATTTTTAATCTTTAAATGATATTTATGGAGTACTTACTATATGGTAGGCATTGTGACCAGGTGGTAAAACACAGGAGTAAAAAAGGAACATTTTTCTGGTCTCATGGGTTTTACATTACAGAGTTATGGAGGGAGAGGGATCAAAAACATAGATGAGAGGGTGTGTGTGTGTGTGCATGCCTGTGTGCATGTGTGATGTTGTGATTTATAATAAGAAATATATATGGGGGGCACGTGGGTAGCTCAGTCAGTTAAGTGTCTGACTCTTGATTTCAGCTCAGGTCATCATCTCACAGTTCATGAGATTGAGCCCCACGTTGAGCTCTGGACTGACAGCAGGGAACCTGCTTAGGACTCTCTCTCTCTCTCTCTCTATCTCAAAATAAATAAATAAAACTTAAAAAAAAAGAAATGTATATTTGGTATTAATCCCGCTTCTAGTTCCTAAAACCATTGGAATTTCTGAAGTGATGAGAACAATGAAGGTCTTTTTTATGTTAATTAATGGAGGAAAGCATCTAAGGATGGGGGCTGGTTGCCAGGAGAATCAACCACATGGTTAGAGGGTTGGAACTTTCTGTCCCATCCCCTTAACCTCCTGACCTGCAGGGAGGTGAGAGGGGTTGGAGGTTGAATCAAGATTTAATCAATCCTGACTATGTAGTAAACCTTCCATAAAAGCCCAAAAGGACAGGGTTCAGAGAGCTTCTAGGTTGGCATATGAAGTGGAGATTTGGGGAACTGGAAGTTCTGCCATACCTTGCTTTGTGACATCTCTTCCACTGGCTGCTCCTGAGTAATATCCTTTTTGATAAACCAGTGATCTAGTAAGTAAAATGTTTCTCTGAGTTCTGTGAGCCAATCTAGCAAATTAATTGAACCCAAGGAGGCGGTCATAGGAACCGCTGATCTATAAACAGTTGGTCAGAAGTACAAGTAGTAAACTGGACTTACAATTGGCATCCTGAGTTGGAAGGGGTCATAGGAACCCCTATCTGTATATAGCTGGTTGGTGAAAAACACAAGTGGTAACCTGGGCTTGCGAATGGGGTCTGAAGTGGCAGAGGAGGGCAGAAGGTGGGACAGTTTTACAGAAGAACTGTGCTTACTTGTGGGATCTGATGCTATCTCAGTGTAGACAGTGATGGAATCGAGTTAAACTGTAGAATACCCAACTGGTGTCCAAGCATTGCTTTGTGGTATGGGGAACCCCTACCCCCTCATATACAAACATTGCAGTTGGGTTCAGGAACGCAAAATAGTGTGTTTTCAAGTGGCTTCTCCTCAGAAACAGAATGCAGAGTATGTGTGAGTTAGGGAGTAGTGTGGCTAGGGGCAAGGCAAGGTTTGGTGCCCATGGAGGCTTCTTTAATAAATAATATCTGAGCAATACAAGGAGGTGAGCAGAGTCATGCATATACCAACAGTTTTGGTACACTCTCTGACTTTAAAATGAATGGTTCAATTTATCACCTGAGCTACTGTAATAAAATTGGTTTCTTTCACCTTCTACTAATTATAATATCATTCATTAAGAAAATAGCACACAGACTTTTACACAGAAGCTCTATGTCATACAACCCAAAGGGTTTGTTAAAAGGATAAACCAGTGAATTAACTTTAAGAAGTGGTTTGTAAGTTAGCCAAAGGTCCCCCCCCCCAAATAATACGTAACATGTTGACAAATTTTCAAAAGTGTCAATCAGTAGGGTAACAATTGCCATATTCACAGGCCCAGGGGCAAAGGTGGTGACGCTGCTGACAAGATGTCAATGTCTAGTGTAAGAAAAGCCTGGTGACCAGCACAGGGTGGTGCCTGACAGCAAATCCATGTAGCACAAAGAAGTCAGCATGATCAAGGTGAGAGTGATGAAGGTAAATAAAAGAGGCTGACATTTAAGAAAGGTGACAGCAGCAATGTTAAATATTAAGACTTGGAATAAAAAGCTCAAAATTGTAAGTCAACAACCTACCAGGCAGTACCTGCTTTTGTGTTAACCTATTAACCCTGTATTTCTGGGAGAAGTCTCTAAAACAGGCTAAGGTGGGGATAGGATGCAGGGAAAAACTAATATAGTCGTTCAGGGGTCACTTCTGTGCCCAAATCAGGTTAGTAAGGCCACTTTAAAACTCATATGTCTCCTCTTTAAAACACCTATTATAAAGGATGGCTGTGAGGATCACACGAGAAAAATTATAATGCACTGGTATGCTCATTTTCATCCTTCTGTTTCCAGGATCACTGTACCCCACCACCTGTTTTGTCAGCCTAAGTAGTTATTTATCATCAATGAGCCACATGAATTTGTGAAATGTGCTTCCTAAACCTCATGTGCCCCATATTCTAAAGCATTTCCTCAGCATATTCAATTTTTCAATCATAGTTATCAAGTGCCTACCATATGGTAGGCATTTTATTGGCCAACCATCTACTATGAGGTAGGCATTGTTCTAGGCACTGAGGATACCACAGAGAACAAAACTGACAAACACTCACTTTGAAGGCTATGCTCCCATGAGATGTTGTCTGGCATATGGTGACTATGCAATGCAAGAGAAATGATCCAAAAATGAAATAAGATCATTCTGAGGATTAGTTGCATGGATTATAAAAGCTCAGTGCCATTTTTCTCATCCCTACTCCGGCACAGAGTTATCTGATGATTGGCAGGGGCTTACGTATGTGTTCTGTCTTCCATATTCTCACCTGAAGCTCAACCAAAGGACACCATGAAGATGGGACAGGATGAACACTGAAAAGAACACTAGGGCTGAGAATGGAAAAACTTGGGCTCTAGCCCCTGAATGCCATTACCATCAACACCTTCAGAAAGGCATTACAGGGGCGCCTGGGTGGCTCAGTCGGTTGAGCATCCGACTTTGGCTCAGGTCATGATCTCAGAGTTTGTGGGCTCGAGCCCTGCATTGGGCTCTGTGCTGACAGCTTGCTCAGAGCCTACAGCCTGCTTCAGATTCTGTGTCTCCTTCTCTCTCTCTGCCCCTCCCCTGCTCATGCTCTGTCTCTCTCTCTCTCAAAAATAAATAAATGTTAAAAAAATTTAAAAAAAAGAAAGGCATTACATTTCTTCTGTTCTTTTCTATGGATGTTGTTGCTGTCTTTATCTCTTTGGGGATCTTTAACATATTTATTTTAAATCCCTTTCATACAGTTCTATTATTGTTCTTTTCTCCTGAGTGAATTTTCCTATGACTTGAGTTGACTCTGTTAAAATCTGTTCCTCAGTTTTCTGACCCATATATTAAATGGCTGAATCAAATATTTCCAGGGCCATATCCATCTCAGCAAAATTCAGCATATGTTTTCTAATTTTTAAAATGGGGTGGGGGAGGAAAGTAGTTACTCTGGTAGGTGTAATTTTGAGTATAACGTGAATGTTAAGCCTCTAAAAAAAATAATCAGCATATAATGGGTATTCCATAAATTAGATTCTTTATTTTTAACATATATAGCTTGGGTTTCAGAACCATAAAAAACTATAATCTTGTCTTTTTTTTTTATGGATGAAGATAGTGAGGCTCAAGATAATGCATGTGAGATTTTAACAGCTTTACATCCTTGGGGCACCTGGGTGGCTCAGTTGGTTAAGCGTACGACTTCGGCCTAGGTCATGGTCTCACCATTCCCCGAGTTCGAGCTCTGCATCAGGATCTAGGCTGACAGCTCAGAGCCTGGATCCTTTTTTGGATTCTGTCTCTCTCTCTCTCTCTCTCTCTCTCTCTCTCTCTCTCTGGCTCTCCCTCTGCCCCTCCCCTGCTCACACTCTGTCTCTCTCTATATATATCAAAAATAAATAAATCTTAAAAAAATTTTTTTTAAAAGCTTTAAGTACTAGAGCTGAGAATTCCACCTCTGTGCTCAGAATTATAAGTGAGATAATCAAAAGGCAAGGTAACATTCCCAAAGATCCAAAGGCAGAATTAATGAGCAACTAAGTTAGGATTTTAACCCAGCTCTCTTGACTTTTAGGCTTTCATTATACCATTTGTATCTAGATATTTTTCAATCTGATCTTTTACAACTTGTATATAGACTTTCCTAAAACACTGAACACAGAGGAACACAGTTCTGATTAAGTTTTGCATTTGAATTTTCCCCAGCAAGCTAAAGGTTTTCAGTGCTTTGTTCTATTGTGATATTCCCTCCCCCCCCACATACACACACACCCCTCAGTGCTACATAGCCCCAGGAAACAAGGTTTTGGAGATTTGGCCTTGAATTCTTAACACCTATAGCCCATTTGGACCCAACGACTTTGCAGTGGCTAATTCTTTCATACTCCCTCAGCACATACTGAGGTCAGGTTCAATATGGCATAGATCAGATTTTTCAGATTTTTTCTAACCATTCTAATCTTGAGTTATCTGCATGAACTAGCAATCTACTGCTGTATTGGTAAGGATATATTCTGCCTTTATGGAGACAATTTCATTTTAAATTACTTTTCAGGTCAAACGTTGCCATTTAATAAAGGTTTGGAACCCTATATAAAGTCAATAAAAGGCATTAAAATTACTTATTAGTCATGGTATTTTCTTTCCCTATCACCAACTAGATAATTTTGTTTTCATAGCTCCATTAGATAAAGGCTCATTCCTCATTTTTCCCTTGATTTCCTTTTATAATATATAGATGTTATAAAAAAGTAAATTCCCCTTCATACACAAAAAGCTATGCATTATTACAAATAGAAATTTTAACAGAAATAAGTGTCAAGCTTCCGATTCTTAATAATTATTTTAAAATATTAGCTAGGGACTACAGCAAAAATGAACATAACTCGACCATCAAAAAGGCAAACCCTATAGACCATCTATAGGGTTTAATGTATGCTTACTTATAAACAAAATAACTTCATTTTTCAATGTCTATAAGCAAATTTAACTTTACTATTTCTCACTGGAAGGGATAAAAATGAGAACACATGCACTTTCGATTCTAGTTCTGTCTAAAGGCATAGTTTCCCAACAAGAAATTGGGCTGAAGTCATTTCAATAGAGTGATCCTGACCAAGTGGAAAAGCTTAGCATGGAAACAGCATTTAGCCATGACATATTTCAATATTATTTTTTGGAGTCTATCACTATCTCAAATTGAATCCATTATGATTTAAAACTGCCTTTTTATTGATATTCATTGTTTTTCAACCTGACAGTGACCAATGATTCATATCAATCTTCTTTTAACACAGGAATTAAAGAGTTTGCAATATATCTTATACTGAAGGACACTTTTTCAATAGGTCTCAAGATTTTAATACAGTTGTCATTTGAAAAGCCTTACGTCCTCTCAGTTGGAGAAGGGTTTAGGGAAGAAGTCAGCTCTGTCGATAAGATTGCTTTTATCTGAAGCAGTGAAGAATTCAAAAATTAGTAAGACATATTGATGATGCCTCTTTTTTTTTTTAAGGCATTTTTTTTATTCTCTAAGTGCAGGAACACTGCAGTTGGCTGTCAATCATTAAACCACAAAATGAAGTCCTTTGCCTGGCAAGGAGATCTGCAACTATACCAATACTGGTAAACTAACCACCAAATTATAACCTTTTCTCTTGCCTCACCCAGATTTCACAGGGGCTGCACACCCAAATAAATGCCTCTTGGCTACCCATTCATCTAACAGCTGGAAAGATGACACTTGACATTTGGAAACTTTCCTGTGAAGATTGCTGCAAGGCTTTCCCATTAGCTTCCTGGTGAGACTGTAAGGTCGAATAAGCTGCCTCAAAACCTGCAAAGGGTAACGGAAATACTCTAATATTAAGCCTGTGCAATTTAAATTTCTAATTCTCAAATCATAGTTCTTCAGATATTGTAGAAACCACTGGTATATTTCAGGGCAAAAGAATGCCTTTGAAGATGTGAAATTAAAATGATATTTTAAGCAATGATAATGATAACAAGTGTCTTCAAAGTTGGCACTGAAGTTCTTCTAAGCAAGAGACTTGGGCATAGAAAAGTTATTCTAAGTTTGTTTTCTAAAATCCCAGACTGTCATATTTTTAGCAACTGCTCACCTTTGTAGAGAACAGTAATCTTTAATATGAGCCACAGTAGCTATCATCCTTTAGATTTTATTTTCATATCATAAAAATTATCAGAGATAGCTTTAAAATCCTTACAATCCAACAGTGCAGGTTCTTTTTTGAAAGTCAGTGAGTCCAATATAAAATAAAAATGTAAATATTCCATTATGAAGAAAATACTGTGATCTTATAAATCTTTCAAGTATAAACATTTGCCTTTGTCCTCTTTAGAAAGGTAATTCCTTTAAAAGAGATCCCCAAATCAAAAAGTTTTAATAACCTGACTGTTCACTGAAGATATTAGAAAGACAAAATCCCTCACATAATCTCCAACCCTAAAAGTGGCAGAAGGTGAAAGATTTCATTTATTGATAAGAATACACATAATTCAATTAGCTTTATAGCAATGATCCTTTCGTACTGCGCTCAATTTTTAATTCCCCATCTTCAAAGTGTCCTTACAATTTTCTATTCTTGTTTGTTAACTCAGTATTTTTCATGTGAAAGATTGACAAGAATGAATAGGCCTCTCTAAATGTTCAGTCATATGTCCAAAGGTAGATAAAATTAATAATATGATTAAAAAGGAAAATGAAACATTTAAAAAAATATATGCAGAAGGGCATTGAAGAAATAGGAGACATGAATGATGTAACTTTCAATCTTGAATGAATCACCATCTGGGACTGAAATCACTTTTTAAAAGTCAATTTAGTAATGCTGAATTGTACCTCATTAGCAACAATGACAGATAGGGATTCCTATAGATGTGCATCTCATGGCCTCAAATCACAAACCAACACTAGGGCAAGCCTAGTTTTCCCATGCCATTCATTCCATCAACAAATCCACCAAAAGAAGTCACAGCTCAAAGAAAGAAATGGAATAGTTAGCAATGACTGGACTCCTCCTTTCTCTTCAAACTAAAATCACAACTACCAGTTTGTACTTACTCGCTCTATGGTGGGATTTTGGCATGGATCTCTCTCCGTTAGGTACTGAAATCACAAATTCATTTCACACAGCCTATTGAACTGCCATCAGATGGTAATGACTTTCTGTCACTCTTGACCTGAGGCAAATTTGAACTAGTGACCAAGAGGTTAAAGGCTCTGTATCTCATTACTAATCCCCTGAGACACCTAGTTCCCTCAACAACTACTGATTCTTTTACACCTCAATCAAACCAAAAGAAAATACACAAAATCCTCGAGCAGTAGAAAAGTAGGTTATCAACGCAAGGAATTTATGATAGTTTTGAAGAATTTTACAAACATCTATTTTAAAATGTACCCATATACTATATACAACTGAGTAGAATCACATTAACTGTTACAGAACTTCATTATAATCTTCATTACAATATCATATAAGCCTCACTGTAGAGCTGGAAAACACTGTAGAAAGGTAAAACTTAAAAGACACCTGTGCTCTGTGATTTTATAGGTTACAAAAGACATTTTAGTCCTAGTATGAAGCCAGAATATTTGTGTCTATCTTCTAAGATTATTCTGCCACAAGAATTAGTTTCAAGGGGAATTGACAAGCTGGAAGGAATAACATAGATTCATAAATAAAATCAAAACAGTATCAGGCACCTTAACACAGAATCTTATTATAGGAATACAGCATATTAAATAAAGGATACAGTTTGAGGAAGAAAAAAAGACTATCATTTGGGAGGATGCACATAGACAAACTCATATATGTAGTTGAACCATTGAAACTAAACCAAAATTAACTTTTTGTTGTTGATGAAAGCTGACCTCAAATGGTGGCAGTGAATAAATAATATTCTGTAACCATTCAACTTCAATTCAGTGACTCCTAAAGTCATTTGTAAACACAGCAACCAGAAGGTTTTTTGTTTTGTTTTGTTTTGTTTTTAATGCTTAATGTCCCAATGCCTCCTTTCTTACTCTCTGCAGTTCCTCATAGTCTTTGAATTTCACAGAAAGAATTCTACCTGGAAGAAACCAGGTCTTCTTTTCCTTTTCATTATTTACCTATATTTGAAGAATCTCTATATAATTTCTTTCCTTTATTTGAATTTCTATCCCTTCCTCTATGCTTTCCATATTTATTCTTCCACTAATAACGCTTGTCTTTTGTCACTCAATATTTATCTTTTTACCACTACAAGTGCTTTCCTTGCAGCAACATGTAAATTTAGTTGATCCCTTCCACTACTAGTAATAAATATTGTGGTGTTTTAATGTTGTATCTAAGGGATAGTGAATTTAAATTAATAACATGGCTAAGGATTGCTCTAATGATGTAATCAAACCAGTAGGTTTTGAGATGATGGTTTCCATATATTTGGAACAATTTTATTTAACAAAATGTCCTATGTTGGTAAGATCATCTTCTCAGAACTACAAGGACTACTTCAGGGAAAACGAGCCTCTTATCTAGGATTAGAATTTAGAAGAATTTAACCTGTATTCTATTTCCACGTTGGTTCTTAGTAGGGGATGTACCATGACGAGATACACTCGATGTACCTCTACTTTTTGTAATAAAATTTGTTTATATGTTAATACTAAAACAAAGTAAATTCCCAATCTTCTAAACAATCGTATTTTGGTAAATTAGTAACATTTTTGTAAATTAATAATGACACTTTGTAAATACATTTGGTAAAGAAGGACCTTAGACACTTTATAGGTTCCCTTAACAAGTTGGTTGCATCTAACAGACTTATTATTGGATTAATTTCTTCTCTCCATTCCCTATGTGAGACATACAAAGGGAAGACAAGGAGTGTTGAATCTTTGTAATGGGTAGAGTACCCTGTGTGCCTATGGACTTCTTATTCCACCACTGAGTTGTGTATTTATTGAGTCAGTGGTATGTTCCTCACCCCATTTGTGTTGGTTATAAATGTAAAATAAAATCATATAAATTGAAGAGCTATAGGAATGTGAAAAGAAAGGGGGCTGATTCTGTGAAAAATAAGTTGAATGCTTTCAAAAGATATAAAAAAGGGGAGTTGATGAAAAAAGAAGTCATTGCATCAAATAAGATGTGGGTTAAACAAATGAAATGACAAAAGACAACCATACAAAAATCCAGAAAATTGCTTGGTATGTTTCTTGAAGGTAGTGCTCTCCACTTTAAAAAACAAAACTAGAAGTTGTAGGTGGTATATTATGTATAGGTTTACACAAGAAACATGATAGAACTGTAACCCTTGGCTACAAAAGAACTCAACCCTTTTTTTTTAAAGAAAAATGAAAAGGAGAAAATATCTGTATTTTAAAATAAAATATGTTTAACAATGTGTATATCCTTTTTACAATTTCCATTTTGACTTTTTCAAATTTATCAAGTAATTATTGATTTTTGTTTCATAGAATAAGAGACCTTTTTTTAATTCCTATGTTTGTTTTTTAAAGGAATGTATTTGATTTAGCCAATTCATTGTTAATGAATGTTTTGGATTTACCTATATAATTAAAATGCTGCATCTTTATCCTCAATTAACAATTAGATTTACATGTTTAATTATATTAATTGAGCTAACTGTCCCTCTTTTATTTCTCTGGAAGTCAGGAGATGTGGAATATTAATAATCTTAGAACTTTTCTAGCCACTTATTCTGGTTAAGGTATATATACACATTTTAAGTGGTTATTTATTTTTGAGAGAGAGAGAGAGACAGAGAGAGAAAGAAAGCATGTGCACATGGGAACAGGGAAGAGGAAGGGGCAGAGAGAGAGAGGGAGAGAGAGAATCCCAAGCAGGCTCCACACTGCCAGTGTAGAGCTTGATGTGGGGCTCACACCCATGAATTATGAGATCATGACCTGAGTCATGATCTGGGTCATGGTAACCAAAAAATTTACAATGTGTAATAGAGGCTAAACAAATAGTAGTAATTATTACAACTAACAAGTAAATATAACAGTTCGTTCCAAGGAGGATAAAAACCAAGGACCACTTCTTTCGTGAGTTTTCTCTAATAGCTCTAGCTAACATTGATCTCTGTCTTTGACTACTTTAGTACTTATTGGTTTCACTAAATTTAGCTTTCCTTCATGTATATCATGTATTTGTTTTCTATTTCACATTGGTAATCCTTGAATTCACATTGTTGTAAGCACCTTTAGAGAAGAAAGGTCATAGTTTATGCAGCTAATTTCCTTTTTTCCCAGTACAGAACTTTTATCTATCCACCTGTCCACATACATGTGCCCATACACACAGATACGTACACACAGACCTCCACACGTGCACACTGGTTAAATAAACGAATCCACTGGAAAGACTCAAGTGAAAGTGCAAATGAATTTTAAAACACAATTTTTTTGTGTCGCTATAGTCACTCTTGCAGTTACATACTCTTTCTTTGGGTACACTACCAAAATTATCTCAGATATTCAGTAATTCTTATTTAAGCAGAAGAAAAAAACAAATAAGCCTGGACTCCTAACATCATAATATTATAAACAACAAAGGTGAAGTCATATTGAATCATTTATTGGTACCACTAAATAAAGACAAGTAAGTTTCATATTAAAATAATGACTTTTAAAGAGAGAAATGTTGACAAATTGGAAAATGTTTTTCTCTGTATTAATACAAGATCTGACACTCTCACTTTTTATGCAAACAACTCCTACCACATTCCTGCCTCATTACATACCCCTGATTAAAATCCTAAACTGGGCATTCTTATCATGTTCTAACCCCAGTATAATTATAGATCTTTTCTCTCATTTTTCCTACGTATTATCTATGTTTAGGGACTCCACTACCCAGAATGTCTTTTGGTGAAATTAAAAGAAGCCATTGCACAGGTGCAAGGCTTAAAGAAGAAGCAGAAAGCACCTTTGTGAAAATTCAAGGAAGGCACTCCTTACTCTGAATAGAAGCAGCACAAAAGATACCATTGTTAGGTGAGTGGAGCTTGGTCAGATTTCAGTCAATGAGTGCCCGTTCTGTGAGTACCCCTGGGCAGTGAGTAGGATCTATAGTCTTATCTGGCAGCCCCTTTAAGTTCCAGTAGTTCAAATCACTCAGGTTTTTTTTTTTGTTTTTTTTTTTAATTTTTTTTTCAACGTTTATTTATTTTTGCGACAGAGAGAGACAGAGCATGAACGGGGGAGGGGCAGAGAGAGAGGGAGACACAGAAACGAAAACAGGCTCCAGGCTCTGAGCCATCAGCCCAGAGCCTGACGCGGGGCTCGAACTCTCGGACCCCGAGATCGTGACCTGGCTGAAGTCGGACGCTTAACCGACTGCGCCACCCAGGCGCCCCTCACTCAGGTTTTCTTATCCTCCTTCTTTATTTGTATCTTGATTTTTGCGAAGCCTTTGCTGACTCCACATTCTATACCCACATCCAGAGAGAATCAATCATTATCTCTTCTATGTCATCCTGTGCCATTACATTTTTTATTAGTGCATTTATTATATTGTATTAGATGTATGTTTACACAACTGTCTTCCCTTCCAGACTGTGAGATTTTTAATGGCAAGCTTCATGTTTTAACTCACATTTATAAATCTACTGATGAGTACTATCTAAAGATAGCACTATTTTTTTAATGTTTATTGAATGAATGAATGAATTAATTAATTAATGATTCCACACATGAATGACTATGTGGATAGGCAGCTGGATGTATATGGATGAATAAATAAATGGCTAGATAAAATGCTTTTATAATTACCTGAAATAGCTTCTTTAAATCTTCATCTGTTAAAATCTTATACTATTTTTCTATTCAAAATCTCCTATTATATATTTCTGCTCTAATACCATTTTAACAACTCTAATTATCATTACTCATTTATTAATAAATAGTTTATTTTTCCCTGAAAAGACCATGCCCTGAAGTGATGAAGTAACTTGCCTGAGGTCACATGGTTCAAAACTGTTAGAACTGGGTTTGAAATCAGGTCTATGTAATTCAGAGTCTAAATTTCCAGCTGCTGTATTTGTTACCTCTCTTCATTTATTCACTTTGGTACTCTCCCAAAGCCAAGTGCCTTGAGTCCAGCAGCTGGTACTCAATAAGTGGTAACTGGTCAAATTAACTAAAAAAAATTTAAGTGGAGCTCTCTTCAGACAACTATGGGAATTACTGAAATCCCAACAGGGATATCTTTAAATAACCACATGTGTCTGAAAAAGGATATTACAAATAAATCCAAAATATCCAATCGCAATAAATGCATGCATGAATTAATACTATAATGTGGGTATTAAATCATTTTTAAAGTATACTATCTAATGTTACATTTCCTCCCAAACTAACACAAAACATAAGACAAGCAGTGATAAACCTTCATTCATGAATACATTAAGGCATTATAAAATTTTTCTTAACGAATGTTGCACTTGAAGGAAACATTATTTATTTACAGTGTTAATGAACTTATATAACAAACTCATTAGTTTTCTTAACTCCTCTTTCAATTCCTTTAAAATGAATTATCTCACTCTATGCATTTCTCCTATTTAATAGATGAATATGCTCTTTATTTTGAGGGCATAACAATACACAAGCATGGTCACTGGCTTGTGCAGAGACAAATCAGTAGGCAGGCTTCCCTCAGGAAACAGAGCTACAGAACACAAAGGAGGAACGTGTTTCTGAAAGCAGAGGAGGACTCAAAGGCTGAAGGGCAGGTAGAATCTAGACAGATGACATGAGTGGAGTAGGGGAAAGGCCCAGATTCAGGAGAAATCTTGGTGTGCTGGGGAAAATTCAAGTTGGCATCATAAGTTAAGGAGTTTGGGCTTTATCTTGACTGCAAAAAGGAGCTTCTGAAGGGTTTTAAATGAGGAAATTAGGATCAAACTTATACTCTAGAAAGATGACCCTGGTGGCAGCATAGGCTCATCGGATTTGACAAGGGAAGAAGTGGAGGCAATTTGAAGAGGTGATAGAGGCCAGAACTAAGTTAATGACAGTGTGGAGAAATAAAAATCTCACTTTGTCTATATGTTCCTTTTTAGTCTTATCACTGCTTAGCACTTTGCAACCAACAGGCAGGAAGGTGGAAGTGTTGATTTTACTTGACAGAGATTTTACCTGCCTTCCATTTCTACTCCATCTTTAAAATGCAATTCAACACTTTGTTTGACAAGTCTAAAGCCTTCAGCCAAATCCAAAACTCTTACCGGTCACGAATTTTTTATTTTATATTTCAAACACTATCGTTCCTAGCAATATGTATTTTTAAAGCACGTGCACTTTTCTTTTTCATCATACCTCAAAGTCTGTTTCTTTTATGGGTAAGGAGAAGCTAACTAAAATGACTGCTCATTTTTTTCAGTACACATTTATTATATTCAGGGAAGTAAAAAGATAAAAGTAAAGTCAAAAGAAAAACATCTTTAGAAATGCTTTCGAATGAAAATTGTGAAGTAGTATAAAACCACCACAATCACAAAGATAGTAAATATTCTCTATGTACTTTAATTTAAAATCTATAAATAGATTTAAATATTTAGAAAAAAATTAACACATGCCCTTTGCACTGTCCTTCATTCAATTTTACCTTTCAATTCTCTTTAGCATCTCTGCCTTCCCATCATTTTTAGTTCTGCGAACTGAATTCATGCATTCACTAGGTTGAAACCTAGTATAAGAGCCTTCTCTCTCATCTCCTGACTCTCTTTTCATTTCTTCAAGAAGTTAACAGATTGGTCAGTGAGATGTCTGGTCAACCAAAAATTGTATTCGGCCCCAAAAACAGGCAAATTAAAATAATCATATGAAAGAGTCATTATAGAGATAGAATTGACCAGATATACAAGAGAGAGAAGAGGAAAATAAAATTTGATAAAAAGTTCCTAAGTAAAGATGTACACAACAGTGTTATTTTATATTAAGGAAAAGGTGTGTGTGTAAACACAATAGTGTAAATCTTCCAACCATATTTTCTTTAGAAGTATCTCTTATTCTGAGACTGTGTTGTTTCCTACTTCTCTCATAAACTTCCTTACTAATATATTTCTTGTATATATAATATAGTAAATGTTATGTTTAAGGGCTTACTTTAATGCCATTACACAGTGAAATAAGAAGCTGTCAGTCCTATTTTGGTTTTGAAATTGATTTGAAAACTGTATTAGTCTGAGTAATCTAGAAATCAGTAAGCTAGAAGTCTGAACAGGGGTACCTGGGTGGCTCAGTCAGCGAAGCAACTGGCTTCCGCTCAGGTCATGATATCATGGTCTGTGAGTTCGAGCCCTGCATTGGGCTCTGTGCTGACAGCTCAGAGCCTAGAGCCTGCTTCGGATTCTGTGTCTCCCTCTCTCTCCGCCCCTCCCCTACGCATTCTCTCTCTCTCTCTCTCTCTCTCTCTCTCTCTCTCTCTCTCTCTCTCTCAAAAACAAATAAACATTAAAAAAAAATAGAAATCTGAGGAACACTGATGTAGAGGATTTGAAACTGGGTACCAGAAACGTTAAATACTGGAGGTGGAACAGGTTCGGGAGCGCATATTTAGTTTAAAGCAGCTAATGAGAAGTGTAGGTAACCAAGTGGAGATGTCCAGTGAGTCTGAAATATACATCAGCACACAAATAAAGATTTCCAGCAGACAGCTGGAACATGGAAGAACACAGATGGAAACAGATGAGAGAGTTATGCAGGAGAAGGTGCAATGGGGATCCTTGAGAGTACTGTGACAATAAGTAAAATGAGGGAGTAGAACTACAGGGTGATAAGTTTTATGACGGAAAGAGCAAAAGGAGCTAATTTAGGAGTCCATCCTAGGCAGTCAAACAACTCCTCTGTGTACGTCTGAGGCCATGGGGACTCTCCAAAGTACAGGTGCTCCAGAGACTGGAGCTGGAGCCACAACCAGCTTTTCTGCTTTGGATTTCCAGGTTTCTGCCTGTTAAATTGCATTCCTTTTCCTTTTTTTTTTCCTAGCCTAGTTCCTTCTGACTTATACTGATTTGGAGAGCATTATTAATTTTACATTTGTCATCTCCACAACACATTGTTTCCTAAATCACACTTTTGTCTCTATGCATGACCCAGAGGCTGGTTACACTCGTTCTTAGAGTCCTGTATTTCTGGGATACCACATTATGCCCAGACCACAACATCCCAAGCCCCACTACTCAGAGACGCTGGGCTGAGGTGGGAATAGGTCAGTGAATTGAGCCTAAAAAGCATGATATAATCAGTACTGGGTCCAGGCTCTACCTAGTAGATAAGTAGTTCCTGCCCAGATTACAGAAAAAGTAGGGGGACAACCAGAAAAGACTAAATGGTCATGGCAAAGTGGAAGAAAACTATTCAAGGAAACATTAAAGACAAAGTAAATTTTATTACCATGTGAGAAACAAACAAAAGAAACTGAAAGAAGAGAGGCAGACAGCATGTTATGAATAGGGAGTCTTTCCTGAATAGGAAAAAAAGAAGAATTTTATTAACAAGAGCAAATTTTTCCAGAAACATTTTATATAAAGGAGATCACTGTATCTGTGTTTAATTAAATTATAGAGCAAGAAGAAAACAAAGCATTTTGTCAAAAAGTAAGACAACTGAGATCTAGTAATTATGGCTTTTTTCCCCCACACCCTCTAGTTACTGTAAGAGTATGTTTGACTTTATATTTTATCATTTTTACATTCTGCATTTGTATCATGAACCTAAATAGTGAAAAATTACAGTTGAAATTTATAAAATACTTGTTTTCTTTTCAATTAGGTACATAATTGGTACACAATTAGGTACATAATTTGGGAAGTGGATAGGAACTCATCTGATTCAAATGGACAGACAACATGGTATTCTGGACTGTGTAAGATCATTAGGAATATAGATCTTATCTGCTATCATCTTATGCACCATCCAGATTTGATAAATGTATTATCTATGTCTTTAAGCCATTAATAAATATTTTGAAAACAGCAGAACTAGTAACTTCATGGCATTTCCCTGTAGAAATGCACACTGAACTCTCAATCAATTAAACAGTTGTGCTATCCAGTCCATGTTAAAAAAAATTCTATCCAACTTAATATACGTATATAACGTATTTCATATATGGTTATTATATGTCATATATAAATGCTGTCATGAATGAGTAGCAAAAATAAATAAGGAAGTATGTATCCATTGGAAAAAAAAGGCTGAAAGTGATGGCAAATGCCTACCTGTATATATTTGTGAATGTACCAAGAAGCCTGCTTTCCATCATTCACTGATTCTACTGTAGTGTTAGCCACACCAACAATATCACCACCTGCGAACACCCATGGTTCACTGGTTTGCATAGTTTCTGGATCTACTTCTGGGAGATTCCATCTGTTAAATTTTAGAGGGCTCAAGGCTTCTTTTACTGTAAGAAAAAAAAAAGTGAAAGATAAGAGGCAATGACTGATTTGTTCATCACATAACAATAATTTGAAAATTAAAAAAATTATGACTTAATTATTGTTCTAGGGACTCAAACAACTGGTTTTAATGAACCATAAAAATGGAAAGTTAATGAAATATCTGAGTTAATAATATATTCAAGGCATACTGATTTAACCAATTCAAAGTATACATCACAGGTAGGTATTAAAGACTACATATTTGGGCAATACTTCAGCTCTGGTATTTATGTATAAGAAGTACAGATCCATGAAGAAGGAAAGTACAGCCTTTCACATGTTTGAATGTGCATATAATCCATTTAAATCCCTTTAAATGAATATAAAATGAACTTTCTAAAATTTTGTTTGTCTATACCATTATTTTCACAAATACGGTATCACTCATAAGATCCTAAATTTGTTCCTGTGTGTCACAGATGTAAGTTATATTGGGAATTTGGGTGAATGGCCAGTCTCCTTTCACAACAAGAAATTTTATAAACAAAACAAAGCCTTCTACATTTTCACGAAATTATTCGCACCTAATGCTAAGCAATTTGATGGACCCACAATATATCTACATAAGCCATCAATTTCTTTTAAAAAAATTTTTTAATGTTTTACTTATATTTAAGAGAGAGAGACAGAGCACGAGTAGGGAAGGGGCAGAGAGAGAGATGGAGACAGAATCTCCGTCAGTGCAGAGCCCGAAGTGGGGCTGGAACCCACCAACTATCAGATCATGACCTGAGCCGAAGTCGGATGCTTAACCGACTGAGCCACCCAGGTGCCCCTCAATTTCTTTTTATTTTATAGAAATCAACAAATGCAAACACTACCATTGGTTCCTTGTGGAAACTGCTCTATAAAAGAATTTTAAGTTATTTGCTGTGCTCCAGTAAATCTAAATGCGTCATGGAAAAGGAAGACTTTGAGTTCCTTTAAGAAAAATATCTAAAGTGGGGCGCCTGCGTGCCTCAGTCTGTGAAGCGTCCCACTTTGGCTCAGGTCATGATCTCACGATCCATGAGTTCGAGACCCGTGTCTGGCTTTGTGCTGACAGCTCGGAGCCTGGAGCCTGCTTTGGATTCTGTGTCTCCCTCTCTCTCAGCCACTCCCCCGCTCATTGTCTGTCTCTTTCTGTCTCAAAAATAAACATTAAAAACAAATAAAAAAAAGAAAAATATGTAAAGGAATCTTTGAGTAGACACATAATCCAGATATTTGGAAGAGATCACAGAATGTAAGTTATAGAAAGGGTTTAACAAGAGAAGGGCATAAAGGTAGATAGCACCATATATAATGGAGCAAACTGAGCCAGTGTTTAGGATTAAATGTTCTCTCCAGGTTTTCCTGTCATGGATTTTAAGTACAGCATCTCAAGACAGACTTGTGGAGCTAGTCTTTAATTCAAAAGAGAATATAACAACTTAAACTAAAGAGACTGTAAGATTTTAGAACACAAAAGTTAGTTGTTTAACAAATTAATGAGTTAGTTTAAAGGAAAATAAGCAAATGTTAAAAAAATGTTATTCTGATATCTAAAACCATTTCTTCTCAATAAAAATGGAAAAACAAGACACAAAAATAAACCTTTGTAGTTTTTCTACTTGAAAAATATTAGAATTTTAGAAAACTATTGAGGAATTACTTTGTGTGTTCCCTACAAGACTGTAGGTTCCATGAGAATAGCAATGTGTCCATGCTATTGGGTACTGTATCACAAAGCCTAGTACAGTACTTGTAGCATAAGAGACACGCAATTCAGTAGATGAGTGAATGAATGAACAAATGAACGAGCAGCTGGATTAATGCTATTGTGCTCAGGTTTTTACTCAAAAATCTAATACTGTTTATATCTCTGATGTGATTTCACCTTTCATCGAGAGTAAAATTAAATATTCATGTAATTATTTTCAATGCAGAATGGCATTTTGAGAAGATTTTTCTAATGTCTTTAAAGGTCACATGAAAAGACACCTTTATCATTTGTTCCCCACATCATAACAGATCATCACTACCATCTGTTGATAGTTATCTGAGTTGCAAAAAAGTCAATGGTGAGTATGGCTTGTCAGTTCAACCTGTTGTAATAATGGTAACTGGAACATACCATCATTGAATGGTTTATGTAATGGGAAATAGAGTAAAAAATAATTCTCCTGTATAAGAAATGACCTTATTTGTCCAAGACTTTGGTACAACTTTGCTCTATATAGAGAACTGAAATAAAGATTTTTAAATGAGAAGGAATTCAAAATTATTTCACCAGGAGATCAAAGCCCTTTTATACATTTTTCTCATTTTTTTACAGAAGTATCCTTGAAGGTTAGCACAGATTTCACTCTAAGCTTGAGCAAGGTAGGGATTATGCCTTAGTTATCTTTGATTTCCCTTAGCAGCTATTAGAGTCAAAGACATATATACTGTGAAGTTATTGAAGCTTAAGCTTCAGGCTCTCTCACTTGCATGGTCCTTTTTTAAGGCCCTGTGCCTAAATTTGAATTTGTAATTTTTTTCTTTTAGATAAAAGAATCTTCAAATTATATAAGCTTCAGGCCTCATAAAAGTTAAACTTACCATTAAATACAGTGCGTTATACACAATAGGTGCTGAATAAATGCTCATTGAATTAAACTGAAGTTCTTAATTAATGCATTTTATAATTTCTTATGACTTAAAAATGTAAATAGTATGATTTACTTTACTATTAGAGCTCTATCACTAACGCAGTCAATAAGTAGTTAGCAGATGTTACTGTAAGTTTAATAAGTAAATCTTGCATTTCTTAAAATATTTAGCACCAATACCATAAGCCACCTAGGATCATTTATTTGTGAATTCAAAAGCACAATTCTATTCATGGGTCTTTCCATTATGTACGTATTATTTTATGTCCCTACACACTCATACATACTCATGTTTACTCTTGAAACATGCTATTTCCTCAATATTTGATTCATTTATACCTTGAAGACTTGGGCCTGAATATTAACTGTTTTAATTGTTTTATTATTTGTGATATCCAACTAACCTCACTAATAATCAAACAACTCTCTGATACTGTGTGCCAAAATAGAAAGGATTTTTCTTTTGTATTGAAAATTATTTCAGCCCACTTTTAAAAACTACCTACTCAATTTTCCCCCTAATCTTTTTAGAGGCCTTCAAGTTTAGCATCTCCATAGTTTGATTTAAAAAATAAATAGAAAAAAAAATGAGGTTAAGCAGTTGGTTGTGATGTTATTAAATATTACAGCAAAGCTTACATCAGTCAAAATAGAGATAATTTGTTTCCACTTTAATATCTAATCTTTTGACCTGTTGATACCTACAAAGGATCTTTGGAAAAACAAAGCATGGACAAGTTTTTATGAATATAAAATTCTACAGTAGGTAAAAAAAAATGTTTTCTATCAGTAGCACTAAGCAGCTAATGCAAGAATGAGTATTCATTACAACTTGAACATCAAATGATTAGGATCATTTCCCTGTTGGCACAGTGGACTCTATATTTAAGTAGATGATCTATATCTGTGTATGTATGTATATGTGTATTTCAGCATTTACAATAAAATAGAGGGAAAGCAATGGAGGGAGATAATCCATCAATTTATTGAAACTTTGACTCAGTTTATGGATCCAAATAATACCTTTTATGACTTCAATGACTCTTTTGAGATATAGCAGTTATTTCTATTATTTAACCATATTTTGTAAGCTCCAAAGTATTCAATTTAGAACTGAAATCAAGGATTCAGTGAAAAAAATCCATGTGCATATTATGCATAATTTGTCAAAAAGAAGTTCTTTTGTTTAGCTGTTTCTTATGAGGAAGACTTTCATCCTCCTCATCATTGTAACTATCCTTCTATGAACTCCTCACACACAGCTCACTTACATCTCTGCTGATACATTTAAGTTGAAATACAATGAAAATAAATCTCAGAAGCACATCTTCTGTTCTGCCTTTATCTAGCTTGGAAGGAGTGAAAGCATAAGTGGATGAAAAATGTATATTTACATTTGCAAACCAAATAACTACTTGCTATTTCCTATGAAGTGTTAAATGAATATTAATAGAAGGACTGTATTTTTTTTCTTCCTTGTTTATAAAATAACGGGAGTGAGGGGAAAGGGATTTTCTGTTATGATATGAGCACTTTTACCACAGATTTCCATGAGATTGCATCTTGATGGAGACTGCAGCATATGTCCCAATAGCTCCATAGTTGAACAGAAAAAGAACTTGAAAAAGAACCCTAAAACATGCTTATTCACAGTCTATATTATTCTGCAAATGGGAGAGAAATGTGTTAAGTGATATGGTGCCTGGAATTTTATGCAGTCTTTAAAAAGAACGAAAACATCCTTAATTCATACCAAACATTCAAGATTTATGTTAATTTTCTGCTTTAATTACTACTATGTTCGAATGAGCTTATTTAAAAAACAAAGACACTCCGAGGTAGCTTTAAAACAAGAAATGGTTTTGAAATAGGAACTTTTAGTCAATTTAATGTTATGCATGAAATGATTTTTTTATATAGACTTAATTGTATTGTGACACACAAGTTCTTCAATAAGCCACAGCTTAAAATTGCAGAAACCGTCCCTCAGGGACACATCACTAGCAGATGCAGATTGCCAAGGTCAATTAAACTGATGTAGCTGTGCTGTCATATACGTAGAAGAGAAACCCACAAGCATATGACAAGTATATTTCTCAGTATTTATAAAAAGATGTCAAGAATGTTATATTTTAGTACATAAATATAAATTAATTCTGCATAAACAATAAAACAATACAACAGGAATAATAATGAAGAAGGATTATTAGTATTCTTTGAAGTGTTTGATATGCTATAAAACAATAGGGGGATAAAAAATTTCAACATTTATAATAAAATGATATTTTGAAAACATGGATGAATTCATCTATATGCTTGTTGTTTAATTTTGCATAACCTATTAGCCAATAGAACCAAAGCACATGAAACAAAAAGGCGAGCTGAGGCAATAATCTCAGTGATTCAGAGCTGAAAGCAAAATCTCACCAAGAGCAAATGAATTCTAATTACAGGGCCAGGATATCAGAGTTCTGTTTCAATAGAATAATCTGGGGTAAGGAAAGGAAAGAACCAGAGAATGCCTTCCACTAAAAATATCAATTCCTGGGGCGCCTGGGTGGCTCAATCGGTTGAGCATCCAACTTCAGCTCAGGTCATAGATCTCACAGGTCATGGGTTCGAGCCCCACATCAGGCTCTGTGCTGACAGCTCAGAGAATAGAGCCTGCTTCAGATTCTGTGTCTCCCTCACTCTCTGCCCCTCCCATGCTCATGCTCTGTCTCTCTCTCTCTCTCAAAAATAACATTAAAATTTTTTTTATGTTTAAAAAAATATTAACTCTGGATGGCATGAGCTTTTCTTCACATCTCCGTTCTGCCTCTAAGTATTTGAATCAATATGCAATCCATTCACAAACACAATGGAACTCACAGTGAAGATTCATCATTTTCCTTCTGTAAACCCCACAAAAATTAACCTTTATTGTGCACGTTCCCATTCCTTCAGGACCTCAAATATCATCTCTTACTCTCCTTAGAATATTGTATTTCTTATATTTCTCCTCTCTTCTAAACTCTTATTTTGAAAAACTTTAGTTTTGGAATGGTTCTCTTTTCTCACTCTAACTTCTTCCTTTACCTAATTTTAGGGTAATTTATACTGACTGCCTTCTTTCTTCACAACCCAATTATTCCTTCCAGTCTGTCCCTTTAATAAAAACATGGTCTCCATGGTCCCTAAATTCTGTGACCTCAATCCTCCCTTCTGCCTTCCTGTAGCATACAATACTTATATCACATTGATGTTAATCTCTTTCTTTGACTTGCAGAATGCTACAGTATTCAGGCTTTCCTTATCTTTAAACTTTCCTTCTTGGGGTCTGGCACCTCCTCATCTCCTCTTCCTCCTCCCAGTCATGTGCCTTTAACTTCATCTCTATGAAAATGACTTCAAACACAACCTTGAGCTCTTTTACTCTGGCACTTGTAGTTGCCTGTTAGAGATTCCAGTGTGGATGTTGTACTGTCCCTTCCAAATCATCACTTCTAAAACCCAGTTCACAAGCTTCTCCTGGGCCTTTCACCATCTCTTGATTGACATTAGTAAGTTTGCTGTTTCAAGTCTTTTACTCATTGTGACCACTATTTCTTTCCTCTTCTCCTCAAACTTTTGATGGATGAAGCTCTTTTTTCTTGTCCCTGCTGTCAGGAGAAGACCTTGTCTCATATTTCATAAAGAACGCAGAGGTTATTATATGGGAACTCCCTGGTCTTCCCATTGTCCACACTACAAACTTACTGAATCTGTATCCATTCTCTCTCTCTCTTCCTTCTTGTTTATAACAATTACTAAACTCTCCTTATCAAAGGCCAGTACCTCCACATGAGCCCTAGAATCTGATCCTCTTGTCTTTCTTAGGTAACCTAGGGATTTTCTCCCTAGATTGCATATTCTATTATCATCCACCCCCTCTGAATTGTTTCTTATAAGCATGTATCTACATGTACAGTATCCCCCGTTTTAAAACCATTCCAGATCTGCATTTGCCTCCCAAAGCTTCACCAAAACTTTTCTCACTAAGATGATTAATTAGCTCTAGGTTGCCACATCCAATGACTCTTCTCAGTGATTACCTTGCTTCAGGAAAACTAGGGGTAAGGTGGGTGAGGCACCCAAAGAAAAAAACTTAAGAAGATCTTTATGTTCAGAACCTTAGGCTCAAGTGCAGGTAGGTACCTCACTTGTCTCACCTTAATTGTGGCACTGCCTTTTCCATTTTGCAGCAGCATTTAACAGATGACCACTTCTTCCTCATAAATGTCCTTTAGCTTGCCTTCAATGACACGACACTTTCTGATTTTCCACCTGCCTCTGTGATCACTCTTTAATCTCCACTTCTGCTTTTTCCTAGTCTCCTTTGTCAAAATACCTAGAAATAAATCCTAAAAATCTTAGCATAATCTTTGAATCTTCTCTCTTCAATAAACTCGACATCCAATCAGTTACCATGTTCTGGCAATTCATCTAAAAGCAACTCTCCTAGTTACTTCTTACATCTCATATCATCCTCACTTAATGAAGAACATTAAGAAAAACAATCAATATTTAGTGATCCCTGTTTGAGGCAGGTATAATACTGTACAATTCTATATAATAATCTCATTTGGACCACAAAACAACTCTTTAAGGTACATATTACCATCTTAAATAGAGCCAAGGGGTGGCAGAGCTGGTATTCAAATCCAGTTATTTCTGACTCCAAAGCCCTCCTTGCCACTGACCTTTGGTGTGGGGGCAAGAAAAAGCCAGAAATGGTCCAACAAGGGTCTCTTAAAGCTTCACAACTGGGAAGGAACTAAAATGAAGCAGAAGGGATTGGAAAAACCACAGCAAATTCTAATCTTGACCAGCTTTACAGATAAATAGCCTTTAGGTCAACTCTTCCAGTGGAAACTTTTCTTTTCCCTTTTTGGTAAATTAACCACAACCACTTTCTGTTAACCTAGTCACTATGTGACTTCATTTTAGTTATTTGCTTTGCCTCCACCACTCCTTGAGTTTAAGGACCATACCTGAGTCAGCTTCTTCCCCAGCATCTAGCACAAACTGGTACATAAAAGGAACTTGATGAATGCTTTTTGGTTGAAAAAATGTAATATCTGTCCATTCCATTTATTTGGCACTCATATTTTCCTGTCTTGATTATTCTTCCTGTGTATCATACTTCCACAATTAGAGAAGGCTCATTGTGGGGAGGAAATCCAAATATTTTCCTTTTATTTAAAAAAAAAGCTTCTAAAAAAAAAACTTCTATAGTGACAAACACACTGACTAGGAAAGAATATGCACTTGGTTAATTTGATTGATTTAACTATTCCAATTTTCCTATTGTTATGGTTAAATAATGTTCAGTTTATATATGCTTGTAGAATTCAGGCAGTGGGAAAATACAGATTTAATTCTCCTCCCTTCCATGGTTAGAACAAGTTTAAGCTCCCCAAGTTAAATACAAAAAAAAAAAAGGAAAAGAAAAAAGAAAATGGATGTCAATACTAGCCTGTAGCAACTCCTTTTGTTTTACTTGTATTCTACAGGGAGTGCCGTTCTCATTTCCTAAACTGACCAACTAATCAATTAAGAATTAAAATTGTCCAAGCACTTCACCTTGATTTGCTTATTTTCTCTGCAATAATTTCATCTATTTAAAACCCTAAACTCCTTGAAGATTTGATTTCATTTTAACTGGAAGAGATCTCCTCAAGGAGGTCAATGTCCTTGAAGGAAATATATGGGGATTGTTTTCAAATTCTCTGTTGGATTCCCAAATGCTGTACTTTGATTTACTTATTTATATTCAATGATACCATCTACTTAAGACTACAAACTCCTGGAAGGAATAGATCATCCTTTAATCTGATTTGGACCATAATCATCATAATTCTATGCACATTTGGGTGCTTAATACTTCTTGATAATTAGGAGACAGTGAAAAAAGAAAGGCTACTGAAATATTCTATATATACTTCTCAGTGAAAGAACCTTTTAAACTGCTGAATGATATCATCAAGTGATATAAATAATTAAAGAAAGGGATTAAGAAAAATGTTTAATATAAGTCCCTATTTGCTACATTTAAGGCATAAATAAAAACAAATAGAAAGCTAGTAGTAAATTATACTACTGGTGAAAACAATATTATTAAAATATAAGTGAATACTGAAAAATATTTTAATTAACAAAATAAATCAAATGGAAAAGATTCCCTAAATAGAGCTTTAAAAGTAAGTCTATGTGTGTTTGACTGCCATGACTAATTATGTATCCATGTAATGTGTGTTCAATTTGGGCTTATTTAAATAGCAGAAATGCTCATTAGCTTCAGTATATCTGTGAAGCTTCAGTAAACAGTTTAATGGTTTTTATGTTTAACCAATTTCATAAGTTCCTGTAATTTTAGCTTTAGCAGCTCATTAATGTTATTTTTTGATATCCATCTTATGCCTGTTTTTTTCCCTGTCAATCGGCTGTAGGCATACTTCAATGCAAACTTAAAACATACAGTAGAATATATTTTAAATAATTTTAGTACATCAGTAAATGCATAATTCAAAAATACAGCTTCTTTATATAGAGCATGGGTTTATTACGATGCAGTTAAGAAATACTTTGGTATTGGCAAAGGTTATTGTGTTCATAATGATAATAATGACATTTATTGAGAATGCCTCCATGAACTCATGGTTGATTCTGATCTAGGCAACATACATATTGTCTCTTTGAATCCTCACAAAATAGATGTTATTTCAATTGTACAGTTGAGGAAACTGAGAGTGAGGTAAGTTACACAAGTCACACTCTTAGGATTTGAACCTAACTACAGATCACTTACAGATGTACCAACTGGAAAAGCCCAGAGGTCTTCAGGGGTATTTGGAGATATATACCTAGAATTCAGGAGAGAGTCCTGTACCTTGGGATAAGATATAGTCATAAGGATGGATAAAGTTCATCAAAAACATAAATCCAGGTAAGAGTCAACCAGTTATTTTTTACAGTGGCAGCAAGCACAACCTGAACTAAAGCCAGAGGGGGAATTATCAGCATCTCATGAGATTCAAGGTATTTCTGAGCCACGCAAACCAAGAAGAGATAATTTCAAGAAGTGTAAAATACAAGAGAAATGTAAGGTAGGTACCTAACTTGGTGATCTCAAGGTCAATGAGCAGTAAAAAGATGACATTTGCAGGTAAATGATGAGAGCGAAAGGCAGAAAAAAAGGGGTTAAGGACAAAGGATCTGACAAAGATGGCAAGGCAGTGCATACAGGATACCCTTTCCAGGAGTTTAATAATGACTGCATAGGAAAAAAACTTAAGGCACTGGCTTGCATTCATTCATTCAATTAGCAAATATTTATTGTCTACTATGTACTAAATCCTGCTGTAGGCACTAGAGTAAACTGTAGATAAGAGACCTGTCCTTGTGGGCTATACATTTCACTTGGCAGAAGATTCAAGAAACAGAAAGTAAACAAGTAAGTGAATTTTATGATAGTGAAAATGGTTATGAAGAGGATTACATTGAAGGGGGTGTTATAAGCTAAAGGAAGTGAAAAGGGGGAGAGGTGCTTTAGATCTAGGGAGATGGAGGGTCACAGAGGGCTCTTTGATGAGATGACATCTGAGGGAAAATATTAAGGGTAAGAATAAGCCAGCATGTGATGACCTCGAGGCAGATCACTGCAGGCAGAGGGAAGCACCACAGAGGCATTAAGGTGAGGTGAGGTTGATGCACTTGAAGAGTAGAGGGAAGTGGGAGAAAGAAAGGATACAAGGTAAAGTGGGGTGTGGAGGTGAAAGTAGGGACTTCATCAAGAAGGACTTTATAAGCTATGAGAAGATTTTATTCTAAGTAGGAAGCGACTGGAGGGTTTGGAATAGAGGAATGACATGATATAATTTCTGTTTATAAGGGCTGATTCTGGTAGGATTATATAGAAGCAAGAGAAAAAGCAAGATGACCAGTAAGGAGACTATCTTATTCATGCAACTGAGAGTGTCCAGCATCTGACTGTTCCTTCAACAGAATGAAGATTTGCTGCCTTATATATGACACTGTACATAAATACCACTTCCATATGCTTCTGTTTTTACTGTGGATTTTCATTTTGAATAAAGCAGTCATCCATTGTATTCTGTTCATCCCAACATCCATCTATCTCTTCATTCATCCCTTTATTCAGTTAATCCTTGGGACTGTTCCAGGGGTACTTTGGATTAAAATATGAATACCCTACAGTCCTATTGTCAATATAATTTAGACCAGATAAGATATACAGAGAGAAGTAGGGGGAAGAGCAGGAGCCAAAATGGACACACATATTTAAATCTTTCCTCTGTGTATGAGGAAGACATATTTAATAAGCATGTTCCCTTAGATTTCTAGTACCCACCAATTTTGGAATAAAATTCAGATACCTTAGCCTGACAGTGAAAACGTTTTGTGAATTAGCAATGATATGTTTTTCCACCTTTACAGTTTCTCACTGTGTACCTTATGATCTAGCCAAAGCAACTACTCCATCCACATATCTACCTGTTCACTGTGATGAAACGTGCTTTCCTGGTCTCTGCTCTCTCAAGTCCCACCTGTCTTCATCTCTACTACAAATGCCACTACTTCCATAAAACCTTTGATTCTTACAGTTGGAAGTCATCTCTCTGCCCAGACTGTTACACTAACAGTTTATCTGCTTCTCCTTGCATCACTTTTGACCTAATGGCATTTTTATTTAGGTGAATTTTTCTCTGTCTATTGGACTGCAAGCTCCTATAGACAAGAACAATGTGTTCATTTTTGTGTACCCAGGAGAACCTAACACAGAACCCTAAATACTTAGCAAATACAGAATGAAAGAATGGGAAATAAGATCCCACAGCATGTAGGAAGGCAGAATAAATAGGGTATCAAAATTATTGGGGTGCCTGGATGGCTTAGTTGGGTTAGTGTCCAACTCTTGATTTCAACTCAGGTCATGATCTCACAGTTTGTGAGTCTGAGCCCCATGTCAGGCTCAGTGCTGGCAGTGCAGAGCCTGTTTGAGATCCTTTCTCACTCTCTCTCTCTCTGCCCCTCCCCTGTTCATGCGCTCTCTCTCTCAAAATAAATAACCTTTTTTTTTAAATTTTAAAAAAGGGTATCAAAATTAAATTGAGGGTTTTTTTTTCAATTCCACTATCAGTGTGTGTGGGGGGATATTTTAGATTCTAACATATGAGAATAATGCCATGATACTGGGGATGCAGAAGTTCATTTGGCAGCAGTGTGCAAATATGGGGGGAAATATTGGGTCATATTAAGCCAAGTGAATTGTCACTACACTTTTCAGAGGACATGGAAAATCACTGGGTATTTGTCAAGCATGTAGTGTATAATATGGCTAGGAAATAAAGGTTCTTTGAAAAAACTTAAAAGACATTCATAATTACAAAATATAAGTATGGCTAGCATGAAAATAAGGTTGGTACTGGATAGCATTAGTCCGTATAATGGCTGGGTGGGACCTCTGACTGGATGTTAAAATTAATGCTGGCTTTCTCCTCCTGCAATGCCAGCACAGTTGGAACACCTAATAAATTACATGTATATATTCCATTTGAATTAAGTAGTTTCCACATTTGGGAGATAGATATTAGATATGATTCAATGTAATTTTCCAATTTATACAATTAAAACTTACATTTTCTCAGGTCAATGTCTCACCTAACTAAAGTCTATCTTAAATAGGTATACTGTCATTTTTATATTGTGTTTTGAGCCAAGAACACAAATGCAAAGTAATTAACAACAAAATAATCTCCAATACAAAATACATATTACTAAGAACATTAGTATAAAATATGCATCATAGCTTTATAATTTAACTAAACTTTACATCTTGGCTTTACATTCCATAGGAGCCTAGCATAGTTTAATATTTCATAAGAATATTAGGTTTCAGAATAAACTTTTAGTATACCATGGCTAACTAGTATTTAAGAGACAAATATAATACGCCATGGTCAGTAAAACTCCAGACATCTATTATATTCACTATATATTGAATAACACTGGCTATGTTTTATGATTTCTGTTCTCTGAAACAATTATGTTATTTTTCCGTTTTCTACCTTCTTTCTCCAGCCAAAGTTGTTTAATGTCACTGCTCTACCTCTTGAATGTAATCTTTGATTTGATGGAAAACTACTGATTTATCCACTGTCTCCATGTAAGAATGCATATGATAGCAACCACTAGTGAAACCTGGAAAATAAAGATAAGAGAAGGCTCTGAACAGAGCTATTCACTGGGGAAACAAACCTATTCCTATGCAGTTAGTAGAGGTAAGTAAAATAATTACAGAAATATCATGGTGTACTTCAAATGGATGTCTAAGGCAGTTGTAAGTGATGTGATGTTGATTCCAAATCACTTTTAACACTGTTATCAGTCTGACCTCCTTCCTCATCACCTCCACCCTTTTAAAATAATTCCAAAGAAAAACTGTGCAAAGATTCCATTATTTTCATTGGTTATTTTGCAGAAATGTCAGTACTTCATCCCCACTTTCAGAAAAAAAACTGATAATTAGGGCAATTTTTAAGAAAACATGTACAGTTTTACTATTGGGCTCCTAAGAAAGCTTCTTGACCAAAATATAATTGAAAGCAAGACAGTGTATAGGGAAGACTAAAAAGAATTCATTCTCATCATGGGGCCAAGCATTACAAAGGACATATTAATGTTTTATTACTCAGGCATTATAAAATGAAATGGTAGCATAAGGAACCAAACGCATCAGTAAAAGACCAAAGGTACAGAATAATGGAATAAAACTGTCTTGACACCATGTCTTCCTTAAGATATTTACCATATGAAAAGCAGCAGTAACTTACATTGTCTTTTCCTCTTCATAATGTGATAAGTGAGATGTTTCTGGAATTTCAGAAGAAATACCACATGTCCTCTTTTATCATACTTTTAAAGTGTTATCTAAACTATAGGCTATGACAGCTTTCATTCTTTAACTCAATCAATAAGCAGTACTGCTGTAGGTACTGAGCTATGATAATGAAAAGGCAAGATAAATCATATGTAATGATTCCCAATGTCTGTTTTCAATCATTCTTTCTTTTCTGAGTTCGAATCCCATTTCCAGTTGAATGAATGAGCAAATCCAAATACAACAAATTACAATTTCCCTCAGATCTGTTCTATCTGCTGTATTCCCAAATGCTATCAGCATTATGAACATCTGATCGAACTACCACACTAGATACTCCACATTCAACCTTTTCATCAAACGGATGACCAAATCCTGACTCTTCTATTTCAGAAATAGTCATGATTCTGAATGCCCTTCTATAGTTCTACCTCTTTTACCTTAATCTGGGCCTTAATAAGTAGCCACTTAAACTAACAAAAATAGTCTTTTAATTGATTTCACTAATACTATTCTGTCTTGATTCCAGGCCATCTTTTTTTCAGTATTACTGCCCCTGTAAAGCAACATGCTTATTTCATACTTCTCATGCCTTCTTCCATGTGTTGAAATATTCATGATTATAACACTCATGGTGTCTCTCCGTATCTTACCAGTCTTCAAAAAGCTGAAATTCATAATTATAATTCATGAATCTGGAGGAAGAAATTAGACATGCATAACTCCCTTCTGTCATGCCTACAGCTTGGGAACTGACTATTTGGGCAAAGGTTCTCTCCCTTCTTTAATACTAACAATCCTACTGGGGCAGCTTCCCATTAGGGGACCTACATTGTTGGATCATACCCATGACTGGGTAAATAAATTTGCCTAATTCAGGTGTTCAACACTAGAAAACACACTTGCCTTCTTAAAGAACCACCTCAGAGGTGATTTCATGGTTTCTAATTCCCAACTATTTGAAGAATATATAACTGGTACAAAATCCAAGCATTTATCAGAATTATATCATTAACAATAAAGACCTATCCCATATTTAAACCTTCCATTTGTCACCTGGATGTATATAGGATAAAATCCAGAATCCCTAGATTGTCATATAACTCTCTTGATTCCAAATAAGTTTGTAGCCAAACTTCCTGCCATCTTATCCCTATACATGTCCCACCCTTATTTTACTATACATTACCTGCTCCAGCTAAACAGAATTTCCCATCATTGTCTAGTCAAATGAAACCATTTGTCAGCTTAAACTTTTGTGTATGATATTCCCTCTAACAGAGAAACTCCTACTGAAGCTCTAAAACCCAATCCAAATGCAATCTCAAAATTAGCACATCGTTTGCAATGTATGTATTTACATGTCCATTTCTCCCATTAGCATATGAATGCCTGAAGGGCAAAGACATTCTTTTACTCTTATTTGTATTCCTAGCACCAGGACAGTAGATATAACATAGTTGGATGTTAAGAAACATTTGCTACATGATGAATAATGAGAGAATGAATGACAAAAATCATAAAATAAAAAGTTCAATTTTAGAAAGAAAAATGGAAAATTCAGACCTTCATTTATAAAGAGGAGAACATGCATGAAATAAGTAGGCTGATGACAACTTTCTAAAGACATGGATTTTTTTTATATATAGCTTTTTTGTAACATTTATTTATTTTTGAGAAAGAGAGAGACAGAGCATGAACAGGGGAGGGTCAGAGAGAGAGAGGGACACACAGAATCTGAAACAGGCTCCAGGCTCTGAGCTGTCAGCACAGAGCCCGACACAGGGCTTGAACTCACCAACCACGAGATCATGACCTGAGCTGAAGTCAGACGCTTAACCGACTGAGCCACCCAGGTGCCCCTATATATAGCTTTTTAAGATGACGGTAAAGTGCTTAATGTAACGGTGTGGTGTTGAGCAAGTTGTATAATCTCCCTGTGGCTCCCTCCTTTCCACCCCCATTCCACCTGGAAACTCCCACATACACCTCAAAGTTCAATTTACAACCCACTTCCTCTAGGAAGCTTCCCTGAACCCTTAGATTATTTCCCGTGCTTCTCTTGCAGTGCAATTTATCATAATTGTGAGTCTCCCTGTTAAACTGCATTCCTGGAGACAAGGTTTGGCATTGGCCTTTTCACCACTTCATCCTTAGAACTTAAGCTCAGTGCCTGGAATAGCAGGCAATCAGAGGTTATTAGTTAAACAAATAAGCCTGTGAAATGAGGGGACTGCAATATTTAAGTCCCTTACAGCACATTTGGAAATAAAAACAAAAGTCCCATGCGAGTTATTATACAATAACATACCCAGTAAATTACACTGGATGACAACTTTGGTTTTCAATTCTATCTCATCCATTTTCAGTTATAGTAATCATTAGTAGGCCCCTTCCTCTAACATTTGTGCCATCAACCAAAAAGTTTTCATCTCCCATAAAGTTCGGTATTCCATAATCTGTTCCCTTGAAACTTCGTTGCAAGTATTTGTGTTTATTAAAAAAAAATGCATACAATTGTGAAAATACGACTGATTAAGTCATAGTTTGAACTCAGTACCCATTCCATCCCCTTCCTCTTCATTTCTGGTAAAGGAGATAAGGAAATATGCAAGCTGATAAGGAAATATGCATGCCTGGCAATTTCTAGGTCTGACTTAGGCCAGAATAAGGCACATTATCCCATGGCCTGCACTTTTTCCTCAGTATGGGAGCAGGTGAATCAAAGCTACACTTGAAGCTGGTATTGGCAGAATCTTTGATTTACCCCATGAGGTTTTAAAAAACTTTTCTGAGGGCTTCCAATAAAAGGAACTAGAAGGTGATTTTAAAATCTTTTCCCCCCAAAACACTCCCTTCATGAAACTAGTTGCGGTTAATGCTATCAAGGGAGTTGATTCAGAAGGAATTGGGCTTTGTGTTTCCTTGTTATTTCTAGTGAGATGAATAGAAAGAAAATGTAGGCACTGGGTGACGTGTAGAAACTCCTTTCCTAGAAGAAGGGCCACACGTACCTTGGTATATTTATAGTTCAGTCACTTTGTCATTTACTCTCCTGAGCAGTGCCTTGCAGCATTATGCTGAGTCAGGTTTATTGGCACCATTCATCCCTTCTCTTTTCTCCAAAAACATAGTGTTTTCTTTAAGTTTATTTATTTATTTTCAGAGAGAGAGAGAGAGAGAGAGAGAGAGAGAGAGAGAGAGAGAGCATGCACACACATGAGCGGGGGAGGGGGAGAGAGAGAGAGAGAGAGGAAGAATCCCAAGCAGGCCCTTTAAAGTCAGCTCAGCAAGGAGCTCTAAGCAGGCTTGATCTCATGAACTGTGGGATCATGACCTGAATCAAAATCAAGAGTTGGATGCTTAACTGACTGAGCCACCCAGGTGCCATGAGGTGTTTATTCTTTATTTTTTTTTAATTTTTTAATGTTTATTTATTATTGAGAGACAGAGAGACACAGAGCGTGAGCAGGGGAGGGGTAGAGAGAGGGGAAGACACAGAATCCGAAGCAGGCTCCAGGCTCTGAGCTGTCAGCACAGAGCCCAACACGAGGTTTGAACTCACAGACTGTGAGATCATGACCTGTGCCGAAGTCGGTCGCTCAACCAACTGAGCCACCCAGGCGCCCCATATTCTTAATTATATCATCCCATAACTTTCAAACATTTAAAAACTCAAACAGTATCCTCAAAAATACTTCTCTCTTTCCTTCTTAAAAGTAACAGTGATTGGGGCACCTGGGTGCCTACCTGGAGTAAACGTTCAACTCTTGATTTTAGCTCAGGTCATGGTCTCACAGTTGGGAGCTGGGCCTGGGCATTAGGCTCTGTGCTGAAAGTGTGGAGCCTGCTTGGGATTCTCTCTCCCTCTCTCTCAGGTCTCCCCACTTGTGTGTGTGCATGCATGCGTGCGTTTGCTCTCTCTCTTAAAATAAATAAATAAACATTTTTGTAAAAAGTAACTGATCAAAAACTGGCCCAATTTCACCATTTTTAAGAGGAAAAAAGTTACTAAAAATCCTTTGCTTTTTAAATACTTGATTTGCAGAAACTCAAAGTGGAGATTTCTAGCTGCTAAATATTAGTTGAGAGAAAATTTCAATCCTTTTGATTATATGAAAAACATCAGAATTGATAATAAAACATTTTTAAAATGTATGATACAGTTACAAACCATATAATATTTTTTCTGCAAAAAAACTAACTAAATATAGGAAACATTTCACATTTAAAAAATCATAAATGTAAGAGCATGTGCTTTACTTATTTACAAAGACATGTTCACAGAACCTGCAAAGTTCCAGATGAAGTCCTGATTTTCAAATGCTTTTATTTCTATACAACATTCATATTATCACAAGGGTGTAATATAACTCAACTTACTTATTAAACTATGTTTTGTTTCATAAGGATAGTAGCATCTAAAACTTAAGAGATGCTTACTATGGGCCAGACATATATTGAAGTGCCTTACATATTTTATTAATTTATTCTTAAAATAACTCAAGACGGTAGATACTATAATCACTCCACTTAAAAGATCAGGACCGTGAAGTACAAAGAGACTAAAGGAGCCAGGTTTCCAGCTGGGCAGCCTGGCTCCAGAACCCCTGCTCGAAGCTGCTATACCAGACAGACTCTAATTAGTGTAATATTTATTGGATTATAAAGAATGCAACAATTTATGCCAAAATAGGGGGAAAAATTAATAGCAATAGAAAAAAAGAAGTATTTTTTTAAATATTTTCTAAAAAAAAAGCAAATAAATGAAACTGGACCCATAGCAGGAAAAAATAGGTATAATAAAATTAATATCCTAGCACGAATCAAGTCAAATCAAATATGCAATTATATATTATTATCCATCTAGTATAGGCACATTAATGTGTAGACTGCTATTGGAACTATAACTTACTATAAAGGTACAATCTTTGTGCTTTTGGGATTTACAATCTAATTGGAAGACAAATTACAGTATGTTCTGGAAGATCAAAGCACATGGCTCTTTTTAAAGTCAACATTTCTCAAAAGAATGGGAGGATGGCTGTGGCGCAGTGTATAGAAGAGGCACAGAGGTCATGGCATGGGCTAGAGTGCCTTCCTTCAGTCGTCTGGAAGCATATTCAAGACACATAAAATTATGTCATCTGGATCTGCCGGGAATATGTGAGGACAGGGCCAACTGTTACTACCTCTATTAGAAAAATAAAGCTGTGAGGTTGGTAGAAATGGTAACAATTCTCATCAATTCCAAATTAACAGAAAAGATATGCACACTTTTCACAACTGACAATGTGGTTCTAAACAGAAAGGGAAGGGAGGATAAACTTAAAATAAGCAAGGAGTCTCTTAAACCTGAGACTGTCCAAATAAACAAAAAATTAGAATATTCAATTCAATAAACATTGACTTTGGTGTTTAGCAGAAGAGGAGACATATTGTTAAAATAAATAAATGTTTTAAAATTTCCAGTGAAGGGCAATGCTTGTGGACTAGAAATGCCAGTAGAGGCAGCTTGTGCTTAATTTACTGAAAGCCTTTAAAATCAGTCTCGAACAATAAAATCCCAATTTAAAGTGATTTGGATTCTTACATACTTTAGAGGGAATGGATGAGAATTTTTTTAAAGGCGCAAGCACTTGTAGTTTCTCACAGAAAGATACCAAATAAGGCTAAGACTTTATTATCTCCATCAAATTAGAAATCAAACACCACACTGCCTTTAGAATTTGGGACAGTACCTAATGAAGGATTCAATTAAATTTTGCTCTTAATAAGCACACATATATATATTCCATGCACATAGATGTGGAATATGTAGTCTTTGTTCCTATTTTCCACTCACTGCTACAACTCAAAACATGAAATAGAAATAAAGTAGAATTAGAGAAAATAATGATTATCACTTATAAATATTATTAGCCTTGGCAGTAATTAAGTAATTAGCAACTAGAATCCAAGGATATTACCCAAATTTGTTTTATATATTTGATATTCTTATCTTTTTCTATAAGCTGTTGAGGCATTCGCCATTTTTATAACAAGAAATATTTATCACAGATATATTAAGTGCTTAATACTAAAGTTATTTTATATTCTTTGTGCAACATACAAATTAAAGGACCTGTAGAAGTAATGCAGTACATGAGAGAAAAAATGAGATTAAAAACTTAATTTCCCAATTTAGGTTACCTTTATAAATACATGTTATTGATATAACTAAGATGCTACAGGTGTTTTCATTTAAACAATTATAATCAGAGAATGCTGAAAATATGTTATCACCATCCTTTATATGTACTCTGTCAAGTTTATTTCATTCCTTGAATTGTTCCAAATATATTTATATAATGTATTCACCAAGGACTTTTTAAATTACCACTATGGAATCCACCTTTGCTAAGATACTGGGAGGTATAACTCTATAGGGAAGAGTGGGAAATAAAGCTATATACATAGTATATATAAAGCCATTTCATGAAGTTCTCAAGTGCTAAGGAATAGGACCTTCATCCTATAGTACAGAGTAACATTGGTGAATTTAATGAAAAGAAAAACTGGAGTTAGATATTTGAAACTGGGATAACATTTTGAACTTCAGTAACAGGTGAACTACAGTACCATTTAAACAAACAGCAAAGTTGAGAAGCGACATGCTTTAGGGAAACCTCATGAGATGATCCTTCCTTACTTTGCGCGTACCTCTCTAAATGTATCTTCACTTGTAAAATAATTATTTGTTTAAAGGTCTCCCTCCAGCCCCAGTTTGTGAGGTTTTTAAGTAGAAGGAATACTTCATTCATCTTTGCACTCTCCAAAATACATCTTGGTACCTGGCATTCATTAGACACTAAATGTTTGTTACATGTATGGGCATATAATAAAGGATGAAATGTCTTCTATGGCATGGAATGGAGAAAGAGATTTGGGATCCAGTCACACAGAAGTGCAGTAGTGTCTACTGTAAGTCTAGCCTCAACCTGCACATAGAAATTGTTTAAGTATTTCTTACAGGAAGGAATGTGTGTATGAATAAATAAATGAATTAATGATACAATCAGTTCAATGAAGGAATAAATACATTAAGAGAAAATGGATAAAGTCTGAACTTTGGAAAAGTACTAAAAAGTAATATGCTAGAGAAAGAAAAGCACTCAATGATAGGCTCAGAAGAGGAATAGTTAAAAGAAAAAAAAACACAAGAAAATGGGGTGTCCATAAACAATAATAATGTGCTACATTTCTACAGCACTTTCACATTATTTTAATTCTGATAACAGTCCGGAAAGATAGGGGGATAAGGTTTTATTATGCTTGTCTTTTTAATAGAGGAAGAAACTGAAGCCCAGAAAGGTTAGGTGACTTAGAGGATTTCAAATAGAAAGAAATATTTAACATTGTCAAATGCAGAAAATAGGATGATAATGCAGAAAAAATGTCATAGATTTGGCATGTAGTCCATTGAAGCCTGTGCAAAGTGAAGTGAGGTTGGGAAGGAAGGAAGAAGAGGGGTGGGAAGGCAGGTCAATGTTTTAAGTGTTAGAAATAAATATATTAAATCACATAGTATCACATATGTGATAATCACAAAAATGTCACACATAAATCATCACATAGGTATGAGAATGGAACAAGATTTAGGGTAGAAGAGGGAGACATGAATAGCTTATTTTTTTACCTAAGATTTCTTAAATAATGAAAGTAAATTCCTCATTGTCCACAAATAACTCAAAGGATATTTCACTTAACACATGACTTTACTTACCTTGAATTCTCATTTTCCTAATATTTCCCTGTTCACTGAGATCTCAAAAAGAAAAAAAAGTCTTATCATCTTGGGTAAGATCTTGGTAAATTTTTTTATATTTTTCTTGGTAAAATTCTGACAATTACTGATGCCCTTTCCCCTTTTCTTTAATGTTTTCCATTCAAAAAAACAGTTCTGAAAACATTTTGATGGGAAGAGAGGCATGAATGCTATCTAACCTTCTAGCTCTTCCAGCTTCCCTCTCACTTGGAAAGTAGCTTCTTATTCACGTAAACATTGAAAGGCCCTGAAAGCACAGGTAATTCTATTTAAGGATTAATTTATTTCTATTTATTTCATGTCAGGAGAAGGGAGGGGGCAGAAAGGAAAGCGAAAGACCATTTTTTTCCTTGATTTCTCTAATGTATATGGGTAGTATATGTGAAATACGGGGAGAAACATACAAGTAAATTCTGGAATAAAATACATAAATAAATTAATACATAAATAAATTCTGGAATGGTTTTGCAAATAAAAATCACTAGACTCAAACTTTCTTACACTTCATATTTTAAATACTAAATTAAGGGGCACCTGGTTGGCTCAGTCAATTAAGCGTCCGACTTTGGCTAAGGTCATCGTCTTGTGGTTCATGGATTCAAGCCCTGCGTTAGGCTCTGTGCTGACAGCTCAGAGCCTGGAGCCTGCTTCGGATTCTGTGTCTCCCTCTCTCTCTGCCCCTACCCAACTCACATTCTGTCTATCTGTCTCTGTCTCTCTCAAAAATAAATAAACATTAAAAAAATTAAATAGTAAATTAAGCAAAAGCTATTTTCTATGATCTTGTGAGTCATATCTACTTATGTTTGTTTAGGAAATAATACATTTTTCTTAATGTTAGTTAGAGATGTCAGTTGTGAAACATAAATTTAGATGGGTAAGATAAATTAGTTTTTGATAAGTGAATCATCAACAGAATTGCTAGTTAAATATGACTCAACTTTTTACTCAGTTTTTGGTGATGTGCCGAGTAGTAAGAACAGTATGATTCTTTAGATGATAGAATATAATTTATGCATTTTTCTTTTTTCTCTTTTCCTGAACGCAGTTAATGATAAACAAACCACACTATGACTGTGTCTACATATCACATAAACATCTAGATGAAAAGTGACAAATTCGGGCCATCATCCAGCTATTTGAAAACATTTATCTTGATGACATTAAACATCTGGATGTTTCCAAATACCAAGATGTTTGATGTCCTGCAGATAAAATATCCTGATGACTGGTTGAATTTTTTACTTATCTGCTGCATAAAAATGCACATTTGCTTGCATATATCTCTTCCTATTTCAGACACAAAATGTAATTTTAGCATGGATATAGTAGGGAGTCATAGGATCTGTCAGGTTTAGATTTTTTTTGCTGTTATTGTTACTCATAATGAATGTCTGTCTTAGAAAAACATCTTTTATTTTACTTTCAGTAAATAAAAGAGTTAATCATTTAAACAGTGTGTATTAAAAGGTAAAGAATTTGCAAAATAAAGGAACATAGGTACCTATGCTTTCATCTACAATAAGCCCCAAAAACACTGGGTTTGGGGGAAATATAACACAAAATACTCTTAATTGATTAACTTATTGCTCACTTGGAATATTATATAAGACATTTCCCTTTCTTATCTTTCTGTTAAAAGCATTTTTTTCTTCCTTAGCATGTCCATTTATGCCATCCAGATGAAGTGACAGGAATTCAAACTTTCTAATTTGATAATTTTGATGTTTCTAGCGATGGCTTGGCATGAGGACAGTAGTACACATGAATTCTATTTTTGCCTATTCATTAGGTCTTAATTTGTCTGAATCATTGAAGATTGGCGGTTACAACTTCTCTGTCACATTTTCTTACTCTAGGTCTAATTGAAGAAAAGCCATTCTTACAGAGGAAACAGGCAAACGTTTATTACAAAACGGACTATGTATTTTGATTATCAGCTTAAAAGAAAGATTAATGTTATTTTCAATCCCCACCACTTTAAAAATAATTCTGTATAAGCATTAAATGCCATTTCTAAGCCTTTTAAATCAAGATTGCTTGGATTTCATACTAGAAGAAGAAAATGAATGTTAAAGTGGAAAACAATTCCCTGAAAGGTGGAAATTCTTATGGCACTGAAATAACAGACAATTGCATAATGCATTTCAGCTCCCGAGAACTCTACCTGTAGGATCACTCAGAACTGAACCAAAGGCACTGATGACCACATCGGCTCTCAGATGGACTAGCTCATCTTCATGTTCATTCCAGTTTCCCATTTCATCTTGCTCTGTCCGAACAAACTGCATAGCAACAATTCTCCCTCCTTTTACTATAACCTTCCGTGGAGACAGGAAAGGCAAAAATTCACACCTTTTTTCCTTAGCAAGCTCCACCTAAAACAAAACAGAACAGAGGAGAAATTGACAATGTTTCTTCTCCATTGAATACTTGGTTTTAAATTCAATTATACATGCTACAGCTTCCGATGCTTAAATCAACATAAAGCTTTTTCTTTCACCAAAGCTGATGTTCAGTTATCAGCTATTTACATTTTGCAAATCACTGACTCAAGGGAGTCTTAAATAGACTGGAGTTGTCATGTGGAAGTTTACAGAGAATGGCATCACAAGATATTTCTCAAGTTTTAGGGACACCATACCCTATGGTTGATGGCATATAAAGTTTTTGCCTGTAGCAAAAGTCTGGTTTTCCATATGCTTTCATTTATGTAGGCTTAACTTCTCTTTTCAATCATGCCACATATGAAATTAAATACTTCTGATCATTACCAGGTTGCATATATCTAAACCGGAAAAAAGTCAATCAAGTGGGTGAGCCAATCTCTGCAAGTGCATGATTTAAATGGTAGGTAGAGGAAAGAAGACTGAGAAACTGTGGGATCAAGAAACAAATAACATTTAATCTTACTTTTGTAAAAATGCAAACGAAAAATTTAAGAAAGAGAAACAAGTATGTTCTTCTTGACAAATTCCCAGTTAATCCACATCTATTACCTCATTTATTCTGCTATAAAATGGGACACCCTGGTTTTTGTTTTCATGCCCATAATGGGATGCCTATCAAGACAGAATGTAAATATTTACTTTTTATTTATTTTTCCATTTATTGTTTTTGGGGGGGGGGATCCAGGCCTTTGTCAATGTAACCCTAACTAGTATATTGAGTGTATTTTTCAAAAATTGTACTACTGAAGTGGATGAGGGATTGTCAAATCTCATTCCTTCCCTCCCTCATGGAAGACAGGTGGGTTCTTAGTAGGACCCCTGACAAGTGAGATTAAGAAGGTTGTTTGTGTAAGGTTCCATACAAGGAGTTGTCTGGCACCAACAAGATGGAAAAACTGAGACATAAAGTGACTTGCTTTATGTTGTGATCAAATCATAGACCCACTTCTGGGCACTCTGTCCATAATTAGTGGTTCCAAACTTTGGCATGCATCAGTGGTTCCAGAACTTTGGCAAGCTGGGGGGCTTGTTAAAACTAATTGCATGGACCCACCCTCAGAACTTTTAGCTCTATAGGATTAGATGAGGCCTGAGGATCTGCATTTCTTTTTTTTTTTTAATTTTTTTTTCAACGTTTATTTATTTTTGGGACAGAGAGAGACAGAGCATGAACGGGGGAGGGGCAGAGAGAGAGGGAGACACAGAATCGGAAGTAGGCTCCAGGCTCCGAGCCATCAGCCCAGAGCCTGACGTGGGGATCGAACTCCCGGACCGCGAGATCGTGACCTGGCTGAAGTCGGACGCTTAACCGACTGCGCCACCCAGGCGCCCCAGGATCTGCATTTCTAACAAAGTCCTAAGTGATGCTATGCTGCTGGTCTAGAAATGACAATTTGTGAACCATGGTCTTATCAGATTATATCTGACTGGGTCTGAACTTAGTTGGTCTATACCATGCATTCTTTTTGAGAGTAATATCATCCATAAGGGAGCAAAAATTAATTCTTTTTTTTTTTAATTTTTTTTTCAACGTTTATTTTTTTTTATTTTTGGGGCAGAGAGAGACAGAGCATGAACGGGGGAGGGGCAGAGAGAGAGGGAGACACAGAATCGGAAACAGGCTCCAGGCTCTGAGCCATCAGCCCAGAACCTGACACGGGGCTCGAACTCACGGACCACGAGATCGTGACCTGGCTGAAGTCGGACGCTTAACCGACTGCGCCACCCAGGCGCCCCAGGATCTGCATTTCTAACAAAGTCCTAAGTGATGCTATGCTGCTGGTCTAGAAATGACAATTTGTGAACCATGGTCTTATCAGATTATATCTGACTGGGTCTGAACTTAGTTGGTCTATACCATGCATTCTTTTTGAGAGTAATATCATCCATAAGGGAGCAAAAATTAATTCTTTTTTTTTTTAATTTTTTTTTCAACGTTTATTTTTTTTTATTTTTGGGGCAGAGAGAGACAGAGCATGAACGGGGGAGGGGCAGAGAGAGAGGGAGACACAGAATCGGAAACAGGCTCCAGGCTCTGAGCCATCAGCCCAGAACCTGACACGGGGCTCGAACTCACGGACCACGAGATCGTGACCTGGCTGAAGTCGGACGCTTAACCGACTGCGCCACCCAGGCGCCCCGCAAAAATTAATTCTTGAAGAAGGAAAAAATCTTAGATGTCAAAACTGAATTTGTGATAACTCCCCCCCATAAGAGCAATAATATATAAACAAATATACAGGATATCTATATTATTAAATTTACAGTGTGTGTGTGTATTGGGGAGGGTTAATTAGGAATAAAAGTTTACGAAGACTCACTAAAGGGATAACTTAAAAAAATAAAAACAAAATTGAGAAACACTGGTCATTCCTGTATATTGGCACAAAGCTATTCAGCCTATGTCTTATTTATGCTTTGAATATTGGCTTTAAAGCCTTAAAAATTGGACCACATAAATTATTATTGTAAAATATTTCCCTTTTCTTTATAAATTAAGAGATTACCAATATGAAAAATACTAGATATTAGGTATATTGTGGGTAGTAAGTATCAAAACAATGGATCTTAAACTGTGCACTGTTTAGACAGGAAAATTAGGAGTAAGTGGAATTGAATCAGGTTTGAAACTGGCTTCTAATGCTTACTTGGGATAGTCACTAAATAAATCTCTCTGATCTTCAGCCTTCATATATGTAAAATGGAAATAAAACCTAATTAGTTAGTATGTGGTGTTATTTAAAGCAATTTAGAAATGTAAAACACCTAAAACAAAACTTAACATATAGAAAGTGCAAGTAAATACTATTTATTTGTAGATTCAATTTTTTGTATTTTTTTTAATGTTTACTCATTTTTGAGAGAGAGACAGAGACCAAATACAAGCTGGGAAGGGGCAGAGAGAGAAGGAGACACAGAATGCAAAGAAGGCTTCAGGCTCCTAGCTGTCAGCAAAGAGCCCAAAGTGGGGCTTGAACCCATGGACCATGAGATCATGACCTAAGTCAAAGTTGGATGCTTTACACACTCAGCCACCCAGGTGCACTTGTAGTAAATTTTCTGAATTCACTTTTCCCCTGAAAATCATTCTTCAAACTATTCAATACCACTTAGCAATAGGATTATGAATGCAATAGAAAGGTGACCCAAGAGCAAAGGTAAAAAAAAAAAAGGGAAAGAAAAAGGCAAAGAATTTTAGACACTGTTTTAATTTTCAACAAAATAAAATGTATGATTTCTAGAAGGCAAAGTATTCCTTGAATAGTTCTAATTACAAAACAAATCTGGCTCCATAAAGAAGATAGGTTTCCTGTGTCACTTTTGTCACACTTACATTATGTAGCACCTTATAACTCATCAATATAAACCAGTTTATTGTGCTTCAAAACTGCCAAGTGATGCTAAATTTTAATGATAATTCCAAACTTGATTGAATAACAATGACAAGTTTTTATGGTTTCAATAAATCAATACATGATACATATTTAAAATAGTACTTTTTTCTGCAAAGGGCAGAAATAAAATCCTGAACTATGCTGCACGTATTGTGAGCGTGTCTCAGACTGATTTAGGATCTATTTTGTCCCATTCTACTTTTTATGTCTCTTAATACTTAGATAGTATCTATTATTCTCTGTAGATAATCTCATATAATTTTTGGAAAATTTGGCATCAAATTTAAAAACAAAATTGGGATTATTTATTTTCTGTTTAAAGAAATTCCTCCATATTTGGAGGGGCTAAGATGGTGGAACAGCATGGAAGGTTTTTTTGCATCTCTTGTCCCTGAAATAGAGCCAGATCAACACGAAACCATCCTGCACTCCTAAAAAACTGATTTGAGAATTAACACAACAATTTGACAAACTGAACCACAGAACTCAGCAGGTATGCAGCATGGAGAGGTGAACTTGGGGAGAGAGGAGTCATGGAGGGTAGGGAGCTGTTTTTGCTTGCAAAGAGAGGAAGGAGATGGGGGGAGAGTATGGGAAAAGCAACCCCCCACCAAAAGCAGCTACAGAGAAAGTGGAAAAGTGGGAACAGTTGCAGGGACTGAAAAAAAAAGGGAGAAAGGAGAAAAGAGACGGTTAAATTCCATTAAGACTCTATAAACAAGGGGAATGCAGAGTCTGAAACTCCACAGTTCGATATCTGGCAAAGCTCTGGTGGGAAGGGCGAATACCAAGGAGCAGAGAGCGAGCTCCAAGGGTCCTTGGGGCACACAGGGAGAGGCAGTTCCCCTGCTGAGAGGACATTTGGTAGAGACTGTGCAGCCTGCCCACAGGCAAAGGTCCCAGAGGACCCCAGAGAACAACCACATTCACTGGTGTTGGAACAAGGACCTTAAGTGGGAAGCCTGGCACTAGGTGTGTGTTGTGATTTTCCATAAACCCTGAAGCTCTAGTGCTACAAGATTGCGTGAACTTTTTCTGGGGTGGGCTGCCACCCAGCCACAGTCTCTGGTCATTGGCAGCAGCATGGTCTTGAGAACATTCCTGGGAGTGGGTTGGCACCCAGCCATTGCTCAGCAAGACCCACCCCCAGAAGATCTAAGCAGGTCAAAGCTGCAGTTCCTCAGAAGTGAGGGGTTGGGAAACAGAACCACATCTGAGATAAAACTCAGGATAGAGGTGCCACCTGGCAGCCTGACAGCTTGGTCACAGACAGTGTAGAAGCAGGGAGTGGATGGAAGCTGGAGACAAAGGAGGGGTGCTTGATTGCCAGACATGGAGAGCACAGAGTTCTGATACTAGAGACTGGGTAGCTGGTCACCCCTCCCACACATGCGCATACACACCTACACATGCCACAGCAATCCATCCAGGTAAGCTAAGCAGCACCATCCAGTGGAGAAGGAAGGTGTTACACTAAGCCCTGCCCAACTTGACTAGGGTTTGTCAAGGCCTCTAGAAAAACACAAGTCTCTCCACCTGCTTAGTATATGGACTATAAAGTGCTTTATAGCTTGACTTCTATGGGAAAACAGATGTACTTTCAATCGTACTTCATTCTGTCTGTTGGTCATTTCATTCAATTCTTTTTAATTTTTCTTTTCCTAGTTTTGAATACAGAAAAAGAAAAAACTTATTTTCCACTTGTATTTAAAATATTTTTCTTTATTTTTTTTCTAATCTATGTTTTACATTTTTGTAAATTTTTAAAATTGTATTTTATTTTCATCATTTCATTTTATTCTATTTTACTGTATTAATTTTTTCCTATTGTCAAAAGTCTTCCTTTTTTAATTCTTTTTTTTTTCTCATTTTTTCTTTTCTTTCCATTTTTTATCTAATCTATCAAGCTTCTTTCAACAACCAGAGCAAAACACACCTAGGATCTAGCATCCTTTATTTTATTTCCTTGTGTTGCTTTTAATTTTTTAATTTTAATTTTTTTTCTTTATTAATTCCTTTTCTTCCTACAAAATGATGAAACAAAGGAATTCACCCCAAAAGAAAGAACAGGAAGAATTGACAGCCAGGGACTTAAGCAACACAGATACAAGCAAGATGTCTGAACCAGAATTTACAATAATGATAATAATACTAGTTGGGGTTGAAAATAGATTAGAATCCCCTTCTGAGAAGTAAAAGCTAGTCAGGATGAAATAAAAAATGCTAAAACTGAGCTGCAATCTCAAATGGATGCCATGGCAGCAAGGATGGATGAGTCAGAGCAGCGAATCAGCAACACAGAGGACAAACTTATGGAGAATAATGAAACAGAAGAAAACAGGGGACTAAGGCAAAAGAGCAAGAAATAAAAATTATAGAACTCAGTGACTCATTAAAAAGGAATAACATCAGACTCACAGGTGTCCAAGAAGGTGAAGAGAGAAAAAGAGGTAGAAAATTTATGTGAGCAAATCATAGTGGAAAATTTTCCTAACCTGGGGAAAGACATAGACATCAAAATCCAGGAAGCACAGAGGACAGTCATTAGATTCAACAAAAACCAACCATCAACTGAGCATATCATAGTGAAATTCACAAAATTCTCAGGCAAGGAAAGAATCATGAAAGCAACAAGGGAAAAAAAAAGTCTTAACATACAAAAGAAAACAGATCAGGTTCACAGCAGACCTATCCACAGAAACGTGGCAGGCCAGAAAGGAGTGACAGGATATACTCAATGTGCTGAATTGGAAAAATATGCAGCCAAGAATTCTTTATCCACCAAGGTTCTCATTCAAAACAGAAGGTGAGATAAAAAGTTTCCCAGACAAACAAAAATTAAAGGAGTTTGTGACCACTAAACCAGCCCTGCAAGAAATTTTAAGGGGGAGTCTCTGAGGGGAGAAAAGATGAAAAAAAAAAAGACCAAAAGCAACAAAGACTAGAAAGGACCAGAGAACACTACCAGAAACTCCAACTATTACTATGGCAATAAACTCATATCTTTCAGTACTCACTCTAAACATCAATGATCTAAAAGCTCCAATCAAAAGACATAGGGTAACAGAATGGATTAGAAAACAAGATCCATCTATATGCTGTTTACAAGACACCCATTTTAGACCTAAAGTCACCTTCGGATTGAAAATAAGGGGATGGAGAACCATCTATCATGCTAATTGTTGCCAAAAGAAGCCGGAGTAGCCATACTTATATCAGACAATCTAGATTTTAAAATAAAGACTGTAACAAGAGCTGAAGAAGGGTATTATATCATAATTAAGGGGTCTATCTACCAAGAAGACCTAACAATTATAAACATTTATGTTCCAAATGTGAGAGCACCCAAATATATAAATCAATTAACCACAGACTTAAATAAACTCATTGATAATAATACCATAATAGTAGGGGACTTCAACACCCCACTTGCAGCAATGGACAGATCATCTAAATAGAAAATCAACAAGGAAACAATGGCTTTGAATGACACACTGGACCAGATGGACTTAACAGACACATTCAGAACATTTCATGCTAAAGCAGCAGAATACACATTCTTCTCGAGTGCACATGGAACAACTATAGAATGGATCACATACTAGGACACAAATCAGCCCTCAACAAGTACAAAAAGATTGAGATCATATTGTGCATATTTTCAGACCATGACACTATGAAACTCGGAAGTCACCACAAGAAAAAAATTTGGAAAGATAACAAATACTTGGAGACTAAAGAACACCCTAATAAAGAATGAATGGGCTAACCAAGAAATTAAAGAGGAAATTAAAAATTACATGGAAACCAATGAAAACGATAACACCACAGCCTAAAACCTTTGGGATGCAGCAAAAGTGGTTATAAGAGGGGACTATATAGCAATCCAAGCCTTCCTAAGGAAGGAAGAAACGTCTCAGATACACAACCTGACCTTACAACTCAAAGAGCTGGAAAAAGAACAGCAAATAAAACCCAAAACCACCAGAATACAGGAAATAATAAAGATTAGAGCAGAAACCAATGTTATTAAAACCAAAAAAGCAGTAGAAGAGATCAATGAAAACAGGAGCTGGTTCTTTGAAAGAATTAACAAATTTGGTAAACCCATAGCCAGTTTGATCAAAAAGAAAAAGGAAAGGACCCAAATAAATAAAATCAAGAATGAAGGAGGAGAGATCACAACCAACACTGCAGATACACAAACAATAATAACAGAATATTACGAGCTATTATATGCCAATAAAATGGGCAATCTGGAAGAAATGGACAAACTCCTAGAAACATATAAACTACCAAAACTGAAACAGGAAGAAATAGAAAATTTAAACAGACCCATAACCTGTAAAGAAATAGAATTAGTAATCAAAAATCTCCCAAAAAACAAGAGTTCAGGGTCAGATGGCTTTCAAGGGGAATTCTATCAAACATTTAAAGAAGAGTTAACACCTATTCTCTTGAAGCTGTTCCAAAAAATAGAAATGGAAGGAAAACTTCCAAACTCTCTCTATGAAGCCAGAATTACCTTGATTCCAAAACCAGACAAAGACCCCACTAAAAAGGAGAACTATAGTCCAATTTCCCTGATGGGCATGGATGCAAAAATCCTCAACAAGATACTAGCTAACCAGATCCAACAATACATTAAAAGAATTATTCACCAAGGCCAAGTGGGATTTATATCTGGGATGCAGGACTGGTTCAATATCTGCAAAACAATCAATGTGATACTTCACATCATTAAAGAAAGGACAAGAACCATATGATCCTCTCAATAGATGCAGAGAAAGCATCTAACAAAACACAGCATCCTTTCCTTGATAAAAAACCCTCAAGAAAGTAGGGATAGAAGGATCATACATCGAGATCATAAAAGCATATATTAAAGATGCACTGCTAATATCATCCTCAATGGGGAAAAACTAAGAGCTTTCCCCCTAAGGTCAGGAACACGACAGGGATGTCCACTCTTGCCACTATTATTCAAGTATTGGAAGTCTTAGCCTCTGCAATCAGACAACACAAAGAAATAAAAGGCATCCAAATTGGCCAGGAGAAGGCCAAACTTTCACTCTTTGCAGATGACATGATATTCTATTTGGAAAACCCAAAAGATTCCACCAAAAAACTGCTAAAACTAATTCATGAATTCAGCAAAGTTGCAGGATATAAAATCAACGCACAGAAATCGGTTGCATTCGTATACACCCACAATGAAGCAACAGAAAGAAAATCAAGGAATTGATCCCATTTACAGTTGCATCAAAACCCATAAAATACCTAGGAATAAATCTAACCAAAGAGGTGAAACATCTATACACTGAAAACTATAGAAAGATTATGAAAGAAATTGAAGAAGACACCAAAAAATGGAAAAAGATTCCATGCTCCTGGATAGGAAGAAAAAATATTGTTAAAATGTTGATGCTACCCAAAGCAATCTACACATTCAGTGCAATCATTATCAAAATAACACCAGCAATCTTCACAGAGTTGGACAAATAATCCTAACATTTGTACAGAACCAGAAAAGACCCCGAATAGCCAAAGCAATCCTGAAAAAGAAAATTAAGCAGGAGGCATCACAATCCCAGAATTCGAGCTATACTACAAAGCTGTAATCATCCAGACACTATGATACTGGCACAAGAACAGACATGCAGATCAATGGAACAGAATAGATACCCCAGAAATGGACCCACAAATGTATGGCCAACTAATTTTTGACAAAGCAGGAAAGAATATCCAATGGAATAAAGTCTCTTCAGCAAGTGGTGCTAGGAAAACTGGACAGCAACACGCAGAAGAATGAACCTGGACCACTTTTCTTACACCATACACAAAAATAAACTCAAAATTGAATAAAGACCTAACTGTGAGACAAGAAGCCATCAAAATCCTAGAGGAAAAAGCAGGTAAAAACCTCTTTGACCTTGGCTGCAGCAACTTCTTCCTCAAGACATCTCCAGAGGCAAGGGAAACAAAAGCAAACATGAAGTATTTGGGACCTCATCAAAATAAAAAGCTTCTGCATAGTGAAGGAAACAATCAGCAAAACTAAAAGGCAACCAGTGGAATGGGAGAAGATATTCACAAACGACATATCAGATAAAGGGTTAGTATCCAAAATCTATAAAGCACTTATCAAACTCAACACCCAAGAAACAAATAATCCAGTGAAGAAATGGGCAAAAGACATGAAACAAATAGACACTTCTCCAAAAAAGATATCCAGATTGCCAACTGACACATGAAAAAATGCTCAAAATAACTCATCATTGGGGAAATACAAATCAAATCCACAATGAGATACCACCTAACACCTGTCAGCATGGCTAACATTAGCAACTCAGGCAACCACAGATGTTGGCGAGGATGTGGAGAAAGAGGATATCTTTTGCATTGCTGGTGGGAATGCAAACTAATGCAGTCACTCTGGAAAATAGTATGGAGGTTCCTCAAAAAATTAAAAGTAGAACTACCCTACAACCCAGCAATTGCACTACCCGGTATTCATCCAAGGGAAACAAGTGTGCTGTTTTGAAGGGGCACATTCACCCCAATGTTTATAGCAGTGCTATTGACAATAGCCAAAGTATGGAAAGAGCCCAAATGCCCATCGATAGGAATGGATAAAGAAGATGTGGTATATATATATATATATATATATATATATATATATATATATACACACACACAATTGAGTATTACTTCACAATCAAAAAGAGAATTAAATCTTTCGTTTACAACTACATGGATGGATCTGGAGTGTATTATGTTAAGAAAAATTTGTCAGTCCGAAAAAGATAAACCTATGAGTTCACTCATATGAAGCATTTAAGATATGAAACAGATGAACTAGGGAAGAGAGAAGGGAAGCAAAAATAATATAAAAACAGGAAGGGAGACAAAACATAAAAGTCTCTTAAATATAGAGAACAAAGAGATGGTTTCTGGAAGGGTTGTGGGAAGGGAGATAGTCTAAATGGGTAAGGGGCATTAAGGAATCTACTTCTGACATCATTGTTGTACCATATGTTTACTAATTTGAATGTAAATTAAACAATAAATAAATTAAAAATAAAGAAATAAAATGAAAATAAAAATAAAAACAAAATTGGACACTGCGAACAAATCAAAATTAAAAAAAAATGACTACCAATGACTTAATGCTTGAACATGCTTTAGTAGTATTTTTACCATGGTTTTGACTTCTGAGGGATTAAAAGCTATATACAGTTATGATCACAAGGAAACTGTATTTTAATATATCCTCAGCTCATATCATAATTTCCCATATGCACTAGCATTGATAGCTGGTATTTAAATATTCAGTATTTGTGACAGATATCTAACAGTGCACAAAAGCTGAGGAGTATTAACACTGGCCCCCACAAAAGACTACTCTGAAATTTTGCTTTTGAACTTTGACGTTTTATATTCTCTAAAATGTGTAAGAGTATACTATTGGGCAGCAGACATAAATCAGACCATTTCTTGCCATTTTGCTATTAAGTAGCTAGATTTTTCATTTTATGCAAGAAATGCAAAAACTTTTATGTTTAATTAAAATTTTTTTTAACATTTATTTATTTTTGAGAGAGAGAGAGACAGTGCAAGTGGGGGAAGGACAGAGAGAGAGAAACAGAATCTGAAGCAGGCTTCAGGTTCTGAGCTGTCAGCACAGAGACAAACGCGATGCTTGAACTCATGAACTGCAAGATCATGACCTAAGCTGAAGTCGGACACTCAATCAATTGAGCCACCCAGGCACCCCAGAGATGGAAAACCTTTTAAAGGAAAGATAGGAAGATATCACTTTAACATATGTATTTATTTGGAAAGTACTGATATTGGGAAAAGAAAAGCTAAGATGGTAACATTTTTTTGAGATGGTAAGATTTATCTCAGTCAACAGGGAAGTATTAGGAAAATGAGAATTCAAAGTACGTAAAGTCATGTGTCAAGTGATATATCCTTTGAATTATTTCTGGGCAACAGAGGAATTTACTTTCACTATTTAAGAAATCTGTCTAGCCAGATAATAAATAAATAAATACTTATAGAGCAGATATTCTTTTAAGTGCTTTACATATGGCTCATTTTAATTTTCACACAGAAGATATGTTTATGACACATATATCAGTTATTATTATTTTTTAAGTATTAAGTTTCAAGCCAAGTTTTTCTCCTTATTGTGGCTCAAAAAGCCAATAACACATGAATGGGTATCAATCATGATTTACAGCCTTAGCACCCAACCTCAGGCACTCTGCTGTTTGCTGCACTCACAACTAATCCTATGTGAGAAGAAGCATTATTTCCTTGCTAAGAAGAAAACCTGAGGTTCAGAGAAACCAAACATATACTGAGGAATAATAAAACCTGGTTAAAATCCTGATATGGCTGAACAAAATCCTGGGTGATATTCATTAATCTACAAAGACAGCAATTGTGGCATATTTGAAAGAATGAGCTTTGGATGGTTCTAGTTGTTCAATCTCAAAACAAGGTTAATTAGAACGGGAAAGGATCTACTCAAAGGCAAATTAATGGTCAAGGAGTTGGCCTGATAAAGGCTGCCCTCAGTGGGAAGAAGAGAATCAAGCTTCCTATTCTAAGTAAGTTTTGAAGTACAATAAAATTATGACATATAGAAACCAAGTGATGGACTTAGGGACTCAATATTGTAAATGAACTAATGGCAACTCCTTGAATCCAGAGAAAGTTTAAGTTTAGAACAAAGAAGTATTACTTCATAAAGTGGATAGTAGAGACACAGAACACATAATCTCAAGATTTAAAAATGGAAAATTAAGATAGGATTTAAAATAAATTTATTTGCTAGTAAGTAAATCCTTTAAAAAACTCGTTGAACACAGAAAGAATATTTTATTTAACTTCCTATCCCCAGGGTCAAGGAGTGATATTAAAGTATTTAACAAATGACGAATACAAGCAGATGAATGTCAAACAGATGCCTGGCAAATCAGAATATACTCTAGCCAATATGCCACATGGAAGGACATCAAGTGGATTTCAGCTCCATCAAAATGGCTAGCACATAGTAGACTTTTAATAACATTTTGTTTACCAAGAATGACTATTATGAAAACCCGGAGGACATTCAAGTTAAAGAACGGACAACCAACTAGTAGTATATGGACTCAGTGGCCTCTAAACACCCATCCTGAAGCAAGTATAACACTGGGCATACAGTAGACATGCTACCTGGCCACAGCATTGTATGTTGTGAGGTTGAAATAAAAAGTAAATGATGTTCTTTCTCAGCTGTCAGTTACACTGCCATGAGAAAATGAGGGGCCAGAGTGACCAAACTCATGCAGTGGGTCTTAATATTTTATTGTCCAAATTAATCAGCCTTCTGTGCTAAGTAGTTCACAGATGTCAGTTAGTGCTTTTTAATACCTAATGTTAATGATCATTAATAATCAGCAACTCGGTAGTTTTGGTATATGAAAACTTCTGTTCATGGCACACATATTTATCTATTTGTTCAATGGTGCCTGTTCTCATGAGGGATAATTGGTACCTCAAACAAACATATAAGCCTCTCTTGTTCTTATCTCCACCAATAATTACCCAAGGGAATGAAGGAGGAAACACCTGTACGGTTTCATTTTTGAGGTTCAATAAAACAAACTGTTACTTTCTTTTCCCATGACATTAGGAAAATAAGAAAAACCTTCTTAGCTTTGATTTTTACCTCCATATTCAGGGAGGATACATGGTTGATGCTGAGTGAAATAAAAATAGAGTGCTATAGCATGCAGTAATGATGATCATTTGAATGATTAACTTTATGTAATGTGATGATTTGGTATGATTAATATTACAGGTATCATACTGTGGAAATTATGAAACAACTTAATTTACTACAATTAAAAGTATGATGTCAACTCATTTTTAGATTGCGTATAGGCAAAGTAAGTATAGGTTATAAACTATAATGAGAACTCAAACCCAGCATACATTATATTCTAATATATAAAGTTTGAGAAACACTATGAAGAAATAATATTCTTTGTAAAGATTACCCTTGAATAGCTAGATATTTAACAAGTTATCAATTCTATATGAATGTGAGGACCTAGAGAAGGAATTTCAAATCAAAATGCTTTTGGTGGTCTGCTCTGGTCAGTGATAATCCTGAAAAAATATTCTTTTATTTCATCACTGATCAAGTATTGGATACACCAGAAATGTTCATAACCACACAATGAGAGTTCCATTCATCCATAAATTTACCAAACATTTATTGAGTACCTATTTTGTAAAAAAAAAAAAAAAATGGTGCTAGGTGTTATTGCTAATAAAATAATCCCTGCTTTCAAGACTCTCACAGATGCAGACAAATCAGCAATCCTATTCAGTGTGGTAACACATATAAATACAGTGTACAGTAATGGCAGATAAAATGGCATTCTGCACAGCAGTGGTGCACAACAAGAAAGGGAAGCCTGGAAAAGGTACTCTAGGAACTAATCTTGAAGAATGAGTAGGAAGCAGTTACTGGAAAAGGATTAGCTACGGGGAGATCATAGTATATGATAGATTATCTCCCTTGGGTGAGGAAAGATGTAGGGAGGTAAAGGAGCTTATTTCAAGAAAGAAAGAAGGAAAGAGACCTGGTTAAATGCCTTTGTAAACATGCTGCTGGGAAACAAAGGATCGGTCAGCATTCTCGAGTGGGAGAGCCCTTACCTGTAGAATGCTTTTGGCAAGATCTACCTGCTAATCTAGGATAGCTATAATAAAACAAACAAACACAAAAACCTGGGAACTGGATTTTTGGGGCATGGATCTCTGTGAAGAGTCATATAAACTATGTAACTGAGTATAAACTGGAGATGTTTTATAGTTGAATCAGCATCCTTTTGTGTAAGTGATGGAGCTACTGATGTTGTTTAGAGACCCCACATTAATCTGGGTTGAAGTACATCTTGATGTACCAAGATGGGGCCTGGAAAATTGTGTTTGGTGGTCTTGAAGCTCTCCTTGTTTACCCCACACTTCTTTGTTTATTTAGATCTTTGAACTTGTTAAGAAAGCTTGATGCAGGTTTTATCTCTCATTGGTGTGAGTCTGATTTCACAATCCAATCTTCTGATCAATTTGGTTACTGAGGTCATGAAGAAAGATACAGGCAGTAAATTCTGTCTACCCTTTCTTGATCTCATCTTCCTTAATTTACTAAACAGTTTTTTTTTAATGTTTATTCATTTTTGGGAGAGAGAGAGAGAGTGAGGAAGCAGGGAAGGGGCAGAGAGAGAGGGAGACACAGAAACCAATGCAGGCTCCAGGCTCTGCGCCATCAGCACAGAGACTGATGTGGGCTCAAACTCACAAACCATGAGATCATGACCTGAGCTGAACTTGATGCTTAACTGACTGAGCCACCCAGGTACCCCTTACTAAACAGTTCTTAACATATTTTGCACTTTTTAGTTTATATAGGTTCACAGTCAGTGGTGGAAAGTGGAACAATTCTGATAGGCTAACTACTCTTAGAATTCTGCAATTATTCTTTTCTTTGGCAAGAATAGTTTGCTGAAACCACAAGGTGAGGTTCCTTTTAGTACCTACTATGATGTTACAGTCTTTTGGGTTTTTTTCACTTTAAGCTTTTAAAATTGAAGAATCTTGAACAGAGAGAAACATTTTCCATGTGAGAGTTATACTACACAATTACCCCTTAACTATTTTATTGTGACACTATTGAGCTGCAAAAGCCAGAAATGCAATGCATGGGATAATTTAGAGTCTTTAATGCTTTTGCACAGAGATCATAAAATACATCCTTTCTTACAAGAGGAGAGTATTTTTAAATACTATTCATGACTGACGAGATTTTCTTCACTCTAACTAGCTCTTATTACTCCTCGTCTTACTTTTTGCTGTAGTCAAGCATGTCTGGCTGCTGTCACAGTATCTCACAAAATTATCTTCTGCATAACTTTGGTGCCTTTGCAGTATCCTCTTCAATTGTGAAATCCCTCTTTATGTAAATTCTGTTCAAACAAGGATCCTCTCTCATCTTCTAATCATCTCTGATTTCATAAATTTTTATTCATTTTTACCTCTTATATTACTTGGTTATGATTTCTTCCTTTTTTTTTTTTTGAATTCTTAGCTATCTTTTAAAAGACTGAAGACCAGAAACAAATAACTTTTTTTTTTCAATCTACTTTTAATGTTAGGTTGATACTGTAATGTGAGATATTTTAAACCTTTAAAAGTAAAATACTTCTTTAAAAGCCATCAGTAGTAATTTTGAGGTGTATGTATGTATGTATAAATTATATATTTTGAGTATTTCGTTTTCATTTAAAGTCTTCCTATAAGATTTTCAATGCCACGAAAGTATTTATTTATTCATCACAATTCCCTGATATGACACCTTGGATCAAGCATTGTTCTATACTTTGACTCAGATACAAATTGAATGAACCAATCCATCTGAAGGAGCTTGCATTTTAATTTGTGAGATGGGTATAAAGTAATAACTATTCTATGTGACAAGTGCTGTAATATAGGAAGCATAAAGAGTTGTAAGATCTCACAGGAAGAAGAGGTTAATTAAGAAGAAACTAAGGAAGCTTGCAAAGAAAAAAAAATGACATTTGGAGCAGATCTTGGAGGATGAGTTCACCTTTTAAAAAATGTTTGTTTATTTATTTTGAGAGAAAGAGTACACATGCATGAGTGGGAGAAGGGGCAGAGAGAGAAGAGGGAGAGAATCCCAAGCAGGCTTGACTCTGTATGCAAAGGCCTGATGTGGAGTTTGATCTCACAAACTGAGATTATGACCAGAGCTGAAATCAAAAATTGGACACTTAACCTAGTGAGTCACCCAGGCACCCGTGAGTTCACCTTTTTATAAGAAAAAAAAAATTACTTTAAAAAATGACAATTATTAGCTTTTATATATATTTTTTAAATTTTAATGCTGATTTTTTGAGACATAGAATGTGAGTGGGGGAAGGGCAGAAAGAGAGAGAGACAGAATCCAAAGCAGGCTCCAGGCTTTGAGCTGTGAGCACAGAGCCCAATGCTGGGGTGTAACTCACAGACCATGAGATCATGACCTGAGCCAAAGTTGGTTGCTCAACCAACTGAGTCACTCAGGCGCACCTATTTGCTTTTATATTAATTCAGGAATGTTATTCATTTACTTTTATGTTTTGAATTTTGTGCCTGAGTAACATGCATATTTTTTAAATTATGCAAATTACTTTTTAATATTTCCAATGGATAAGACAAGAAAAGAAGACAGTGGAAATTGAGAGGAATATTATTAGTGGGAGAAGGGCTTCTAACTTTCACATGAAAGTTAACAGAGTAACAACACATTACTATGTAATAAAGCTTAAGATGATCTGATAACATACATACATATATGCATACCAATCCTAAATGATTGTTAAACCTTTTCAAAAGATATATAGTTTTCAGCTCTCAGATATTCCTAGTTAATATAATGTAGTCATCATCCTCCCCTTGGAATTACTGAAAATAGTTAAGCTTGGGCTCAGCTGGGTGAGCTTGGGCTCAGTAAGCTTGGGCTCAGCTGAGCCTGGGTGGCTCAGTTAGTTGAGCGTCTGACTTCAGCTCAGGTCATGATCTCCGGTTGAGGATTTCGAGCCCCGCATCAGGCTCTGTGCTGACAGCTCAGAGCCTGGAGCCTGCTTTGGATTCTGTGTCTCTCTGCCTCTCCCCGACTCAAGCTCTGTCTCTCTGTGTCTCAAAAATAAACATTTAAAAAAATGAAAAAAAAAAGAAAGAAAATAGTTAAGATTTTTAAGTATGTAATCTTGATGAGCACAGGCTTCTGTTGTCTCCTGGCCTATTTACAGTCTTTTTTTTTTTTTTCCCACTCACCATCTGAATTCTCACATGTAGTGTAGAATTCTGACAACTTCACCTGCAGGCTTCTTTGATATCCATGTCTTGGATATAGCAGATTTTACTTTTCCAACTAACGGGGGATACATTAATTGCAACTTGTTTCAAGTATAATATTTATAGAGATGGCCAAAATTTTCAGTATAGAGCTGCTGTCACTTCATGAGGAGATACAGCCTTCCTGTCCAGATTCCACATCATTCAGACATCTTTGTCTGAATGTTCAAAATACAGAAGTTGGGGGATATAAAAAGCTTTAAGAAGCATATAAATTACAACAGTAATTTTACAGATGGGCACTCTCAGACTAGGATATGTAACCTAGAACAAAGTTCTCCAGCCTTTAGCCACTTCCTTGTCAACTGTTCCATTCTACTTTCTCATGTGACACTAAATTTTCACGCTTTTCAAAAATGTAAAACACACAGATCCTTAGAATGTCATTCCCATGCCATCATTAAAGTATTAAAGGTATACTTAACATCTTAGTACCAGGGAGCCCCTAGCTGACACTAATTGTGTTTTGGGGCTAATTGGGTGTGTTTATTTATTTGTTTGTTTGCAGATATGTTCATATTAGCAATCATGCTAACAGGTCTCTGATTACTTTCCATGAAGAACACCAACTCAAATGACATGCAGGTGCCAAATATTGAAGAGTTGCTATAAGCATCACCTTAGTAAGTAAAATTAAATTTGTCAGCTTATAGAGGTTATTTTCTAAAAACAGTCCCAGGTTCATATTTCTTAAAATTAAATAAAAACTAGAAAGCATTAGTTATTTCTAGGAAAATGCGTAGTCAGCAAGATGTAGACAATGAAAGTGTCAATGAATGTAGCATAAACGTCATCATTTGATATTCAAAATGTCTGAGGAGAGGCTCACAGATCATGCCACATAAAGGATCTATTATGGGGTATGCTGTATAGTATTCAGGAGTCAACTAAAAAGTGCATTCTTTCACATGAAAATGTATTATTTCAAAAAAAAGAAAATGTATTATTTCAGAGTTGCAGTAACAGATTTTGACTAACACAGGAGGTAATCTGGCACTGTTATTTTTATTATTAAAAAAATAATAAAGTAGCATTAATTACCGAAGAGTTGACCTCCAGAATAGCTAAAATATATGGAAACAGGCATATCAAAGGTAAATCAGTTAACATTTTAGCAAATGAATAGGGGGGAAGCCAAGGGGCACTGGCGAGTGCTATAGAGGAGAGCCCATTTTAAATATAACAGAATTAAAGATCTATCATGTTTTCCTGATATTAAAAAACTGAATATGTGAACAATAGATTCTTAAAATTGGTGGGTGGCATCGTACTAGTAAAATAATTTTGTACCAGTAATAATTAATAAGTGATACTTCTCAGTAATAATAAGAACTACAAAGTTCTTCCCGAACCTTATCCTTTAAATTTATCTACTCAAGCAGGTCTGCTGAGTCCTGACCTTCATGCCTCCTTTTAGGGATTCCCAACTGCCTAAAGCATTCTTGCAGTTTTATCTGATCTGTCAACAGCTTTTAATACCAGCATTTTGGGGGATTCTGTTATCCTGTGAAATTTAATCTCACCTATTTAAGCTTGCAGAAAGTACTGGAGGGAATTATTAACAGATTTTCCCTCATCTTCTTAGAGGATAGTGCTGAGTGATTGGCTGGTTTCCCTAAGGACGCACAGCTAAGAAGTGCTAGTTTGTCAGTAGCATCCTATTTAGCATGTGTGTGAGGCCACAAGGGAGACTGAAAGACATTTGGAATCAGAATTCCATCAATATGCTGATGATGCCTCCATATCTTCGTTTCATCAAACCTATATTCTGTAGCATTAATGCTTTCTTAACTAAGATGGAAAGCGCCCCAAAACAGCACACTGCCGATGGCTCTAATTAGACAGCTGGAAACTACATGGATGATACATGAGAGCAGTGGATCGCAGTCTCAGCATCACTAAGAAACTTGTTAAAAATGCAAATTCTCAGGCCCCTCCCAGACGTCTGGAATCAGAACCTCTGGAACCAGGGCCCAGCAAGCTATGTATGACCAGCCCTCCAGGTGATTCTGATGCATACGGAAATTTGAGAACATCTGCATTTGAAAACTGGGATATGGCTATCACTGCTGAATCTATTGGGTGTTGCCTCCCACTTTAGGAGATTAAAACATTTCTGGATCCAATCACACTGTTCTTTGTTACTAACAATGTAATGTTAAATGTAACTGGCCTTTATTATAATAATTCATATTTGTCACTAAAGGATGAGAGCACTATTGCTCTATATTGTCCTCCTTCTATGACCATCTGAGAATTAGACTGAAGCTTAGAATATATGCATGCTGACATGCTTAATGGTGAGGACCTTAACCAACAAAAATACATGTAATTCCCAAATTCCATCCAAGAGCCCAAACCCATTAAACGATACTCATATTTGAGAGAAACTCTAAATATCCATTTTTCTCATTCTTCGCTGACTTTAAAGAATCCAAGTGTGGTTGCAGATTGAGTGCATTAGGGGTAGAAAGCATAAGAGAAAGAGGAGAAATACAAAGAAATTGGGCATGCTATTAAATTTTTCTAGTCGGTTAATATTTTTTCCTAGAACATATTCCCTGAGGACCTTGTCTTGGAGTGTTGAACTTCCTCCTGACTTTCCAGTTTCATAAGTGCTAGCGCTGGCCATGCCAAGGGCCCTCTTTTGGCATAACAAAACCAAGTAATGGACAGGAGGGATTAATATCAGAACCTCTGGAAATGCTAAATCCTAAAACCCCCAATCCTAAAAAAGCATGAGCACTGGCCAATAACCCAACCCTAAAATCTATGCATGTTCTGAAAATATGTTACATATTATTCCTTCTCTCATGTTGAGGAATTTCACTTAAAATTACCAAATGAACCTTCAAAGGCCTATTACTATAACACGAATCTAACCTGGAAAGTACTAGCTCTTTTGATGCCAGGAGCCCTGGATGCCAATTCCCCCCAGAAAATACTAATTTCCCAATTCTTTGTTGAAGACTTTATATGTGGCACCATTGCGCTAGGCAGGGGGAAGAAACAAAGGAACCAGGAGAACTGACCATGGCTCCTGTTCTTATGGAGCTCACAGTCAAGAAGGTTTTTTTTGTTTTGTTTTGTTTTTAGGGTTTTTAAATTTATTTTTGAGAGACAGAGCACAGGCAGGGAGGAACAGAGAGAGAGGGAGACACAGAATCTGAAGCAGGCTCCAGGCTCTGAGCTGTCAGCACAGATCCTGACACGGGGCTGTAACCCACAAACTGTGAGATCGTGACCTGAGCCGAAGTCAAAAGCTTAACTAACTGAGCCACCCAGGTGCCCCATGAAGAAGTTCTTAGATCATATAAAAAATGTGGTTTCTTGTAAGCCAATAATATACATCCAAACATTTGTTTTTATAGTTTTAATTAGGACCCAGAGCCACTTGAGTTCTACTGAGCTGTACTGCAGTTACAGTACTGTACTGCAGTGTTACCTGTTATTCCACAGACCTATTGCTTTTCAACAGTTTGGAAACCATGGTTCAGCCCAGTAAACTCTGGCCTGACAACCAAACTATGCCTGGACTCATCCTTTCTGTCCCAAAATGTGGTCCCATTGACTAATAGCCTACTCTTTCAATTAGCCTCTAACAGCCTCCGTGCTACTGACCCGAACATCGTTAATCAATTTTCAACAGGGCGGTCCTTTTAAAATTTATTTATTTATTAATTGATTGATTTTTAAATATTTATTTTTGAGAGAGAGAGAGAGACAGAATGCAAGCAGGGAGGGGCAGAGAGAGAAGGAGACACAGAATCCAAGCAGTTCCAGGCTCTGAGCTGTCAGCATGGAGACCAACACGGGGCTCAAACTCATGAATGGTGAGGTCATGACCTGAGTTGAAGTCAGATGCTTAACCAACTGAGCCACCCAGGTGCCCCTGAAATTTAACTCAGATCTTGGTGCTTCTCTGCTCAAAGCAGTCCAATGGTTTCCTCTTTCACACAAAATACAAACTAAAGGCCTTATGAATGCCTATAAGACCTCACCCAGTGTACCACATAATGTCCTCCCTTACTCTGTTCCAGTCATACTGACTTACCTTATTTATTTATTTATTTATTTATTTATTTATTTATTTATATTCTCAGAAGTTTAAGGGCCTTTTTCAATCAAAGGTGGATGCCTTTGCCTTTCCTGGAATGTTTTGTTCCCAGATGTCTACATTCCCTCAGTCTTCATTTCTATGCCCTAAAGTAAAGTCATCTTTTTAGAGAGGCCTTCCTGGACTACCCTATTTAAAATGGCAAATCCTGCCACCTCTTCCACTGTAGCCTCTCCCCAAATACACACTCCTTATACTTCTATATTAACTTTTCTCCATAGCACTAATCACCTTTCAAAATACTATTTATGTGACAGTTAATTTGTTTGCTTATCAAGTGTCTTCTGTCACTAGGTACAAGCTGTATTACAATTGTATTAAAATTGCCTAGAACAATGCCTGGTACACAAATGGATGTTCAATAAATGTAGGTCGATTGATTGATTAAATAGATAAATTATTTCTACTTCAACCCTCTCAAGTAATTACCTGGTCTCATTTTTTGTGTACATTCTACTGAAGGTGGAAGAAACAGCCATCACTCATTTCTAGTTACCTTTGTTAATGGAAGATGACTATAAGATAAAGTATAAAGTACACTGGCCTTTCTGTCCAGGGTCATCTTCCCTTCCAACTCTAAGGGTGCAGCCTTTCTAATGAAAACTTATTTGACATTGGAATCAGAAGAAAAATATTTAAAATATTTAGTTCAAAACCTATGTGCCAAATACTTATTCTTTGTGGAGGTTCTGTGCTATGCATGGAGACACAAAGATGAATACAATTAGCTCCCATCCTCTTTTATCTTAGGCAAGTCACTTCATCCCACTATCGCTGTTCCAGTATGGCTGTTTTCTTTTTATTTGTAACATAATGGAATTGTATTAATTGACGCTGTAGACAGTGCTCCAGAAAAAAACAAAACAAAACAAAAAACTCCCAAGATTATAAGACCATCTCTACCTCGGATTTTGGAAAAAAAGCTTGAATGGGTAAAATGATAAAAGAAAGCCCAGAGAATAAAGTTGACGTCTGAAACCCAGCCATGAACCAGTGGGGACTCTGATATCTTCGTGAGATTACTCTGGATTGTGGTTAATCTACATGTGACAAATCACCTATTGACTACACTTATAATTCTTACCTGGTATAGAGACTCCAAATATAGTAAGGCATTCTAAAGCAAATTACATTCATCATACTGATCTGGATAAAATGAATAATTTATATTTCTACAAATATGTTTTGTTTTTGTTCTCAGAACTAATATCCTTTAAAAGGCATTATCTATCTTTACCTAATAGCATTAAAATTTGAGAAGTCCATGGTAAATGTACCCAGCTGATGCCTCAACCAAGATTAGTCACCAGTCACTTGTAAGGATGAAATCATTTTAAATCTGTCATTTTTAGTAAGTTAACCAATTATTAATTCTAAATAATGCTTACAACAGACCTCTTAAAAAAATAATAAATGGCAATCTCTTTGTTCTATTGGCTTCCCAGCATAATGAACTGACCGTACGACCAAGACATATAACTTTGAATGGAGCTTATAAACTTGGCTTATATAGAATTCCAAAGGTCTCTAATTACCACATTCTCCAACTATCCCTACATTTTGTGATGAGTGCCTGTTGTTCAGGAAATGAAGACTTAGCATATTCTACTGTTACTAGTTACATACTATACATTTCAAAAGATACTAACACTAACAATAAGAAGCACTTATGTACTGACAAAGATGAATTTTTCATTTTATCCAAATCAGTATTATAAAATAATTTTCTTTTACTTTGAATGTCTGAATTAGAAAAAAAAAAACCTATGGGTAGCCCAGATTTTTTTAATTTGCATTTCACAATTTCAAGAACATTCTAATAATTTAACTAGGAGACTGAACATTAACAGTTTCGTCTCCTAAAATCTGTTACATTACAACTCCATATTTTCTGATGGTTCCATTTTACCTCCTCGGGGACAGCTCTTATATTAACAAAGCCTTTTCTGAAGACGATGAACACGCGGCGGGCTCCACAACATAAAGCGGATGTTGCACAGTCAAAAGCAGTGTCTCCAGCTCCGAGTACAATCACGACTCCCCGTATCGACGGCAATGGAGAGTGACAGGCGCACATCCCTGAATGATGAAAGGAAAACCCCATTTTCAAGTAGAGAAACCATTTCTGCATGACAGCTCAAAAGATACTTGTACTCAAAGCAGTGTAAAATTGCATCTTGCAGTTTTCGAGGATGGAGTGTCACTATCAAATTATTCTGCTTCATTGAAAGACAGTTTTATTCCCATTTTAAAAATATGCTCATATATGTAATTTCATAGTCACTACCTTTAACTTCCTTTTTCCTTCTAGAAGGATAGCTGCTACACATTTTGGAGAGTTTAGGTCATAACAAACTGGAATCAATCAATTAAAACACTGTCAAAATCATGACATGTATTTTTAACTTGGTATCATTACATTTCTGCTTATCAGTAGGAAAAGTGATCTTTACCATCTGGGATAATATAATTCACAGCACTTCATGAAAATACTTCATTTAGATATTATCTGATAAGATTTCTAACATATAGCCCTGCTATATATTATATTTAGGAAACTCTGAAAATTTATGTGCTGATAAGTGCTTTCTATCTAAGTGAAGAATTTTTAACAACTATTTTCTTGAAACAGTTAAAATGAACTTTTTCATCCTTTACAGTTTTCCCCTGGTTTTGTTTGAAAAATAAAACTATGAAAGAAATATGACTTTGTAAGTGTCCATTTTTTAAGGACATGTCTATGAAGATTTGATGTCCATATGAAGATTCTTGTAAAGAAGTAAAATGCAGGTTTCCCTATATGTTAGGTATCATGTGTTATCAGATTAAATAAGACTGTTGATAAGATAAATTACTATAATTTTTGAAATGGCTCCACGGATAGCATAGGCCTATAATCTCGGTAACTGTAATCATTTTGCTTGGAAGAGTTTGCATTTGGGATTACATAATGGCCCTCTATAATTCTCAAGTATAGGCTATATGTATTATGATCTTCCTTAGAAAGGGTTGCAGGTACAGAAGGATCCCCTTCTCCTGGGACGATGAAGGTGCAGATGGTAAACATGTTTAGCTAGAAACTTCTGCAGAATGACCTTATAGAGAAGTTTCTTGTCTTTTTAAATTGTGGATAAAAATGTAAGTTTTTATCTTTTCACATGTAATTAGATGTTGGAATAGCTGAAGTTCAAGACTTTGAAAAGGTATGTTTAAAGGATTTAGATGATCTGGTTTTGGAGAATATATTGTAGCTTCTTTACCACTAAGACAATGACTCACCCAAGCAGTATCCGACTGGTTGCTTTAGTTTCTGGTTGCTTCTCTTGGGCTGTATGAAATGGTATTACACAGAGACTAAATACTAGGGTGTTTATCAAAGTGTTTTCATTTAACTTCATAAAATTGCTGTTCAGCAAGAGACTGGGTCTTTCTGCCTCTTTAGACACAAATGATGCTTTATGTGAAAATTTGGCCTATTTTAAAATTTAAAAATATATGTATTTTATAAATATATAACATATATAGTTGTAATATAATATATAATACAAAATAGTTCCCAAATGGAAGTTCCTGCCTTTTCTTTTAAGAACATCTTCCAATGTTTGTTTAAGACTCTTACAGAGAAGCAATTTTACATGATGCAGTTTAGACCTATATATGATAGAGTGAAAATTCCTTATGATGATGTTTGATTGGAAGAATAAACAAATAGATGATCCTGGAAAACTATTATATCATACTTTCTTTAAATTTATGTTGGTGTTAACAAAAGTGATTTTAGCTCTGAACAATGACCTCCTGTGTCAAGATTTAATACAGATTTATAATACACAAACGACATAGGTAATAGGCAACATTAAGAATACAAAATAACACTATACCTGCTTTACTGCTTTTGGCTACAAGTGGCAAAAAGTCTTTGGATGTGTAAAATCCATGGTCTTGTGTCAGGTCTTTGAAGATGTGGTTTTTATTGGGGTCTGGCAAACCTAAGTAATAAAAATTTATAAAATCTTATTAGCAGAAGAAGGGACTTTTCCTATTGTATATTTAAAAAAAAAGTAGAAAGCTGAAATCATTAAAATAATGTGGTTCTGAGATGAAAAAAATCTATAAACAAATCAACATAAAAATGTATATAACAATTATAATGAACCTTAATGTATACCTTTACTATATAACTAAGCACAAATCATAAACCACACATCCAAGCACACCTATGAGTATACAGAAACATGGATACACACACATACAAGTCCATCTAGTGTTAAAGGGAAAATCAGGCACTATTATTTCCTCCTGTCATAAATAAAAATAAGTTTCCACTGTATTAAAGTAACACATATTAAAAAAATCATCACAAAACTAAAATACAATATGAATACATATACTTCTTTTTTTTTTCAACGTTTATTTATTTTTGGGACAGAGAGAGACAGAGCATGAACGGGGGAGGGGCAGAGAAAGAGGGAGACACAGAATCGGAAACTGGCTCCAGGCTCTGAGCCATCAGCCCAGAGCCTGACGCGGGGCTCGAACTCCTGGACCGCAAGATCGTGACCTGGCTGAAGTCGGACGCTTAACCGACTGCGCCACCCAGGCGCCCCTGGATACATATATTTCTAATTCTTGAATATGAGAGATCATTCTAAGAAAAGTAAAAAACAAAACAAAAAAAAACTTTAAAGAAAAAGATGTATTTTACCACAAAAAACCAGCTATTTCTATAATACAAAAATATTATAAATAAATGAAAGGCAAATGATTAACCAAGGTAATATTTTAACAAATAAAAGGTCTTTACTATATAAAGAAGTTTCTCAACTCAATAAGGAACAGATTGACTTTTCAATAGAAGCATAAACAATGGATAACAAAATTGGGAAAAAGAAAAATATATATAGCTTGTAAGCACCAAAATGTTAACTATATTAGTAATCTAAGAACTGTAAATTAAAACAATGACATATGATTTCCTGTCTATTAAGAAGTAAAAGATTTAAGAAAATTAGACTATGTGGCAAGGGTAAAGATGGGACTTGTAGTGATCTTTTGATAGAAATACACATTGGGGGCACCTGGGTGGCTTAGTTCATGACTTCAGCTCAGGTCATGATCTTAGAGTTTGTTGAGTTCGAGCCCACATTGGGCTCTGTGCTGACAGCTCAGAGCCTGGAGCCTGCTTCAGATTCTGCGTCTCCCCCTCTCTCTGTCCATCCCCCACTTATGATCTGTGTCTTTTTCTCAAAATAAATAAACATTAAACAAAATTTTAAAAAAAGCAATACACATTGGTGGATGCTCAATTTCTGGAAAAATAGTTTTGAATCTATACTAAGGAAACACTAAGACATGCAAATGAAGATTTAATGTACAGGTGCACCTGGGTGACTAACTTGGTTAAGTGTCCAACTTCAGCTGAGATTATGATCTCACCACTTATGAGTATGAGCCCCATGTTGGGCTCTGTGCTGACAGCTCAGAGCCTGGAGCTTGCTTCAGATTCTGTGTGTCTGGCTCTCTGTGCTCCTGTGCTGCTTGTGCTCTCTCTCCCTCTCTCTCTCTGTCTCTCTCAAAAATAAGGAAACATTAAAAAAGTAAGATTTAATATACAAAAACAGTCAATGCAGAGAGAGAGAGAGAGAGAGAGAGAGAATGAGGGAACACCAAAATGCCAATAAAATGGATAAATGAGTTTTACTTTAGAAGAGACAACACAATGCAGCCATTAAAATAAATATTTGAAAAATATAGTATTGGACTGTAATCAAAATAGTGTTAAATGAACTATCAGGATACAAAACTCTGTATAGTATGATTCAATTTTTATAAAATCTCAACAGTGATCATTCCTGGTGGTAGGACTGTGGATATTCTATTTTTTCATTATTTATTTTCTAAAATTTCTACAACGTGCATGTACAACCATATAATTAGGAAAGAACCGCCAAAATTTTGAAAAGAAAATGAGTAACAGACTAATGTTTTTCAAAGTATAAACAAAGCAAAGTGAAGAATTAAGTCATTTCAATTCCATAAACAGAGGGGAAAATTTACAGTGTAATTTTATTTACTTCCCCAAACTCTGGGTTATTCTGGAGAGATAAGATTTCATTTTATAGTTAAATGAAGAGCAATGAGTATTTCTTGGTGGATACACAGAGTAATAAGCATGGCTCAAGAATGACTTTTGTCATGTGTGATAAGGTAGGTATTTATCTGATTTGAAAGCTGAAGGTGCTTGTAGATTGAGTGAGTGTGTAACCAGGAATAGACCACTGTTGTCCCTTCAAATTAAATCAAACATTTTTCTTCCCTGTCCAGCATTCTTTCCTCCTGAAGATTTGCCCTTTGCTCACAGATTAGTTTAAGATCATTCGTCATTAAAATTATTTTATTTATCTAGGAAGGCTAAGCAAGTCATTTGACTTACCTTTGCTTTGGCCTCTTTTTTCTTTCTTAAGTTTCTATTTAAATTCCAGGTAGTTAACATACAGTGCTTCGGCTTTATAAATGAAATGGGATAGGACTGTTTCTTCATTTTCTGACATAAAAGATTACTCCTGAGGTATATTTATAATGTGGAAACTATTACACAAATGTGTGGTTATTCATGTAATTCTTTTAGAAAGACTGGGGTAGGGAATGGTTATGGTTACATGAAAATAGCTGAATATTACTTGAAGACTCTAATGGCAAAACAATTTTTCTTGAAAGCTATTAAAAGATGACTGTAGTTGGGGCGCCTGGGTGGCGCAGTCGGTTAAGCGTCCGACTTCAGCCAGGTCACGATCTCGCGGTCCGTGAGTTCGAGCCCCACGTCAGGCTCTGGGCTGATGGCTCAGAGCCTGGAGCCTGTTTCCGATTCTGTGTCTCCCTCTCTCTCTGCCCCTCCCCCGTTCATGCTCTGTCTCTCTCTGTCCCAAAAATAAATAAACGTTGAAAAAAAAAATTTTTAAAAGATGACTGTAGTTTAAGCTACACTTGATTCATCTAATATATATATATATATATATATATATATATATATATATATACATATATACATACAGATAGATAGATATAGATATAGATATGCCACATATCAAACTTTAAATAAGGACTCATCCCCCTTCTTATACCACTATATTAGATAGCATCTGTTCTGTAGCACTTCATTTTTCTATTAAAAAGACACAGGAAAAACAACCTGAAGTGCTATGCAATTTCAAGGAGATATGATAAACCAAAATCTTTAAAGCAGATCAAAAACAAAGCACAGAAAATGTATGTGGCAGATAAGAGTTCCACATCTATTGTCAATAAGGTCTAAAATCCTCCCTTTACTAACTCCTAATCTCATCTTTTTTACTACTTACCATGGTTAAGGCAGAGAAGGAACTTTACATCTGTGATTATTTTCTATAGATCCATTGCTAAAATAACTTATCTAAAGAAATGCAAGGCATTTTTATTGAACACACCACCGGATCCATGGAAATGACTTTTCCTATCCTGCAAGGCTTATTATTTCACAAGAAAAAACCTTTGGCAAAATTTAAATTTCATTTTTTCCCTTGGATCAAGACACTGACAAGGACAACTGAGTTCCCTGTACTTTTAACCCATTCTGCATTTATCACTCTAATGAATTTAGCATTTACTGGATCAGATTCTCTCTATAAATGTTCAAGAGGGCACTGGTTAGATGTTCTGACTTATGGATATTGGCTTCAGGAGAGAAAAAATGAGCCAAAAATGGTACAGGACTGTTATGTTATTCCTGCAGCCTGTTTAACCACATTCCAGGGCATACATACTTTTGAAGTCCCAAGGTCCATGGAGCTCTTCTCCCCAACCTGGGTGACAGGTCACCCCTTATGTCCTAGGACAGTACATCTGGAGCTTATCCCTTATGTCCTAGGACAGTGCATCTGGAGCTTTCCTTCAGACTGTTTGGTAGTCTGGCCCAACTGGCAAAAGTACCCTAGCATCTGCTAACCATGATGCTGTGGGGTAATTAAGAGCAGGACTTTCGTCATTAGACAAACTTCCGTGTGAGTTCTTCCTCTCCCATTTACCAGCTCTGTGATCTTGCGTGAGTGCTTGTGATGGTCAGTTTTAAATTTTTTTAAAAAATATTTATTTATTTTTGAGACAGAGAGAGACAGAGTGTGAGTGGGGCAGAGAGAGAGGGAGACACAGAATCCGAAGCAGGCGCCAGGCTCTGAGCTGTCAGCACAGAGCCCGATGTGGGGCTTGAACCCACGAACTGTGAGATCATGGCCTGGGCTGAAGTCGGACGCTTAACCAACTGAGCCACCCAGGCACTCCTGATGGCCAGTTTTATATGTAATTAGCTAGGCCATCAAATGATATGATCAAACACTAATCTAGGTATTGCTATGAAGGCATTTTGTAAGTATGGTTACCATCTACAATCAGTTTACTTTAAGTAAAAGAGATTATGTTGATAATTCTGAGTAGGTCTCATCCAGTTAGTGGAAAGGCCTTAAAAATAAAACTGAAGTTTCCCTGAGAAAAAAGAAAATTTGCCTTCTGGCCCAGCCCACAGGTTTTGAATTTGCTAGCTCCCACAATTACATAAGCCAATTCCTTGAGATAAATTATATAATATATCTACATCTATATATCTCCTAATGATTCTACTACTACTAATACTTCTCTCATTGATGTGAGATTTAAAGGAATCTATCTATCTATCTATCTATCTATCTATCTATCTATCCATCCATCCATCCCTCTATCTATCTTAAGCATTGAGCCCTAAAACATAGTGAATGCTCACTAAACATTAGCTATTAATATGATAGGCTTATTATTCTGTAGTTTATCAATTCTTTCAAATTTCACATATTATGGCAAGGAAAGAATAGAGCTTAAAGTAAAGTATTAAACCTTAGCAAATTTAAACAAAGTGCTACAAAAAAAAAGAAAAATGAAGCAATCTTAAGTGAAATATGAAAGATAATGAAACTTGCAAATACCCATCTATCAAAAGAAGATTTCCATGAGAGTAGGTGGCATATTAATAAATAAGGTATGTGTCTCTATCAGAATGAGTTCAAAATGACACTGAAATGACTTTTTTTGTTTTTTTTTTTATTTTTTATTTATTTTTTTTTTGTTTTTAATTTTTTTTTTTCAACGTTTATTTATTTTTGGGACAGAGAGAGACAGAGCATGAACGGGGGAGGGGCAGAGAGAGAGGGAGACACAGAATCAGAAACAGGCTCCAGGCTCCGAGCCATCAGCCCACAGCCTGACGCGGGGCTCGAACTCACGGACCGTGAGATCGTGACCTGGCTGAAGTCGGACGCTTAACCGACTGCGCCACCCAGGCGCCCCTGAAATGACTTTTTAATTCACCTTTCAGTGGGGAGAAAGTTTATGAATAAAGAAGAATTGACAAAGATTTGACAAACCAAACAACTTAGCTTAGTAGATGTACAGTGTTCTCTGTCTTTCAAGAAGACCAGATAGTTTCTTTGTTCCCCTAGAATAGTTACTAAAGTTTTGGTGTTTCAGCATATATTTATACAAAAGAACACCTCCTTAAAACCTATTGCAAAATAATAATTTTCAGGTTCTCCTAAAATAAATAAAAAAAAAATTCTGCTGATATTTACATAAAGTCTATCTTATTGATTACTTACATTACAATCGCTGTTCTAAATCCTGGCATATAGGTGATTTTTATATATTAACTCATTCCATTTTCACTACAATTCTCTGAGACAACTAACATCTTCTGCATTTTATATATGAGGAAACTAAGACACATATATGTTAAGTAACTTTGCCAACAGTCACAGAACAAGTAAGTAGCAGTGTCAATTTCTAACTGGGACAGTCTGGTTATAGAGTCTATGCTTCAGCATTGACTAAAATGCTGCCTTTTTCTTATAAAATGTTGCAATTAAGCCCCATTATAACGTGAAGCTGCATAACAAGTGATGTCTAAATCATTTAACATGTATGCATTAAATACTTCACTGTAAGGCTACAGATATGCACACAACACACAATGTGTCTGTGGCCAGGTTCCAGTCTAGTGGTAGAGAAAAGACAGTCTGCTTGTATAGGCTGTATCTTTGTTTTGTGATTATTTTCTCTAGTACAATTCCTTTTTGAATTGTTTTCCTTCTTAAGTGCATTCCTCTTGGGTATCTGCTGGCTATTTTTCAATATTTGATATTCTTTGAAATATGTATCTCTGTTGTGTTTTGAAAGCACCTCTCTCTGGAACAGCTACAGAATAAATACCAGTAGTGTATATAATAAATTTTTGTGCTTATATTAAGTTCTGCACAACTTAAATTAACAGTAATAGGATATTAAATATTCTGCTTCATGTTATCATCTAGTAAGTAATAGAGGAGAAATAAGCTTTTAAGGCTAGGTCTTCATAGGATGGTAGGACATGTTTAGGAATTCTTCAGATTTTATAATGTCTGTCTGTGTGACTTCTCTGGCTCACTTTTTTGGTGTTAATTGAATGGAGCAAGCATTCGTGTGATTCCTCTCATTCTTGAAGACATCCACTTGAATGACAGCCAAGCTGGCATGGGAAAGACGGTGATCAGATAAACCTGTCACAGGAGATAGCCTCACAAATCCCACAGATGTAAAGACAGAACACTGAGAGACTGCCTCAGGTTCCTGGCAAAAGACTGTAGTTTACAGAAATGGGTAATGCTCTAGAATACCAAACTTTATGCAGGTATATCAATTATGGTTATTCCATACAAGTGCTTTTTCAATAAGATGTTAGTAGATAAAATCCCACTGATTATGTCACTATTCACAAGTGGCTGAAAATAGCAAAATGCACCTGATGGCAAATGTCTTAGTTTTCCATTTTTCCACGTACTTTTGTACCTGATATTTCACTTGCTTCTCCAAGAAGAAATCATGTTGTGTGCTCTCAGTCCTCATTTCTTGAGCCTACTTTGGGGAATGGTGCTACATGAGGAAGAACATTCAAATGTGCAGATTACACATGGATTCATTAAACAAACTCTCACTGAGGGAAACCAGGCTATCTACCACAGCCATCCACCCATGTCTTTGTAAAAGAAATGTCCCTGCATAAACATTGCTTTTATTTTTTGTTTATTAAACCTTTTTTTTTAAATTTTTTTAATGTTTTATTTATTTTTGAGACAGAGAGAGACAGAGCATGAACAGGGGAGGGGCAGAGAGAGAGGGAGACACAGAATCGGAAGCAGGCTCCAGGCCCCGAGCCATCAGCCCAGAGCCCGACGCGGGCTCGAACTCACGGACCGTGAGATCGTGACCTGAGCTGAAGTCGGACGCTTAACCGACTGAGCCGCCCAGGCGCCCCTATTAAACCTTTTTTTAAAAAAAACTTAATTCCAACAGACTTATTTCTATCTATACTTATTTGTAAACAGAGTATATCGAATAAGAGCAAAACTCTAAAGTCAAACTTTCTGCATTAAAATTCTAGTTTTAGCACTTACTAGCTATTATGACCTTGGGCAAGTATATTACTCTTCCTGGGCAGCAGCAGCAGCAGCTTCATATATTGTTAGGAGAATAAAATGAAAACAAATGTAAAGCTTTTTGCATAGATGTGAAATGCTTCCTTTTATTTGCATTCCCTCCGTAAAAAAATTATTTAATAAAATGATACATTTGGAGAGACATAAATTAAGTGTCCATCTAGTCCATGATATATACAATTAATATTGTTACACATTTAAGTGGTCAGTGTTAGGCAGATTGGTATTAGAGTCCATAAAACTTAGTAACCTTGGCTAGAATAAAAGACTATAGCCAAACCAGGGTATTCTAACCTCATTCATTACACAGACTACAATGGACTCAAACCACATGTGCATCAGAACCAGGAAAGTAGCAAGATTAAGACCCTCTAAGGTTTAATTTGGTTTTCGAATGGGAGCAGTTAGAGTAACATCATGTCTCAAAGACGACTGACCTAAGAGTCTGGAGAACTGGGTTCCAGTTTCACCATTTCCCCTTTCCAGCTGTACTGGGTAAAATTAGTCAATACTATAACCAAATTCTTTGATTTTAGAATGAAAATAGTCCTGCCTGATGTAGAGTTGAGCTGAAAATTACATAGAAAAGTGCACATAAAAGTACCCTGGTAAATTTAGAACACCACTGAAATGTAAGCCATTATTATTGTCTTGGGTAAAATATAAAAACCATGGAAAATAAAGGCTCACATGATAAAAAGACACAGTAAAACTTCCAAAAAGAGAACCTATTGCAATTAATTGAAAAAACCCATTTAAATGGTTGTATATAAGATATGAGGATTTAAGAATAAAACAGTAAATATATGTATTTATGGATATATATATGTATCTATATGTGGTTCTATACTTATTAGAAAAGGCAAACTAGTCTTATACCAAGTCCAAACAGTTGGGATTACAATATAGAAGTAAAATATTCCTTTCAAGGACCTAAGCATTCCAGAATTCCACAGTGGAATATAAAGTTTTTCATCTGCACTTACAGACCACTTATATGATTCAAAGGATTTATAGCTTATTTCCAAGGGACAACAGTGCCATATGGGTTATCATTCTAGGATCTATATATTGATTAGAAAGAGAACAGATCAATGATGCCCTATTGTGCTTCCTTTCTCAATATAACTCCCCATCTTTTCCCCAATGCCCCACTGTAAATACGTTTAGTTCAGACTGAATTCAGAAAGAATGGAGTGATTCAATATAACACATATGAAATCATATCACCATGCATCACAATAGTGTTCATTTCATTGATTTTTCAAATCCCCATTAAACATCTGTTTCATGTAACTGCTGTCTAGTTTCTCTCCCAATGTGACTACATGCATTAATCGTGTATATCACACAATCAGTTAGAGCATAACAAGATGAAGACTTTAAAAAAAATGTTATGAATGGAGTCACCATCTCAAATCATATTTTTTCCCATTACATATGGTATTTTTCTATACAGGAACATGTAACAATAATGAAATCCAGAAGCAAGAGAAGTACTGAGCGCTCATACAATTTTGAAAATCTGATAAATGCTGAATTAAGGTCTTTTGTATTTAATTTATAAAACAGTAATTTTAAAGAGCATTGGAGAAGAGAATGAAATAACCAAAGATGACACTTCCTACAATGTTAAATTACAAATGTACTTCAGCTCTTTTTTATCACTTTGTGTAGAAGATACACACAAGTTCTATCACACTAATGAGATCAGTTCATATCACTTCATATCAGAACTGAATACCAGGCTCCAACTTAGAGTAGTATGTATGGGTGAAAACAATATAAATATATTAAGAAAGCAGTGTACTTGCAAGTGCAATATCTATAAGCTGATATTAAAAATCTTCTGGAGAACCTTTTAATCTGTCATGAAATATCCAGCAATTTCATATAACAAAATGGGACTATGGTTCACTATGCATTTGGGTCTCATATTTTTTGTTCCCTTTATACATTTGCAACAAAATAGAGACTATTTTAATTGATAAAATAATGCCCAAAAATTAAAAAAATGGACAAAATATCTTTGGATGTATTTTACTTTCCTGACAAATAATTCCTGTACTCAGGATCTATCTTATCTATTGCTTTTCATATAAAGAGACATATGAAACAACCAAAACAACAAAATATTGGACAAAAAAAGGTAGTTTTCTTCATACTTTTGTAACATTCTAATTTTCTTATAATTAGCAGAAGTTATTTTAATAATTAAAATTTAATTTTCATATAAACATAAGATCTCATTAAACCCTCTCTTCTAGAAAAGATATATGAATGTAATTTCCTATTTCTGTCACAAAATTCTACCTATCACTTTGATTTTTGGTATTATTTATTAAAGTGTGCTTTATCTCTTGGGCCTCTTTCTCTGTTTCTCATTTTCATTTGGCTTTTGCTATAAAACAATTTCCTTAAATTTTAATCCTCACATCATGAAGTAAGGGTAAGCAAAAAACTCAAACAATACGCCTCAGGCAAAGGTTTTTTTCCTTAATGATTGGAATTCTTAGATGTGTTAGGAAATTACTATTTAGGACTATGTAAGTATACTATATTCCAAAGTAAAGAAATCATTAATAATAAAATACTAAAAAGGAACAGTTATATTACAAAATAAATCTACCAGGCTTACAAAGAAAACAAATTTGCAACAGCCACCTGCTGTGGAGATGAGGCAGTAATCTCAACAGCAGGAAATAAAAGGGAAGAGAGGAGAAAAATACAAAAGCACAGACATTAAAAAAGTAATTAAAACACTTATCTCCATCGACATACATAACGAAAAAAACCCTCTACCAACCACCTAAAAACATACTCTATTGAACTGCACAGCAGGAAATAGCATTAAAGCTGCCACCATAAACACACATTCTGTAGAAGGCAGAAGACCCCTTTAAAATGTAATCTCAAAAGTATTACTAATGTGTTAATCACCAGTAAAGGTACCACAACATTCATTGTATTGTCTTAGTTACTTTCTCAAAGGTATTTATAAAAATTGTCCTTCTACATTTTTTATTCAAATACATTCTTAAATACAGGCACTGGTAGCCTCTCTACTTGTAACGGCCCTAATGAATTTTACAACTATATTGTGATGCCAGAGTATTCTGTATATCAAAAGCTTTAATAATTTTTAATATAGCATGCATTTAGATGATGCAGTTAAACTGTTTTCTTTAAAGCCAGACCAATCTTCGCTATATTACTGGCAAAAAAAAAAAAAAAAAAATGAAGTGAAACATAATGCAAGAGCTAGGGTCATGGATTAAAACTGAAATGAAAGCTAAGAATCATTTTGAATTACCCAAGTATGCTCTGGCCTTCAGAGCTCTACAAAGTAAAACAGTGCAAGCCTCAGGAAGCAAGTGTCAGGCTTTAAAATAAAGCACACACTAAATGTGCATGGTGACTCTCTCAGTTGCTAGAACTTGGTTTCTGTGTCTATGTGATTCTCCCTCGGCATGTCTGTGAAACAAAGGAAAGCTGTTTGGTTCCGAATCAGAAGACCAGTAATGGACTCCTGACTGTTACTTTTCGGCTTTTGGCTCTAAGTTCATGCCCAAGTCATTAAACTTTAAATGTCAGCTTCTTCACCTCTAAAATAAGAAGAGTTACAAAAATGTTTTTCTTTATAGAACTATTATGAGGACAAGTAAGCAAGCATAATATAGCTTTATATTATTGAAACAACAATTTTACAAGTAGAAAATGCAATTCAGAATCACAGATATTGGTTATGCTACTACATAATTTTTTTTTTTAATTTGAGAGAGAGAGGGGTGGGGAGGGAGAGCACATGCCCATGCAGCAGAGGACCGGGGAAGGGGTAGGGGAAGAGAGAGAGAGAGAGAGAGAGACAGAGAGACACAGAGAAAGAGAATATCTCAAGCAGGCTCTATGCTCCGTGCAGAGCCCAACGTGAGGCTTGATCCCACAACCCTGGGATCACGACCTGAGCTGAAATCAAGAGTTGGACATTCTACCAAGTGAACCACCCAGGTGTCCCTGCTACTATATAATTCTTTTATCTTGTGATAACACTGATACTTCAGGGTTATTTCACTCTAATTATGTATTTTCCTCTTATACATAAATGGTACATTTCTGTGCAAATTTATCTTACCCTGAATTTGTAATTTTCTAAATTTTACAAGAAAATACTTAGCTCAATACACTTTTTTCAAGAAATGTGTATAAGAAAAATATTAAATTATACCCATACTTAAATATACTTGTAACATATTTAGTATTACTAACACGTTGCTGAATAAAAGTCTCAAAATTAGAATACTTTCATAGGAATTCAGGAAATTCCACAAAATAATTACTCTTTGAAAGACATTCTCTATGTATAGAAATGGTCAACAATTTCAGAAACATACGATCAACTTTGAGCATCAGTTTGTTCATCCACAAAACACGTTGATGATCTAAAAATGGGCTTCTGAACACTGCCTGAGTATATCAAGAAAACCAAGATTCAGAAAAGTACATTTCTATACATGTATTATAGGGGAGGAAGAATTTTTCTTTTACTTGTCTAGGTTCTTCTGGCTGGCCTATCAAGCAAATTGACATAACAGATTAACAGGAGAAAAACAAACTTAATCACATACATACAGGAACCCCATAAGAATATGAAACCCACAGGAAGTTAGGCAACTGAGGCTTATATGACATCCCGAACTTACTGTGAAGGGAACAGGGGTCTGAGACTTCAAGGGGGAGAAAGGTAATTTATACGAAGATGGGAATAGCAAATGTTTGGTAAACAAATGTTTGCCAAGTCCTATTATACAGAGACAATGGGACATAGAAAGAAATTTGATCTCCGAAGTCCCACTGAGCTTACCCCCAACAGCTAGCCCAAATCCTTTGTAGTTATCTCTGGTGATAGTTCTTTTCCTGGACTAGGCACTGTAATTTCTTTTAGGTAGTTAAGCAGGAGGTAAAAGCTCCTCCTCAGTTTTTTGGGCCTTGACTGACTTCAGCTCAAAATAATCTACATGCCAAAGTAACACATTTTGGGGAGGCTTGTTCTCAACCCCTTCAGTGTCATTTTACCGTGTATGTGTACAGAGGGTCTATATCTTTCATTACATTCTCTAAATGACTCAAAAATGGCTAAAAAATCACAGTCATCAAGATTAAATCAATTACACTGTACTATTCACCCAAATGTCATTCCAAGTGCCCAGAGTGTGGGTGTAAATGCCAAAATGCAATGTAATTATCCACACTTGACAATCACTACACACCATGAATGAATATCATTGTATACAAGAATTTATAGGTATGCTAGGCCTGCTATAAGGGAAAGTAATGGTTTTGACATCGGAGATAACTATATTCATATCATTACTACTTTATGTATTAGCTATGTAACCTTGCAAAATCAGTTAAGTCTCAATTTCCTTATCTATAAAACCTGCCTTATAGGGAGATTAAGTGAGATAATATATCTCAGTAACATGATAATCGCTTAGCACAGTGACTGGCATATGGCAAATGTTAATAAATACATTGGATTTTATGTATTTTAAACCTTAAAATCCTATTATTTTCATACTTGGCACCATCCTTGATATTTTTCTTCCTTGATATTTAACACAATTTTAGTATATAACTCCATAACAACAACCAAACAGGAACAAAACTACACATACTTTCTTTAACTCAGTGCCAACTGAAATTTTCTTAAATATTGGTAATTAACAATGTAAAACTTGGCAGGTTCAATACATACTTGCATATCTAGTTCTAAAATTTTTGTTACATAAAAAAGCCAAACAAGCATACAGTCTCTTATGGTCAACTTTAAGATTTGGATATCACCTGTGATTTTTAATTGTGATTGAGATCAGTTAGAAATAGAAATCTCAGATGTTTCATTTACTACTTATTCATTAATATAGCCTACTATGTGCCAGCTAACATATGAGGTGCTAGGGATACATACATAGATGAACAGTTTCCAATCTAGTGGGAGAAGAACATGTAATCAGAAACAAAATAAAGCAGGGTCATCTGGGTGGCTTAGTTGGTTAAGCATCTGACTTCGGCTCAGGTCCTGATCTTGTGGTCCGCTGTCCGTGGGTTCTAGCCCCACGTCGGGCTCTGTGCTGACAGCTCAGAGCCTGGAGCTTGATTCTGATTCTGTGTCTCCCTCGCTCTCTGCCCCTCCCCTGCTCACGCTCTCTCTCTCTCTCTCTCTCTCTCTCTCTCTCTCTCTCTCTCAAAAATAAATAAAAACATTAATAAAAAAAAGAAACCTAGAACAAATCAAGATAAGTGCTATGATAGAAGGATGCAGAGGTCAGGGCACAGGAGCACCTACAAAGCACACTTCACCTGGACTAAAGACAAGGATGCTCATGCTGAAGATTTCCAGGGGTAAAAAAGGGTAATAATGAGCAACATATACAAAGGCATAAAGGGGTAAGACTCCCATCTGACTAGACTAGGGTTTAGGAGAGCAGATAGGAGGAGACAGGGAATAGCAAAATTTAAAATCTGACAGAGAGAACGAGACCATAAAGTCACACCAATGAGTTTGGATTTTACCCTGAGAAGATACTGCAGAGAAACTATATAATCAGTTTTGTATATCAAGAAGGACAAATTGGTAGCAGTGTGTGGAACGGATTTACAGGCAGTGAGAATGATGGGAGAAGATCATATAAGGGGATCCTGCATAAATCCAGGTAAGAAAAGAACACTTATCTTATACTCCTCAACCTGGATTACTAGTATCCTCCAATAGCATGACATTTCAGGGAAGGTCCACAGCCTCCGTATAAACACAGCCTACCCTCCTGGAGCAAGAATTTCACTCCAAAGATAAGCAACTCAAATGATGGTGTTTATATCAGAACAAATATGGAGATAATGAAGGATGAAATGCAAATATTGAATGAAATTTTAATACTTCAAAGAAATTCTGTGTATAGCATTTGAAACTGTACCTCTGGATTCCCTGGAGGTATGTTTTTACTCTCTTCTCCTATCACAGTAACTTTAACGGGGAAAAAAGAGGGACTCCCACTAAAATACTGACAGTAGAGACACAGGAGAATAAAAACCTACCCCAGAGATACTTAGGAGTTAATTTCACGAAATTTGATCCCTTTTAGTTGTAGGGAATAGAGGGAAAGACAGGATCAAAGTTCTGTCTTATTTTCTGTTTTGGAGGGTGTGCTTGACACTCAAGAGTGGTGTGCTTGACCAATACACTATAGTGGAAGAGGAGCAGGTCCTAGGGGAATAATGTTGTTCCATTTGGATCTATGTAATGGAGTGTGGGACATCCAAGAGAATTGTCCTCTAGGTAATAAACAGGTAAAAATTCATGCCTGAATCTCATGAGAGGAATCTTGTCTGGACAAACAGATTTGAAAACTATGAGCAAAAGGATTGTACTAGAAGTCATAAATGCCAATGAGCTAATCCTAGAGTGAGTGTATACAGTAAACAGAAAAGAAGACTACAGGTAGAGCCCTAGATAACATACCAACATTTAAAGGAGGAAAGAGGAAAGGGAACCCAAATAGAGATTAAGGATGGATCAATCAGGTAAGAGATGCAGGAGAAAGTGGTATACTGGAAGCCAGGAGAAGAGAGATATGAGTTCAAACTTTCTTGTCTACAGAATAGATACAATTTTTATTTTTATTTTTTTAATGTTTTTTTAAATTTATTTTTGAGAGAGCGAGAGAGAGAGAGCGAGAGAGAGAGAGAGCAAGGGAGGGGCAGAGAGAGATGGAAACACAGAATCTGAAGCAGGCTCTAGGCTGAGCTGTCAGCACAGAGCCCAACACGGGACCTGAACTCATGAACCTTGAGATCATGACCTGAGCCAAAGTTGGCAGCTTAACCGACTGAGCCACCCAGGCACCCCTAGACACAATTTTAAAAAATTATCTAGTATAGTGTATAGAAATACACACTATAAAGCACAAAGAAACAGGTGTTCAAAAGAGTACTTTTGATTTTAGGATTCATCTTTGAATTTTAAGTATAATACAAGGCCATTGACCTACAATTACTTTTAGAAATAATATAACTAAAGGAGATTTATTGAGAGGCAATATAAAACAGAACAAAAACAAGAAAATACAAATACATGTATTGCAACTATAAGAATCAATTTAATCAGATTAGGCAAGTCAGAAGGGGCAACAGGATAAATCCTCTGCTGATACCCACACTGCAAGGTATTCTAGTAATGCAGTCCAAGTATAGAAAGAAAGATTTTGCTAGAGGAGGAACATACCACAGACCCTCTTAGGAATCAGTATTAATGGAGAATATATTCAAATGTTTTCAAGAAGAAATAGTCAATAATGACAACTCCATATTAATTAAGTTGTGAGTGGATAATACAAAATGGATATAACTTCGCTTATATAAATATTTGATTTAAAACATTTTTAGAAAGGCTTCTCTGAAAACTGAAGGTTTGAATGTGGTGTTCTCCCTCTACTGGGTTTGGAAATTCTACAAAAGGGCACATTCATGGGTGGTTCACTCTGAAACAGATTTTCTGACCTGTGAAGCAAATACTTCCAAGCAGCTGAAATGCATGGCCAAGGTAGGAATACCTAGGTTTGTTCTCAATTCCCTCACCTGCTAGTTGTATGATATAGAGCAAATTAGCCTACCACCTATGCCTTAGTTTCCTCTTCGGTAAAATTAAACTTTTAGCACCACCTCCCTTGTTTGAGCTGTTTCAAGGACTCTTGAATCATGAAGTATTATACAGACATGAGAAATTTAATTGATAATAATTGAAATTATTTTCATTATAACTGGAGCCCATTATATAGGCAAATGGTCTTGTCTTCTCTTTTCCTACTACTAGATGAAGAAAATATAGTAAGAGTGGATGGTGGATTAATCAGGGGGATCAAACTAACACTCTGTGTTGCTCTTTGGAAATTATTTAAATTCCCTATGAGCTACACGCTATATACAAATTCAAAAATTAAATTATATTCAAAAGCACCTGTACCACTCTAACCATAGTATATAGAGCATATATCTTGACACTATCTGTAAAAATTTCACACTTTTTTTAAAATTTTATTTAAATTTTTTTTCAACGTTTTTTATTTATTTTTGGGACAGAGAGAGACAGAGCATGAACAGGGGAGGGGCAGAGAGAGAGCGAGACACAGAATCGGACACAGGCTCCAGGCTCCGAGCCATCAGCCCAGAGCCCGACGCCGGGCTCGAACTCACTGATGCGAGATCGTGACCTGGCTGAAGTCGGACGCTCAACCGACTGCGCCACCCAGGCGCCCCAACACTTTTAAAAATCAACATAATTGATGAATTCTATCTCAAACAACTCTGGTTTAATGGACTATGAAGTCAATGCTTTGGTGTGTGTGTGTGTGTATAATGTATATATTTATTAATAAATAATAATTTCATAATTGATTAAAATTAAGAATTAATATTATTTATATGTTAATTAACATACTAATAAATACAATACACATAATTATGCATTATAATATTATATTAATAATTATATCTTAATATACATTATGCATATTAGTAAATATCATATATATCATACGTATATTATATATGATCTATATATATGTATATATTTCAGTTTATGAACACGTGATTTCTATTTTGATGTATGGGTTTAGGGTCATTTCTTGTAACTATCAACATTTTCATATTTTTAAAAAGTCATATATATTCTAATGCTAAGCTGTTTGAATTCTGCTTCTTAGAGCATAGTGCATGTAAAGCCCATGCCATTAATTTAATATAGTCCAATAAATTTTACATTTTAGCCCCAATGGACTCTTTTATAACTTGCTGTCTTTTTGTAACTTGCTATCTATCTAACTTATCTTCCAATGTGTTCTACAGATTATGAAGAAAAAGAGAGAAAATGTATTTCAGCAGAACTTTCCACCACTAACTGTCTTAAGTGCAGGCTTAGTGATACTAAATATTTTAAGAGTTTACATTTGTAGAGTGCTTTACTACTTACAAATATTTCTTGTCTATTTGAGCCTCACAACAACTCGATCAGCTAGACACCTTTCTGACCATTTAAAGATGGGCAAGATCTGTGCTGGCAACGTGTAACCTTTTTGGGATTCTCTCTCTCCCTCTCTCTTTGCCCCTTCCCTGCTTGCTCACTCTTTCTCTCAAAACAAATAAATAAACATTAAAAAAATAAAAGGAAAAAAAAGAAGATGAGCAAACTGAGGTTGAAGGCAGTCAAATAAGCTTTCTAAAATCTCACAGCTAGTAAGTGCTTAAGCCAAATTTAATCTAATAAAAACTCTTAAGCATTGTGATTCTTCCAACATTACATAAAATATATATTCAGGATAGCATATAATCTTTATTATCAGAGAAAATAGAAGAAGCTTGAAAATTTAGTCTTTGAAAATTTAGCATATGATGATCTGTGGCACCTTTAATTTTCTGAATGTTAACACAGTAGTTTTATTCACCAGGAAGAAAAAAAAACATGCTTTAAAGATTAGTAGGTAATTATTCACATATCATCCCACCTACATTACATTTCCAAATGATTTTAAGTAAACTATGTCTACTTAAATTTAAATGATGTCTTGTAAAAGGATCTTCTAAAGCACTATTCATTTGTTTAAAGCACAGATCTACAATGACAAACCTATCATCAATTCATTTTGGTGAAAGGGTAATAATTAAAGCGTTATTTTCCTTCTTTCACTGCAAGTCATTTGACCTATGTTAAATCAACTATCAAATTTTCATTCATTATTTCTACATGAAGGACTTTGCCAGCTCAAAAAGTATAAATCTTCATTTGTCAAATTTAAACTATACCTGTCCCAGTTGCTATCAGGGCTCATAGCTCTTATCCCTTAAAAAACAGCAAAATATTGTCAAGTCATACAACCTCCCCACAGCCTCAGATGACCCCTGAAATCAATAATATTTGTAACATGTAAGCGCACGGTTAAGAAGAACAGAAGGCAAGCGCTGTCCTCGTTAACCACATTGAGCTGTGATACTACAGCTGACTCCCTTGTGTGGCCTGTGATCAATTTTAATCTCCTGATCAAGAATAAAAGAATGCAGACTCCTGATTCTGGATTCATCTTGAAAGGAGATTATAGATTTGTATGTCTGCGGTGGGAATGAAAGATTTAATTCAACTGGCATTCCAGGAAAGAATACATCTAAACTATCATTCCTCTTCATTACCCTCCCTGTTTCCAGGGTCTTCTATTGACAGAACTAAGTACTGAAAAATGTGTACACAATGGGTTAAAAAGTAAAACTATCTTTGTGGACTTAGGATCAACTGACTACAAGACTACATGATTTAAGGTGATGTTATCTTTTCTATCTCAAATTTCTTTATAAAGAGCATAATTGTGTGCCAAACTTCTTCATGTGAAAATCTTTATTTCTAAGCAATTAAAGAATACATCACTAATAAAATCATAATTAGTTGTTTCCAAAGCATATATCCAGTTACATTGGTACATTTGGGGGGATTTAAAATGCAAATGAACTCTGATGTGAGAAAGAGAAGACAAACCAGTTTAAGTATTAGTTTTGTATCTCTATCTACAACTATATTATACCTATCTTTATCCCTCTCCCTCCTTCCATCTCTCTATATGTATATATATGATAATGTCTATGTGTATGTTTATTATACACACACACACACATATGATAATACATTTACACCTAAGTGCATATATACTCTTATTTTTCTATCAAGATAAAAAAATAAGACATTTTGTTGTTAAAAGAATGAATATATTGGGGCACCTGGTTGGCTCAGTTGGTTAAACATCCAACTTCAGCTCAGGTCATGATCTCATGGTTGTGCATTCAAGCCCTACATCGGGCTCTGTGCTGACAGCTCAGAGTCTGGAGCCTGCTTCAGATTCTGTGTCTTCCTCACTAACATTCTGTCTCTCTCTCTCAAAAATAAGCAATCATTAAATTCTTTTTTAATTTGCAAGTTTTGTAATTACTATAAAATAGGAAAAAACAGTTTTTTCAACACATCAGAAAAAATCTCCCATTCCACATCATCACCATCATCATTGCAGCAATTTTGGAGCATTTGCAATGAATCATGTACAGTGACAAACAAACAAACAAACAAACAAACAAAAAGATGGTGAAAGTCATGGACTCCAAAGCCATAGTCTAAATTCATGATTCTGCAACTTTCCTGCTGTATGATCTTGAGAACATTAATTAACCACCTTTTCAACAGGCTCCTCATTTATAAAACAAATATATGATCATTAATAGCACCAAGCTTACTGGGGCTTTTGTAGTGAGTAAATGAGAGAATATAGGAAAGCATAGAAATGTTTCCGGTACTTAATGGGCACTAAATATATGTTAGCTACAGTAAAATGTATTCTATTTTACTTATTCATTCAATTATAAGCATTAAGTCCTCTCTCTGTTGCAAGGACTATGCTAAAAATCAAAGATGAGCAGAACACTTTATTTTTTTTTAATTTACATCCAAGTTTGTTAGCATATAGAGCAATAAAGATTTCAGGAGTAGATTCCAGTGATTCATTCCCTATGTATAACATCCAGTGCTCATCCCAACAAGTGTTATCCTTAATGCTTCTTACCCATTTAGCCCATCCCCCTTCCCACAACCCCTCCAGAAACCATAAGTTTGTTCTCTAAATTTGAGACTCTCTTATGCTTTGTGCCTCTCCCTATTTTTATATTATGTTTGCTTCATTTCTCTTATGTTCATCTGTTTTGTATCTTAAATTCCACATATGAGTGAACTCAAATGATATCTTTCTCTGAATGACTAATTTGGCTTAACATAACACCCTCTAGTTCCACCCATATTGTTGCAAATGGCAAGGTTTCATTCTTTTTAATTGTCAAGTAATACTCCATTGTTTATATATACCACATCTTCTTTATCCATTCAACTATCGGTGGACATTTGGGTTTTTTTCATATGTTGGCTATAGTTGATAATAATGCTATGAACATTGGGGTGAATGTGCCCCTTCAAAACAGCACACTTGTATCCCTTGGATGAATACCTGCTAGTAGTGCAACTGCTGGGTCATAGGGTAGTTCCATTTTTAATTGTTTGAGGAACCTCCATACTGTTTTCCAGAGTGGCTGCACCGGTTTGCATTCCCATCAGTAGTGCAAAAGAGATCCTCTTTCTTGGCATCCTCACCAACATCTGTTGTTGCCTGAATTGTTAATTTAAGCCATTCTGACTGGCATGAGGTGGTATCTCATTGTGTTTTTGATTTGTATTTCCCTGATGATGAGTAATGTTGAGCAGTGTTCATGTGTCTGTTAGCCATCTGGATGTCTTCTTTGGAAAAATTTCTATTTACGTCTTTTGCCCATTTCTTCACTGGATTATTTTTTTTGGGGGGTGTTGAGTTTGAGAAGTGCTTTACAGATTTTCAATTCTAACCCTTTATCTGCTATGTCATTTGCAAATATTTTCTCCCATTCCGTCGGTTACCTTTTAGTTTTGCTGATTGTTTCCTTTACTTGCAGAAGCTTTTTATTTTGATGAGGTCCCAATAGTTCATTTTTGCTTTCATTTCCCTTGCCTCCTGAGATGTGTTGAGTAAGAAGTTCCTGCGGCCAAGGTCAAAGAGGTTTTTGTCTGCTTTCTCCTCTAGGATTTTGATGGCTTACGTTTAGGTCTTTCATCGATTTTGAGTTTATTTTTGTGTATGGTGTCAGAAAGTGGTCCAGGTTCATTTTTCTGCATGTCGTTATCCAGTTGTCCCAACACCATTTACTGAATTATCTTTATTCCATTGGATATTCTTTCCTGCTTTGTAGAAGATTAGTTGGTCATACGTTTGTGGGTCCATTTCTGGGTTATCTATTCTGTTCCATTGATTTGAGTGTCTGTTTTTGTGCCAGTACCATACCATCTTGATGATTACAGCTTTGTGATACATTTTGAAGTCTGGGATTGTTATGCCTCCTGCTTTGTTTTTCTTTTTCAAGATTGCTTTGGCTATTCGGGGTCTTTTCTGGTTACATACAAATTTTAGGATTGTTTGTTCTAGCTCTGTGAAGAATGCTGGTGTTATTTTGATAGGGATTGCATTCAATTGTAGATTGCTTTGGGTAGTATCAATGAAAAGAACATTCTTAATATGATGTTGGCAAGTTGTTTAACTTTTGTGTATCAGCCTTTTTAAAAATTTATTTTAGAGGGGCACCTGGGTGACTCTGTTGGTTAAGCGTCGGACTTCAGCTCACGTCATGATCTCATGGCTTGTGAGTTCGAGCCCTGCATTGGGCTCTGTGTTGACAGCTCAGACCCTGGAGCCTGCTTTGGATTCTGTGTCTTCCTCTCTCTCTGCTCCTCACCCTGCTGTGCTCTGTCTCTCAAAAATAAATAAACATTAGGGTTCCTGGGTGGCTCAGTCAATTGAGCATCAGACTTCGGCTCAAGTCATGATCTCATGTTCGAGGGTTTGAGCTGCACCTCAAGCTCTGGGCCTACAGCTTGGAGCTTGGAGCCTGCTTTGGATTCTGTGTCTCCCTCTCTCTCTCTGCCTTCCCCCTGCTCACACTCTGTCTCTCTCCCTCTCAAAACTAAATAATAAAACATTTAAAAATTTAACAAAAATAAACATTAAATTTTTTTAAATGTATTTTAGAGAGAGAGAAAGAGTGAGTGGGGAAGAGGGGCAGAAGGGGAGAGAGAGATTGAGAAAGCGAGAATCTTAAACAGGCTCCATGCTCAGCATGCAGCTGGATGCAGGGCTGTATCCCACGACCCTGGGATCATGACCTGAGCCAAAACCAAGAGTCAGACACATGGTCTAAGCCACCCAGGCTCCCCTGGGCATTAGCCTTCTTAGTTGAAAAATTAAAATACTAATATTTGTCTTGGAAAACTGCTGTGTGAAATTATATACAGTGTCAATCATAATACTGGCCATATATAAGGGATGGTCAACAAATGTACTAAATGAAGGATCCAAGAACTAGATGGATGGATGTATGCATACATGCATGGATGGATATATGCTGTGTTTCAGGTCAGAGAAACAAATAAGAGTAGATAAATCAGGCATAACCTCAGAACACACATTTATAAGTAAAATTAAAATAATACTAGACTAAAAAATGAAATATTAACATATATATTAGGGTTTTACATGAACACCTGGCAAAAAGTACATTTGTCTTGTTTCCTCCAACACAGAAATCAATATCCAGTATGTGTGTGTGTGTGGGGGGGGGGGGAATATATATATATATATATATATATATATATATATATATATATATATATGTGTGTGTGTGTGTGTGTGTGTATATATATATATTCCTTTCACAGGGTTGTGTTAGCTCTGTTTATTAACTATGTAACAGATTCACAATTTGAAAGCCAAAATTTGGTAGTGGTAGTCAACTGATATTCTAAACCAATATAGGAGAGTATGATGTTGTTTACCAGGCAGGGGTGATTTATTTTATCATTTGATTTGTAAATATTTAATGTAGTCCATGAAAATTTGATTGGTTTAAAAAGTCTCTGAAAAGAAAGCAAGAAAACACAGCAGTGGGACTCATTTTGACATTTTTATTTTAATGACTTTGGCAATGACTTTGTCTCTGCCAACAGAAATAAATTAGTAATGGAATCTGTTTCTCTATGAATTTTAGTAATGGAAATTTATATATTCTGTCTCTTAAAATGAACATTAATCAAATTGTTAAAACATATATTGATGTGAAAAGATAATAACTTTTAAACCTATCCAGTGTGCCAATCCAGTCCAATCCTAGTCCATGTACACTCAAAGTTGATCAGTTTTAATGAACTGTTCTATGAGGGTAATACCACTAGTCATTCATTTCTTTTCCATAGCTAATGCCATGAAAAATTTAGGGGTATAATGAGATAGAAATCAAGATTGTGCCAACATCTTAAATGATAAAGAAATTGGTGAATATCAGACCTAGTCAAGTGGTAAGCAAACAGATAAATCTAATCACTGTGTTCAAGTAAAAGACACTAGAGCCAAGTGGAATAGCATGAGATTTAGAGTCCAGAACTGGCACCCATCAACAAGGGGGCAGGAAAGAGGGAGACAGACTGGAATTCAGAGCAAAATACAGCAGTTTTTCTTGAACACTAACTGGTTCAGGTAAGTTTTTATGGAGCTAAAAACATTTTTTTTTAGATATCTTAAAAGTACAATACTATCTTATGAAAAAATTGCAATAAATTTACTACTGTAAATGCCTCTCTCTCTATATATATATCTATATATACACATTTACAGTAGTAAATTTATTTTTCACATATATATGAAATATATATATGAAATATATATATATATATGAGAGAGAGAACTTTGGGAGACCCAACTCATGTGCTAACCAAGGACAGACTTTATGTGTATATGTGTGTGTGGTAATATATATTACATATGCACACACACATGTTCACCAATTTAAATTACAGGTACTTACGTAAGATCCATAGGTAAACTATGTATCATTATGATATGTGTGTATTTTATTTGTTAATAATAAAGTAGTGTACTTTGATGAAAAGTAAGACAATTAATTGACTTATCTGGGTCCCTTTAACAGCTCAAAAACCACTCACAAGAATCAGCAGGTACAGCTACCTTAGGTAGAATGGTCTCTCTCCTTACCAACCTTTCTAATCTCCTACTCTGTCCTAATTTCCTTTTAGGATAGAAATCACTAAGAATCCATTGGCTGCCATTATCCAAGATGGTTTAAGATATCTAGATAAGTTAGGGATAAGCTAACCACCCTGCCAGGCTAACTTTTAGCCAAACAGTCAAGTCATTCACCACTAAGTCATTGATGGTCATTTATGGCTGATGTACCTCCTAATTAGTCTGTGCCTATGCTCTGCTGATTAGTCAATATTTGAATGTCACTCCTGGGATCCAGCCAAATTAAAGTGAACATGAGGATGAGAGGCCAGGACATATTTTCTAAGCTAATATGGGGTGGGGTGGTGTCTATTTTTCACTGAATCCCTAATCACCCCTTCTAACAAACATGGGTAAACATTCCCAGAGCTTTGTTAACATGTCTTTCTGACTAGAAAAAGCATGGATGGCTTATCATTATTTGGGCCATCATGCCAAATATTTAGGGTATATCCCATCTCCACAGATGTGCCCTTAAAATCTGCATTTATAGTAAGTGGTATTACAGAGTAAAATAGACCAATTTAATCCACTGTTGCATTGTTTAAATTCAGCATATTAATGCAATATGATATTGTGTCTGCAGAGTTTCATTTCACATGATAAAAGAAACAAGAAGCATCTGATCAATAAACAGAAAATCAAGTTATATGTTCCCACTAGGTTTCTCTAACAAGGATTAATCTCAGAAATGTTGGTGCACGCCTAATGCTGTGGCTTTTAATCCTCTCACACCAGTGGGTCTAAAATACTTGCTATTAGCACTGATGTAAAAAGAATTAATACTTTACATATGGCTATCCACTCTACTCAAATGAAGGGGTTAATGGTAAAATAAGCCTTTAAGGATGTAAATGATTCCTCCCATGTGGCTGGAAAATAGCTCAAGTGTTTTTCATTTAAAATTATTAACATATAGAAACATTATTATCTCTGCAGTTAATATGCACCTCACTGAAAACCTCATGGTCTACAAAAATTAAGGAAGGTAGCAACTTAATGAAGTTATAAAATGTATATCATTTATTAAGCAGCAATTATATCTTTAATTTTGGCTTTAATATATCTTTAATTTTAACTTTAATGGTTATATGGAAAACATCTTCCAAAACCCCAGGACATATCATGCGATGCCAATAGGGTATTTTTCTTCTACACACCACCATCCACCCACCCCCAGTGCTAAACAAGGTTGCAATTAACCTCAAGCTACCTTTCTGTGAGCATGTACTTCTCTGAAATACTGAGACAATCAAAAGCAAGACAACACTATATGAATGTTTTTCCATTAAGAGTTTTGTATCCAATTTTGACACATTCTTATTGATTAATGTAGAGTATTGAACAATCTAGTGAATGTTATGAATCAGATTTCCAGTGCTACTTTAAAATGTGAAATGTTAAAATCAAAAGGTTGAAGCCAAGTTAGACAGATATTTTTCCTCTCTCCCTCCCTCTCCCCCTCCTTTTTTCCTTCTCCCTTTGATTCCTCCCTCCCTTCAATAAATATTTATTAAGAAGCACTGATATTATAGGGACTGTTCTCTTGTGGAGAACACTAATTTAATGTAAAGCCTATTTGCACAATCAAAGCATGATTTCAGTTGTCAATAGTTGATAGACTTTAAGTCTGAAAACTCCCTTTCCTAAGAAAAAATATTTTATGTCTTGGTAATTCAAAGAGACAAACTTCTGGTTCAGTGTGCTTAGAGAAATCAATCAAACCTCTCTGAAAATGATTAGGAAAGAGGAGGCATATCACTAAAATCTTGAATAAATCCTTTATAATTATTCATCTTCTGCTAACACAATGCTCATCACCTGTTTTACATAAGCTATTAGGTAGTTTCAATCACAAAAAGATAAGACAGCATTTAGATTCTATATCTAGAAATCTGAATAACCTAAGACAAATATGATCAATGTTTCTCACTGTGTAGCAGATCAAGGTAAGGGATGAGTCAGCTGGAGGAGGAGAAATCCCATGATATTGGAGGTGGGTGGGAAAGCAATAGAGAACAAAGGAGAAGACATGATGATATGCCTAAATGCCAATATATGACTAAATCTGTCCATTTATCTAATATGTATCTACTAATTAAAATTACAACTAGAAACAGGGTATGAACATAAACACATGCAGTGAATGAATTTTATGCACAAAAGACATGATACAGAAATGTGATAATAAGCAACAATGGGTATCATTACATGTCAATAAACACCACTATTGAGTAAAGGAACAAGTGTAGGAAAGAGAAAGAAACTAGATTCTTTGAACATACAAAGGATAATATCACAAAGCCAGGAACTAAAAGCACCATAAAAGAGGTAGCTACACTACATTATTTGTGTATACATACAACATAATAATTGTCTTTGAATTTTAATTACTAGGTAATCCTTTTCTCTTTCTGTCTCATGAAGAGCCAGAGAGGGCTAGATCTTACTTATTATCTCTTATGGGGTTGATATTCAAATAACAGACAAATGGAAATTTTATACAGCACCTACATAGTTCCACTCATGGTACCAGACACAGTGATTGAGAACGTAATAAGTGTTTTTAAATGAGCCAAATCTTTAAGATCGATTCAAAAATTTACAAAGTTTTATATTAAGATGTATCAAACAAGAAACAGATTTCATACTTAAATTGGGATACCTCCAGGAGATTTTATTTACAAAAAAAGAAAAATTACAAAGGTATGAGTAAAATGTTAGGGAATTAGGAGGGATAGAGGCTTGGATCTAGAGGAATTAATCTAACATCAGTGTTTCTGCCAGATAATCTAAGTACGTCTATTCTATATTTCCAGTAGCTCAACAGTCACTAAGGTAGATATTATAGTATATTACATTTGAACACAGCGAGGTGATTTTCTCTGTGTATCTGACTGAGTTAAATCAAACACAGAAACTTGTAATTTCCTATGATAACAGAACTAGGAGCATCTTTTGTACTAATGCTTAGTCTTTGGCTCCTAAAACCCTTGTAATTTCCTCAGTGATATTAGTGTCTTTTGTTCTAATGAGATAATTCTAGGTGGGCTCCTGGATGGAGGCTGGTCACCAGAAAGACCAAGACATGATTAGAGGGTTGGAATTTTCAGCCTTGCCCCCCATTCTCTTGAGAAAGGAGAAGGGCTAAAAATGGAGTTAATAATCCATCATGGCTACATGATGAAGCCTTCATTAAAATCCCAAAGATACAGGGATTAATAGATACAGGGATCTATTAAATTAATAGACACAGGAATTAGTAGATTAAAAGATACAGAGACAAAAATCCCAAAGACACAGAGACCTTCTGGGTGGGTGAATGCATCCGCATACTAGGATTGTGATACATCCCAACTTCATAGAGTAGGTGAACACATCCACATACCAAGATGGTGGTATACCTCAAGTCCATGGAGACAGAAGCTCCTGCACTTGGGACTTTGTCCTATGTATCTCTTCATCTTACTGCTCATCTGTATCCTTTACTATATCCTTGAATACACTGGTAAATGCAAGTAAGTGTTCCCTTCAAAGGTTTCCACAATCAGAACTGCCTCTCATTTCTACCTCATTATATTTTTTTAAGCAGGCTTTGATTTACTTATTTTCTCCAGCTTTATTGAGATATTAGTGACAAATAAAAAATTTCATATATTTCATGTGTACAATGTGATGATTTACTATACATATTATTCTGTGAAATGATTACCATAGTCTAGTTACTCAACATAACCATCACTATACATAGTCACCTTCTGTGTGTGTGTGGTAAGCACACTTACCTACTGCCTTAGCAAATTTCAGGTATACATTATTACTAATTATAAACACCAAGCTATACATTAGATTCCCAGAACTCATTCATCCTATAACTGAAGGTTTGTACTCTTTGATCAATATCTCCCCATTTCCCCTACCCCTAGTAATCACTTGCTACTCTCTGGTTCTAGGAGTTCGACTTTTTTTGGATTCCACATACAGGTGGTCCCTGACTTACAACGCTTCAACTTAGAATTTTTCCACTTTACAATATTCCAAAAGTGATATGCCTTCAGTAGAAACTGCACTTCAAATTTTGAGTTTCATTGTTATTGTTGTTTTTTCCTAGGCTAGTGATATGCTGTATGATACTCTTTAATCATACTGGGCAGCAGGCCACAGCTCCCAGTCAGCCATAAGAACACAAGGGTAACAACTGATATACTTACAATCATTCTACACCCATATAGCCATTCTGTTTTTCACTTTCAGTAAGGTATTCAGTAAATTACATGAGATATCCAACACTTTATTATAAAATTATAATAATTTTAATATTATTAAATTATAATTATATAATTATATGTGATATAATTTGGGCAATATATTGCCCAGATGCAGGGTAATGTAAGTGTTGTGAGCGTGTTTAAGGTAGGCTAGGCTAAACCATGATGTTCAGTAGGTTAAATGTATTAAATGCAATTTTTGCTTAACAGTATTCTCAACTTATGATGAGTCTGTTTGGATACAACCCCATCAGAAGTCAAGGAAGATCTGTATAAGTAAAATCATACAGTATTTGTCTTTCTGTGTCTGGCTTATTTGACTTAACATAATGTCCCTCAGGCTCATCCATGTTGTTGCAAATGAAAGGATCTCCTTCTTTTTTATGGCTGAATAATATTCTATTATATATAATATATAACATATTCTTTGGTAATCCTTGCATGCTACTAATAACAATGTAAATTGATATAGCCATTATGTAAAACAGTATGGAGGTTCCTAAAAAAAAAAAAAAGAACTACATATGATCCAGCAATCTCACTTCTAAGTATATATCCAACAAAAATGAAATCATTATCATGAAGAAATATCTCCATCCTCATGTTCACTGTAGCATTATTCACAATAGACAATATATGGAAACAACTTGAATGTCCATTAATGAATAAATGGTTAAGATTCCAGGTTTCTAAAAATATACAGCCATTTCTCATTTTTCGCATATGCCTAAACCAGCTAGGTTAGATTGCCAAATTCTGAAATACTATTTGAATATTGCTGCTTACTATGATTCAAGTTAACATACATTTAGAGAGTTATATAATACTGCTCTGGTAGATTTAAATAAAAATGACTAAGCCATGGTTCCTGTTAAACTTTTTATTTTATAAATCCATATACCCAAACAATCCAACTACTTACTGAACATTTCCCACCAGCTGGGAACACATCAGATTCAACATGTCCAAAATTTTACCCATTGTCTTCCTTCCTAAATGTACTCTTGATCTTACATTTCCTTTTTTACGAATAGTAAGATTATCATTCATTCAAAATATATTTATAGAACATCTACTATGAGCCAGATACTGTGCTGAGTGCTGAGACTCTACGGTGACCACTGCTGAATTGAATCTGGCCTTCATATAAGAAAAAAAAAATGTTTAGGGTGACATACACACCAATTATTCAGCTTATCAGATAAGTAGAAAACTAGGAATCATCCATCTACACATCTCCTTCTTCATCAAACCTAATTTCCACTAAATCACAAAATTTCTATTTTCACTTAATTTCTAAGGTTAACATTGTTAATCTCACTACCACAGTTCAAGCCCTTATCCTTTCTATCCTGGTTGACAAAAATACCCTTCCAAAATGATCTTCCTACTTTTGGAATATCTAGAATCATTCCCCCCACCATACCTGCAGAGAAATTTTTCTGAAATGGGAAATTCCCCATTATCACTGATCAGAGACTCCCAAGAGTTGAACTCCTGAGCATGGAATGAACATAAGGCTCTTTATTATCTGAACTCAAGTCTTTGTCATTCTTTTAACACTTACACTTAACTTCTGATAGACCAATTTGAATTTTACTGTATAGTGCCCCAAATACCAGATTCCCTCTCTGGAATGGCCCTCCTTCCTCCTTTGCCTGGCTATCTCTGAACTTGCCTTTAAGAAGCAAATGATAAATCAACTCCTCTGAGATAAATCAACTCCCCTACCCCAAACTGAAATATCAGATTCCTACTCTGTGTTCTTCCCTTTATTATTATATCTGGTGTTCCAGTATATCAGTCTTTACACTGCACTCTAATAAATCTCTTATTTTTTAATCTGTAAATTCTGTAAGCCAAGTCCCTGCTCTTTTCTCTACATTCTTTCTGCCTAGGACAAGGTAGGTAGTCAATCAATATTATCCCAATGAAGAACTGGTAAATTTAGCTATTTGCTCATTTTCCAATTTTTCTCACCATCATAAAAGAAAGGTTCCTACATATGTGAATGAATCATCCTCTTTTTTTTCTTTTTAATATCCAAGGATCAAAATGTAATGATAATGATAGTGATATTAAAATGATAATGATAATGATGTTGAAAATTATTCTAAGAAGAAAATTCTTATTCAAAATGTTATCTTTTTGAAACAAGATAGGATTACCATGGACAATAAAGAGATGATGGATACTTATCTATTATTCACTTACTTATATTCATACAAACAACTTGAATGTTGTCCTAAAATAAAAGTTTCCAAGCATGGTAATATTATAAATCTATGAATCACAAATATGAACAACTGTATCTACCCACATATCAGCTCAATTTACTTGAGTGCTTAGGTCCCTAAAGATAAAGTTAGTAGAGAACTAATTCATACACACAAAAAAAGGAAAATACATATGTATATAACTTAGGTGAATGATTTGAACAATGCTAAATAATAATTATAATTTTTTCATTTCAATTTGTAATGCTATGGACAAAAAGAAAGCCCAAAGAATGAATATTCTACTGTTGCATTAAAATTCCTAAGTTTTGGGATGCTTGGGTGGTTAAGTTGGTTTAGGGCCCGACTCTTGATTTCAGCTCAGGTCATTATCTCCAGAACATGAGATGGAGCCCTACTATAGGCTCCCATGCTGGGCACGGAGCCTGCTTAAGATTCTCTCTCTCCCTCTGCCCCTCCCAGGCTCATGTGCACATGCACACGCTCTCTCACCCTCTCTCTCAAAAACAAAACAAAACAACAAACAAAAACAAACACAAAAACAAAAAACTTAAAAAAAATTCCGAAGTTTATTAAAGCAGAGATTTGTTTTCAAGTTAAGGCTATGAAAGTAGTCTTTCTTCCTTTTTCCTCTCTGTCTCTCATCCTTTTTCTTCCCTCTTCCTTCCCGCCTTCCTTCCTTCCTTCCTTTCCCTCCTTCCATCCTCTACCTTCTTTTCCCTCCTTCCTTCCTTTCATAAATGGTCCAAAGACCCAATTCATACATATTAATATGGGATTTAAGTATGAAGAAAAAAAATCAGACAGTGTACAAGTTTAAAACACCACATTTTCTTCACCAGAACCACAAGACCAAGACTCCAAAGAAGTCAGTTTTGGAAACTACGTTATTTAAGAACACTAAACCAATCCATACTAAAATAAAGTTAATTGGCAACGGGCTAATGACTTTAGGCAATTATATTTTTGCCAGGATGACAGACAACTAAGGTAATCATGATTGTATTAGACCAATCAACTTATCACATTTGTAAGTTAGCATTAAAAAGAAAAAAACAAAAAACAAACAAACAAACAAAAAACCCTTAGTTTAATTGAAGTTAGGTTTACAGTGGATTTCCTAGACCCTTAGCTTTGCAGGCAGGATCTTTGGCTTTGGGCTATCTCCATGACCACTGAAAAATACCATTATTGAAGAAAAGGCTAGGCTGAGGATAAAATGTGTCCTGTGACCTCAGGAAAACTACAGAGTATTGGCAGGAAGATTTTCTTTGAGTGTTTCTGCTGCCAGGCACTAGGTGAGAGGATGTACCTGAGAAAAAAGGCCTGTAAAACCCTCGCTTCTCTGCAGCATCTGCATCATGCAGGAGATACTGAGAAATGCAAAACCTCAGACCCCAATACCAGACCCACTGAGTTATGTCTGGAAGCAGAGCTCCAGGTGATTAAAGTTTGGAAAGCACTATTAAATCTTGAGGTAAGAATAAACTGTATGAAAAGAAAGAAAAAGTCTCAAGATGCCTTCTCTTGAAAAGCTCTCTCAGATTGCTGCTTGGTCCACCCGAAACATAAGTCATACATACCATGCTAAGACCTGTCAAAGGTCTGATAACTACATAAAAAAACAAACAAACAGGTAAGTATATAGAAAAAGAATTTTTGAAATGGTATAGCTGACCCTTTGGAATGCTATCATTTGAATGGTATAAATGTCATTATCCTGTTCTACTTTTTATCCCATTTTCCTGATGAGGAAATTAAAGCATTGTCTTAGCACTATTCTAAATCAGTGTTTCTCAAACTCTCTGTGGTAAGAGACATTCTTCTTCAATTCCAATCCATTTCAAGAGATATTTATGTAAAACTCAGTTACTAGAACAATGAATTGAAAAAAAAGCAAGCATACATATAAAATACATGCCCTGATATTTTATTATTTGATTCATCAGACATGAAATTACTCTGTCAAGTTGCTATAAAGGTTTCTAAACACTCACTCTTAGTGTGTGGGCTTATGTCATTAGGAATAGTGACAACTAGTTCAGGGACTGGCACCAATCTATGGCTATACTACCAGTGGTACTACAATAGAAAATTGAACTCAGGTAGCCATATGCTTCAGAAATATAAGATTTGAATGTAGATGGTCAAGCTTCAGAACCACCGCTTTCAACTACGGCACCATCACTGTGAGGAGCACAGCTCAGCCTGGCACAGGATTCCTTGCTTATAGACCTATACTTAGGTTTTGTCAATAAGCCAGATCAAATCATAAGGCAGTGCAACACAGAAGAAATAACAACGGACTGGAAACATCAGATGATGTAGTTCTGTATCTCAGTTTTGCAATACTAGCAAATATTCTCCATGAAGATGTTTTTATCATCATTATTTTCATTTCATTTATATTTGTGTATGATATACTTTAGACTATAACTAGGGATAATATATCACATCACTGGGTTGTTATAAGTATTACATACTTTGACAAAGTTTTATTATTTTATTTCATACATATTGGTAATTTATAAAATCTAATGTTCTACAGAAATATAATCATTTGTGTGGTTTAAAATTAAGTGAGTAGTCTTAACACATTTTCATTTATTTTAGAATTGTTAGAGATGCTCCCCAAAATCATTCCTACTTAAGACAATTTGTACTAAGTTATATTCAAGCATCTTATTTATGTCAAGCTGACAATGACTGGTTTATGATCAAAATTGATATGCTGGTTGAAGGATAAAACACAGTGTTCTGTGTGATTCAGTTGTCTTTAGCATTTGGTAGTATGTAAAGATAACAAGTTTACTACTTCCATGAAACTGGAATAAAGCATAATTTTATACTTAATTGTTTAGACTGTCACATGAGAATCCTAAAAGAATAATTTCCTTTTTTCAAATGTACTGCATATATTCAGTGCCTACCCATGTTTTGATCAATGCAAGAGAAGCTAACTAATGTTAATGTTAGAACCATCAGTTCTATTTTTGAAATACCGACTAGCATCAACAATTCAGCAGTACGTTTCTTATCCCTTTGAAAAGTTTTGGTGTCCTTTCTTAGTCTTGGTATTTTCTATATTTTTACCATGTACAAAGTATCTAATTTCACTTAGTTTGTAGAAAATCTGGAGGTAACTTTTTAAAATAGGTATTTTTAATATGGCAACATTACTTTCCGGGCTTAAAGTCTTCTGAAGTATTGCCAGTGGCATTTGTGCCTATACTGTTTGACAACTTTTTCTCATGTTGAAAAATAGACTTGAGGAAGTTAAATCAAATTCAAACATCTGTGATTGCCATGACTGATTCTAAATACAAAAAAAAAAAAATGCTGAATGCTATGGGAACTGTTTTTAGCCATCCTTTTTTATTTAATTTTACAGTTTGGCAGAATCCCCTAGTACAAGTGGAAAAAACATAAGAACTCTGGAATTATTACCTTGGATCTCAGATTCCAGGGAGAGTTGGTTATATCACTATCTCAAGGGATTCATCAGACATGAATCTTAAAGTTCTGCTGTATATTGGTATTTCCTTACCCATTTAGAATACATTTAGATTTCTTAGTAGCCAATATTTATCTCCAAGGTTATTGAAAACCATTTGCATATTACCCTCTTAAAATTAATTAAACTGGGGCACCTGGGTGGCTCAGTCAGTTAAGTGGCCGACTTTGGCTCAGGTCATTATCTCGGAGCCCGTGAGTTTGTGACCCACATCGGGCTCTGTGCTGGCAGCTTAGAGCCCGGAGCCTGCTTTGGATTCTATGTCTCCCTCTCTCTTTGCCTCCCTCCCCACTCTCTCTCTCTCAAAGATAAATAAACATTAAAAAAATTAATTAAACTTAGTTGGCAAAGCTTCTTTCACTTAAACTTCAAATAACTTATAATTTAATAATTAGATCAGAAATCCACAATTATCTTTTATGCTGTTTAAGACTGTATGACTTATATTAGTATAAGCTCTTTCATTGTTCACTATCCCAACCTATGGAGGTACAACCTTCTTAGCCTTCCTACATACTTCCACCCTCATTTAATCACTTTAATTTGAGTTTTCAGTGCCATTATGGTTTTCATTTTTTAATTAAAAAACAGTCTCCTACTTGTAAATGTATTGTAGCTTTACATAAAAATTGAAAAATTAGATGTTTTTATCCCATTAAAAGGCTTATAGTATTTACTTTAAACTCTACTATCTGATGATTGACATATTTGTACATCTACACATCAGTCTACCTAAATTCATAATCATGGCCATGGCAGGACTGCAAAAAGCTGTGATGTCTTTTGGATATCAAAACTAATTTGAATTTGATTGAGTATACTACAAATATTAGCTATTTTGGAAAACCATCAATAGTATAAACATAGAGGACCTACTATAAATTTATCATTCTTCTAGATCCTTGGAGTAATACTGCAATATAATAACTACCTGGTACTTATATATTATTTTAAACATAATAGGTTAGGATAGGGGTACGAGTTAACTTGAATACCACTACACATGTACACTGGAATTAAACAAATCAATGGTGGACGATGGGAGTCAGGTTTCTCACTGTCAGGGAAACTGAGTAGAATGATCTGTGTGGTAATGGATTAAACTTGGAGACAGTAGTGTGTATTCAGGTTTAGCTTAAGACAGACACAGATGTCTATACTTAGAAATATTTATAGTAGTACACATATACATAGGTGAGTATACACATATGCATTTCCTTACTCTGTCAGCTGAAAGATCCTAGAAGAAATAACTGCAGTAGCAATGAGTATACTTAGTTCTTAGATGTTGGTTTTAAATAGCATTACCCAATAACAGAAATCAGGGCTCCTTGAAGAAAATAGCTGATTCTAGGACTATGACAAGAAATATACACGATATGCTTGAAACTTCTTTGTAGTGCTCGAAATTTAGTGCTTACAACACACACACACACACACACACACACACACACACACACACACACACACAGATGGAGATGAATCAAAGAAACACAGGAGCCAACTGAAAGAACTCCTAATGGCCACAGCTGGAACAGTTTGAACAGCAAAATGAATAAGATAATATTAGGTTATGATCCAAAGTATAAAACAAATACCCATGAAGCCATACTTATATGAATAAATAAATGGACAGCTCTCCATACAGAATAATTCCAAGTAATGTATATAGATACTACACCCTCAAGGAAGTGGAGCATAATTCCCCACTCCTCAAGTATGTCTGCTTGCTGTACCTTCCTTCCATAGAGTATGAAAAGGTCTGAAAAGAGTGGGAGAAAGGGTGAAGAATATGGCATATGCTATAGTGAAGAAACTTTATAGTGAAGAAATATGGCATATGCTACTTTAGCAAAGTAGACTAATGAAAGCTGTTAAAGGTGGTCTATTATAGAAAGTTAAAAGAACATCAGTCTACAGTGGAGATGATTCCCTAAAGAATAACTGGAGATAAATTTGGAACCAGAGTGTTCAGTTGTTACCAAGACCTCATAAAGTCAGCCTTGGGCAACAGAGGCATTTTGCTGAGGAGGTTGTGATCAGGGCTATAATACAATGGAAAGAACTATTAAGGAAGACAATTCTAGTTGGAAGGATGAAATAAAATAAGAAATTCTGATACAGTGTGGCTATCTATAAGGGAAAATACTGTTGTTTATTAAGCATCTGGATTAGAATAATAGTTGACATGATAGAAGTAAAGAAGTGTATAAAATGATGACAAATGTAGATGATATACAGGATGATAATTGTTATGGGGTGAGGCATGTTCCCTCAAATTCACATGTTGAAATCCTAACCTCCAATACCTCAGAATGTGACTATATTTGGAGACAGGGCCTTAAAAGAGATCACTGAGTTAAGTTAACGTCATTGGGTTGGGCCTTAATCCATGACAACTAGCATCCTTGTACGAAGAGAAAATTAAGACACAAAGGCACACAGAGGAAAGACCATGTGAAGACATAGGAAGAAGACAGCCATCTACAAGCTAAGGAGAGAGGCCTCAGAAGAAACCAGTGCTGCTGACACCTTGATCTCAGACTTCTAGCCTCCAAAACTGTGAGAAAATGAACTTCTGTTCTTTTAGCCAGTAGTCTGTGATAACTATGTAAAGGCAACCCTGGCTACCTTAAACAGCGATAAAACAATTCTCAGTTTTGAAGTTTTGTAACCTTGTATGATAACTGTGACATCACTAAAGGTAACTGAGAAAATGAAGAATGGAGTTCATGTGGCAGATGATGCTATGGCAAATGATGAATCCCTCAACACAAATAAACCAGTACCCTCTCTTTGGGTCATTAAAAAATATCAATGATAAGAAAGTTTGGCCTCTTGACTCCTACACTACTGGTCGATGCACAAAAGCAGGTATGAGACCATTTCTTAGTCATCACTGTATGTGTGATCCTGAAATGTAGCAGAAAAGATATAAATATTTGTTAAATAAATGAATTCCCACAGTGCCAAGCCCAGAGTCTCTTGCATTGTCGGTGCTTTATTAATGTGTGTTGAAACAAATCAACGGGAAAAAACATTTTAAGCTCTAGTCGAAGTTGTAATTATTTTTAAATGTCAATGATAGCAACATAACTTAAATGAGAAAACAATTATTAAAGTAATGGGGAAACTCACACAAATATTCAGATACTTCTAGCGCTTTAGTTTAAAGATGATCTTAATCTCAATTTAATTTGGAAGTGAATACTTCCAATGCCTACAATTGTTTACTCCAAAGGACAGTAAAAGAAATATGCAAAGACTTACAAGCTCCTTCAAAACCCTGTGCCTAACCGAAAATGGGCTCATATTCTCTCTTGTATTTCTACTTGGTCTAGTTTCTAAATGTGAGGTACAGATTTCCCAACATAAACAATAGTCTTCTAAAACAATGTTAAATTGATATTGTTGTTACTATTCTCCTAACTCTACAGGTGAAAAGTGCCAAGTCTTAGCATATAATCCTTCCGTACTATCTTAACAATTGTCAAAAGGAAAAGACAGAGAGAAAAGAGAGACTGGGGCGGAGAACTGTAACTTTTGAGATACATATTATGTGCCAGGTATTTTCTAAGTGACTTACTATTCAATTCCTACAGCATCTTGGTAAAAAGTATTATTATTTTTGGTTTATTTATGAAGAAACTGAAGCTTAAATGGGTTGAAACACCTTTCCAAGGTAAAACATCTTACTAAGTGGCAGATTCAGGATTTGGATTTAAAGCCTCATGCTTTAATTTCCAACATAATCCTTTCAGGATTAATGACACTTTTATACATAAATTTAGCAACAATAGTTTAATAAATATCACCACTTCTAGAAACATAAAGTGTCAATTATTTCTTCCAAGTAAGTCAATTGCTGTTACCTGCCTAATTACTCCAGTTCTAAAGTGAACTGAGAGCATGAGGATCCAGCCTGTGGCAACTCACATTGCTTCAGTCATTTTCTCTCATCTCCCTCCTGCTCTTCAATTTCTCATTTCTGGGTACCAAAGAAGTTATGCTTCTTTTGACTTCCTAGTTATGACACTGCACTTGGGTGCCTCTATCTTACCCACTTATGCTTTTGTCTACTACAGGACCAAATACTTTGTAAGTTCCCCTAAAGCCCACCTTGCCTTTGATAGAAAATCCTACTCTGAATAACACTCATACTCATTCCCTTCTCTCTAGTAGTATATCTTGAAACACTTTTCCACCTTGGATGACCTAGGGGGATTGAATATTATCAACAGTTTATCATCTGACATGTCATTGCTAATAGCATTATATTATAAAAACATACTTCATGTATATACATAGTGTAAATAATATATGCAAATAAAATATATTATTATAGGGGCACCTAGGTGACTCAGTCGGTTAAGCATCCAACTTTGGCTCAGGTCATGATCTCACAGTTCCTGAGTCTAAGCCCCACATCAGGATCCTTGCTATCAGTGTGGAGCCTGCTTGGGATTTTCTCTCTCTTCCTCTCTCTGACCTTCCCCCACTTGTCCTCTCTAAATACATACATACATACATACATACATAAAAATAAAATCAAATATATAATTTTAATTACAATACTATTAGATTCAAGAAAGCAAAATTATAGACAGCCTTTTAAGCTATGCTAAAGATTTCAAATGCTAACCTGAAAAATGTTTTTGCAAGTGGAGTTGTAACTACCTAGCAGCCAAGAGACAAATACCTGGATTAAGGAATGAAAAGAAACAGACCCATTTCAGAGACATTGAGAAGTAAACCATTCTGCCTATGGATATGAAAACTGCCTGGATGTGGAAGGGAAAGGAAAAAAAGAGTCTTGAAACCTTGGTCACTTTCATGGACCAAATATCCATGACATCTTATTTCCTGGGTTTACCCATCTGACTACCCCAGCAATCCTAATACACATCTATATTCCAGGTCCAGGTGGGCTTTTGCCTTAAGAACCTATTTCTAGGGGTGCCCGGGTGGCTTAGTCAGTTAAGCCCAGTTGGTTTTGGCCCAGGTCATGAGCTCATGACAGCTCATGTCAGCACAGAGCCTGCTTCAGATTCTGTCTCTCCCTCTCTCTCTCTGCTCCTCCCCAACTAGTGCTCTCTGTCTCTCTCTAAATAAATAAACTTAAAAAAATAATAAAAATAGGGACACCTGGGTGGCTCAGTTGGTTAAGCAACCTACTCTTGATTTTAGCACAGGTCATGATCCCACGGTTCGTGAGTTCAAGCCCTGCCTCAGCCTCTGCGCTGGCTTAGAATTTTCTCTCCTTCTCTCTTTGCCCTTTCCCCACTCATGCACACACACACACACTCTCTCTCTCTCTCGAACTAAAACTAAAACTAAAACTAAATAAATGACACAAAATAAAAGAACCTATTTCCACATTCTCCTTTAGCTTACTCCCTGCGCATACTCATCACTCCTCCCTATATGTTCATTTTAAAGCAACTAAAACCTTGAGTAATGCCTATTCCATCCCTATATATCAGCCAGTAAACACAGTGATTCTCATTGTGTATGCCAAAGAGAAAACATTCTCAGACATTAATAAAGTGTCATTTGAAAATCAGCAACTAATAAGAGAAAATGCCTTTGGCATCATATATGTTTTGCCTGCTGTTTTAGGTCCTGTAATCAAGCACATAGCAATATTCTCAAACAATTGTATCAAATAACAGTTAATTATAGGAAATGCAGTACCACTTAGAAATTTTGCCAATAATAACAATAATGATAATAATAATACTTCTTCATAATTTTTATGAAATGAGAAGGGCTATGATTTGTGAAATGATAGCCAAATCCTACTTAGACTTACAAAATGCTTTAGGTTGGGGGGAAAAAAGCTTAGAAGAAGAAAAATTCTGAACTATCATTTCATTGTGTGCAAAGAGACTTAGTAAATCTGTTTTACTTGAGCTGTTTTAAGGCTCAAGTACTGTCTGTGCAAAAGACCATAGTCGTTTTGTGCTCAGACTTTGAAACTAGACACCTGGGTTCAAATCCCAGCCTATCTGGAAGACCAGGAATGAATTTTCAACTGGGAATCACAATGATGTGGATATAGGTATTATTCTTTGGGCTTAACATGCGAATAGGATTAGAAGAGTGACTGGAGATTAGCATGCTCTCACACACATTACATATTATAACGTTCCTTTTTTTTTTAAATGTTTAATGGTTATTTATTTTTGAAGGAGAGACAGACAGAGCGTGAGCAGGGGCAGGGCAGAGAGAGAGACGGAGACACAGAATCCAAAGCAGGCTCCAGGCTCCGAGCTGTCAGCACAGAGCCAGATGCGGCGCTTGAACTCACAAGCTGTGAGATCATGACCCGAGCCAAAGTCAGATGCTTAACCAACTGAGCCACCCAGGTGCCCCTATAACATCCCTTTTAAGTTAATGGTTATCTTTTTTTAAAAAAGAGCAAATCATTGATATACTTAATGTTCTGTTTTCCTCCCACCCCATAACTCATCTAGCAATAATGTTATCAGCCCCACCTCTGAATTCCATACTGGATCTGACAAGTTCTTACCACGTACATTGCTATCACTGTCTCAGTTTGGGATCTCCTAGAAGCAGAGCCTGAGACAAGAAATCCACTGCAAGTAGTCTACTTGGGAGAAGATTCCAGGAAACCACCATTTTAGAAATGAGGACATGAGGGGCGCCTGGGTGGCGCAGTCGGTTAAGCGTCCGACTTCAGCCAGGTCACGATCTCGCGGTCCGTGAGTTCCAGCCCCGCGTCGGGCTCTGGGCTGATGGCTCGGAGCCTGGAGCCTGTTTCCGATTTTGTGTCTCCCTCTCTCTCTGCCCCACCCCCGTTCATGCTCTGTCTCTCTCTGTCCCCAAAATAAATAAACATTGAAAAAAAATTAAAAAAAAAAAAATATTTCTCCAAAAAAAAGAAATGAGGACATGAGACAGGGAAGGGAAGAAAGCAAAGAGTGTTTAGAAACAAGTTAACAACATGAGTAATGAGCTCAGACCTGCTAGGGATTCTGGGGGTCAATGGAGGACACATGCCTCAGAGCCCCCCAGAGGTAAGATAACTGGGGCACTTATGGGGGCATCATTCATAGTTTGAAGGCTGCTCAAGGAAGCATTAGTTCTTTTGGCACATCCTGCCTTTCCACTGTCATCTCATACTCTCCCTGTACTTCATTTTGATACAGCCATATTTTACCAAATGCAATAAAGCCAGCATGACTGCCACCCTCACATAATTCAATTACTCAAATGACTGTCCTCAGAGAGGCCATTTCTGCTAATCCTATTTAAAATAGTGCCCCATTCCCCTGAAAAGACAAAAGTTTATTTAAAATGTTAGCAATCCTTGTCCTGGATGAATATATTCAGCAAATTCTATGAATGGTTTTAGAAATTAGGATCTAGACAACACTATGATTTCTACAAATCTTTTAAATTTTTATTCACCTGTAAAATGGGGATAATTAAACTTATATCCTAGGGCTGTGAAAAGTGAATAAATGTGAATAAAATAAAATGTGAATAAAAGTGAATAAATAAAGACAAATATGCTACAAATGTAAAACAAATGTAATGTCCTTATATTTACTTAATATTAAAAAAATAGTTTGTTCTCAGATTCTCCACAGTTTTGTTTTATTCCGTTTCCCATTTTTCCTCTTTGACCATTTACTTCTGTTGTTTTCTTATTTACTTCTTGTTCCTTCAAATACTTTATATGCCTTACCATCTCTTATGTGTTTAATTTGGTGCTGCTCTATTTCTCCATGACTTCTCAGTCATTCTATTTCTAGCTCTCTTCACATGCTCCTCTTGGGGGGCTCACTCCTTCCTCTGAGCATTCTGCCAGAATTGTCTCTCCTGCAGCTCAAAGCTAACAAGACCCTGAACTGCTGCTTCTCTAGGACCTTGGAGCTTAGTGTTTTGTCAGCTTCAAGCTGTTTTGGAGAAAGTGTTGGCTTATTTCTCAGCTGTAGCATTGACTTAGCAAGTCTTTCTTCTAAACTTGTAAATAATTCATTTCAGGTCAAGTTTTTGCTACCAGAAACTTTCCCCAGTAAATAACAAGTTTCTTTATCTCCAGTAAGAAAGTATGGTTTGGTGGTAATAGTGGTAAGCAGCTTATTAATAAAAGATAAGGTCTATAATAGGAAGGCATAAGCCTTCCACTTTGGTACAACACTGATTTTGCTACTGTTTTTTTGATGGGAGCAAAGTAAAGAATTACAGTGGTTCTACAACTTCCTGCCCTTTACAAACCCTGTCAATATGCAGTATAGTCAAAACCTTCAGGAAATAAGCCCAACCTCAATGGAACACTAATACTCCTGTTGTTTCAATGTGTTTCATTCTAGGTTCTCTAACAACTGAAATAATTGAAGAAATAGAGGTGGTTGAGACAGCCCCCCAAAATTAAGTATGTAACAGGCCTCGGAGCACAGCTTACCAATTTTCATTTAGCTGATATAACACCTAATGGGGGTTATGGTGATCCCAGAAGAATTCCCCAGTAGCTTCAGACTATCATTGTCTGAGATACTCCAATGATGGGTTGGGATCCAGGAGTCTGGGGCATTCTCCTGGTCTCTCCAAGCCTGCAGGAGTACCAGCGGCAAGGCACAAGAGGGCACACATCCTCTTCTCACCAGCAGAATCGAAAGCTCAGCCAGCCACGATCAAACCAGCTCAAAGCATAGTTTATTTTCTCTTGTCAATCTCAGCAAACCCTATTTGTTGCTGGCATTTCAACAAGCGAGATTTATTAAGGGTGAAATGTCAGTCTTGGGCCTTGCTCCACCTTGTCCCAGGTCAGTAGGCAACCAAAGTGGTCATTTTAGCAAGTGGCATTTTGTAATCATAAGTGCTTATGTGCAACCAATCTGAGAAATGATTTATGTTGACAAAGAGTAAGAGAGCAAATGCATAAAGCAATAAAGAGATGGACAGAAAAAAAAAAGGTGCTTGTAAGGAACATTCTATTCAGAACTAAGTCAAAAGAATTTCAGGAACGAAAGTAGACACAAATTAATAATTGTTCTATGTTTTGTTCAATAAAAAAGGGCACACATACACCAAACACTAAAAGGTAAGAGGAACTTAAAACAGGATTTTCTTGAAATAGATTTTGCAATTTTGGACAAATGTCTGCTCTTTAAAGTTATGAGAGTAGGAAGAGAAATTTGTGAGGCGATCTTTATAACACAGGGGATAAAAGAGTCAGAAAAACTATAACATTAAAAAGATGCAAAATAAGAGTATTAGAGCATTTTATGGATAACACGGTTAGAGTTTTTAAAAATGATTTTTAAAGACTCCTTTGAAAATGAGATTTGAATTATACATAAATATAGCCACGGGGTTGGGACTTCTAAAATTCTATATTGCCAGTCAGTTGTAACCTAAAAGTGACGCCAAGAGTGCGTAAGCACAAGCCCATGTAACTTCTTCCACAGTAAAAATAACTAATATAACAGGGAGGGAATGAAAAGAGCTGGCAATGCATTTCCCCCCCAGCATATCAAGCAGGTTTTCATAAGGAAGCTGTGGTCATCAATCACTACCTCATTACCAGCCCGTCATCTGGGCTTAGGCTAAATGTATTCTGGCTGGCTGCCATACTAAATGTTCAATGAAACATCCTTAAGGCTCTCTACAAGTTCAGCTGAAGTCACACATGCTATACATCAAAGAGGAACATTAGCGTTATCATAGCTTAATAAATAGTACCATTCTGGCAAAGTAATCCTGTGTTCTAGAGCTATCTACCATCCTTAGTATTACACTGCTTAAGTAAACAATCTTGCTGTCTCCTGTGAGGTTTACTTAATGATAAATGCATGTAGAGATAATTAGTCATACTACTATAGATACACAGATAAACTGCCAAACATGCTCACAACCTGGACATGAATGAGAGTAACAAAATATTTTAAGAGACACAATATGTAAAATTAAAAAAAAAATCTCTCTTGGAATAATAGCCATAGATATCCACTGCTATTTATTACTGATGTTTGACTCTCACTGGAAAACTTTTAAGTCAAATAATGGCCCCAATCCTACTTATGACTTCCACAAGTTCCACTGGTAAAAATGTTGGGTGGTGTGGTCTTTATTAAAATGGCTGTTCACTGTCCTTAGTCAAAAACAATAGTCCTGGAATTTTTAATATATGTATAAGTATCTTTACTGTCATAAACTATATAACTAGGTTTGAGGATGGGCTATTTATTTATTTTCAAGTAAAATGTGCAAAATACTTTCAGAGAAGTCAACATTTTTGCAACTGCTGGTTAATCTTAGTTTGGTCTTTAAAGCCTAAAGATATAGATAATATGAACATTACTATGAAAAATGTCCCTGGTTTCTTTCCAGGTTTCAAAAAGACAAGTGATTTTAACACAAAATGGCAGGTATGCTTTTTTAACACTACCAAATTTGCTCAAGCCATACAGCCTTCTTTGGTTTACTTGCTAATTACATGCTTTTGAATAGGAGCCTCCAAAAAATTTTTTAAAAATTAATAATAATAATAATAATAATAATAATAACTGAGAGATCTAAAAGGTAAATCTAAAATGTGAGGTAAAACATGTTTATAACAATTTTGGATCAAAATGGAATATATTAACAATAAGTTACATTAAAAAAAGAAAAAGAACAAGAAAAGACTTATAAATATAAGATAAAGATCAAATATAAGATAAAGATCATTTTGGACAGGAAAATGAGACAGAAATGCCAAATAGTAAGTAATATTAAGCTCCCTATAAAGAAAAGGGGACTAAAATTGAGATGAGAATCTGCAACCAAGTTTCCCCTGAAAACCTGAGTCTGGAGTAGGGCTAACCTGCCAGGGAAAAGTGGCCACATCTGTTGCCGACCCCCTGACTGGAACTATGACGTTTTAAAATGTGGGCCAAGCGAAGAGAGTTGGGCATAGACAAACGTCTTCACTATTAACCAAACAGAGACATCAGCCATATGGGGCATTAGATCATTACGGGAAGAAGCCCTCAAACATATTAAGATGTTGAGGAGGAAAAGCTTTTCTTCTATCCTCTTAGGTTTGGTACTTAGGGGACTGTGAGTTATACTAACAAAAGACGAATTAACAAGGCACAGAATTTTTATTAACATTTACATGCACAAGAGTTCACAGAAAAAAGTGAAACTCAAGGAAGTAGTTAGACTTGAGGGTTTATGTACTCTTTCAACAAAGGAAAGGGGGTTTGGTCTTCAAGGGAAGATAAATTGTGGAAAAGGGACAAGTGAGCATATGGTGGTGGGGGAAGGTGGGGAAGGAAGATAAGGGTTATTTTAGTAAGGTCTATTTGTGTGATGAATTCCTTTCTGGTGTAAGTGTTATGCTTCCTGGTTGGTGGGTGGAGGGGCAGTGGGATAGGAGAGGCATCTATGGAAAATCTATGCCCTGCTATTAAGCCAGATGAAGGGAGAGCAGAGAACGCTTCCTGCAACTATGATTCTCAATTGTTTTCAATACAAAATAATCAATATGCCAAAGTGGCATATTTTGGAGTGACATATTCTGATATGTCCTGATTCAAGACTAGAGAACTAGAGGAACAAGTGAGGAAACTGCAAAACAACTAGAAAGGGGAGACTACAGAGGAGGAGAAAGAGGAAAGTAAAACCAATACACATTTTTAAAATCTACTTAAAGCACTGGGTGTTGTATGGAAACCAATTTGTCAATAAATTTCAGAAAAAAAAAATTAAAAAAAAAAAAAAAGATTAGTTTAAAAAAAAAAAGACAGTATCAAATGTTGGCTTGGCATAGATAGGCAATAATCTCACATACTTCTGATGAGAGTATTATCGGTACAACCACTCTGTAAAACTTTTGAGCAGAATCAACTGTAGCTTACTATATACATGCCTGTGACTCAGGAATTCCAATTCTGGGTGTATAACCAAAATAAACAAGCAAATAAATAAAATGAAATAAAATTAAATTAAAAAAATTATTTCATATAGAAAAAAAAAAAAAATCTACTTAAAATAAGCCTGAAAAAACAACCTTAAATGATGTAAAGGATTCCAATGCTATGAAAGAAAACCAATTAAATTAATACATGAGGCATGAATTCAGAAAAATTAATTTTAAAAATTTTAATGAAAACATTATAATAAATGTGTAAGATGCTAAAAATGGAAAATGACAATAGGCTTTTTGTTTAAAAAAACAATTTTTTAATGTTTACTTATTTTGAGAGAGAGAGAGAGAGACAGCGCGCGAGCACAAGTGGGGGAGGGGCAGAGAGAGAGGGAGACACAGAATCTGAAATAGGCTCCAGGCTCTGAGGTGTCAGCACAGAACCTGATGTGGGGCTCGAACCCACGAACTGCAAGATCATGACCTGAGCTAAAGCTGGAGGCTCAACCAACTGAGCCATCCAAGCGCCCCAACACATCGCTTTTCTTAAAACAAGTGATTAATTAATGATACAAAAAGAGAGAAGTTAGATATAAATGAACAGATTTGGGGAGAAAATGATGTAAAATAATCGAAATAGAATATCATCAATACAATTTAAAAAAATAAGTAAAAAGATAACTCTTGCTGGTAAGATGCCAAAGAGATAATTGTTTATGATACTAAAGAACTTCACCCATCAGGCGGAACAAAGGAAAAAACAAACATGAGCAAGCAGGTAGAAGACGGAAAGATACCAAGAATAAAATAGAAAGAGTCAGAGAAGCACTATTTGAAAACACAGTAAGTAAGCATTTTACCCTATTTAATACTGGTGGCCAAAGTGGGCACATGTGTTTCCACAAGGCTTATAGAATAGTGTCAGAACAAAGCCTGTTCATGTCTGGTTGTAGAACAACTGACAATAGGAGGATTTTTAGGGACAAAGAGAAGCCCCTCAGGACCAAATCTAATCTCCTCCATCTCTTTGCAATAGCCTGAAATTCCTTTAACTGGAGACAAAGCCTTTCAATCTATAGCTAGAGATAAAGGGCTTAAAATGCAAATAACCAGGGAGAAAGAATGTGTTCCCTCCATGCTCTGTTTACTTAGATGGAGTGTTCAAAAAGTGAAGAGGCACAAAGCCCCAGAAGAGACGCTGGTGAGGAGAGCAATGCTTTGAAGAGGGTTGAATGGCACTGCCTGCAGGCCCAGACTACCTAGGCACCTGGCTCCAGACTTCAAAGGGCATGGACTTCAGAAGACACAGACATAGCAATTATTTGGCTCTATTCCACAGGGTAAAGAGTTCTCTGGAGGTTAGCTGTTGGCCCACCTGGAGCCTACACCTCTTCTCCTCCCATTTAGGAGCCTAAACTTCCTTTCCCAAAGACCTGAGACTGCTTCTTGGGCCTGCAACATCTTCCTTGGTTAGTGTTCCATCCCTTGGATGATAAGTCTGCACACTAAGATTAGGGACAGCCAGGGTGCATCTATTGGGGTGGGAGGGGGTATACTGCTTACTTCTTCAGCTCCTCCTTCATGGGATATGCGTGAGCCATATAATTGACCACCAGTGTAGGTCCTGCCCAAGAAATGGATTTGCTTACAAATTCTTGAAGTTATCTCTAGCTCTCATGTGTTTCCTAATCACTAGCTTGGGATTCCTCAAGGACAAGGAATATGTATCCTCAGGGTATATACTATATAAATAGAGTGTTAAAAAAATAAATGTCAAAGAATTAAAAGGAAAGATACTGACATTACCATTAACTCAATTCAACATGCCTAATGTTGAAATTGTTGCCTTTCCCATAAATTAGATTCTCTTCTGAGTCCTTCATTTTCTGTCAAAAAAATAGTAAGTCAGGCTCCTTTAGAATCATTCTTGGCTTTATTCCCACCTCCTCACTCCAAGCATTAGGTAGTTGCTAAGCCAATCATCAAAGTAATAATATCAATGTATATAATATTAATAACACAAAAGTAATAATATCAATCAACCAAGTTGTAATATTGATCCTTTTCATCCTTTCTTTCCATGTTCCTCACTCCTGGCATGGATTATAATCAAGTAGACATGGGTTGAATTTTGGTTCTACCACTTACAGTTATGTGACAATGGGTAAGTCACTTGACCTTTCTGATTGCATGTTCTCTTTAAAATAAAATATAGATTAAAAAAAAAACCTACCAAACTCTGTGACACTTTAGGAATAATTTATTTAAGGTTTTTGTTGCCTGACAATAATACTTTTAGGATTACTTATATTGTTTTTATATGAAAGGGGATATGGACAAGTGGAGATATATAAATTATCTTTTTTATCATTATTATTATTATCAACAACAAAGTTCTGCTTCTTCTAGTCCAAACCTTCCTCTGCTGTCAGGTAAATAACCATTGCTTTCCAAATGTTATTTTTCTACTCAAAAGACTTTAATGACCCCCCCTAGTAAAACTTGAATTCTTTGGTTTCAAGTGGAATTTTCAGATTCTCATCTTTAGACCAGGCATGAGAGCTCTTCTTGATTAGGGCATTGTCTGTCCTATGAAATATCTTGACAAACCTACTCAGAGTCAGTAAGAAACCCCATGTGTATGGACAGACAGCCCACCATACCGCAAAATGCCAATGAGTACCATTCACACTGTGTGGACTCTCTTGGAACCCCAAAATTAATATACAGATTGCTTTAAGCTGAAGACATTTGAGATTCAGCAGATAAAGTAGTCCTCTCTGAGTTTTCCCTAGCTGACAAAATACGAAAACTTCTGGGAAATGAGGCGGCCACAGGAAAAAAAAAAAGAGCATAAAACTATCATAAATACTTTTCGTGGTCATAAATAAATCAGAAAGACCACCCACACCTGCAAAAACAAACATTATTACAAACTTTCTTACCTCTGGTCTATTCTCCTAAAACCCTATTTATTTCCTAAATAAATATGCTTATTTTTCCCAGAATATCTTTTCTCTTCCCCTCCTTTCCCCCTATTAAGTTAGACATATAAGCTTCTAACTATAGCCATTTATTGAGCTAGCTGCTTCTTTTGCTGGCTCCTGTGTGTTTACAAATAAACCTTTTTCTCCCATGAATCTGTCTTTTGTCAGTTTAATTCACAGGCCCCCAGTCACAAACCTAAGAAGGTAAAGGAAATAAATGTTCTTCCTTTCTAACACCAACTGTTGTCCTGAAGTTGGCAAGTATACAGAAAACGAGGCAAAGGGCTTTGCCTGAGACCATGTGAGGATTTGCTTTTTTTTTGAGACAGGAAGAGGAGGAGGAGGGAGAGGGGGAGAAGGAGGAGATGGAGGAGGGCAAGGAAGGAGGAAGAGGACAAGGGGGGCAAAAGAAGAAAAAAGGTCAATAGAGAGAACAGAGAGGTAAGCTTCTGTCTATAGTCAACAAAACAGTAGCTAAGACTTGGTTCCATGAAGGTTCTTGGCCAGACAGCCAGAAGAAATTTTAAGAAGATTATGTCTACCATGCTTTTCATTAATTTTTCATTGCTTTGGTATATATTTCTTTTCCATATTCTATTCAAATATGTCAAGGAAATACTAACCTCACTGATGGATTTGTGAAATTCCATGATAAAAATTTATTTGAAAGCATGGTATAAAACAGAGAAAGCAAGCAGCTTTGCTAAGAAGGTCTCTGTATTTGGAATGTACTCTATCTAAACATAATATTTTTTTAGTGCATAGCATCATCTCTCTGAACTTGCCTCATGAGCCCTTGGTGTTCACCCTAAGCACATGTATCTCACATAACACTAAATAATAATGGTGTTCCAGAAAAAGGGCTGCTTGCTCTCTTGCTTGGTCTAAACATCTAGGACAGTGGTTTTCATGTGGAAGGCAGAGTCAGAGATAAGAATTACATGGATACCTTTTTCCCAAATGCACACACTTTCTCCTGACCTCTCAGCCCAGCACATCACGATTTGGGGAAGAGAGGAACATAGATGTGATACATCACCATGTCCCTTTAAATTATACTCCCACTTTCCCTTCATTGAGAACTATGTCCTAGGAAGCTATGCATGACAGAGTAAGACAGGCATGTTTTTGCATGTGTGGGTACTTGTTACAGATTGCTAAATCACCTGGGAGAAGCTGCTTTCTAATAAAAGGCCATCTGCATGCTTACCAAATATTTATTATTGATGATATAGGCTAAGCAGCTGAGAAAATTCAAGAATTAGTATAAAGCTCTTGACACTGTGAGGGATAACCCTCATATTGGGAGATGATATCATAACAGATTCAATATATACTTTTGAAGTGTTAAGCACATATTTTTCTCCAGAGAATAGCTCTTGGATTATGTTATTCAATTGCCAATGTAGTACGGCAAATCTTATCTGCAGGCAGTGAATGAGGCTGAAAGAATATGGATACTGGATTGCTATGGACCAGGTTTCTCCATTTAATTATGTAACTTAAAGTTTTAAAATAATTTAATCTTCTCCCCATTTATAAGGAGGATAAGACTGTCTATTCTCAAGACTGTTATGATTTAAAAAGATATTATATACTACATATATATAATAAACATTTAATAAATGCTCATGACTCACCCCTTATTGATGCCATTATCATAAAATAAAGATGTATGTGCTAAATTAAAAATACTCTTCTGTTACCTTCTGTTGTCTACTGCCCCATGGCTCAGACACTAAACAAAATTATCGTACTCTACAATAATTATTGTATTGTTATTTTGTGCATGTATATTTGGTTGCTTCCTCCCATTCTGTCTTTTCCTACCTATTATATAAATTTTGGAAAAAAGAAATTGCAAGCATTGTGTATTTTAAAAAGTATAAATGAGAAACAGCTGAATTTTATGGAAGTTTTTTTTAAAAATCTCCCTTTTTAAGGAACATAAAAGTGATGTGCTATATCAAATAGTCAATGGTCTCATTAAAAATAAGACAACAGTCTGACAAATAGTCTGTGAAGCTGGGTCCTCAAGTTTCAGTGGTGTATGTGTGTGTATTTAATTTCATATAATTAGTAAGTAAGCAAAGAAATAAGATTTTCAGCTATGACATTGATTCCAATTATCTCATTGGTAATTTAAGAAGCCCACAGGAGGCTTAAGATCCATTAAAAAAATGACCAAATTAGATCCTTAAACACACGTATGCATCACTAGACAATGCTTCAAATTCCTATGCAAGTCAAAGTGATTTCTGAGTGACACTGATAAGGTCAATAGTCATGTGAAAGCTGGTTCTTATGCTACTCAATCTAATTGAAATATAGAGGTGGAACCTATATTTTTACATCACAAATAAGGAGTTAACTATCAAAACAAAGGCAACCAAAGGCTATCAGTTATCAGAGAATAAATCCCTTTATCTAGTCTGCATATTCAACTGACAACTCATCAAAATATTTAAATATATGTAAATGAAGTCCGAATACACAGTTACTTGCAGAATTTAAAGAGTACAAATTCTCTGATTTGTTTTTAAGAAAAAAATTCCTAAGCAAGAACAGGCCATTTTCTAAGTCCCCTTGTCACAATTAAATTTTCTTTGGTATTACTTTCAGCCTTTTGCAGACATTTTTATTTACATATTTATTTTCTGTTACTCAGTTGATCTGCGTCTCTAATTGCACCAGCTGCATAACAAGGACTAACCAGTGTGAGAGGTTTCCTGGTAGACTTGAAGTTAGGACAAAGCCTGCATTTGCAAAAACTGCCACTGCCATGTGGCTCCTGACCCTTCACATTAAGCCATGCATCATGAAAATTTTCCCTGGGTGAATAAAATAAGTCACTTTTATAGAAAAGTCACAGAGGCCAATACAATGATAGCAGAAAAGTGTGACTCATACTTGATTCTGTTGCTCTAGCTATAAGGTCTAAAAGTTAGTTTAAATATCTTGTTGATTATTGCCTGCTTTGACTTTAAGGGGTCAATCCCCTTAAACCCATAGATCCCAACAATGGGCCTCCTAACATAAAATGCTTATCATAAACCCCATGCTTCACTTTTCCTTTTCAATTTGAAAACTGAATTTTAGCTTTCCTGACTTTCTTAGATGAAGGTTATGACTGCCTGGCTGACACACAAATGGAATGTAAAAGATATAGGGCATTGCTTAGCCTGTCCCCAGTCTCACTCTGGGGACAAAACAAATGATCTTTCCTTTGGACACAACTGATTGGATGGGGGATGAATGCCTAATCAGGCCTAAACCACTGACCAATCAGCGGGATCCTTTATGCAGTCAGTAGTGGGAAATTTGTATTGCAGAGGGTTAAAGACTCCTTTTGGACACATGTACAATAAATACACGTAAAGGTGCAGCAAATAGCAGGCGATGGAGACAGCAAAACCAAAAGGAGGAAGTTCAAATATAAAAGTGTTTTTCGCCACCAAGGAATAAAGAACTTTACTTCTATGTCTGAAGCTTTCCAGTTCCAACAAAGCCTGGCAAAATTACATTTCCTGTATTCTGTATAAATCACCCTTTACTTGAGCTAGTTATGGAGACTTTCTGCAAAGAAGGCTACCACTGAGAATAGCAGTAGATGTACTTATAGAGTATTTACTGATCCTCTATATTATCTATGAGGGAAATTTAAGTAGAACATGCCAAGCACCTCCTTCTCTAATGAAAGAAAGAAAGAAAGAAAGAGAGAGAGAGAGAGAGAGAGAGAGAGAGAGAGAGAGAGAGAGAGAAAGAAAGAAAGAAAGAAAGAAAGAAAGAAAGAAAAAGCAATTTTGTATAACTACCAAAAGGTCATGTTAAAAATTCTTCCCATTGCCGAGCGGCTCAATAGGTTGAGCATCTGCTTCCTGATTTTTTGGCTCAGGTCATGATCTCAGCTCAGGTCATAATCTCATAGTTCCTAGGTTTGAGGCCTGCCTCCAGCTCTGGGCTGAGAGTACTGGAGCATCCTTGAGATTCTCTCTCCCTCTCTCTCTGGCCCTCCTCCACTCACACGGCCTCTCTCTCTCAAAAGTAACTAACCAAAAAAGACTTCTTGGGGTACCTGGGTGGCTCAGACAGTTAAACGTCCGACTTCAGCTCAGGTCATGATCTCGGCGTTCGTGAGTTCAAGCCCCACATCTGGCTCTGTGCTGACAGCTCAGAGCCTGGAGCCTGCTTCAGATTCTGTGTCTCCCTCTCTCTCTGCCCCCTCCCACTCGTGCGTAATCTCTCTCACTCTCTCAAAAATAAACAAACATTAAAAAAAAATTAAAAAAAATTCTTCCCATTGCTTTCTACACTTAGTTATCAGGACTCTACATGTTGCAAATATTTTCATATGTATATTGGATGGTAATGCACTACAAAGTGAAACCACATGTTTTTAAAGGAAAATATCTCTAAATTATATTTTGGAGTATGTAATATATTTACATATTCAAATATAAAATATAAAAAGATATATTGTGAAAAGTCTCCCTTCATTGTTGTCTCCCCTGTTTTAAATTTTCTGGATAGCATTATATGTATGATTTTTTCTGCATACACAAATATTCATATTGCCCCCTTTTTTATACAAACAGTATATGGCAGCATATACTGTTTTATACTCTTTTCACTTTTTTCATCCATCTCAAGATTTTTTTCTCATCACTATACAAAGATCTTCAATATTTTTAAAACTTCATAGTGTTCTACTGTGTAAATATACCATAATTCATCCATCAACTACTAGCTAGTCTCTTCTGATGAGCATTTATGTTGTTTCCATTACTTTGCTACTACAAACAATGCTGCAGTTAATAAGCTAGTAGACATATGATTTCATGTACGTAAAATAATTTCCCAAAAGTGGAATTGATGGTTTTACATAAGCATTGTATGAGAGTGTCTGTTTCCTTACAACCTCATCAACAATCTGCCAGTCTGAAAGATAAAATGGTAACTTAGTAGAGTGTTATTTTGCATTTCTTTTATTATGAGTGAAGCTTAGCATTTTTTCAACTCTTCAAGGGTCATTTTTATTTCCTTTCCTGTGAAATGTGCTATTCTACCTTAGTGTAGTATGTGAAATGTGGATCCGACTTTATTGAAGAGGATATATACCAATTATATCATACTATGTAATGAATAATTTGTTTTTCCACAATCCTTTGGAATGCCAAATATACTAGATTTCGGTGTGCATTTGTGTCTATTAATGGGTTTTTCTAATCTGTTCTATTCATCTATCTATTTATCCATTAATACCATAGTATTTTAATTGATAAAGCTTAGTGATATTTTAGGTTTATTCCAAGATATTTTAATTTTTGCCTCTCTTATAAATATGTTCTTTCCTTCTGCTCCATCTTCAAATGAGTTATTGTTTACATGGATATAATCTATTGGGGGCAACTAGGTGGGTCAGTCGGTTAAGTTTCCGACTTCAGATCACATCATGCTCTCACAGTTTGCAAGCTTGGGCACCGCATCAGGCTCTCTGCTGTCAGTGCAAAGCCCACTTGAGATCCTCCGTCCCTAGCTCTCTGCCCCTCTCTCAGAGGGGGTCTCTTTCTCTCTCAAAATAAATAAACATAAAAAGTTTTGAAAAATAAATAAATAAAAATCTATTGATTTCAGCATACTAATTGGGAGCCCCAATCTTACTGAATTTTTTTGTTTGTGGAAGCTTATCAAATGATTTTCTTTAACATTCATCTACAATTAAACACTGTTTCTCAACTAATACAATTCTTAAACTTTTTTTTAATGCCTGTTTATTTTTGAGAGAGACAGAGACAGAGCACAAGTGGGGAAGGTACAGAAAGAGAAGGAGACACAGAATCTCCAGGCTCTGAGCTATCAGCACAAAGCCCAACAAGGGGCTCAAACCCACCAGCTGTGAGATCATGACCTGAGCTGAAGCTTGACCTACTGAGCCACCCAGCCACCACTCAACTAATACAATTCTTACACTGTTAGCTTCTTCCTTTTCCCTAAGTGCTCTGTCTATTCCTTCCAAAAATGTGAAGTAATAATGATGATAATGGACACCTTTGCCTTGGTCCTAAGTTTACTGTAAGAATACCGTTTCTCCACAGTATACACACATATACATATATACACATATTTGTATTAAGAATATATCCATCTTATCCTACTTACAGTGTTTATCTTTGAAAATCAGTAATAACTCCTGAACTTTGCCAATGACTTCCCAATATTGATGGAAATGATCATATATTCTCCTTAGGCTTATAATATGGTAGGTATATCACTAGTTTTCCTAATGTTGAACCACCCTTATATTCTGCAATAAACCTCCCTTTTCCTATTGTATTTTTCTTTAAATGTGTTGGTGGAGTCTGCATGTTAAATTTTACTTAGTATTTTTGCATTAATATTTAGAAGTGAGATTGGTAAGACTGGTACATAGGGTTGTTTTTTTTTTCTTTTTTGAGCAAAATTGGGCGATTTTCTTCATGTTTTGCGTAAAAGTTATGAACACTGTAAGAAAAACTTTAGAAGTGTTTCTTTTTTTATAAGCAGTTTAAATAGCACTGGGATTGTTTGCTCTCATGAGAATTTTTGGACCTGGTAATTTGAGGAGGGAAACTCTGAAGGTATTTTCATGTTTCTATGTGGAAATAAATCACCCCCCCCCCCCCCGACCAAACCCCAAGAGCAAGCCCAAGCCAGGCAAGGGGCAGAGGGAGAAAAGGAATCCATGCCCAGCACAGAGCTCGATGCGGGCTCAATCTCACAACCATGTGATCATGACCAGGGCTGAAATCAAGAGTCAGATGCTCAACTGACTGAGACACCCAGGCACCCCCAGTCCACTCTCTTTTTGAGGTAGGTTTTGTTAAACATTATTTTACTGAAGAATTATCCATTTCAGGGGCACCTGGGTGGCTCAGGTGGTTAAGCATCCAACTTGGGCTCAGGTCATGACCTCACGGTTCTTGAGTTCGAGTTGCGCTCTGGCTCTCTGCTGTCAGCCCAGAACCCATTTCACATCCTCTGTCCCCCTCTCTCTCTGCCCCTCCTGTTCTCATGCAAACACATACGTGTGTTTTCTCTCTGTCTCTCAAAAATAAACATTAAAAAAATATATATCCATTTCAAATGTATTTGCCCTGAGTTTTATAAATAATTGTTTTATGATTCACTTAATCTTTTTTTGTTGTTTATGGTTACTTAGTTCATATTTTGTGTAGTTGCACTTGTTCACTTTTTCCTCTTTTCCTAATTTCTTATTTGGTTCTACGTTCGAGGTTAGTTATTAGATTTATTTTTTTAATTTGGTTTTTCTGTTTCCGAACTCATTAATGAGTTTATCTTTATTAATTACCTTCTAAGGTTCCTGGACCCAATTCCAACATTGGCAAAGAGGGAAGGTTATTCCCTATCTACAACACTAAACAATTCTCAGACACCCAACTTAATTCTGACACTATCTTCCCAGAGATCAGACTCCAGATTCCATATGTTAAGGGTTCAGGCCTACAACCTACCTTCTATCCCCCACTTTGGCTGTTACCTGTGCTTCTGACGGACTACAGATTGGAAGTTCCAACAACTCCCCCTCCTTTGGTTTCAGACACCAGTCACAAGTCTAAGCTGTCACTTATACTTCTGACCAACCGGCTATAAATTAGAGGTTCCTGGGACCCCTTCCTGAGATTCAATTAATTTGCTAGAACAGCTCACAGAATTCAGAGATAATATTTTACCTGCTAGATCACCAACTTATTATAAAGAGATAGAACTCAAGAACACACAAATGAAGAGACACATAGGGTAAGCATGGGTGGGAAGGGTGCAGGGCTTCCATGCCTTCTCCAGGTGGCCACTTTCCCTACATCTCCACATGTTTACCAACCCCAAAGCTCTCTGGACCAGTTCTTTGGGTTTTTATGGAGACTTCATTACATAGACATGACTGACTTAAGTCATTGGCACTGGCTGATTCAACCTCTAGCCCTTCTCCCCTTCCAGAGGTCACGGGGTAGGACTGAAATTTCCAACCTTCAAATCTCAAGGTTGATTCTTCTGGTAACCAGCCCCTATTCAGGTTATCTATGGGCTTTCCAAAAGTCACTTCATTAACATAACAAAAGATACCTTTATCACCCTTATCACAGGAAATTCCAAGGGTTATAGGACTGTTAGCCAGAACAATGGTTGTTCTGACTGTTAGCCAGGACCAAATATATAAGAAATACACTTTGGCCATCTTAATGACCAAATATATATTTGTTACAAATCACAAAATTGAAAATTACTTATTTTTTCTCTAATTAAATTACTCCTTTTGAGTTAAATTTCTGGGTCAGATGTTTAAATCTTTGTTTTTTACTCTTTCTTTTTGTTGATAAAGGTATTTAAAGTAATTTTTCCATTTCATCCCTGATTTAATTGTATCCCACAAAATTTTATCTCATTTTATTTTTTAAAATTTTTATTTTTTTTAAAGTTTATTTATTTATTTTGAGAGAGAGAGGGAGAGAAAGAATCTCAAGCAGGCTCTGCACTGACAAAGCCTGATGTGGGGCTTGAACTCACAAACCACAAGATCATTACCTGAGCTGCAGTTGGATGCTTAACCAACTGAGCCACCCAGGTGCCCCTAAAATGTTTATTTTTGAGAGAGAGAAAGCACACACGGGAGGGGCGGGGGTGGGTGGGTGTAAAGGATCTGAAGAAGCAGCCTCCGTGCTGACAGCAGTGAGCTCTATGTGGGGCTCAAATTCACCAATCGTGAGATCACAACCTGAACCTTTAGAAATAAGCCCAAAACCCAATCAAAGGAGGGACTCAGACTCAGAGCATAGTGAATTGAGGTTTTCATCAACACTGTTGCAAGAGCAGGTGTCTGATGGCCAGGCACACTGGGAGCAGGTATAGCAGACAACTTATTTCCTAGCCTGCAAGTCCCTCCCCTGGTTCCTCATTGGCTGGGTACTACAGAGGTTACAGCATTACCAGAAATTCACCCATGCCCATGCAAGGCAAAAAGTAGTCTGATTGGAACAAATGTACATTCCCTGAGGTGATGCAGAGACTTTTAGTCTGTCCTCCCTTTGTTCTTTGGTGCATGCTCACTGCAAAGCCCACGAAAATAAGCCCTGTGAAAGGGACAGGGGAAGAAGAACCAGGAAGTGAAGTGTCTAAGGGTTTGGGACTCCACTGCCGGGCAGGGGGTGGGGGTTCATACATATTTCCAATAGGCTGTTGGAGTTTTCAGATAAGCAAGGAAAGGAGGCTAGATCAACCCATGTCATAATGGATTAACCTATTATTGTTAACTAGATAACACAGCTTTGCTTTGCTATCTCTAAAAATGAATTATTTTCCTTAGTTCTCAGAAACCAAAGTTAGACACTCAACTGACTTGGTCGGTCACACCAGGAACCTCCACAAAATTTTACATGTAGAGTTTTGATGTCTCCCTTTTTCTACAGATACAGTTATTTTGATTTGTATTTCTGTTTGATCCCAAAGTATATAGTTTAAAGGTAATTTCTTCCTCTATATTTCCCATTTGGAGGGTTTTGTTGTTGTTTCTTGGTGATTTTATTTTATTTTTTTACTTTATTGTGATCAGATAATCAAACCAACATATTGGTATTGATTGGTATTATGTTTACTTTTGAAAATGTATTGAGACTTTTTGGCTTAATAATGCTTACATATAACACTATGTACTTACATATAATGCTGTGTATAAATTATAAAATATAAAAATATATAGGATTATATATAAAATATGCAAAAATAATGTATGGGTGCTGTAAAGAAATATATGGTTTCAATTTCAGGGTACAGAGTTTTGCTTACACATTTTAGCAACTGATTTTTAAATTATTTAAGTCTATCTCACTTTTTGTCAACTTCTGCTTGGAATGAGTGTGTTGTTTTAAGTTTCCAATAGTACTGTGTCTATTGGATATTTGCTGCTATCAGTGCATAGATTTTCAGCACTACTACATCTTCATTGTGATTTTCAAGCATTTAGTGTTAAAAAGTACCCCCCCCCTTTTTTTCTAAATTGCTTTTGAACTTGGGGTGCCTGGGTGGCTCAGTTGGTTAAGTGTCTGACTTTGGCTCAGGTCATGATCTCCCGGTTCATGAGTTGGAGCTCTGCCGCTCCTGTTCATGAGTTGGAGTTCAGAGCCTGCTTCAGAGTCTGTGTCTCCCTTGGTCCCTACCCCTCCCCTGCTTTTGCTTTGTCTTTCTCTCTCTCAAAAACAAATAAACATTAAAAAAAATTAATTGATTTTGAAATGAAGTTTACCTTACCTGTTACTAACATCACGACCCTTGCTCTACTTTTGCTTTAATTTACCTGGTACAACATTACCATCCTTTTATTTCAACCTTTCTAAACCACTTTGCTTGAGATGTATCTATTGAATATAACATAGAATTGGGTTTTGTTTTGAGATGAAATCTCAAGGATTTGTTTTTGTTTTGTGCTTTTAATGATAAGTCAATATTGTTGGTCAGGTCATTCATACTATTTCATGCTCTTTTATCTAGTTTTTTCATATTTTCCCACTTAGTCAAATGATTTTTAAAAAGGTTAAATGGGTATTTCTTTTGTTATTTTTATAAGAATAATATAATACCCTCAATCTGCTAATTCTTTAGATAACATATAAAAAAACCCAAACGTGATAATATTTCTCCCTTCAACACTCTTTCTCTACTACTGGCTTTTAGTCAATATTATTTTGATTCTTATGTTTTTTCCATTACATTATTCAAAGTGCTTATACTTCTATTGAGTGACTTGGTCAGCTTTAAATGATTACCTAGTTATTCAAAATAAAGCTCCACATTCTTTTCTACTTCCTCATTTCTGCTGTTATTATCATTTTGGCATTATCAAAGCATGCACCATTTTGCATTGTATTTTGTCACCATAATCCCCACATTTGCTTTAGACTTAATTCTTCAGCTATATATGTGTAGTGCTCACTAACACTTTTGGTAGGGCTTCTAGAATCTTCTCTAATTGGTGGAAGTTTGTTCCTGACTTCTTGAATGTCAAAAATTGTTTGTCTGTAGACCTTATACCTGAGAGACAGTTTAGCTGAATATAAAATACTGGCTCACACTTTCTTTCCTGCTTCTGAGAAGTATGGAGCCAGTCTAATATTTTCTGTGGCCTGATCTTTGCCCCTATATGTCCAAAGAAATTTTTATTCTTTAAAATCTAGTAATTTTCCTAGGACATTTCAGGACATTTCCTAGGGCATTCCAGGGCAATTTTTCCTGGCAGAACTTTCAAAATATAATTTCTAATCTTTTATTTCATGCACAGATTTTGTCTTAAAATATTGCTTCAAATATTTGTTCTGTTCCATAGAAGGGAGAGACTTTCCTTCCAAGAGACTCCAATTATATGTATGCTAGATCTCATTTTGAGTGTTCCCTATAGTTATTATTTTCTCTTTCTACTTTTTCCCTTTATCTGAGTCATTTTTTTCACTCCCTAATCTCTGTATTAAATGTCCCTTACAGTGTTTTTAAATCTTTATTCATTTTCATGCTTCTTCCATTTTGTCTTTATTTTAATAATTATGTTGTTTTTTGTTTACATCTTTCTTATATTCTGCCAACTCATTTTCCAGCTCCTATTTTTCTATCTTGGTTCTGGCATTTATGCTTTATGGCTTTACTCATATAGGTGATACTATGCTAAATTTTCTTGTTTTAAATAAATACCAAAATGTTTATTCATTATTTTTATATGTTTGATAGCAATATTTTTTCTGGGGAATGTAATTCATCTGTTGGTAAATTTAGTTGCTTTTCTCCACAGTTTTTCTTATAGTATTTTTGTTTTAATGCCACAATAATATTGTATTATTCACTACCTAATGAGTTGACTTTAGTTAGATTGGGTATTTATAGGTTGTCCCTGAAGAGCTGGTTATAATGAGGGACAGACAAGAGAAGATAGCCTTCTAAGATTACTAACCCAGAGGTTCTTTCCTTTTTGGCTGCCAGATAGACTGTTTCCTACAAATATGGCTCATTTTATGTTGGATTCTTTGAGTAGTTTCATCCGCTTTGTTTTTCTGAATAAAATCTGGTACAGAAAAATTTTTCGTTTCCCTTTTCTACTTGTTTATTCCAGTTTCCACACTTATTAATGCCAAGAAGGGCAAAGTACTATGCCACCTGAGATTTACCATTTGTGGGCTTCTTAAGACTCTATAATACTTGTTTTCATTTTTCTCCCCTATACTTTTTGTCTGATTGAAGCAGCTCTTGATAGCTCCTAATTTACTTTGGAATATACCAGTTATGTTTCCTTTCTGATTTTACTGGAAGAAATGAGTTTGAATGATTTTGCTATTATTGTTGTCTTTAAGGAGAAGAACTAACTTCCTAGAAAATATACATTTAAACATTTTGGTGTCCTTTTCACAAAAAAGAAAATTAAATTTACATATATTATTCCTAAATTTTAGCATGATTTTATACATTTCATGTTAAGTAAATCTTTTATTTGGTATCCCAAAATGATGGGAAATAAATACAGAGCCCAAATATTCATCTGATTAGAAATAAAGGACAGATTTTCTGGAGCTGAGGTACCATGTAGAGGACCATGAAAAAAATGTATAATATACAGTTTTTATTCTAATATAATATATACCTATATAGCATGGGTATCTTAAAGGTAGATAACTTTAAATCCAATATTACACAGGTTCAAAGATAAAAATTTACATATCACAATACTAAACAGAACACTGAGCATAACTGCATTCAACATTTATAATTTCTCTGAATGAGTCAAAGAAAGATTATTTTAAACTACTTGTTACCAGACCATATTATATCTGCATAGTAAAATTTGTATAAGTATGTAACTTCCTAGAATAAATATATATAAATCAACTTTGTATTTGAGGTTTCTTCTAATAAAATATTAAAATCATTACATTGCAAAGTACTACATCATAACCAAAATTATGTCCAGTAAGGAATTACCAAAACAAAAATCTCCTTTGAATCTCCTCTATTTTTTTCTAACTCATGCATTTGATTTTTGCTGATTAGTGATGATTCAACTATGTCCTTTCTTTTTCATTCATCTTCTCATCTTCATTCCTGCTGCTACTACCAAATAAAATTTTCATTATCTTTCACCTTGACTATGGCCTTATAGAAACATAGAGTTATTGTTAAAAGGAACTTTGCAATCATAACTAGACTACTGAATATCAAGTCTGGATTTAAGTGCAGGTGTTACTAGGTGATAGTTTGAGACTATCAAGGCATTTCTGGTCTTGCAGTAATAGATGTAAGGAATCTAGGTGGAGGGATTCATTATGGAATCAATCAAGTTATAGCCATCATTCAAAAACCCAGCCTTTGGAAAGGGCCATAGAAATCAGTCTGGCATTTAGAGTGAATGTCTGAGGCACTGTAGGCAAACTGATCTAAAACTAATGTAAAAGTGGGTCAGGACTATGTTAAAATAATAAAAAGAGAAATTAGGGAGCTCGCATTTAAAAGTTATTTGGTGTCTGTGTATCATCTCAACAGTTATTATGTCTTGTGTTTAACAGGAAACCAGATACTTGGGGAATAAACTTTTATTTCTGTTATATGATTATGGTTAAGATTAGTGTTTTGAGAATGAAGTTCAGAACATAATTACTGAAAGTACTCATATAAAGAGAAAGCAGCTAGAAGTAGAATTAGAACAAGAGATTATGTTGATTTATATCATAAAGATGCATAGTTTTATCCACTATTAAAGACCAGGAATAAGATATAGTAATAGCTAACACATGTTAAGGATTTTTTTTTTTATGCCAGGCCAAGTACTATTCTAAGCATTATACTTGTATCAAATCATTTAATCGTCTCTATGAGCCAATTAGATAATTGCATTATTTTTCAGACTTGAAGTTAGGTAGACTGAAACAGTCATTGAGTAACGTGCTTAATAAAAAACTGGTTTTAAACCCAGGAACAACAGCTCTGAAATCTTCAATCATAATCATTTGGAATATAAGATTGTTTGAAACTATGTGTAAGTATATAACTTCTGTAGGAGTGCTGACTAGTGACTCTCTCTTTGGCTCTCCACCTTTTTCATGTCCATGCAATGACCTCCCAAGGAGCCATCTCTTCCAGGCCCCTTGGAGGTTGATGTATGCCCTGAAGGAAGGGTTGTTCTGATCTTCCCTAAAGTTGTTTAGATAACTAGGAGATAACACAGTTTCTTCCCCTCTCCCCTCTGTCACACAGATAGCACCAGGAGGTCTCTTAAATGTTAAAACCCTAACCTAACCACAATGACCTATGCACATCCCCTCACTCTATAAAATCTGTGCATTAAGGTTTGGACTTTGTGGAAAATAGATACACAGAGCTTCGACTGTTGTCCACCTGATCTCCTCTGTCAGCAAGTTACCCTGTGTAAATACTATGGAGTGGCTTGCTTCACTTTTTGGTCTCAAAGTGCCTTCTCAGTTTGGAGGATTCTTTACTGTCGCTCCTCCATCTTCTAACATTTCTGCTATCAATTTCAGTCAGATGAGAATCATTATAGAACAATTTTCCAGTAAGAAAATTTCAAGGTCATAAGAATCTGTCCCATCCTTGTATGCATGCCCCTTTCCAGATGACTTTGCCATTCCTCTCCTCAAGATTTAAGGGGAGTCTATTACTCTGTCTTTCTTGAATCTGGGATTATTTTGTGAATTGCCATTAACAACATAACGGGGTGTGAAAGTAGCACTAAGCTACTAAGCTTTGACTTCTAAGCTTTTAAGCTTTGGCTTGAAGAGGCTTGAAGCTTGTACACTCTTGGTTTAAGGGCACCTTGTGAACAAGCATAGGCTAGCCTTGAGGATGAGACACATGTTAAAAGAGACACCACAGGTGTCTTTTTCCAAAGATCCAGTTTTCCCAACTGAGGCCTGAGATCCTGGGTCTCCAGCCCCTAAGCAACTCCCAACTGATTCTGATGCACGTAAGAACATCTGACACCAGGGGTAGCAGGACTTCCAGCTCAGCCCAGAACAAATTGTCAACCTGCAGAATCATGAGCAAATAATTTAATATTTACTACCTACCATCTAAACTGTCTCCTTCAAGTGTTATTCTAAGTGAAATAAGTCATACAGAGAAAGACAGATACCATATGTTTTCACTCTTATGTGGATCCTGAGAAACTTAACAGAAGACCATGGGGGAGGGAAAGAAAAAAAAATTAGAGAGGGAGGGAGCCAAAACATAAGAGACTCTTAAAAACTGAGAACAAGCTGAGGGTTGATAGGGTGGGAGGGAGAGGAGGATAGGTGATGGGTATTGAGGAGGGCACCTGTTGGGATGAGCACTGGGTGTTGTATGGAGACCAATTTGACAATAAATTTCATACTTAAAAAAGAAAAAAAAATAAATTTTAAGCAAAAGAAAAAAAAGAGGAAAAAAAAACCTGTCTCCTTCAAAAGCACGTAGGTATCCTTTTGCATATATTAATTTTTCTCATACTTTTATTATAAAATAACATAAATTATGTCTCTGTCCTGTGTTACCCTGAGATTCTTTCCTAGGACAAGTACAGGAAAGTGTCAACTTTCAAATTTTCATCCACTATGAGTGGTTCTCAATATTGACAATTAGCTTCTAGTTGTATAAATAACCAAGTGCCACCTTCTATCCCCACAGATAGCCTAAAAAAATGTCCCCACAATCCTAAATTCAAGGTACAAAATCTAGGGGAAAAGTAATCAATCTTAAGGAGTTATTGGTCGGTGTTCAAATTTTCTCATGAAAACTTCAAGTAAGGACATGGAGTCTACTTATAGCTCTGGGTCTGAAGCTGCACTCAATTTTATGGGAGGTGAACATGCCAGTCAGAGTGGCCAAAATGAACAAATCAGGAGATTTGTTCAGGAGATGTTCAGCATCAGGAGATGCTGGAGAGGATGTGGAGAAACAGGAACCCTCTTGCACTGTTGGTGGGAATGCAAACTGGTGCAGCCACTCTGGAAACCAGTGTGGAGGTTCCTCAGAAAATTAGAAACAGATCTACCTTATGACCCAGCAATAGCACTGCTAGGAATTGACCCAAGGGATACAGGAGTGCTGATGCATAGGGGCACTTGTACCCCAATGTTTATAGCAGCACTCTCAATAATAGCCAAATTATGGAAAGAGCCTAAATGTCCATCAACTGATGAATGGATAAAGAAATTGTGGTTTATATACACAATGGAGTACTACGTGGCAATGAGAAAGAATGAAATATGGCCCTTTGTAGCAACGTGGATGGAACTGGAGAGTGTGATGCTAAGTGAAATAAGCCATACAGAGAAAGACAGATACCATATGTTTTCACTCTTATGTGGATCCTGAGAAACTTAACAGAAACCCATGGGGGAGGGGAAGGAAAAAAAGAAAAAGAGGTTAGAGTGGGAGAGAGCCAAAGCATAAGAGACTCTTAAAAACTGAGAACAAACTGAGGGTTGATGGGGGTGGGAGGGAGGGGAGGGTGGGTGATGGGTATTGAAGAGGGCATCTTTTGGGATGAGCACTGGGTGTTGTATGGAAACCAATTTGACAATAAATTTCAAAAAAAATAATAATAAAAATTTAAAAAAATTTATGGGAGGTGAAAACTGAGAATCAATTTCAGCTCCAACAATTAATATTTATAAGGGTTATAAATTGGTGAATAATTATCAAAGTTCTCACATGTGCCATTTCTTTTCACCCTCATATCAACAACCTTGCGTTTGGAACCTGGGAAGAGTGGCACCTGTCCAGGTTTACAGATTCAGTTTAAAGAGAGAACCAGAAACCAGTGTCCTATATTCTGAATTCTTATTAGGTTCCTATTAAATATGCCCTGGATCTTAATTTTGTTTTACATATGTTATATCTACATAATTAGGAAGAAGAACATATCTCTATATGTTCTTTGATGTTAAGGAGGTTAGGCTATATTAATATTTGACATCTTAGCAAGGAGTTCTAAGAAAACTTCTAAATGTAGAAGGTTTGTATTTTCATATGTTTGCCTACATATTTCAGTTTAATTGAGGAAGCAATTTTTAGTCTTTAATTAATTGGAACTGTAATTATTCAGCCCGAAGAAGTCAATTTAATGAAGATTTTCAGCTACATAAGGAGCTCTCAAGATGATCATGCCTATTTCCGCTTAAAAACTGATTTATAAGATAGCAAAAAAAGATGAGGAAAATATTCCTGACAGTGAAGGTTAGCAAATTTTGGAAAATAGAAAGGTTATAGAAATCCTTTCAATGAATGTTATTAAATCTTCTTCATGTTTCTAATTCTAGTTATAATCTTCTCTGCATATGAATAAATTACTTAAAATATGTTTCTTTTCCTATTTGAATGATTCTGTCACTAGAAATAACAAAATGTTTAAATCCGATCACATGTAATTAATCATGTATACCATTTGATAATAAAACAATGGTATTAAAATTTTTTGACATTTCAGTGGAGACAAAATTCTGACAATAAACTAAACATATAAGAAATCCTATTGGAACCATCTTATTGCCTGACAAATGCCATTGTGTCTAGTTTAAATGGTAGTTATGATTTAATAAATAATTCTGAGTTAAATACAAAAGGGGAGTAGGGAGTATCAAAAAGTAATGATGAAAGACCCCTTATTTTTAGGTCATGACCACTCTCAGGGAACTGAGAAAATAAGATGGGGGTGGGGGGGTGGTGGAAATGTTGAGAGACCATAATAGGCAGAGATTTGTATTCTTGGAAAGAGTAGCATCAGTCACCATTTCCTGTTCTTATTACTAAAGCCTCTTAAATGATTTTCTCACCTCTACTCTTCCCTCCACATGTCTGACAAAGTGATTCCTTTAAAATGCAAATCTCATTTCACTCCCCAGTCTAATTATCTACCTGTCTCCTGCCACTTGCCTCCTTTATTCTCTCCAAGCTCAGCTAGCATGATCCCTTCCTTGTCTCCCATTCAGGAGAGATCCCTTGGAATGTAGCCCCCAAGACCCTTATATTTTTTTGTATTGCTTTTCAAAATGTTTCACTATGTGATATGTGATGTATTTAATATCTGTCTCCCACGACCTAGGAGCTCCTTGAGAGTAGGGACTATGCCTGTTCTCTCCAACATTTTATTTCCAGACCCAGCTCGTTGCCTGGCACAAAGCAAGTTCCTCAGAACTCTGTTAAATGAGTGAGTAAAATTGCTGTGAATAATTATTCCTTTACTAATCCTTTCATTTATTCAATCATTCAACAAAACATTTAATAAAGATTTAGTTTATGCTAAATCCTAAAGCTAGCATGGTCAAAAAGGATGCAGAAATCTTGATGCAATTCAGTTTCTAACTTAAAAATTACATATGCAATTATAAAGTTCCATAATATTCTCAAAAAAAAAAAACAACATATTTTTTTCTTCATAGAATTTAGTTTGCTTATGATGGTATTTTTTTTAAAATCTTGTTGACTGAAGAGTAAGTTCATAGTTACAACACCCAACTTTGGAGAAGTGCCTTTTAGGAGTTAACAAACAAGGAGTTGCATCTCATACACTACAAAAGAAGGAATTAGTAGTCTCGATTGCATAACTCTGCTACAGACTGTTCCAGTTTCATTTTCACATTATTTTTTGTTATGTATAACCCATTATGACTATTATCAGGTTACTAGCACCTTGAAAGAATTTTGAATCTTATTTTCTATAAATAGTTATCAGGTATATGTGAAATATGATGTAACTACATTTAGAGAAAAGGTATGATTTTTAACTGAACAACAGTGAATGATTCAAGGTATGTGTATATACACACACATGCGCATGCACACACACACACACACACACACAGACTAATTACAGTTCCAGTAGCAAGACTTAAAACAGTACCCATCCTTTCACTGCATTCTATTATTTGTCATATAACATGTCACCTAACTAAAAAATTGTTCAATCATAAAATGATAGATTATTCAAACGTCTAGCCATAATAGTTGCAGTGGAAATCCTTAACTCTGAGTATTTAATGAGCATTCAATTAAGACCTCAAGACTTTAAACCTTGTTTCTGTTTGGGGACCACTGTTTTTAAGTACCCACAATTTATTCATCTTTATACATAAAACATATGTGCAATTTTAATAGTTGTATATGATGCAAAATTTGAACATTTAGGGGATGTTACACCACATTAAGTTTAACCCTCATTTATGTCTTGGATGATAGATGCAAGAATTCCAACTGAGGCGATTTTATGAACCAGTTAAATGATTTGTATTCAGAACAGCATTAAAAGTCCCCATGACAAAGTGTACTTGAACAAAAATACCCTGCTTGTGACACATCCTTTACAAGTAATGTGTTTTCATTTTTCACATGTTGCATCTCATTTATTTTATTCAGGCACACATACTTAAATCTGCAAGATACCGCAAGCTCCCAATACCTTTGAAATAATAAATCACTTTTTGCAGATGTTTTCACCCGCTGCAAGGCTGCCGTTCATTAATCAAACATTATCAGTTTCTATCAGTGCCCAATGTTAAACAGAAAAGACACTTCATTTTGAGTTCTGACTTTCATTCACTGGTTAGTCCCTGACCCCATAGCATTTACTGCTTGCATTTTGGAAATGTAAAACCTCCTACAGTGTGATAGATTTTACAGCAAAAATCCTAAATGGCATTATATATATATTTTGAGTTCCACATTGTTTAATCCTGAACTAAATCAAACTGTATATCTAAAATGGCAAATAAATGCAGTAATAACACCCATTTAAAATTAGGTCCACAAGACTAATAAATCTATAATGTAAGCTGTGTTTCTATGAATATATCTAACACATCAAATTCTAGAACACAGATGAAGGGATATACTTTTTTAAAATTTAGCTTAAGCTATTTAAATCATTTCAGAAGACAATAAAGGACAATTGTCTACCTACATTAAAAAGAAACGAGCAAAGTTAGAGACTTTAATTTTTCCTCTCTAAGGAAATATAGTAAATGAATGAACTTGTAATACAAGATATCACAGATGATCTTATGTTTCATTAGTCACTAGAGGCACCCTAAAACATTCTATGACCTAAAGAAAACTGATGTAAACTGCATTTCTTCATTGCCTTAAAAATAGCCCAATAATACAATACTACAAAAAAGAATTTAAGCACTTTCATTTGCTCTCTGGAAACACAGTTTCAGTATGATAAACATAGTTGTGATGGTCATGCATATCCACGAGTACACCAAAAATCACTGAAATAGACACTCTAAGTGGACAAATTACATGGTATGTCAATTACAAATCAATAAATCTATTTAAAATAAAACAACAACAACAACAACAAAACAACAGTTTCATGTTATTCATCCTCTTTGACAGGCAAGTCCTGAACAGTAAAAACTCAAAGCCAATAATCACTTCAAATCTGATCTTATAATGAATTAAAGAACTGGAGATTACTATGCAATTAAACATAAAGGAAATGCTTTATAAATATTTCATTTCATCATTATGAATTGGTATCATTAGTGATTATTCACAAATCCTTTCCCATTAAGGTATGGTGCTGAAAGCTGTAAATGTTGATATGGCCCCTTGTCAGTTAATTTATAATACAAATTATGTGAATTTTTGCAAGTTCATTTTCCAAATCAACATCTGAGGGATTCCAAGTTGATAAGAAAAGCTATGTGAAAAGTATGTTACCATGATTTCACTCAGATCTCAGCTAACTCTACAGAATATTAGTTTGAGGGCAGAGAGGAGATGAACAGTACCACTGCAATTTTTTGTATGTTGACACTCCTGAGTATGGAGGCCAAGGCAGTACTTTGATGACATCAATCCAGAAATTCAGATGCTCACCCACTGCCTCTGGGATAAATCCAAACTCCACAGATATCATAACTTTATATAAGTGACCTGTAATAATTTACTCATACCCTGTCCTCATGCCCTATTTGCTGTCATTTATTCTCTTACCCATCAGCATATATTTTAGGAACAGGTCATGCCATATTTGTCAATTTTCAAATTCAGTCTGTTCCCTTGTATCTCTTTGCTAGGGTGGACATTAACTTATCTGCCAATAATGGATTGCCTCAACTTTTCTAACAAACTCCCAACCTACCAGGTTAAAGTCTCAGCCTTCAAGATGGTTATTAGATTATCTTCTCTGTCCTCCTTTTGTACTTTATACAGTAATTATGTTTTCCTTAAAAATTGATGAGCTTCTCTGGTAAGAAAATATACCTAAGTTAATCACTGAATCCCCAGTGACTAGCATAGTGCCAGGACCAATAATAATAGTTAAGAATATGGCAAATAATTGAATAAAATAATGGAAATGAATATTTTTAGTGCTCAGAATTTCATTTTCTTATTTGTACCTTGATATCTATTTTCTTGTCCTTATATTTTCATAAGATCATTGCCCACCTCACTTTATAGGAAAGGATCTGAAATACGTTTGTATGAGGTTTTAAATAAGTGATGATGCTAAAATTTTATTCTCTCCAGACACATGCCTTTAACTAAGGATAAGCATAATGTGTTGTCCTTATGTTAAATAATAAGTTTAAAGTTGTGTAATCGCAGGTTGGGCTTGCTTAAAGAGTCTGAGAAAAATCAGAATCAGACTTCTGTTTAAGTCTGAACTTGATATCCAGCAGTAATCAATATGGTGTATGTGCTCTAGATATATATGTATACAATAACTTATCAAGGTGTTGTTTACAATTATAACCTCCACCTTACCTCAACTAACCAAATATCTCAAAAATTAATGGAGTAAGTAGAGATGTCATTCACAAATTTGTGTAGGGCCAAATAGGTCAATCAATATATAAAATTTACTAATATAATAGACAAATTCTTCAGTAATTTTATAAAACATATATTTCTTTATGTGGTCTTTTAATATTCCCAAAAGTTTAGAAATTATAATAAAGTAACTATATTTCCATATAATTTTCAAAATTATGTGAGATAACTTACTACATATAATCTTTTTGTACAGAATCTCTAATATGTATTATTTGACCTAAACAGCAAATGTATATCTTTAGAACAATAATCTGATGACTACCTTGTCCTACTTATCAAAAACATTTTTTATTTAAAAACATGAAAACATACTATTAAAAGGCAAACAATTTTAAAAACCTTGAAAAATAATCAAAACCAAATATGGAATACCATAAAAGGAGTATGTTTCTACATTTTATGACCTACTTGAATATACACAAATATATTTGAACATGTGCATTTCCTTAAAAAAGTCTTGACAATTTTGCAAGAACGTATTTTGAAAATAAACAAAATCATATGTGGTTCCACAATGAAGTGTCATGGGTTTCATTTTTAAAATTACTAAACAGCTTTTTTACACACACACACACACACACACACACACACACACACACACACACACACAAAATATGTAGCTCTTTTTCCTCAGAGGCTAAGACATGGTTCTCTGAAACTTAGCTCCACTACTTTGTTAAGCCTCAAACAGAGTGAGACACATTTGTGACTGCTGTTTCAGCTCTCAGAAGATGCTTTGTGTGAGTTACTTTGAGCGTTGCCTGATGAAACTCACCTAGCCATCCCAGTTCCAAACTAACAGAGGTTATCTGATGGAGTTTCATAGTTTTGTTTTTGCTTAAACAAGTTGACATCCAAAATTCAGCTTGGCCAAGGAAAATAAAACTTTTGGAACTTAATAATAAAAGTTACAATACTTAAAAACAGTGTTTGTAGAGGAGGAATAATCAAAGGAGTATAACACAACATGAATACACAAAGTAGTGGTATTTTCCCTGACCTGAGGGAAAAAAAAAAACTCTAAAAATTGTACACATTTAATATAAATTTGAGTGAACTTGTGTTACCTTGAGTGAACTTGTTGTAAGCCAATTAGTAGAAATGTTGGTTTTACAGTATTTCTTTTGAGTAAGTAATTTTCATTGTTGGGGGGGAATAGGCTACAAAGGGATTTGCATGCCTAAGAAACTCAAAACAAAGACACGTTTCTCTTTTACTTTTAATGAAATATAATTGCTTAAAATACTACTATTTATTCTTTAAGAATGAGAGCTTAGAGGATTGTACAGACTTTTCAAAGTAGCACCATCTCTTGGGCTCTTTCTTGTATTTCCATTTTTCTGTAATTCTAAATGTACCATTTTGCAATAGCTATTGATCTCCTTACAAGTCATAACAACACATCTTATGCAACAAACAGCCATGCCCAACTGTCATGTTCTACCTACAAAGCAGCTGCTGTGTGAGCCAGGTGAGACAAGGGAGGATAAGGTTCTCAACTTGTAGCATACAGAAATTCACTGAATCCCCTTCTTTTCACCACGGTGTCCTCTGCCTTGTGTCCTCCAGGCTAAGCACTGGGTTTTCTCTCCTGACTAAACAAATGGGGTTCTTGATCTGTTCAAAGTGGAGAAGGGAATCAAGGGATACATACAGCTGCTTTGTAACAGACTTTTGACAAACCCTCTCCTTCACTTCTGCTCCCCAGCTCCCTGGTATTACTAATCTTGAAACTTTAACTAGATTCAGTAGTGCAAATCACACTACTTCTTGGGTCCATTTCAGAATTCAGTTTTTCAAGGGTCCGCTCAGTCAATCTAATACAGCCATCTGCTTTTCAGCTTCCCATGTTTTACTGTTTCCTCTCTTATTCTCTTTTTTCTCTTAAGCTTATGATATTTGAAAAATCCTGCTGCTTTCCTTTCAGTGGTAATTCAGGATAGAAGGATATACTTACACTCAATCTGACAGTTTCAAATGGAAGTCTGACTGAACTAATTATAAAAATAAGAATTCCCGTATCTTCTTTAGTGTTAATACTTAGGAACTTTTCTATTTTCTTTTCAAAAGCCTGAATAGAACTAGAAAATTTATTTGTAGGTGTGACGTAGCTTTCTTAGGTCTACACTGCAGAAATGAACTTGAGCTTAATTTCAAGTTCAATTTTAATTCTTTAAGCCTGTTGCATAAATGTATTCTTTAGCACCTTCACTGTTCAATTAGCACACCAGTAAGCAAGATATAGGGCAAAAAAATCAGCTATGGCTTTCTGAGGATATTTATTTACTAAACATTCTAGAGAGTATTAAAATTTGCATGTTTAAATTAAATTTCTAAATTCTAACATGCAGTCTTGCCCATGAGTTGCCTCACTCTTATGACTTAAACTTGTTAGTATTTTATGTAGGCAAATGTAATATGAAACCAAATTATTTTTTGACAGTGTTGGGGCTCCTGTCAATACATGATATCACACCTGATTGCCATTACTAAGAAACTGGTTTTATTTTTAATATATTGTGTATAAATCAACAACTACTCTTCTTTCTTTGTGATCACAGATAATATCAGATAAAAGATGGTTCCCTAACAAAGAAACAATGAGTGTCCAGAAAAATTTTTACTCTTAATAGTGGCAGCAGAAAACTGGTAAGTTGATATCAATAATATATTTCAATTAGAAACATATTTATTATACAATTAATGGGGAATATTGAAGACTAGTTACTTCCTAAATTCTTCTCAGAGACCTTTCTCCAGATCATCTAACTGAAAAAATCGATTATAATTATTCCTGAATAATTGTTAAAAGAGATACAGCTTATTCTTTTGAATTTCACATGAATGCCAAAAAAAAACATTAAGGCCAACTAATTGTTGAAATATACCTATAGAACCACACTTAAAAGTTATGCAGTTGCCCGTTTCTAGTCACAAGATTCTATTAGTTTTATTCTACAGCTTGTGCCTGCATTTTGCATCAAATAAGCTGCAAGAACAAATCACGTAAACATTTTGTTTGGTTATACCAGAAGTCAATTCTTGTTAATGCTCTATTAAGCATTTCAATTAGTTGTTATGTTTACTTTTAGTTTTATAAATTAATCTTCTCTACATATCTAAACATACATTTCCTAATGAGCTTCAATATTCAAGGAGATAAATACGAGAAAATGCTTGGAAACTAATTATAGGAATAATCTTATGTAATCTGCAAATGCTGATCAAAGTATATTACTTAAGTAAGGCCAATGCCAGGACAATATAGCTTTATTTCTTTGAAAATAGTGATTTTGACTTTATGATAATGTTAGGTTTTATCCTACACACATAGAGATTAATACAACATTGAAAATCCTAAGCTACAGGAATTTAGGAGTAAAATACTGTGTAATTCCAATAGCTACTTATTAAGTGGCCATATATTTTCCAATTTCTGATTAAGCTCTGATTTTAAATCATAAGGAAAAAGACCTAAGCATTTAGACTTAAATATTACTTATTTAATTCATTCTTTGCCCAAGTTCAAGTACTAATCATCTCCTACCTTCATTATGTAACAGCTGCCCAGCTTGCCTCAACATGTCCAGTTTTGTTACTCTCAAATTCATACTCTATCCAGTGAGACTATGCTGCTTAAAACTTTTCAATTAGTTTTCGTATTCAACAGAATAACAGCCCAAGTTCCTTAGCATCCTAAGTAGGAGCTCCATGATCTCCTTCTTGACTAACTCTCCAGCCCAGAGACTCAATAGAAATTCATGCACTACAGAAACATTAAACAACTCAGGAGTTATCATATGCAAGTTCACTGAAAACTGTTCTCTTAAGCCCTCCAACCAGTAATAACCCCCTCCCTCCCTCCAGTTTCTCTTTTCTTGCTAACTCCTAATGATCATTCAACTCTCCAGAGGTGCCAATCTCTCTATAAATTTCTGTGACTCCCTTCCCCTACACTAGTAAGTATTTTTACACTTATATTTATTAGGATCATGGTTAACATTGGGTATCCCTAGTGTGCATCCACAAAACTCTGGGTGTTTCTCAAAGACTATGTACATTACCATACTGTGTTGTAATTATGTTACTTTGCACCCAGGAGCCTTTAGTCTTCATGAAGTCAAGGGAAATGTTGTCCCCATTACCAAATGCTTAAAAAGCAGTACATGTGACTTCTTTTGTTCAAAACAACATCTGTGAGGATTCATCCATGTTGTTTCATACCTCAGTAGTTCATTCCCTTCTGTTGCTGAGTGGTATTCTATTGAGTGGATATGCCAGAATGTGTTTAATCCTTTCACCTGTTGATGGACATTTGTTTGTTGTTTGTTTTCCCAGTTGCTGGCTAATATGAATATTCATGTGGGAGTCTTTACAGACCTATGTTTTTATTTCTCTTGGTTAAACACCTAGAAGTGGTATTAAAGAATTGCACTGTAGGTATATGTTTAACGATATAAGACGTTACTGTTTTCCAAAGTACATTTGACACTTTGACCATCAATGTATGAAAGTTCCCATTGTTTCATACCCTTGCCAACCTTTGTTATTATTAGTCTTTTTAACACTACTCATTCTAGTGGGTATGAAGTGATCTCACTTTGTGGTTTTATTTACATTTCTCTAATGAGTAATGATGCTGACATCTTTTCAAGTGCTTATTGATTGCTCCTGCATATTCATCGGGCTGTTCAAACCTTTTGCCCCATTTTAAAACCTGAGTTGTTTATCTTATATACTGTAAAAAAATTCTTCAAATATTCTGAAAATACACAAATACCTTTGTTAGGTGTGTGTGTGTGTGTGTGTGTGTGTGTATTTCCCACCCAGTCTATGACTTGTCATTTCATTTAAACATCAGAAGTATTTAATTTTGATGAAGTACAATTTATTTCTCAAATTTTAATTTTTTTGTTTTGTTTTCTTCTCTAAAAGGATTTTCTTTAGCCTACTTAGTAATCACAAGGATTTCTTCTAAGGGAAATCCATAATTTTAATGATAATTATACTAACAACCACCAAGCCCCTGGCACCAAGAAGTGTGCTAAATTAACTTAATCATCACAGTGACCCCCATGATACTTTTGAGTATCATCTCTACTTAAAAGATAAGGAAACCTAAACAGTGAAAGTTTAAATTACTTACTGAAGGGCACAGATCTGCTAAGGGACAGAGTTGGGATTAAGTTCAGGTCTACATAGCCTGGAACTGCCTATTCCTAACCTTTACTGCCTCTATAATTTTAAACTCACATGGTGGATAGACTGGAAATTCTAAAGATCACTGGAAATTTAAAGATCTAGAAGGCTTTAATTTTTTTTAGTTTATTTAAAAAAAATTTTTTAACGTTTATTTATTTTTGGGACAGAGAGAGACAGAGCATGAACGGGGGAGGGGCAGAGAGAGAGGGAGACACAGAATCGGAAGCAGGCTCCAGGCTCTGAGCCATCAGCCCAGAGCCCAACGCGGGGCTCGAACTCACGGACCGCAAGATCGTGACCTGAGTCGAAGTCAGACGCTCAACGGACTGAGCCACCCAGGCGCCCCTAGAAGGCTTTTATTCCTAGTACAGATCATGGTAAATGTTTATACAATAAACATAATTTTGATATAATTATATATGTCCAAACTGGCTGCTTATAAATTTGTACTCCAGAAATTTGGGAGAAAGAGTCCAATGATCATTTTTATATTACAAAATAGAGTTTGTGCATGGGTATGTGGGTGGTATCTGCTCCACATATTCAGTGATGGAAATTCTTTGGTTTTATATATTGCTCTTAATATAGTTTAAAAAGATAAATCCATAATGAGAAGTATTTTCCACACTATGTATATAGTGAACTATTGTTCTTTAACATATGGCTAATTAAGTCTGGCAGAAGTCAGAATTCACGTTTCTCCTTTAACAAAAGTCTTGGCCTAAAGGCTTAGCTCAAAATAAATTACCTCATTCTTTAAATCAGGAAATAAGATTTCTCAACTTGCTATTTTTTTCAATCATATAATGCTATGTAGTTGACCTAGAATACTTAAAAGTGAAGTATATGTATAGTGAAGTATAGTATATGAATGCTAAATTAGGTTGTCCTTTATTGAATTTGATGTGTTTATTTTGCTCTCTTGTGTCCTTCTCCTTGCTTACCTTCATTTCTTCCATTTTCATGTCACCACACATGGATATTGTATTACAAATGCTCATCCGGTTTCCACATATGCCCAGGGTACAAAGCTCTGGTAACACAGCATAACATGCTTAAAGATGAATTTATCTTCAATCTTCAACTTATAAAATGCCCTACATTTTTCCAAATAGTAATATTCTTTAATGGCATGGTGGCTGATCCCATCACTATACTTAAGCAAAACATGAGTGGTTGCTAAGGACTAATAATTTGTGAAAATACTACTGATCCTGTATTTTTGCAAATAATACTTTTGTCATGATAATCTACTACTAGGGTTATTTAATTACCCAATAAAATTAACTGCTTTTCAAAGTAATTAATTACAACCTGAGTATAAGTTATAGCTGGACAACCTGGCTCATACCAACCTTGTGTGTTGGTTTTATTTTTATATCCTTAAAAGGAAAATAATTTTGTAGGTCTCCTATAGAATACCCATTAAATAAATAATCACTAATTTCATTGTAAGAAGTTCAAGAACTATTTCTTTTATCTTAATTATTAATAAAAAATATAACATCCAATAAAAGTATCATCCCTTCTTCCCTCCATTATAATAAAATGCTTTATTTTATTCCTTCAACCCCATAAAAAAAACTGGTATTAAGACCTACTATAAATGTAAAATTAAATAACAATTTAATGTTCATTGTCTATATTTTTCACTTTGCTATGCAGTTTCTTCTTCCTACTTAACATTTGCTGTTGTGTGTATTCCTGGAGAGGAGTTACTGTTCTCCCTTTATCTCTCTCTCTGGCCTCTTCCCTGAAAAGCAAAGTGAACTCACTTGGCTGACATGTTCCACCTACGAATTCTTTCCATCTTCACCATATTGTTTCTCTATCAATGAGGAAAAAAGTATCTTAATAACTTTCAAAAACTAATACATCTGCCTCTGTTCTTCTTTTCTAGTTTCTTCTTGCATTTCCCATTTCTCCCCTTAAATATCATTTCAAACTGTTATTTTCCATTTACTTTTATGCCTTGCCATAAAATGTATTCATAGTTCTCTATAAAACCAACAACTTTCCCACCTCTCCTCATCCCTTAAGCCATTATACCACCCTTTATTTCCCGTGATTATTGTATTAGGTGCTGTGGAATGATGAAAAATCACAAGGTTTAGATTTCTTGAGAACTTTGCTAGCTTTCGGCAAGCAATTTACCTACTCTAGGTATATCTTCTCCAGCATTAAAATGGATGTAATTTATACCAATTTCCTGGGATTGTGTGGTTTGAATGAGATTCAGCGAGGTCAGGTGTGCAAAGCCCCTAACACATAGTAGGCATTCAAAAAATGTTGGCAAAACTCTCAGACATTGATGGCTAATGCCAAATTTGACGTTTGCAATGTAACAAATGTTGAAGCAAGTGTGATTTATTTGCATTAGATGAGAAAAACTCTTAGAAACACCAAGTGTGCTTCCTAGAATAATTGTATCTTCCTACTTTTCTCAAGTTTATCAAGTACTGATAGAGCTTCTAATGCTCTTTCAAAAGGCTCAACAAAGGTACCTCCCACAAATTAAATTCAAGACCCTGAAATAAAGCTGCATTTTAAAATGATCCTTGCAAAGTAATCATGAAACATTCACTAGCCTGATTAATAGATATTTACAATCTCCTGAATGGTTGGCTCAGGATTTTAGTTATTTCCACTGTAACCATGTAAGGAAAGCTCACATCTATGATGATAAACCTGTGTTTAACTGTTCAGTGTCATGCCACTCATCTACACTGATGGGCAGAATGATCAGAACACAGTAAGAATTCCCACCAGATCCCAGATTCCTTTAGTATCCCATTGTAAATAAAAGGGAACTATCCACAAAAGCCAATTCAACAACAAAAGTATGTATCACTTTTCAGCTGAAAGGTGGGTGGCCATAATAGCAAGTTTGAGCATTTTTAGAAAATTATTTTTTTAGTAGAAATAAAATCAGCATAATTTTAAAAATTGAGCACATTTAATGAATGCCATTGGTTAATAATATTACATATTGTTACCAGAATTCTATAAAGTTACAATGTTGGGGGTGGAGAATTCAGTATAACAATTGCCAATGTTTAAAAAATATCTGTTTATTTGATCTAACATACATTGTATATGTAGTAATAAGTATTGAGAATTTAATACAACTCACTATTATAAATTCATCTGTTAAGAAGAGAAACACAAACTCTAAAATCAAATACTTGCTTAAAATTTTCCACCATCCCTCCTTTTATTTTCTGTGCCAATCAACCTACATAGTTAGTACAGACTATATATTCAGTTATTCTGCACTATGGAAACTTATAGAATCTGTAAGGACTGATTTTTATGTTTACCTAATGCATAACACATATTTTCTTTCCAGATGACAGGGGAATAAAATATTTAACTCTGATGGTGGCAAAAAGTTACTTTTAGAGAACTGTGTATTTAATAGTTGTAAAATTAAGAGAATTTCTAAATGTGTTGTCATAAACTAAGGTGATAAAATATAAATTTAGAAAGCTAGCAACAATACTCTAAGGAAGAAACAAAATTAAAAAGAAAGAAATTGTGACAAAGTTGATTATTATTACTTTTTTTCTTGCAGAAGAATTTCATTGGTTACTGAGGAAAAGGAATACATTTATATCTCACTTTATATGATATCCATATCTCCATGAAAAAAAAATCAATTTTATAAACTATATATCATGTTAATTTTTATTAAGGAAATTTGCCTTTTTAAGGGCCCCAATATAATATTTTTTAAAGTAAAACATTTTCTTCTGCAAATTATCCCTTCTAAATATACATTATGATAAATTTGCCTTTAAAAGGTTTATTTTCGTGTGCTTATTTAGTTTTCCAAACTTACTTAACACAAATACCTAGTATTTCCAATTCCACTCCTTAGTAAGTAATAACTAGATTCAATGGTATTCAAGAATATTGACTGCATATGAACAGTTGATATTAAAACACTGCGCTAAACAACTAAAGAAGTTCAGTCCCTCATACGGGTTAACTTTACTTTTTCTGTGTTACTACAAAAGATCTCTCTGAACACAAAGTTATCTAACTCATAGGCACTATGGTACTAATATGTACTATGGTAACACAAAAAAATCCTAAATAAATGAGGTAAGATCAGAATTCATAATCATTCTATTGGCAAACTGTCATTGCCATCCATCCAATTGGTCCAAAGGAATGCTGAAGACATCCTTGTCTTGCAGCTATTCCTTAAATTCTCAACCCTGCCTTGCTACTTCTTACTTCTAATCTTCACCAACCATATCTAATCAGGGGCTAAGACCTACTTATTGTATTTTCCTATATTTGTTTTCTGTTCTCAGTTCTCAGCCCTATTTCAGATCCTCAATTTTCTTTTTCTGAACTAGTCCAATTGCCACCCATAAAATCTCCCAAGAACTGGTCTTGTCCTACCCTAATGCATTTCCTTTGTGCCACCAAACCAATCTCTGAACTCTCATGCCAAAATCCTACATCCTCCACAGTAAAAAGGAAACACACTAACTCAACTAAATTCTTGTGTATACCAGGCAGTATCTGCAGAATGTGTCTCTGTTATATCTGTTTGGTCCTACTTACTAGAGCGCATCTATGGCAGTGAAAGCTTCAGCGACACCATGGATCTATCACATACAATATTCCCTATATCTGAGTGTACTCTTCATCTTCTGCCCCCTATATGTCCTCGGATTTGAATTTTTCCTACAAAGGCTGAGAGTCTAGGATCAGTAAAGAGAGGGCGTATAAGTAAGTGAATACAATGTTTAGATGCTATCCCACTGTGTTACATACTGTGAGAAAGAAAGAGTTTACCCAGGGGACAATTAGGAAATGTTTGTATGTCTATTTCCCCTCAAAATTGTAAGCTTCTTGATAGCAGGTACATATTAATCACCTACCAGGAACTTGATATTTACTGCGTGAGTTGAGTATATAAACAATAATGAAAGTAAAAGCCTTAGCATTGTAAAAAATTATGAGAATGAAGGTCATTTACTGTTAGTACCTTAAGCATATGTCTGTTGACATTTTGTCAGTGATGCTGGAGTTGAATTCTAAATATAACTTACAAATATTAGATTTTTCAAAAATCATTTTAAGGCCATGTGGGCACAATTAAGTAAAAAAATATGTAGCTATGAGTGCTAAACTATTGAAAACTAATTTTTTAATAAGATATTGAGGCAAATTTTTTTAAAATCTCCACCTCATTTTGTGTATTGTTCTGAGAGGTCTTGGCATTTAGAAAACTTTAAAAAAATACAATGAGGTTTCTGACTTTCTACCAAAAAAAAAAAAAAAAAAAGACCATGGAACAAAAATAACTGTAAGATTATGTTGCCTTTACAAATTTTACTCTTTCCTCACTTTATCTCCCTCAAGCTTCCACTTCTCAGAAAGATGACTGTAAGTTGCAAAAGGCTGGAGGGTGAGAATTAAAACAAAACAACCCCCCCTCAAACTCCAAGAACCAAGAGGGATGGTTTTATAACACATATATGTATGCGTAAGTATAATATGTATACACACTCCCACACAAATACACAAATATAAGGGAAAAAAGAACATGTTAAATTTAATGGAAAAACAGTTTTAGAGGACTATAAGATGATTTTAGGGCCAAACCTGTTACAATATGTACTGCTCTAGTAGGAAACCTCACTGTTGGACCAATGGTTAGAGATTTAATCACTCTTCTCTAGTCCCCATATGATCCCATATTATAGTCCAGAATATTCTCACCAGAAATTCTGGTTAATAGCTACCAAAAAAATGCATTAGAAGGGGAAAAAAGACAAATAAAAATGATTCAACTTTCCCTGGAGTACTCTATTAACCAAACATGTCTATAGACAGTAGCAGAAGAAAATATACATACTCACAAACAATTCCAAAAATTTATAATTGTGACAGAGTAGTATTCTTTACAAAATAACTTTGGTTTATGTATGTAAAATGTTCTTATTTTGGTACAGTTGACCCATGAACAACATGGGCTTGAACTGCATGGGTCACTTGTACATGGATTTTATCCAATAAATACAGTACAGTGTTATAAATGCATTTTCTTTTCCTTATGGTTTTCTTTAATAAAATTTTCTTTTTTCTAGTTTGCTGTATTGTAAGAATATAGTATATATATATATATATATATATATATATATATATATATATATATATAATATGTATTAAACCACTGTTTTTGTTATGGGTAAGGCTTCTGGTCAACAGTAGGCTAAGTTTCAGGGGAGTCAAAAGTTATACTTGGATTTTTGACAGCACAAAGGGAAGCACCCCTGACCTGCATGTTGCTGAGGGGTCAACTGTAATTAATATCATAACTAATTACACCTTCCCCCCAAAATGAAAATATTATTTTTCCTTATTAATCTTGGTTAGCTTTCTGATTTTTATTTTTACTTTTTGTTGCGTTTTGCAAAGTAGCATAAAGGCAAGCTTGAATCCAGTTTAAGTCAGAAATAACAAAAATTGAACTAATCAGTCCTAGATTCTATATATTTTTATAGTAGTCAAACAGATACTGCTTTAGTTCAATTTACTTTTGCCCCACCACTTGGCACAGAACATTGCATTTCTACCTGATCTCACTCACTACCTCTAAAATTCAGAATATCAAAAATTCTAAACACTATTCAGATTTTTTCCCAATATTTAGTTGAATATATCTAATTCATTTGTCAGTAATGAATTTTCTCCATAATGAACTTTTTCACTGGTCTTTAATAAACTTTGCTACATAAGAAACATTTATCTTTTACATTGAAATAATGGATATGGTTGCATACAAATAACAGATATAATCCAAAATAATGCCCAATTTATTTCCCTAAGAACCAGAAATAAGAGGAACTATGGTCTGAATGACTCTTTGATTCTTCTTGGCTAAACTGGTGGGTGCTACTTGTTAGAATTTATAATAAAGACTTGAGAGAGAGAACAATAAAGCAACAATGAAAGTTGCAAATATTTTATAGATGAAGACTAGCCTAGAAGCAAAGAAGATTTTTTTATGTATGTTTCCATTTTTCTTAATATGTCAAAACTTACAAGAAGCCACAAAACTAAACCTTCATCACAGTTTTTAAGATGACACCTTTGGAATTGTCAATCACTTCACAGAAATCTAATTTCAGTTCTCACTTAATTTCTTCTACAATTTTAATCTGTGGATGTGCTTTTGTTTTTTCTTTGATTGTGAAATTAAGTATGTACTTATTTACTAAAGTAAATAAATATTTTATTTTAAAATGAGAAAACACTACACCCAAGAACTAAACAAAAATAGCAGGTTTACCTATGCTGGTAATGTTTTGAAAAATTAATATCGGCATGACATCAGGAAGAAAAATATTTTTTATTAATGAAAGAATATTTTATTTTTTTATTATTTTATTTTGTTTAAAGTTTTATTTCAATTCTAGTTAGTTAACATATAGTGTAATATTAGTTTCAGAAGTAGAATTTAGTGATTCATCACTTACATATAATACCCAGTACTCATCACAAGTGCCTTCATTAATACACATCCCCCATTCAGCCCATCCCACACCCACTTCCACTCCAGCAACTCTGTTCTCTATAGTTAATAGTTTTTTATGGTTTGCCTCCCTCTCTTCTTGTCCCCCTTTCCAAATGTTCATCTGTTTTATTTCCTAAATTCCACATGAGTGAAATCATAGGGTATTTGTCTTTCACTGACTACTTATTTCTCAGCATAATTAATACACTCTAGCTCCATCCAAGTCCTTGCAAATGGCAAGATTTCATTAATTTTGTTTTTTTTTTCAACGTTTATTTATTTTTGGGACAGAGAGAGACAGAGCATGAACGAGGGAGGGGCAGAGAGAGAGGGAGACACAGAATCGGAAACAGGCTCCAGGCTCTGAGCCATCAGCCCAGAGCCCGACGCGGGGCTCGAACCCACGGACCGCGAGATCGTGACCTGGCTGAAGTCGGACGCTTAACCGACTGCGCCACCCAGGCGCCCCAAGATTTCATTAATTTTGATGGTCGAGTAATATTCCATTGTATATATATACCACATCTCTTTTATCCATTCATCTGTTGATGGACATTTGGGCTCTTTCCATAATTTGGCTATTGTTGATAATCCTGCTATAAACATTGGGGTGCATTTATCCCTTCAAATCAGTATTTTTGTATCCTTTGCATAAATACCTAGTAGCACAATTTCTGGGTCATAGAGTAGTGCTATTTTTAACTTTTTGAGGAAATTTCATACTGATTTCCAGAGTGGCTGTACCAGTTTGCATTCCCACAGACAGGGTAAGAGGGTTCCCCTTTCTCAACATCCTTGCCAACCTCTGTTGTTTCATGTGTTGTTAATTTTAGCCACTCTGATAAGTGTGAGGTAGAATCTCATTGTAGTTTTGATTTGTATTTCCCTGATGATGAGTGATATTGAGCATCTTTTCATGTGTCTGTTACTCATCTAGATGTCTTCTTTGGAATGTCTATTCATGTCTTACCCCATTTCTTAACTGGATTATTTCTTTTGAGGGTGTTGAGTTTGATAAGTTCTTTATAGATTTTAGATACTACCCCTTTATCAGATATGTCATTTGCAAATATCTTCTCCCATACACAGGCTGCCTTTCAGTTTTGTTGATTGCTTCCTTAAATGTGCAGAAGCTTTTTATCTTGATGAAGTCCCAATAGTTCATTTCAGCTTTGTTTCCCTTGCCTCCAGAGATGTGTCTAGGAAGAAGTTGCTATAGCCAAGGTTAAAGAGGTTGCTACCTGTGTTCTCCTCCAGGACTTTGATGATTTCCTGTCTCAGATTTAGGTCTTTTATCCACTTTGAATTTATTTTGTATGGTGTAAGAAAGTGGTGCAGTTTCATTCTTCTGCGTGTTGCTGTCCAGTTTTTCCAACATCATTTGTTAGAGACTGTTTTTTTCCATTCGATATTCTTTCCTGTTTTGTCAAACATTAGTTGACCACATAGTTATGGGTCCATTTCTGGGCTTTGTATTCTGTTCCATTCATCTATGGGTCTGTTTTTGTGCCAGTACCATATTGCCTTGAAAATACAAGTTTGTAATATAGCTTGAAGTCCAGAATTGTGATGTGTCCAGACTTGCTTTTCTTTTTCAAGATTGGTTTGGCTGTTTGGGATCTTTTATTATCCCATACAAATTTTGGGATTGTTTGTTCCAGCTCTGTGAAAAATGCTGGTGGTATTTTGATACGGATTGCATTACATGTGCAGATTGTTTTGGGTATTATAGACATTTAACACTATTTGTTCTTGCAATCCATGAGCATGGAATGTTTTTTCCATTTCTTTGTGTCCTTTTCAATTTATTTCATCAGGGTTTATAGTTTTCAGAGTACCGATCTTTACCTCTTTCGTTAGGTTTATTCCTACGTATCTTATGCTTTTGGTGGAATTATAAATGGGATCAATTCCTTGATTTCTCTTTCTGCTACTTCATTATTGGTGTATAGAAATGCAACAGATTTCAGTACATTGATTTTTTATCTTGTGACTTTACTGAATTCATGTATCAGTTCTAGCAATTTTTTGGTGGAGTCTTTCAGGTTTTCTACATAGGCTATCATATCACCTGTGAATAGTGACAGTTGGACCTTTTCCTTACTGATTTGGATGCCTTTTACTTCTTTTTGTTGTCCAACTGCTGAGGCTAGGACTTCCAGTACTATGTTACGTAACAGTGGCGAGAATGGACATCCTTGCCTTGTTCCAGACCATGGAGGAAAACCTCTCAATTTTTCCCCATTGAATGTATTGGCTGTAGGTATTTTGTGTATGGCATTTATGATGTTGAAGTATGTTGCCTCTAATCTACTCTGTTGAGGGTTTTTATGAAGCGCAGATGCTGTACTTTGTCAAATGCTTTTTCTGCATCTAATGAGAAGATTACATGGTTTTTATCATTTCTTTTACTAATGTGGTATATCATGTTGATTAATTTGCAGCCCAGATAAAATCCCACTTGATCATGGTGAAGAATTCTTTGGACAATTTGCCAGTATTTTGTTGAGAATTTTTGCATCCATGTTCATCAAAAATATTGATCTCTAACTTTTCTTTCTTTTCTTTAAATTTATTTTATTTACTTTTTTTTGGGGGGGGAGAGAGAAAGGGTACAAGTGAGTGAGGGGCAGAGAGAGAGAGAGAGAGAGAGAGAGAGAGAGAGAGAGAGAGAGAATATCCCAGAAGGGGCAGAGAGAAAAAGAAGCAGGGCTCACTCTGAGTGGGTCACAGCTCTCCAAAGTGGGGCTCAAGCTCACCTGAAGCAAGGATTAAACTCACCTGAAGCAGGGCTCCAGCTCACCCAACGTGGGACTCAAACTCAAGAACCATGAGATCATGACCTGAGCCGAAGTTAGATGCTTAACAACTGAGCCACCCAGAAGACCCTCTAACTGTCCTTTTTAGAATGAGTTTGGAAGTTTTCCTTCCATTTCTATTCTTTGGAACAGTTTGAGAACAATAGGTATTAACTCTTCTTTAAATGTCTGGTAGATGGGGTGCCTGGGTGGCGCAGTTGGTTAAGCGTCCGACTTCAGCCAGGTCACAATCTCGCGGTCTGTGAGTTCGAGCCCCGCGTCAGGCTCTGGGCTGATGGCTCAGAGCCTGGAGGCTGTTTCCGATTCTGTGTCTCCCTCTCTCTCTGCCCCTCCCCCGTTCATGCTCTGTCTCTCTCTGTCCCAAAAATAAATAAACGTTAAAAAAAAATGTTTTTTAAAAAAAATAAAAAAAAATAAATGTCTGGTAGAATTCCCCTGGGAAACCATCTGGCCCTGTATTCTTGGCTACGTATTTTTCCCATTCGGCACACTGAATATACCATGCCACTTCCTTCGGGTCTGCTAAGTTTCTGTGGAAAGGTCTTCTGCTAATCTTATTTGTCTTCCCTGGTAAGTTAGGGATTTCTTTTCCCTTGCTACTTTTAGGAGTTTTTTTCCTTATCTACATATTTGCAAATTTTACTATGATATGTCTTGGTGTTGGCCTATTTTTGTTGATTTTGATGGCAGTTCTCTGTATCTCTTGGATCTGGATGTCTATGTCCTTCCCCAGTTTAGGGAAGTTTTCAGCTATAATATGCTCAATCTTTCTGCCTCCTTTTCCTCTCTTCTTCTGGGACTATGTTTGAATGTTATTATGCTTTATGGAGTTACTGAGTTCCCCAATCTATATTCATGATCCACTATTTTTCTTTCCCTCTTTTTTTTACAGTTCATTATCTTCCATAATTTTATCTTATATACCACTTTTTCATTCCTCTGCCTCTTCCATCCTTGTGATCATTACATTCACTCAATTTTGCATCTCAGTTATAACATTTTTTATTTCAGCCTGACTAGTTTTTAGAACTTTTACCTCTGTGGTAAGGGACTCCCTGGTGTCTTCTATGCTTTTCTCTAGCCCAGCTAGTATCCTTATGATTATTTTAAATTCTGGATTGGGAACATTGCCTGTTTCAATTAGATCCCTGGCCATAACCTTTTCTTATTCTTTCTTTTGGGATTAATTCCTCCATCTTGACATTTTGTCTAGGTCTCTTAGTCTATGTGTTAGGAAAGCCTGTTGTGTTTCCTGCTCCTGTGAATAATGGACTTATTAATAAGAAATCATATACTGTCCAGTGCCTGGAGCTTTAGGAAGTGTTTCTGGTGTATGCTGTCTGCACTATGATGTTGTATTTTGGCTGCTCTTTCCCTTAGGTCAGTCTTCTGCAGAGTTTCTCCTTGCCTGCAATGGGGACTGTTTGGCCCTTGTCCAGTGTATAGTGAGTTTTAACTAGATGTGCTTTGCTCTGCTTGTTAAAAGAAGCCAGATCCAATTTCCACTATACCTGAAGCTTTGTAGCATGCTATGGTCAGTGCACTTGGTCAGGGGGTTTGTGCTTGTCTTCCGGGTGAAGGGCCCACTGCTGATCTGGCTCCCAGACATACTTTCTCTCATAAAAGAGCACCTCCAGAGCACAGGAGAGCAGGGTTTGATGTCAAGGGCTCAATCCTCCACTGTGGGTGCTGTGCTGTTCACTGAAGTCCATCTGTGCTAGTGGGAGAGGGATTAAAAAATGGCATCAGCCCACTCTCATCCTTGGAGAGGGGAGTTCGTGCATGCCACTGTCCAGGAAGCCCTCTTAAATGAGGAACAATCTCTCTTGTGTGTTCCAGGCTTCACCTGCCTTCACCCTGTGTCTGGGCTGTCTGCCCACCCCAAGGCACAGTGCTCCTGTGCTTTATCTCAAGCACATAGGTTGAGTTTTAAAACTCCAAATTTTAGGGACCTGGCATGTTGTGTACCCACACTTGATCCTCTAGGGGAGGGTCTCACTGTGCTGTGGCTGGTGCAGGTTTGTCCTAGAAGAACAGTTGCACAAATGCACAGGGGCTTGAAGTTTATAATAAAGCTCAGCAAAAAGTCGGTGTCCAGGTTAGGTGCCCTCACTAGGTGTCTCTGTCCCTATGCTAATGAATGGGGCAGCATAATGGCACCCGTTGTTTCTTTTGTCCCCTGAAAGGCAGTGCCACATCTTCCAAATGTACTCCAAGAAGGGGAACTGTCTCTCTCAGTGCAACCCAGGGAATCCTCAGACCATGCTCTCTGCTCCCAGTCCTCTGCCCTCCTTCTCCACAGGAGCACAGCTATGTCTGCCAGGCTCCACACGTGCCATGTGCGGTCTTCTAAAATCTGTCTTTGAATTCCACTGCTGGTAAAAACTCACAATAATCAGCTCCTCTCCTTTTCCCAGTCAATGGTTTCAGGGAAGTATTTTTCTTGTGCAATCCCTTGTGTATTGATCGCTCATACTCTCTCTGATAAGGGCTCCCTCCCCCTCTGCAGCACCTGTGAATTTTTTCTCCCTGAAATCAAAACTCCATACCTCTTACCTTCCATGATGTGGCCTCTTTTCTTCCGCTAGGTGTGCAGTTTGTTCTCTAAGTCCTCAAATCAACTTCTTGGGTTATCAGAATGATTTGATAATTATCTCAATGTGTTAAAGGGATGAGGCAAGCATAGGGTCCCTCTACTACTGTGCCATCTTATCTCCCCCCGCTAAGAAAAATATTCTTGAATACACATTATAGATAAGCTATTTGCTAAAATAGTAACTAAGATGAGAGGATGTCAGGTGTTTCAGTGAACACTAAAATGTGGGGACCCAGCTAAATCTAGCTATTTTAAAATGGTAATATAAAATAATCAGTTATGGATTTATCTTTTGCTTCAAAGACAGGTCCTATATGTTCTTAAAGGATTTTATAAACAGGTCCATACTCTCAAGTTATGTCATATTAGAGAAAAATTAACTTGATTTATATTGCACATGGATTTCCACTTAAAGGTTTTTCTTGTCTCAAAACTATAAAAAAATATAAAGCAGTTAATGCTCTTAAATAATTTCTCAGTCTACCGTCTACTTGCCAAATCTGGCCCCCTACTTACGATACAGTTTTATTAACACACAACAATGCTCATTTATTTACACATAATCTGTTCTATGGCTGCTTTGCCCTACAAAAGCAGAGAGGTGAGTAGTTGTAGCACAGACCGGATGGCCCACAAAACCTAGAATATTTACCACCTATTTATTTATCGAAAAATTCTGCCAACTCTTCATTTAATTCTTTTATTTTACTAGTTAGAATCTCAAAAAGGAGATACTTAAGTTCTGTCTCTTAATATTCCCCTATACAATTTGCTCCTTGCTGAACATGGCCTTCTCTCCATATCCTTTGGCATATACTCCAAGTAAGTCCCTCGTAATCTCATAAAAGATAAATTCGATTTCTTTTTACTCAGAGTTTCTCATTTGTTAATCTACCCTGTTGATTAATTTTCTTAAAATTTATTATCTCTATATTACCAGTGCAAGGTTCTGTTTGTAATAGGCAGGATGCAAATAAAAGTATTACAAATCACTATATAACACCTCATACACATTAGAATAGCTATTATAAAAAAAGAAAGAAAACACCACCACCACCACCACCAACGGAAAATCCACATGTTGACAAGGAGGTAAGGAAATTGAAACCTTTGTACTGTTGGTGGGAATGTAAAATGGTGCAGCCGATATAGAAACAGTATGGTGGTTCCTCAAAAAATTGAAAATTAGAATTAGTATATAAACCACCAATTCCACTTTCAGGTATATACAGAAAACAGACAAACAAGCAAACCCCCAAAAAACAAAAAAACAGAGACTTAAAGAAATATTTGTATGCCTATGTTTACAGCAGCATTATTTACAGTAGCCAAACAGTGGGAAGCAACCCAAGTGTCCACTAATAATGAAATGATAAAACAAAATGTGGTATATACATACCATAGGAAATTATTCAGCCTTAAAAATAAAGGAAATTCTTACACATACTACCACACATGTGACCCTTGAGGACATTATGTTAAGTGAAACAAGCCAGCACAAGAAAAAAAAAAAATACTGTATGATTCCATTTATATGAGATACTTAGAGTAGACAAATTCGCACACAGAAAGTAGAATAGTGATTGCAGGGGCTGAATTTTGGAGAAAAGGGGGACTTGTTTAAGGGTACAGAGTTCCAGTTTTGAAAGATGAAACAGCTCTGTATATGAATAATGGTAATGGTAGGACAAAAATTTGAATGTACTTAACACCAATGAACTATATACAGTTAAAAAATGGTTAAGATGGTAAATTTTATGCTTTGTGTATTTAGCACGATTTTTAAAAATTAATTTAAAAGGGAAATTTATAAATTAAAAAAAAATAATTATTTACCAATGACACCAACTTAGAGGATTGGTTAAGAGTATGACTTTGGTTTCAAATGGACTTCAGTTTGAATCCAGGTTGTAATACTGAGAAAATTACTTAACATCTCTTACCACAGTTTATACATATGTGAAATGGAGGTATCAGCAATATCAATCCAAAATTACTTTGTGAGAACTAATTTATTCAAAGAACTTAGCCAATTCTCTAAGAAATTGAGCCACTATATGTATTATTTCATATATACAAAATTCTTATTTTGTATCAAAATAAGATACAAAATCAAATTTTTGTATGCAATTATTTGCATTAAAGTATTTTATTGTTTTTCCAAATAAATAACAACCTTTTAAATCTATTTTGCAAACTATTATTCCTAGCACACAGATACACATATGGTAGAATATAACAACATACTTTAAACTATGATCAGCCGATGATAAGATTAAAAGGATAAGAATAGTAGAAAAGCACCTGAATACAGTATGGTCTTCATAAAAGACAAAAGAAAGGCTATTTTATCCCAGTAAGAAGGAAACAACCACAGAGATGTGAAATAGCAGTCAATTTTAAATCATGCTATTCTAGCAATGATTAATCTATCAGTGAAATGTAGATATTAAGCCTCAACAAACAAAATACTGTGTACATACAAAAGTAAAGAGTAGAAACACAAAATAAGAACTTAAAGATCCAAGGAAGCAATTTTTCAGTTAAATATGTCTTTCTTCCACTAAACTGGATGTATTCACATAATCTTTGACTGATTAACTGAGGTACCAATATCTTCTCCAAATTTAATTTATGAATTAAGAGCTGTATGCACAACTTATCTCCATAACACAAGCAAAGTGAACATCTGTTAACTTTATGCTATATAAATTTGTGTATGGGGGGTGGGTGTGAACACAGCCTCTGATGTGTAATATTCTTTCCATCTGCACACCAGGTGGCACTGCATGGTTAATCAGAAGATAACACACATCAAGATTTCTTACGTATTTGGAGGTAAGGAAATAAATAAATCAAAATTTTGTTTAAAAATTTTTTTCTTAAATGTCCACAGTAAATATAATTAATAATTTACTTTTAAAGGGTTATTTTATTTGAGTTAATAATGTAAATTAATCATCATTACAGTAGTGTTCTTCCCATATATTAATTTTTTATATAACTTAAATAATATTACCAAGAAATACAAGTTTAAGAAATTGAGAAAGAGTAATGTAACCAAACTAGGTTCTATCCCACTGATTTCTATTTATTCATTTAAGTAAATTTGTGTCACACAATAGAGCCTTGGGGAATTTAGAACAACACGAATTTCACTAGAATTGTCCCTTAAACAATTCAAAGGCAGGGTCCAGAGAAAAACTGATGTGATATAAATTTCAACTGAATTTCTTCTGAAACAGATTTACACTTAAAATACTATGTCTTAATGAAGTCTCCTCTTAAAAGCAACTATCTTGCTTTAGAACATACTGCTTTTAAGTATTTCATGTCAAAGAAGGTGTTATTTACATGTCAGTGAAAATAATATTATTCCATATGATCTAATACTGCTTAACCAAAGATGGTATAGCCTAATGTGTATAAATGCAAAATAAGTGATAAATAAGACACAAAAATTAACCTGCACAGTTTCTCCCTCCTATTCTTTGGAAAGATTATTTCTAGAAAGAAATCTGAAGCATATGTAGAAATATACCTAATTTCTTCTAATTTGCATCAACTTCCGCTATTTCCATATCATTTCTCATGCCTATCTTATTAATCCCTCATTCCTTGTGTGTAATGGGGGCCCTTATTTTACCAAGTTTTGCATACAGTGATTTGCAAAAGTGTAAGATAAGCAGGTCTGTGCAGTGTGTAGTGTGAATAAAGCTATCTAGTAGTATGTCTCCTAGCTCTAATTAGAAACCACTGATGCATCGTACATATGTATTTAATGTCATGAATTCCAGATTCAATATCTTGAATTTGGGGGTAGGGGAAAGAGGTTGTATACTGTGATGTTCCTTAATTCTTCTATGGCAATACCCACTACCTCAGTGATTTCTGGTTAATTATCCTAAGTTTATTCTCCAACATAAACATTTACTTCCAGAGGACAACCCAGATCTACAGGATGATTACACCATTTTTCAAAAAACCATCATGATGTCCATAGTGTATGTTCAATAACATCCCCTTCCAAGTGAAACTAATAATTTTTAGTCACAAAAAAAGGTAACCAGGAGCCATAAGCAGCAGTTGAAAGAAAACATTTGGGTTAGTCCAATAATTTCCCAACCCTTTTTCAGTTACTTTTGAAGTGTTAATTAAGTTATTGGAACTACTTAAAACAATAGTGTTGGAACAATGAAATTGACAAAACATGGTTTTTTTCTCCTTCTTTAAGTAACTAGTGTAAGTAAAATATATTTTCATTCCATGAAATACATATATAGAAATATAATAATAATTCCTCCATGTCTCCATAAAAAGAAATCAAGATAAAGTGTTCAATATTTTAAAATGTAATTTATACTAGTAAAAATGTTTAATAAAAAACATGGCATATAGAATATTTTGAAATAAACTTCTCGCTAAATGAATTATTTCCTTTTTTGCTGTAATATGGGAGAAATAGGTTATTTTAATTCATTAAATCAACAATACAATTGATTTTTATGGAGAAACTACAATATTCCAGAAATTCTACCAGCAGAAAAAAAAAGGATTTTCTTATATCACCATCTTCATCATAAAATGCTTATTAAACACCCTCAAGCAAATAACATTACCTTTACCAAAATGCTCAAAGGCAACACCTAATATTTAACACAGCAGTGTTAATACTGCATGTAGGGGCGTCTGGATGGCTCAGTCGGTTAAGTGTCTGACTTTGGCTCAGGTCATGATCTTGAAGTCTCCAAGTTTGAGCTATGCATTGGGATCTATGCTGACAGCCCAGAGCCTGGAGCCTGCTTCGGATTCTGTGTCTCCCCAATCTCCCCGCCCCTCCCCCGCTTGTGCTCTGTCTCTCCCTCTCAAAAATAAATAAACATTTAAAAAAACTAAAAAAATTACCTCACATAAAGTATAAATGTAGAATATCATGAACTGTAACATTTAGAATTTAATTCATTGCCTTTGATTAAATAATCAAAACCACAAAATGTCTTTGCATTTTGAAAAAAAAAAAAAAGACAAAGCTATAAGAAGATGCGTGGAAAGATCCACAAATTTAAAAGAAGCTAAATGATCATATAGTTTCAAACTTCTTCTCAAGAAGTTATTACATTGTTTTTCATTTATTCCTTTGTTTCTCTTTTCTTTTTATTCTTCTAATTATTTTACAACAAAAAATGTTATTGATGTTATACTATATTCATGTTACAAAATGTGCTAACCTGTAAAATACAATAATTTAAAAAACTAATCCCTACTGTCATAGGTTTTTAATACAGTGTGTTTGTGTGGGGGGCAAGGGAATAGATACATGCATACAACCAAAAATAATAAAAAGAAAACTATATTTAGTTCTAACAATGACATATAAAACATTTTGCTATGTATGAACACAGAATAAACATTTATTTCAGCAGGATGAGTATGAATGTCTTATGTAAGAAGTGGCATTTCAGATGAATACTGTAAGTACTGACTTTACCACATGGAGACAGACTAAAACATTTTCTTAGTAAAGGCAAGACTATAAGCCAAGACATAATGATGGAAGAGTTCAGGTTACTTTTGAGGGATGGCTAAGACAGATCTATGAAGTGGTAGCTTTAAGGCTGAAGGGGTAGATTTGGACAGCTGTTGTAGCCTGTTGAAAGTCATACAAAGGAACTTGACTTATTCTGAATGCAGCAACAACAACTAAAAGTAACAGACATTTACACCTTGTTTTTAAGAAGTGTTACCGGAGGTGGAGAGTTCTTCATATTAGAGCACCATATTACTAAGAGAAGCAGAGTGGGGCAACAAGGATAGCCATCATAGGGACCAGGGTTACTCTTACTGACATGATTAGCACTGTCTCCTAATACAATCAAACTATTCAGGAATTAGTGCTAGCTTACTGAACTTGGAATCAGAACAAGGACACTTTAAAGAAAATAAACCTATCTGTATATCTTCATGATAGGGGCTCAAAGAACTCCAGGCCCATTTATTCACGTGTCTTTAAAGAGATACCACCAATATTTTCTCAGGTTATTTTTTTCCTTTCTTTCTATACTTGTAAAATTGACCAGTCCCTATCACCTGCTTCTACAGATTAAGATGCACTTTCTATAGATATGTTAATATGATCAAAGAATAATTGCCCTACATCTATTTTATCTCCTTCTGGGGGCTTTGCTTGAACTCATTAAATGATGATTTAATGAACTCTCAGCTGGAATTGTATCTCTCTCATTTCTGAATTCTGGGGAGCCATCTCACAATTATACCCAAGTACTTACAAGTGACACTAGATTAGACAATATTACAAATTTTTTAAAAAGTGGATTGTCAAAATATTCGTAACTTTTTTTTTTGCTTAAAATTAAGTCAGGTTTATTATTTTAAAGTAATCTACTCATAACTGTGCACAATTCCTAAACAACTTCAGTTTTTATCTGTGGACATAAGAGGGTGGTCTAAAAACCTTATTCCATTTTCTGCTAAATAAATAGAAAGTATACATAATTATGTACAATTTAGAAACTCCTGATTAAGAAGCTAATTAAGAATAGCTTTTACAAAGAAGAACTCTGGCTCTAAGAAGGCACAAGAGATTTAACTAAAGGCCACATTGTATTAAATTTGTTAACAAATTTAATACCACAATTTCTCAATAGACTTTCTTAATTGTAATTATCTTTTCTTCAGCTGTTAAAATATTTGAGAATCATATTTAAAAAAATATTTTCTTATGGTAACTGGGAAAAAAAAGTCAACGGGTGATAATAGTGAGAAAAGTACAGTGAGGCTAAGTGCATGAAATAATTCTTCCAAAGTATAAGGTCACATGTTCAAGATCCTTAAACTGGACAATTCAATGTAGGCAGGTGTCATCAGATAACTTGTTGGCTTTCAGCCACTGTGTCTCTTAACAGTTTTGAAAAATGGATGTTTGCATTTGTTACATTTTTCCTATCTTCTCTATAAAATCCACTTTCCACTGTTCAGTTGTACTTACTAGTTTTCTTTAATCTTTTTTAATCTTTATTTTCTTATCCATAAAATAAAGTTAATAATAACTACCTCAAGGGGCATTTTAAAAGTTATGGTATAGACTCTATTAAAAATTGAAGGGGAAAAAAAAGAATTGAACATGGAATATTTTAGCTATTACTGCTAGTACCAATATCAGTACCATCAATATCACTAGTCCTACTTATTTCATTTATGGTATAATACCAATTTTAATCTAATACCCCCTAGGTTTGGTCAATGCTATAATACCCACTAAATTGCCAACATGTTTCAATATCCTATCAGTTTATTTTGGCAAATAATTAAAACAGTTGCACTAAAAATCCATAGAGTTGTTACAGAGTTCGTACTTTGCACTTTTTCTAGGCACTGCAGCAAGGCAGACAGAATATACAGACTGCAAGAATTTGACTCCCGGTAGCTGAAACAAACATGCACCTAATCAATTATAATACAGGAAGTAAGTGCTAGAGTAAAGTACAAAGTCTAGTCTGTACATCCGGAAAGGGAACAAGAACCCAATGGTGTGGGATTGGGGTAAGGAAGCAGCTTCATTTATCCAGACTAAAGAGTGAAGGTAGGAAGTGGATCATTAGAAAACTACTACATGAAGTGGAAAAAAAGACATGTAGGTTAACAACTTAAACATGAAAATAATGACAGTTGTAGGTCCAGCCAATACCATGTATTCTCCAAATACTGAGGAGAAAAAAAAAAAAAAATTAGATGAGGTAAAACCAAAACAGTTCAAAATGGCCGAAACACACAATTTAAGAAATAAAGTCACTGGAGACGTAAACTGTTGACCAAATCATAAAGAGCCTTGAAAGTCTTATTTTAAGGAGTTTTTCCTCTATCCTGAAGGATATAGGGAGCTATGGCAAAGGAGAGAGTGTTTAATGAGGAAACTGCATCATGAGATCTAATTTTAGAAAGATCACTACTTCTGTTGTAGAGATAATGATGCCCTGGGAAACTGGTTTGAAGGCTACAGCAGTGGTCCAGTATAGTTAATGGCGGGGAATGGTATAGCCAGAAATGAATTCAAGAGAAATCTTTGAGGTAGACACAAATTAAGCATTTGGTGGTGAGACAGTGACTATTTATCTCTATAATATCTTCCTGCAGTTCCTGCTCCCTTTGTGTCTATTATGACTGCAATAATGGATTTTACTGCTATTTCCTCTGCAATCCCTTCTCTCTCCAAAGTATTTAAAACAAAAATTCAGGAAAAAAGAAAACTCTCATCAGAAGAATATACAAAGTTTACCCATTTATTTGAGGGTGCCTTATTGGATGTTCTTTCCCTTACATGTTTGTTTAATCTTTTTTTTACCACTGCTATGTTTTGTGAGACTACCACAGGAAAATTACTGCAAAAGGGAAAGCAAATGGGCCCTTCTGAGGCAAAAGATAAAGGTTCAACTCTTCAGTCTTCTAAAACAGTTGTTTTTAAACCTGACTCTAGAATATAATCAGCCAAAGAACTTAAAAACAACAATAATAAAAAATTATGCTCATGTCCAGCCCACTCTGACCACATCTCACTCCTCAAATTATATGATACTATTGTTTTTTAATCTCATAACTTTCCTGATTGAAATTAAAATCAAGCTAAAAGCAGAATTTGATTTTGTTTTTATTTATGTACTTTTTTCATATTTATTTTTGAGAGAGATAGCAAGAGCACGAGTGGGTAAGGGACAGAGAGACAGAGACGGAGACACAGAATCTGAAGTAGGCTGCAGGCTCTGAGCTGTCAGCACAGAGCCCCACACAGGGCTGGAACTCACGAACTGCCAGATCATGACCTGAGCCGAAGTTGGATACTCAACTGACTAAGCCACCCAGGCACCCCTCTTTGCATTTTTAATTCCTTAGCACAGTGCCTAGAACATTGCAGTCATTAAATATTTATTTAATTCACTCATCAGTTATTTATTGATAGGTGCTGGTCATGCTATAGGTATAGTATTTCAGGGTCTTTACAACATACAACAATGGATTTCAAATAATGACTATTAAGCCACATTTTAAAAATACAGAATCTGAAGCAGGCTCCAGCTCTGAACTGTCAGCACAGAGCCCGACATGCAGGGCTTGAACTCACGAACCATGAGACCATGACCTGAGCTGAAGTTGGACACTTAACCAACTGAGCCACCCAGATGCCCCCAAAATACATTTTTTAAAATAACATGCAGGGTGCATGTGCAAGTATGCAAACCAAAAACAAATACACACAAAACTGAAAATATTTTTCACAAAATAACATTTACCCTAACCATGAGCAACACACTTTGATATTTTCTATTCTTTTGTGTTCAATTTTGTAAAATAAAAAAAAAATGATGGCTGTAATCCATTATATTGATTTTAAATTTTTTTTTTTCCAACGTTTATTTATTTTTGGGACAGAGAGAGACAGAGCATGAACGGGGGAGGGGCAGAGAGAGAGGGAGACACAGAATCGGAAACAGGCTCCAGGCTCTGAGCCATCAGCCCAGAGCCCGACGCGGGGCTCGAACTCCCGGACCGCGAGATCGTGACCTGGCTGAAGTCGGACGCTTAACCGACTGCGCCACCCAGGCGCCCCCATTATATTGATTTTAATACCAACCAAAGAGAATCACCAATACTTTGAAAAACACTTGCATAGTGGATGTTCTAACTCTTTCTGAACATTGATAGTAACACACTCTGCAAGTGCTTTTATTTTAAAAAAAATAGCAAAATTTTAGAGTCTTTTAAAAAAATCCAAATTGTCTCAAAATAATTCAATACAGTTGGATAAAGGCACAGAGCTTTAAATCACTTATCTTTATTTCACTTACAAGAAACTAAATCTGCCATGGGTAAAAAGATATGTGTCACAATAATGTACATTCACTGTGATGTTTTCTTTAATGGACTCTGTTAACATTAGTTAGGGAAAAACCTAAAAGTGAGCAACTTTTCAACAGCAATATCATATGTATTGTTAAAAATCAGGAAACATGAGAATATACTTTTGTTAATGCATTGGATTTACTAAGCTGTCCTGATGAGTCATATTTAATACAAAGTAAGACTTTTTTTTTCTTTTAGACAAACTAATATAGAATGGATAGTATTTATAAATATAGAAGATCTATAAATAGTATTCCCAACTACAGAAAGAGAATATACTCCATTTTCATTAATGACCTATGTAACCAATATGTAAGCAGTAAGTTCAAAGAGTGAATGCTTTGCTATTCACTGCTTTACTAATCTCTCTCAGTAAGGTATCCATGTGTCAAATACCAATGATGATGCACACCTATGGCTGAGAGACCATTATTTCTTTTCCCTCCATATATTTATCACCCCCCTTGTCTGTAGTAATAGAAATTTAATGGGGGCTTATGTTCGCCCAGCTAGAGGCTATATTTCCCAGCATCCTCTGCTGTTGTCTGTTAAAAAAAATTTTCTTAATGTTTTTTTTAATTTTTGAGAGAGACACAGTGCATGAGTGGGGGAGGAGCAGAGAGAGAGAGGGAGACACAGAATCCAAAGCAGGCTCCAGGCTCTGAGCTGTCAGCACAGAGCCCAATGCAGGGCTCGAACCCATGAACTGTGAAATCATGACCTGAGCCAAAGTTGGACGCTTAACTGACTGAGCCACACAGGCGCCCCTGCTGTTAAGTATCTTTATGTGACCAGGTTGTGGACAACGAAGTAAAAACAAAAGTGCTATGTGCAATTGCTGGGTCATAAACTTCAAAGGAAAGGAGTTCCCTTCCTTACTTCCCATTTTTGTTAGCAGGAATGTGGGCAGAATGTATACCAACTGATGAAAGATGGAAGTCAAGTGTTGAGGATGGTTCACACTGTTAGATGAGGGAGGATAAACATGTACCTAGTTTAAGTCTCATTTTCCCTTCTTAAAGTGGCCAAACCTATATTCTAAATAATATAGGAGTCCTATTCCAAAATTGACTTCTCCAAACTGAGTGGGAAAAGGTAAAGTAAGTGAATGAAGTTTAATTACAATATAGAAGCATGGTTAATGAACAAAAGCATGTAAGGATGTGAGGCTGTCCAAGTAACAGGCAGTTATATGGTAATAGAAAGGTCATAAATTCCCAACTTGGCAATCAAAAGTGTCAAATAAACAACTCCTGGAGGTAACGCTACTTGTCTTCTATAGACAGAAGCTTTTTTTTTTTTGACAAGATGAAACTTCCTTGTATATATTTCGTATAAAATACTGAAATAGAACATAACTGCATTCTACACATCACTACACCAAAATGTCAAAAGATTCACTTCCCAGCATGAAAATGCACAGCAACATAAATATGAAAGGACTCCACATTTTAAATGCAGTATTCACACCTCGGTGCGGAGTGAAATGGAGTATTGTGAACGGATGTGGCATTATCAAATAACATATGTAAGGGGATTTAATGGAATGAAATTTTAAAAAAAACTAAAACACATTATTGATTCTAACAGATGGAAGATACTGCTCTGGCTAAACTACTCAGAGTGATAAACCATTTAATTATTCCAAAGTTTTGTTATAATTTGCTTATTATGCAATTAATTTGGAGATATTTCAATGTATTAGTTATTTACTTGGCCCATCTCTCCAATACAGATTCTTTGTAGACAACATTCGTAGAGATACACAAAACTGCAATAGCATATACTACTCCATTAATGGGAAACCCATCTTTTATGCACACCTGCTGTACGAAGCTGCAATGATGAATTTCAAATAACTATTTGAAAACATCACCAATATTTCATACCTTTTGCCTTACTAAATTTTCCATTTATTATTCACCAAGCATTTTTGAACCTGTACTTGTTGAAAGTAACAACTTGCTGATCCAAATTGTTGGTATTAGAGTGTACTTCATAAACGCTTGACTTATTTATTTATGTTATTTCTTGTATGTTAATTTAACATACAAATGTAATGTTGAAAGTAAAACCAAAGTTGGTTTAGTGCCTCTCAAAAGGAAATCTATGAAAATATCACACATCTTCTCCTTCCTGTTCTTGATCCACACAGTGATTATTGTACTTATGAAGATAAAATAGAGAAATAGCGATGACAGTTGAACTCAAGTTTCTGAAAGGAAGGAGGTTCAAGACACTTAGAAGCTAGAAATGATGGCAAAAATTTATTTTACTCTCCATAGGTTTTCATCTAAATAAAGGGAGTGACAGAGATGGTCTTAGACTTGGTGGCAATTACCTAGTAGGAGAATACATGGCATCCTGATAAGAAAAATGTAGTAGGCTAAGAAGCATTCCTGATAATTTCACTCCAGAAACACTATGAATAAGGACAGCTCCAAAACAAAAGTAATCCAATGTGTGATCACTTAAAGAGGAGGAAAAGTTTTCATCTCATACAGATTTATTTCTTAGCTATTCACATTTAAGGACTGGGAACTGCAGGAAAGACAAACTGAAAGACAGGAATATGGAGTTACTCAGTTTGTATGCTGTAACTATCCCCAGTATGATCATATGAGAGAAAGAGACAAAGACTTTATGAGACAAAGACTAAGTTAAATCAACTCTTGGTTCTCTCTGGTCTCTCAGTAAAATAATAAGTGGGTGGAAAAAAATGTTAGAAAACAACCTCCATGGAATATGTAGACAAAATATACAACCATGATACACATGAAATACCTTAGCAGGTATGTGACTTCCAGATGTATCATTAAACATGTTTAAACTTTCAGCTAAATGTGAAAATTCTTTAGGAAATTTTCAAAAAAAAATGAAAAGAACAAACAAAACCTGAGCCAATTCTGTCCTTTATTATCTATTTGGCCAATTTATTTTATCTTAAGAAAGCCACAGCATCTAGACACCTTTTAGCCCAAATTCTGAGCTTCCATGGCATGACTGAAAGATATTTTGTGTCTTAGAGATGTTCACTGATTATGATGACATAGGGAGAGAAACAGGAAATTTAAAAATGGTCTTGCCAAAGTCTATCCATAATAAAGGTGAGACAACACAGTTAGTTATAAATAGAAAACTTTCTTCAGCCACTCATTCCTGTCTGCTCTCTGAACAGATATAACTTCTATCATGGAAATGTCTTCAGGCAGTTATTCTGAACATTGTCAGGATTTTTTTTTAAATTACAAAGGAAAATATTTAAAAGCAAACTACTCACCTATTCCAATGAAAGCAGCTTTGTACCCTTCTTCTTTCAAAGTACTAAGAGTCATGTCATCCACTGACAGGCTTTTGCCACAAATTATCTATAAGAAACAATATTTCAATAATGATGTTTTGGCATTTGATTAATTAAAACCTTAACTTTAACATCAAAATGAACAGAAAATCGATATATAAAATTTCATATACATGTAGACATATTTTTGTCTTTTAGTTTATAGGCTTACAGGTACAAAACAGTATATAAATAGAACACTAACATGTCTTACTTAAAAGGACTAAATGCAAAAGTCTTTCAATGAAGTAGCAGAAGAAACACTAGTGTATTTAAAATCACATCAGTAAATTTTCATAGCTTGATTAATACGTTCAAGGCACTATGTGAGGCACTTTAAAGAATAAAATGATAAATGAACACAGTTCCTGCCTCAATGTATAATCAGGATCTGTGCAGAAGATATACATAAATAAATGTAACATAAAACAGAGTGTGATTAGCACATGTTTACAGGAATTTGGAGGATAGAGAGATTCACTCTGGCTAAGTTAGCAGGATGAGAATACAGGTAACAGAATTTTCATAGAGCTTTTTAAAATAATAGATAGAATTTTGATAGGGGACATGGTCCAGGGAAGGTGAATAAATCTGGGAGGCAGAGGGTAGTCATCCCTATTAAAAGTCACAATAACCTGTTCAGTACCCAGTCATGACCCAATTTTCAGATCCAGAACCTACTGACTGCAGAAGGTGGCCAAGTCCCTAGGAAGAAGGACCTGTAACATCCCGCCAAATTAATACTATAATGATTCCCTTAGTCCTTCTCTAAAGGGAGCTATGGCCATTTACGCAAGTACTGTACACTGGGGAAAGGGGAATAATCACACATTTCAAGGACACTGGACACAGATCCTTCACTGACCTTGATAGCTAGGGATACAAGAGTACGGACTACAGGGACAAGGTAAAAGACGGAGCCTGGTTGAATTCTGGCTCACAGACCACTGAGATCACAGCCCCAGGTAGTGATTATTCCCCTAGTCTTCAGCTGCATAAGCAAAACTGCTACACTTGTTAGTTGAAGTTATCCCCACATTGGGTCACTGGTCTGTGAAGTAAGAGCTACAATAATTGGGAAGGACAGAGAACTTCTGAAACCCCAGTCGAGAGTAAATCAAACACACTACCATATACTGGGGGTGGGTAGGATGGGGAGAGATGGTGGTGATCCATGTTATATTTCTGTGTAATTCACCAGTCTGATCTCAGCAGAAGCCAGATGATTCCTAGAGAATAACTGTAAACTACTGGAGGCTCAACCAAAGAGTACCCCTGAATACAGTTTCTGTGATAGGTGTGGTATTATTGCTAAAGCAGACTAACAAGGCCACAGGTACCCTGCATGTGGTATACTTTTCCATCCTGCTGCTGAGAAAAAGGAATCAGAAACAATTCACATTCACAGAGGAAAGATAAGAATATTCATTTACAGTTTTGCCTCCGGAACATGTCGACTCTCTACTGTAATAATATATGTAATCTGAAACTATCTGGTCACCCCACAGAACATCACAGTGATCCATTACATTAAGAACACCATGCAGATTGGACAGCATGAGTAACAGGTGGCTAGTATGCTGGAGACTTTGTTAAGACACATGCCCTGCAGAGGGCCGACAATGAACCCTAAGAAGATCAAGGACTAGCCACTTGAGTGAAGTTTAGAGGTCTTGTCAGGTATGTGGCAGTATATCCTCCCTAAAATAAAATATTTTGCTGCAATTTTGCTTTAATTTACCACCATAGAGATGGAAGCACCATTCCTGGTAGGCTTCTTTGGGTTCTGAAGATAGCATGTTCCTAAAAACAAAAGCCTCTAAACTGAGTCGTGGAGGGAGAACAAATTTTATGTATGAAACAGTACTTGAAAATAACCTGCACAGAATACCTAACTAAGTGCAAGGCTCTCTTCTAAACACTGCATATATGGGCTCATTTAATCCTCACAAGAACCCCTATGAAGTGGTATCAGTATCCTCATTTTACAGATGATGAAACCAAGGAATAAGAGGGCTTAGACAACCTTCATCAAAGTTACATCTATAGTCCAACTGCAGAGCCAGCAGGTGTAACAGTTATGCCCTGATGATTCTGAAGTAAAAGGAGAATGCAGGGTAGAACTGGCACCATCTTCAAAGGCACAGAACAACACATCACATGTGAAGACCTACTGAAATGTAGTGTTTCTGGAATACAAAGGGTAAAGCATAAAAAAGAAAGAGAAAGTAGGGGGAGAAGATGTCTGAGATTGTATCATAAAGGATCATTTTTGTTTTCCTAAAATACTAATTATATTTTTATATTGGGAGATGGAATAACTGAAAGTTTCTAAGCTGAGGACAGCAAAAGTGAGATTAAAAACGAACAATCAGAACTCTGGAAGATATCAAATACCACAGAAAGAATTAAAACATCAAGTAAATATATAATATTAAAGATGCTTATAGTATCTAATAGTGTTAACTGGCATTAGAATTAGTAGCATTAGATACTACTCAATGTATCCAAAGTGAGATTTCCAAATTTCAATTTATGCTAATTTTTAAAGAATAGATTTTTTTATTTTATTAAACTATTTCTGATCATAAAGAAAGTTCCACTGTTTATTTTATGAAATACATAACCTTAATACCGGTATATAATAAAGGCTAGACATAAAAGAAATCTATAGATCCAAACATTCTAAATTGAGTTTTAGCAAATAGAATGAGAATGCAGTTTCCAAAGTTGAGCAGTGGAATGCCCTGCCAATGGGTTAATTAGTGGAAGTGATCTCAGAATACCTGACTTTAAGTTTAGTTTATCCACTGCCTCAGCAAAAAGATTCAAGAAATACCCCCATCCCTCCTGAGGTGGTGCGTGTATGGGCACAGCAATTTAGTTTAGTAGTGTTACTACATGCTTTATCAAATGATAATGAAGGCATCCCAATCCTTCCACTCTAGTAGAGTGAACATGTCTGAGTTTATAATGTACAGGAAAGATGTAAAGACATTGCATATTTCTACAGTCTGTTTCCAGCTTAGCAGGCAATGTATGCAACTGGGGAAGAAAAAAAAATGAATTATACGTTTGTGTATTGAAAACTGGAAAGACAAGTAGCTTGATTCTTGGTATTAATACACTAGAACTGGGACCAGGAAGACTTTACTATACTGTGGACAGACATTGTGAGAAAGATGGATAATAGCCATCATTACGAAGTAGCTCCATGATGGAAATGAGACAAAGCAATAATGGCAACATTGAGTGGAGTGTCAGGCACCAGGACTCGTCTCTGTCTGTGCTGGGAACTCCAGTCAAATTTCCCTTTTCTAAAAGCCTTAGACTCCCAAACATTTGTTATCCAATCAATAATTAACTCTGTAAGAAAGAACAAGGAGAAGGACTCTGACAAAAAAAGGTTAAAATTTTGTTTATGTTATGCATTGGGAAATTGGGCTCAGAGATATAACACATAACTAAAACTAGTTATTATGAGACAACTACAAACATCAAAAACATTCCTATGGCTGATAAACTATGAAATCCTAACATTATTTGTTAAATAGATATGATGCTATAACAAAAATCACATGGTGAGCATTTTGCTTGTGTTTTTGTTCCTTTAGTCCTCTGTACTTTTGTATATGTAATATTTTTTCATCTTGATTTTCTTAATATGAATTACAACACATATTGTACCTTACTCTAGTGGCTTTAGTAATTTAGGACTAAGTACTCAAACTTCTTAGTTAAAATCACAAGAAAATTTACTCCACTACAAGCTCAGCATAAGAATTATTACTATTCCAATATATGGGCTAAATATAAGCCATGAGCCAAAGTTCCATCTAATATCCCCTTTGGGACTTCATGAAACTTTCTTTACATCTATAATACATCTTCATATATAATAATATTTGTAATGTAAATAGGTTTACAACTTTTTTCTGGAGTGGAACTCTTTCTTCAAATGAAATATATGATATCCATTATTAAAAAATACAGATTACAACAAACACGCTCTTCACATTTCTGATAGAATATTTGGCTAAATAGATAAAATATTTCCAGAATCCCTAAGACAGGAGATCAGATGGAGGAATTTAAAAATAATATTTAGCTTTCTTCAGACACAAAAACTATTTTGTCAGCTATTAATAAATATATTTCTCTCCTCCAGTAGTGTTACGATATGTTTTTATATTAGTTTTCCAATAACATTCTATAATAATGGAAATGCTTCAAATAACTATAATAAAAAAGAAGATGATGTAGAGAGGTTATCAAAAATGAGATCTTAGGTATTTTTACTCAAATTATGAAGCAGAAGACATGCTTAATAATTACAAGTTAAGTTTAATCAATAAAGAATTCTATCAAAATATTTTGAGAAATAGCACATAAAGATATTTAGAAAAATATAAGATTTCATGCAGATTTACATTTTTGCTTTTAAAAATGAAGTCATTAGAAATATTATGAAGACTGAAACAAAAATATTTATATCCACCTAATCTCAATTGCAAAACAAAGAGTATTTAAAAAGTTAGTGACAGGGGCGCCTGGGTGGCGCAGTCGGTTAAGCGTCTGACTTCAGCCAGGTCACGATCTCGCGGTCCGTGAGTTCGAGCCCCGCGTCGGGCTCTGGGCTGATGGCTCAGAGACTGGAGCCTGTTTCCGATTCTGTGTCTCCCTCTCTCTCTGCCCCTCCCCCATTCATGCTCTGTCTCTCTCTGTCCCAAAAATAAATAAACGTTGAAAAAAAAAAAAATTAAATAAAAAAAAAAAATAAATAAAAAGTTAGTGACATTGACACAAATATCATGAGACTTTGTTAAAGTCTCCCAAGGGTTAAAAATAATTTGCTGTGGTCTAAGTAAATTTCTTATTATAAAATAAAGAGATTTTTTTATTAACTTGTTTTATTTTTTTAAATTTACATCCAAATTAGTTAGCATATAGTGCAACAACGATTTCAGGAGTAGATTCCTTAGTGCCCCTTACCCATTTAGCCCATCCCCACCCCCACGACTAAAAACAGACGAACAGGGAAGGGAAATAAAATAAAGAGATTTTATAAAAATATAACAGCTAAAAGGCTACTTCTTTTAAAAAAATTTTTTTAAATGTGTATTTATTTTTGAGACAGGGAGAGAGAGACACAAGCAGGAGCAGCGGAGGGGCAGAGAGAAGGACACACAGAATCCAAAGCAAGCTCCAAGCTCTGAGCTGTTAGCATAAAGCCTGATGCAGGGCTCGAACTCATGAACTGTGAGATCATGACCTGAGCCGAAGTTGGACACTTAACCAACTTACCCACCTGGGCACCCCTAAAAGGCTACTTCTTCTAAGGAATGAATAATTTTATTATAATAGAAGGATCCTTTGATGTGAAATCAACTGAATATATTTAAGAAATTAAAAACTGTATATTCTGCTGATAAGTAAAGTGAAAAACAAAACCTTGAATTCTATCACAAGAATACATGAGCAAATAAAAATATTATCCTAAACAATTCTATGAAAAGGAAAAAACAATCAAAACTATAACTACTGAAGAAAAATAACACTAATAATACTAATGTAAATGTACAGATTCTGACAAGAGTTTATTCAAAGAGAAATTAATAATTTAAAATGGTTTCAGTATTAATCCTAGAAAAAAGAAAACTATACAACTCAAGACATTAAAAAAGAATAATAAGTATAAGAATAGCATGAGGAAAGAATAAAGTCAGCAATTAGATAATAAGAAAATATAAAACTAAGAGCTGGTTCCTGTAAAGAATACATTAACTGGAAAACCACTACCCACTTTTATCAATAAAAAAGTTAAGAAAATACAATGTATAATGCCAGGTACAGATGAGATATTTTTTATTGTATAGGGGATAACATGTTTAAATGTATGGTAATTAATTCAAAAGTCTCAATGAAATAAATTTTTCTAGGAAAATATATATTGGCCAAATTGACAGAGAATGAAATAGGTGAAAAGACTGATAACTATTAAAAAAAAAAAAAAAAAAACCAAAGTTCTATCTCTCATAAAAAGGCTTGAGGTCAGAATGGTAAAATTTTCAAATTCAGTAAAATACTTGTCTCAAGACAATACTCTCAGCAACAAGAAAATAATGAAATGCTAGGAAATTTATTTTTATAAGCCTAACATAACTCTATTACCAAAAACTCACAAAGATAACAAACACAAATAAGTAAAGCAAAACATAAACAGGCTTTCAGTAGATTTGAAACTCTGCAAGGACAGCAACGGTATTTGACTATTCCCTGCTCTATTTCCAGTTTTAGTGTTGATTACATAAATAAATGCAGGAAAAAGGAAAAAGACTAACAGAGCAAATGTAGACGTACACATATAATAAAACAATGCAAAACTGGATATCATCCAGATTTATAAAGGTTTATATAATTCAATATGTTAACTGAGCATAAGTTTTTTAAAGGGGCATTTTGAAAATTTAACACATCCTCCCCATTAAAATAAAAAAATAACATTTTAATATTCTAAATCTAGAAACATGTGCTCAATATGATTAAAAATGTTATATCAAAGATAAAAAACAATGCCATGTATTATCACTCTTTTATAACATACTAGAGATTCCAGCCAATGAAACAGTGGAAGAAAAATATATAATGTATAAATAGAGAGCAGACAAAAAGTCTCTTTATTTTCTTGTGACAATGTCTGGCTGCAAAATTTTTTAAATTGAAATTTTTTCAATTTAAAATTAAGAAGAACCAATCTATCAAGCTATTAGATATAAAATAAATTAAAATTATTCAACAGGAAATCGAACTAAGAATGTAGTTGGGAGTAAAGATGAATTAAACTTAGTTTTGGGTATGATGAGTATGCTATTTGGATGATAGATGTATTCATTAAACTACTAAGAATATAGGTGTGGAGTTTGAAAGGATGGTCTAGACTAGTATTTATCATACTACTTGGCAAAAGTAAATTCTCAATAATTATTTGTTGAATAAATGAAACAAATCTATTAGAAAGAAAAAAAAGAAAAACTGAATAATAACCAAGATAATGCTAGATCATGAAAGCTAAAAATACATACATACATACACATCATACACACAGACACACACACGTACATGAGTGCTGCATAGGAGTTCAAACAGTATGAACTTAGAGCAAAATTCATTTCATTGACAGGAAATTATTGTTGACTTTAAAATATAAAATGTTAGTTGAGAAGTACAAACAGAAGGCAGGTTAATAAGAATCTGGCGAGGAGAAAAAAGAGGTAACAAGTGTAGAGCACTTTTTAAAAAATGTATCCTCTTATGGCTAAAGTTGATAAGCTAGAAAAGTTGCAAGCATCCTATCAGTGGATATAAGTCCTGAAAGCTGAAAAAGAAATCTCATTGCTGTGTCTCCTCAGAATTATACATACAATTTACTGTTTACAAAGAAAGTTTGAATATTTGAAATGTCTCATTTTAAAACAACCTGAGAGGTGGGCAAGACAGTATTAACTTCTTGTTTCATTTAGGCTTTAATTTTTTATTGATAATATAATAAAGTCACAGAGTTTAAAATTCGAACCTACAAAATGGTAAAAAATACTTCCCATACCTTTCCAAAGCAACCTTACGCTATCAGAATCTTCTATTTTTCCAGAGATATCCTCTGTATAGATGGCCTGATAAGTTTGTATCTTACACAAATGGTAGTACACACTTTTACCTTTCAACAGATATTGACCAAATCTAGGGATGTTAATTGACTTTGTCAAAGTTATCTGACTATAAAAGTAGAAAGTTGCAGGACTACTGCTAAAATATATATTTTTCTGGCACTCAGTACATTCACTGCTACTATGTCCTTGATGGGTTTCCTAATGAGAGTAATGGGTATGCTCTAATTTATGCAATATATCTGGTACTGCAAACACTGAATGGAATTTTGCAATTACTTATAAGATAAATTTAGAAGTGCTTTAAATTAATTTCTGATTCATCTTCAATTGCTACTAACACCTAATATATTAGTTTACACCTGATACATTAGTTTGAAGTCCCAATAAATAATATTTTCCTTATTTAATGAGATTTAGCTAAGAGTCTGTATTCAGAATGAAAGACATTTAAAGAACTATTCAGAATACATTTTTTAAAAAAAATAATCATCTTTAAATGATCTATTTTGAACAACACTAATTTTGAACGCTGAGCTTTCATAAAGTTGTGCACATCTGTTATGTGTACTTGCTATAAGATTTCTTGTTCAGTGATTATGTATAAATGCTTTCTGCCAAATAAAGTGTAAAAGCACAAAATATTGTTTTGAGTATTTCCCCTTTTGATTACTTTAATTTTTATTTCTAAATGCAAGAGCTACAAATAGTTTCTTAATCATTTTTCAAAATATCTTTTGCATGCACTTACAGAATGTTTTACGTAAATCTCAATACTTTATTAATATATTGTGTACATCTATTATGTAAAATTAATAGTTTGAAACAAAAAATAGCAATATGTTCCAGTGAAGAGCCAGAGTATAATACTCCTAATTAATAGAAAAGAATAGGAATATCTAAAGCCAAATTCTGAAAGTACAAATATGTTAACTTTTGACCATCTTTAAAAGAACAAGGTTTATCTCACAAAACAATGAAAAATACAAAGCTGTTGCTTTCTACACCACTGATTTGCTGCTTATGATAAGAGAGGATTATCACATTAACACTACTGACACGATGCATATAATAAATAAAATAAACCTCTGTAAGATTATGTTCCAAATTGTGAAATACAAATGTTTCAGAGTGCACACAACTTGCATGAAAAAAATGTGATTAAAGAAACCAAATCCTTCTATTAGCTGCAGTGAACCCCTAAAGCAATTTAGGAATTTGTTTCTTACAGACAATTAATCACATGCAGGCGTGCCAGATGAGAACTATTGATTGCCCTTTTCCAGGCTAGTGGCATTCAGACAGTAGACAGACAAATGCCCTAAGCAAGGAGAAGCATCTTTCTGCTTCTGCCTGGTGTAGCTTTTAATTGTTCTTTCCTAAAATGTGTGACATTTTGCTGTTAATCTTTAGTGTAGAGCTTACTCCTTACTCTTTGAGCAATACACATGTGTTATGTTTTTCATTTACCTTTACACCAAGGTCCTTCATAAGCTCAATCTCAAAATGCACTGCATCATATGGTAGCCGGAACTGAGGGATTTCAGAAGTACTGGAAAAAAAAAAAAGAAGAAGAAGCATTTGTGGAAAAATTATTAATCTTTAAAAAATGCAACATGTCTATATTGATCAGTATTAAAGGAATAAGCACCTTTTCTAAGAGTATTTTCATATATGGGTGTGAGAACATCCAACTTTTACATGTATGATACAATATTAAATGGATAGCAGTAGAAATAGTTGCAAGTGGTGTGAAAATAAATATACACATTGGAAAACAAATAGATAATTGGTTAAAAGCAATTCCAACACTTTTAAGTTTGTTAGAGTACTTAGCTGAATTATCTAACAATCCAATGAATTCCTAAGGAAAAAAAAAATCTTAAGGGGAACCTGGGTGGCTCAGTCAGTTAAGCTACCAACTTCAGCTCAGGTCATGATCTTGCTATTAGTTTGAGCCCTGTGTTGGGCACTGTGCTGAGAGTTCAGAGCCTGGAGCCTGCTTCAGAGTCTGTGTCTCCCTCTCTCTCTCCCCTTCCTGTATTCGTGTTCTGTGTCTCTCTCTCAAAAATAAATAAACATTAAGAGAGTATTTTTTAAAAAAGAAAAAAGTCTTAAAAACACAAAAATTAAAACTATTTTAGTATTTAATATATATATACATATATATTCCACAAATATACCACTAGCTTGTTCAAATTCAAATCTGTAACTTTGAATTACTATGCTGTTTAGAATATTATTGGGTTGGTTCCAGATGATCTATAGAATATTTTTTATAGTAAAACAATCTTCTATGAAAGCAGTAAGTATCCCAAAAGGATAGAGTCATTAAAAAGTAATCCTATTTAATATGAGTGCTCACTATTTGCACTTAAAAAACAAAAATGAGCACTAAAATATAATAATTTAAATAGTATAATAGTTTATGGAGTATCAAAGGTAAGGACAAATAAGTCTTCAATGTTTTATAGCAATAAAAAGGCTATAAACATTCATGAATATATACTAATTCATTTATTCAGTTATCTATTTATTCAATAAGCATTTACAAAGTACCAGACACAGCATTAGCTGCAGTGATTTGATGGTGAATTTTACCAAATTCCCATTTTCAGTATATTCTCATTCTGGTGGGGAAGGTTACATACACAGATAATTACAATAGAATGTAGTACATGCAATGAATGAGGTATATCCAGGCATTATAGCAATATATTTATAAAATAAATAAATAATAGTTGAAGATGAACCTACTGGATCATTCAATACCAAGTCTTTCAAAGTGCACACACAGATTTTTCATTCTTTGGAGACTTAAGAACATAACTATTCAATTAATTTCCATACATAAAACAATTAGCAAGATATGCTCAGTGCTATAGAAAATGCAAAGTATTAAACAGTATAAAATTAATGCCCTATATACAGGGGCTTTCCATCTAGCTAGGACATAAGATTATACGTGAGAGTAAATTTGGGCCTAAGTCAGAGATAAAAATCACTTAAGCTGACTTGTGGACTCTAGCCATACTACCTGGGAAGTCATGATAATATTCTGCACCACGGAGGGCCCTTGGAGGGTATTAGAATATTCCACCCCCCAAAAAAATGTCACTTTGGTATAAGGATTACTTTGAGCAGAAGGCAACTGAGAAGAAGGAGATATGAGAAAAGCTCTCTCCCCCCTAATATCTGCCTAAAAGCAGGACATAAATTTACAAAGGTGTATCTCTATTTCCCTACCAGTAAGGGCAGAACTCCTAATCACCAGGAGATAATTCTAGACCCTTTTTAGCCCCAAAACAGGCTAATAAAACTAAAAAGAATCTACATTACAACCCTTACTAAATAACCCTTATATTCCATGAATTTTCCTCATATATCTACCTTCCCACCCCTAGAAAGTTTGTTGCCTCTAAAAGCCTAAAGCCTTTTCCTTTGTCTTGCCATCTCGCAAATTTATTGTTCTTCATTAAGAAGCTATATAAACCTCAAGTTCTATCTTTTTGATAGAACCTCAAGTTCTATCATCACTATGTTCTTCTATTTGTATGAATGATACATGTATTAGTGAACTGTTTTTCTTATTAATCTGTCTTTTGTCTGCTTATTTCACAGGCCCTGCCAAAGAACCCAAAAGGGTTGGGTATATTTTTTCCTACTCTATGGCCCAAAAGGCTACACAGATTCTTAAATATTAAGAATTGTATGTGGACACAGACACCTAGCCTTGATAGGCATGGGGCTCTGTGTGAGAGAAACTGGAAATGGACTAAAGTTGGGTCTGATGAAGTTTCTCAAAAGGCTGGACAAGAGAACAAAACAATGAGCTGTGAATAACGAACTCCAGCCAAATAAACCAACCATAGCAAGGCAACATCCAGATACATTGTGAGGCATAGTACCTTCCCTTGACTAAGCCCGAACCTAAAATTTTCATGGTATTTCAGTAAGTTTATGGTACAAAAGAAGAAAAACGTATGCTAGTGAAGGCAAATGGTTGTTATTTAAGAAATAGCTCTGAAAGAAAGGCTACAACTTTTCTGTTGATCACAAAGAAAGAAAGGATGACATTACCCAACCCAGCAGGAGGAAACACAAGCAAAAAAGAAATATAACTTTGAAAGCTGAAGTAGGCATTGGAGTAAATGGAATGCCAGGCTGCTGTGGCTTCAGCAACTTTGGTTAGATCCTCATACTGCCCTGAAAGCATTGTAGCCAATATTTACCACAGTGCTTAGCAAAAGCATTAAGCAAATAACTGTGTAGGATATCTCCAAGGATATTCTACAGGAAGTAAGTGGAAGGTGAGATACTCAAAAAAAGTTGGTTAGATTTGGTTATTAACGAGTAGACAGGGGATAGGGAGGTGATTATGGATAGTTATAAATGTGACATATTTATATACACCAATGGATGAGATCAGCAGACAGATGGGAGATATATACACATACACAGTACAATGTGACAAATGTAAAATATCACTGTGAACAAGAGTGTTTCAAAAGAGGGGAGGCTTATTGTGGGATGAGATAATCAGGTAGATGAAATGTGACAAATGATCAGCTTTCAGTTAAGTGAAGAAGAGGGAAGGCATCAGAGGACAAAGAAAATGGCAAGGAGGAGGAACAGAAAGGAGAGGAGGAAAAAAGTACACATGCCGTGATCAGGGAATGACAATGGAGCAGAGGGGTTTCAGGAGGCTTTAGCAGAAACACCACAGCCCTGTAGTCAGGTATTTTGAGTATTAGATGAATTCCTCCTTGTTTCGGAGCTTTAAATGTCATCTACATGTAATGAATCTCATATTCTTATCCTCAGACCATAATTCCAGCCTTTTATGTTCACTTGAATGTCTAACAGGTATCTCAGGTTCATCAGGCCCCAAATTAAACTTTGGGTCTTCCACCCCAACACTGGATCTCAGACAACTCCATTTTATGAGTTGCTCAAGCCCCAAATTCCATCATCTCTATTCCCTAGCCCAGGTGCAGGCCATAAGGGGGTGTAATGATTTAGACTAAACAGTTACAACACTGATTAAAATAAACCTGCTTTGTATTTTTTTTTTAAATTTTTTTTAACGTTTTATTTATTTTTGAGACAGGGAGAGACAGAGCATGAACAGGGGAGGGTCAGAGAGAGGGAGACACAGAATCCGAAGCAGGCTCCAGGCTCTGAGCTGTCAGCACAGAGCCCGACGCGGGGCTCGAACTCACAGAATGTGAGATCATGACCTGAGCCAAAGTCGGACGCTTAACCGACTGAGCCACCCAGGCACCCCAAAATAAACCTGCTTTGTATTTTCACCTTGAGCTGCTTTCAACAGTGTCACTGATATCCTAAACACAGTCTCCCTGTCCCTACCCCCCCAAAATCTCTGGTAGATCTAAATTCTAAATAATTGCTATGGTTGCTGTAGAGTTCTAGTAATACGTGAATAAGCTTTAAATTGCCCCATTTTTATTACCCATTCTTAGTAAACATTGAGTTCTATAAGGAAGTTAATGTGAGAAATGCCAGTTAAACAGTGGCCACTGGCACATACTGATTTAGCTGAAAGCATTCCTTGTTCCAACTACCACAGGCAGCATGTGTCTCCACCCCTTACTAGGACATACGCTAATGTTTAAACAGTCGGTTTGGAACTGATAAAATGATAGCACATGAAGCAATATGATTTACATCAACTCTAATTTTGGGCAACTATGAGGCTTTTATGCTTCAAATTAAAATAGTGAGGGGCGCCTGGGTGGTTCAGTCAGTTAAGTGACCGACTTCAGCTCACGTCATGATCTTGTGGTTTGTGTGTTCCAGCCCTGTGTTGGACTCTGTGCTGACAGCTCAGAGCCTGGAGCCTGCTTCAGATTCTGTGTTCTCCCTCTCTCTCTGCTCCTTCTCCGCTCACGCTCTCTCTCAAAAATAAACAAACATTGGAAATAAAATTTTTTAATTAAAAAAAATAGTGAAACAGTGTGAGCTATATCTTTAATATTGGAATTACTTCAATTGTTAATGTTTTTTATAGGAATGAATCAAAATAGTTTTTATTACTGATTATTATGATTTTTATTGAAAATTACTTTATTGCATAAATTAGAGAATAAGTATATTAAAAAAAATCTACTCCAGGCATTAAATATGCTACCATACCACTAAACTGCCAGTTAAAAAACAAACAAACCTTAATGCATTTATCATCACCTGACATATTCTATATTTGGTTTATTGTTTGTTTATTGTCTGCCTTCCCATTACTAGAGTGTAATAATCCCCATGAGAAGAGGTACTTTGTTCTGTCCACTTCTGAGCTCTTGTGCCTGAGATTATGACCAGCGCATAGGAGATCAATAGATATTGAAGGGAGGAAGGAAGAGAGGAAGGAAAGGCGAGAGGGAGGGAGTGAAAGAGGGAGGAAAGGTAACATCACGTCATGGCTTTCAATACCAAGCCAGAATCATTGTCTCAGATTATGGGGAGCTACTGAGAGATTACAAGTAGAAGGGTGACATAACCAGTTTTGGAAACTGTTAGAAAAATGAATTTGAAAAAGACAAATCAGGAAGCAAAGAGATCCATTTGGAGGCTATACAGGTACAACAAGTGAGATGTTAGGGGCATAGAGGTAGAGAGGTGAGAGGATATTTTAAAAGTACTCACAAAATACAAATTGCCAGGACACTGAAGAGTAGTGCAGATAATTCCCATTTGTTTTGGTGATGCCCTCCACTGAGGGACCAAACTCAGGAAGAGGCGTAATATTGATTGGTCTGGTGAAATTTATAAGAGATGTCCAGGATTTGAATGTATGACCAGGACAGAGAGAGAGGTTAGGACAAGTACAGATTTTAAAATAATTTTCCTGTAAGTGGTAACTGACCATGAAAGTAAATGAGATCACTAGCAAGACCACATGGTAAGACAGGGGATAAAAGAAAGGAAGACAGAATTTGATTGGAAGGATTATTTCCTAAGTTTGTTGTGCTTAAGAAAACAAACTTTTATTCCTCCACTTGTACTCTTTTAACCATCTAAAGTGTTGACAGAAATTTTTCTTATGGGAACCATAAATTCTTGGGGCGCCTGGGTGGCTCAGCCAGTTGAGTGTCCAACTTCGGCTCAGGTCATGATCTTACAGCTCGTGAGTTCAAGCCCCGCATCGGGCTCTGGTGCTGACAGCTCGGAACCTGGAGCCTGCTTCAGATTCTGTGTCTCCTTCTCTCTCTGTCCCTAATCCACTCGCATTCTGTCTCTGTCTCTCTCAAAAATAAATAAACATTAAAAAAATTTTTTTAAATAAATTCTTTAGTACCATCAGTGGAGTATCAGAAACCTAAACAAACAAACAAACAAAATCGTTCTTCTATGTTCATGCTGCTTTCAAGTAAATGGAATTTACCTATAACAACTCCCACTCTTTTCATAATACTATTTATTATGATAAAGGTACCATACTGTAAATTTGTGTTACATCACACATGTACTCAAAATAATTCCTGTTGCTATAACCATTTCACCTAGACCCCATTTTTTCTTTATTGTCAATCAATATGAAATGCAATAAACGTGATGAAAATGTGTGAAATAACTAAAATAAACCATTGCTCTGGCTATACTACACCTACCAAAAATGTTAGAATTCATGTGTACTAATTTTTAAAGGGAAAAGACAAAATCAAAAGGATACACATGCATGCACACTTACAGTCTGTTAATACCATCTTTATTTATCTTTGTTACCATAATATGAAGCCCTTTAACCTTTTTAAACTCAAGTCCTGAAAAAAGAAACCACAAGGAGAGGAAAGCAAAACTACTGATTATTTTAATATTGTTGCCACATCAAAAAAAAAAAAATCAATCAATTGTGTTCAATGGAATAGGGATTAAGTCCTTGCTATCTTTCACCAACTCTAGTGATTTTTTTAAAAGTGGTTGTGATACTAATTCACCAGGGATAAAAGAATCTGTTTGGATGCAAAGGAGAAGGAAAGATAAAACTTGACACCATCTCTTTAAGCAATTGATTTCAAATACAAAGCTAATTTAATCTTTTTAGCCACTTTGAAGGTATAAGAGAATGAGAGGCATCTGTAAGTGAAAAGATAAATTAACAGGAAAGGGTTGTGGTTGTAATGCTGGCTAAATTCCAATGTCAGTTTTTATAATCCTGTAACAGTGGCACATAATGCCTCTTCCATGGGATGGTCCAAATAAGACTGATTAAACATTTTATATTGTCCCTAGATACTGGGAACATTCAAAGGCAAAGGAAAGAAAATAAACCAAAAAAAGAATTAAAAAAAAACAAAGATCATTAATCCAGGAGAATCTGTCCCATTAGAAAATGTTCAGCAAATATGTAAAAGCAGAAGTTTAGTGTTAGTTTATATGATTTAGAAATTCCTACTCTGCATTTGAGTTACAAAGAGATGGAGATGCTAGCTACCATAATAATATACCAAAACTGCCGACACAGAATAATTCACAAACCAGGCCTGTTCCATGTGAAATGCAATTAAGGGGCAAAAAGATTTTTCCTAGCCTATTAGGGTATACAACAATTAAGTTCATATTTTTTAAATTAGCTCACATATTCATTGATGTGTATAATTGAAAAAAATGTACAATGCTTATACATATGTTGCTAATAGATTATGTTTTTCCTAATTAATAAAGCTGTGGTAAAACACCATTAAAAAGATAGTCTAAATCATTCCAGCAAAATAATATATTAGGTATTTTACATTCCAGGAGTAAATAAAAAACTTTACAAACTATGTGTAATCCCTTAAAACTCATAGTGGTGAAACATCAATACAGAAAAAATAATTATTTCTTGACAATCAGGTTATTTTTTTCTTCAGTTTATGCTTCATATCCTCTTTAATAAGTTTTCCTATTATATGATACCTTGGCTTAATGATTCAGTCAAATAGTTTTATATTAGTGCAAGCTTATTTTGGGTTCATATAGTCATTTGACCAATATGAAATTTTACAATTATTGACATATTTATAGGTGTCATAAAATATAAAAAAACATAAGCACAAATTTTAGTCATAATTTGATTAAATGTATTCTGTGATTATCAAATATGATAAATTTACTTCAAAAGTAGCTATTAAGTAGCTATTAAATTTAAATGTTAATACAACCACAGATATGCCAAATGACAGTATTTTATGTCATAACTTTCTAATGCAAGATGACACATTTATGAAAAATAACAAATTGAGTAATATTAACTTTCCATCCAAATTCTTTCTCATTTTTATATCAAATGTTTTAAGTAATTTGCATTTCCTACTTATAATAAATTTTATTTCATTCTAATCACAAATGTAATGTATGTCCACTATAGAGTTCTATCTACTTTAAATGAAGCAAACTTCTCCACCCAATTTCTAAGTGTGCTTTGAATATCTGAAAGTCATTGATACAAAGTAAATATTTTCCCATTTCAATGAATGAATCTTCATGGGAATAAAAGGCTGTGAGTCCTGATTTATAATCACGATGCTGATTAATATTAAATATTAGTAAGGTATTTATGAAATAAAACTGCATATGCGTACATTAAAATGGAACAATTTTAGTAGACTCTGACATGATTTTAATCAAATGCAAATCTAAAGAGATTTCAAATTAAAAATATGTGAGCAGGCCAACATGACTACGTATACAACAAAATGAATTATCCAGGTATTCTACAGACCTACGTTTTTCCCATCTTTAATTTCTATAATTTTCAGACATATCTCCATTAAAGGACAGATTTACAGGGATGAAATAAGTTTTCATATGACAGCTTCTTCTATCCATAAAATATTTTGCTGAGATTTATCTTAAATTCACAGAAACTAGACAGAGAAATTTTTAAATAAATACTGCTTAAAGCCAACTAAAGTGAATAATGAAATCAAAATCGAGCATTTGGAAAAAGAACATTTAAAATACCATCTGTGAGCCTGAAGTTCCTATATGATTATGAATCAACAATATTCATAATTTTTACCTCATCATTTTTAATACTTTAAACATGAAAAAAATGTAGGCATTACCTTAAACCACCAACATATTCTTGTTTTTCAAAGATAGTGATGTCAGAGTAGCCTAATCGAGCCAAAAAAGAAGCACAACTTATACTTGCAGGCCCAGCACCAAAAAGAGCAATTTTTGCAGAATAGGCTTCAGGCATTTTTTCGGGGGGAGGCAGAGAAGGATCTCGAATTTGTGTGATATTCATTGTTTTGAAAACCTATGGAGAAATCAAATGCCATGGTTAAAAATTATAAACCAACTTTTACAACTTCAAATATGCTTTAATGTTTCAAATGCACTAGTGTTTTAAATAAAAACAGGAAGTATATTTTCAGTATTAATACAGTATCATTAGAAGTTGTATTGGGTCAAGTAGATGACATCCTATGCTTGACTCTTTCTCAATCTTTGGAATTCCTTTCCTGGTCACACATCCTATAGGAAGCATTTTGGCTCACTTTCTTTACACCCACTTCTAGGCCAAGTTAAGTGCTCCTCCTCTGAAGTCCTATAGTATATGTTGCATGCCTCTAACATAATTCCTTACAAATGTATCTATTTATGTGTCATGTTTCCATGTTAGTCAGTAGAACATTTTTGTTCCTTGAGTTAGAGACCATATCCTTTATAAACACACACACATATAACTTACTATGTTAAATGGAATGTTACATGTTGTATGTTTTCGGTATTTTTAAAAACATGTTACCATTGTACTACCAGCAGTTAGTATTAATCTGGCACATAGAAAACATTCAGTAAATAATTTGCTGATGCCTGCTTCTGATTATAATAGATTAGCCTCTGAAGGATAACTTCTTAAAATATTTTGAAAGCATTAGAGAGCTACCTGAAGCTAACCAGACTAGAGGGGTCAGTCAAGATCTCAAGAGAAAATAGAGAAGAAGAGAAGTGAGATGACAGTTCAGGAGTTACTTTTACCCTGGGGATAAAACCACCTCATAGCAGAAAGAGGAAAGCTCTGAATCTATGAGAGGACCACAGCTCAGAAAAGACAGCAAGAGAGACTGTGGGAATATCCTAGGACTAGAGAGATACAGGGTTTGGGGAATGTAAGAGGCCAGAAACCAGAAGCAGAAGAAAGTGAAGAAAAAAAAGCTTCTTAAACTGCACAGGATAAAAGGCTAAGAATCTACACAGAACATCTCTGCAAAGAAGAGGGGAACTTTCTATACTCTGATGGCCCAGAGGAAATAAAAATGAGTGTAGTAGCAGCTAAAGAAGGAAGATCCCTAGTAAACAGTCAGCTAGAATTCTTGGAGAGCTCTACTCTACAAGTGGCACAAACCAGACATAGACAAGCAGCCTGACTCAACTCAGCTCTTGTGAATGAGGGTGATTAGTCCTCACTGTATTTGTTTACTAAATGATAGGACAGACCTTCTGTGGAGGGTAATAAGTCAATCACAACATTTACAAATTTTCATACACACTACCTCGTTTTGGTAAAAATAGGCTAGGCTTGTCAACAACTAATAACTAAAAACTGCCTAGAAACAAGAAAATAGAGATGCATATAAAATCCAGGAAGTGTAGTTATCACAGATTTTAGAATAACCAGAATTAATATGTTAAAAAATACATAATAAGAATGTGAACTTTACCAGGAAACTGGAGTTAAAAAAACAAAGAAATATGAGAAGAAAAAAGTGAACATTAAAGAAAAAAACAAACTAAACACATGTATTTGACAGCAGATTGAATGGGTGAGCAAAAAGGGCAAGAGGACTAAAGATGGGACTGTAATAACTATCTACACCAAAGCATGGAAAAATAGGAAAGAAAATACAGAAAGAAAACTATAACAACAACAAAAACCAAACATGAAAGAAAAAGGACAACATATACAGAGCTAATATACACATAATTGGGATCAGAGGACATATACATAATTGGGAGAGGACAGAAAATGAGACAGTAGTAATATTTCAAGAGAAATAAACCAAGAACTTCCCCAAAATAATGAAAGACGTTAAAGCAATAAGTTCTAAAACCTTTAAAAAGGTAGAAATAAGGAAACTCATGCAGGTCACAGTAAAATTGCTGTGGACCAAGGTGAGAAAAACAAAGCACTGAAAGCAACAAAAAAACAAAGACACTGTACTGCCAACAAGCAACAAAAAGGGCTGAAAGTTTTTCTCTCAAAAGAATTGATGGAAGTCAGAAGACAATAAAATGGTATTTTTTGAACAGTGAAAGAAAATATCTTCTACCAGGAATTCTATTCGGAAGGAAAATATCCTTCAAATGTGAAAGTAACATAAATAAACTTGCAGGGAATATTTATTGGCAACAATAAAAGATTTGCTGAAGAATATTAGATGAAGTTCTTCAGAAAGAAAGCATATCACAGATGGAAACTCTGAAATTCAGGAAGGCATAAAGGGCACTGAAAATTATAAATATGTGGGTAAATGTAAATGACATTGACTGTTTAAAGTAATAAAGTCACATGGGGTTTATGATAATTGAAAACTCAAATACTTGATAAAAAGTATGAGAGATTGAATGAAAGTACACTAGTGTGTAGGAAGTAGTAAAAATATCAACATTTATTAGGCTGCAATTGATTAAGGATGCATATTGTACAACTACAGTAACTACTAAAAGAATACTATTACTAATAGCTAAATTGTTGAGGGGAAAGTAGAATTTTAAAAATATGTTATTAATACAAAAGAAATAAATGAGAGAAAATTCATGTAATAGAAGGGCAGAGTGGGAGAGGAGAAAGCAGAAAACAAGTAGTAAGAAAGTGAATATAAATACATACATATGAATAATTACATTAAATGTAAATGGGTCAAAATTATAATTAAAATATTAAGGTTATATTATATGTGTATATATATGTGTATATATATATATATATATATAATAGATATACATCATAAGCACAAAGACACAAAAAGGTATAGAAGATGAAAAAAGTTATTCTATGCAAACACTAACCAAAAGAAAGCTGGTATAGGTATATCATTATCTGACATATTAGACTTTAAGGCAAAATGCATTACTAAAGTTAAATAATAATAAAAAGTCAATCGGCCAGCCAGAGTTTTCAATACTAAATCCATAGGTACCTGATAACAACTTCAGAACGTGTATGTTAAATAACTGAAATTAAAATAAAAAACTTTTAAAAATAACAAAATTTACTAGCATTTATAAGCTAACATTGCATGCTAACAAAGTTTAGAAGCAGAAAACATGATTTTTTTTAAAAGAATCATTTATTGCTGATATCTTAAACAGAATATAGTCTAATGTGATTACCTAGGCCAAAAAGTTTATAATTTGAAGTTCAGCTGTGATAAACAGAATAGAATTTTTGAAATGTCTTTCTTGTCTCACCCAGAAGCAAGAGATCATTTAGTTTTGAGACACTGAATATATGCAACACAAGTTTTACCCAATGGTATGCAAATAAAGTAGTAATTATCCAATAATATACAATACATATCAAATTTCACCTAAGGACATTTTAATCATTTTTCAATTAACCTTTAAGTGTTTAAACCAAATAAATGTATCTATTGAAACTGCTCCAGTGCCCAACAAAGAGTTGGAAGCTCTTAGGGGGTTTGAAGAAATGAAAGCAACCATATTCCTCAATACCTAGAACACCAAAGACATGTACAAGAATGCGAATCATTAGCCTCTGAACTAGGCACCCCAGGCTCTGCAGCTCATGAACTAGTTAATACATACTCAATATCCTACCTTGCTCAATACACTAATTTATGAATTAATATTATTCTTTTTCCTGCTTTTTTAAATTATAATTGTTATTGCACTGATTTTCTCCCTTGGTTTCGTAGCAGGTTGCATTGAAAACTTGATAGTTTTCTATTGAAGTGGATATTTGAATGAAATTTTGTGAATTTTATCACAAATAATAGTAGTATGTTTTAAGAGGTCTGACCTTAAAATTAGACTGCTTGGGGTTGAGTCTTGATTTCCATCATTCTCATGGCATATGGTATTGAACAAGTCGCTTAACATACTTATGCCTGTCTCCTCAAAATGTAAAGTGAGGTTAGTAATATCTATCTTGGAGGGCTACTATGAGGATTGAGTTAATTCATGTAAAGCACTTTAGAAAAGTGCCTGGCCACTTAGCAAACGTATTTCCTAATTCACCTAGTGTTCAAACTTTGTGAGATAGAACTGTCCAATTGGTAGCCAGTAGCCACAAGTGACTATTCAAATTTATATTAAATTCATCATAATTAAATAAAATTTAGAATTTAGTTCCTCAGTAACAGTAGCCATATTTCAAGTGTTCAATAAATACATGTGGCTAGTTGGCTAATGTATTAAAGAACATTTTCATCATTGTAGAAACTTGAATTTACAACATACAGTGTAAGAGAAATAATCTCAAGAGCATCATTAAGATAAAAATGAACTAAAAAATTACGATTCAAGGAGTTTTTAGTATTTGTTACATTTGTTTTTGACATGATTTATATGATTATACGGTTATAAAACTTAATTTTTCATAATGATTGTATTTAACAACCAGCTCATGAAATTCCTGAAAATTTAATCACCCTCTTAAGTTCTGGTCCAATCTGGCTTAAGCACATTATTGTACTCAGGAAATATGTGATGGTTCATGTTTTGTTTTTTTTAACTTCTGACATGATTGCATCAGCATCATGCCCAAACTTTGAGATATATCAGCTACACTTTTCAACTTCCTCAAGACTGGAAGGAATAAGTGGACCTCTACACTTCTAAAACAGTGGTGTTCAACTTCTTTTCAATTAAAATACACAAAATGAACAGTTTCATATGTACACAATATACTTCCATGAAGTAGCCTGATTGTGACAGAATGTTTTTAAAAATTGGCTAGGACTTTGCCTGGAAGATGGCAGCCTAGGAGGACGCTGGGCTCACCGCGCGTCCTGCTGATCACTTAGATTCCACCTACACCTGCCTAACTAAACCAGAAAACCGCCAGAGGATTAGCAGAACGGAGTCTCCGGAGCCAAGCGCAGATGAGAGACCCACGGAAGAGGGTAGGAAGGACTGCGAGGTGGTGTGCGCTCCAGGGACTGGCGGGAGGGCGCCGGGGCAGAGGGGCCCCGGGTCACAAAACAGCCCTTCATAAGTTTACAAGAATTGAAATTATACCATGCATAATTTCAGACCACAATGCTATGAAGCTTGAAATCAACCACAGAAAAAAGTCTGGAAAACCTCCAAAAGCATGGAGGTTAAAGAACACCCTACTAACGAATGAGTGGGTCAACCAGGCAATTAGAGAAGAAATTAAAAAATATATGGAAACAAACGAAAATGAAAATACAACAATCCAAATGCTTTGGGACGCAGCGAAGGCAGTCCTGAGAGGAAAATACATTGCAATCCAGGCCTATCTCAAGAAACAAGAAAAATCCCGAATACAAAATCTAACAGCACACCTAAAGGAAATAGAAGCAGAACAGCAAAGGCAGCCTAAACCCAGCAGAAGAAGAGAAATAATCAAGATCAGAGCAGAAATAAACAATATAGAATCTAAAAAAACTATAGAGCAGATCAACGAAACCAAGAGTTGGTTTTTTGAAAAAATAAACAAAATTGACAAACCTCTAGCCAGGCTTCTCAAAAAGAAAAGGGAGATGACCCAAATAGATAAAATCATGGATGAAAATGGAATTATTACAACCAATCCCTCAGAGATACAAACAATTATCAGGGAATACTATGAAAAATTATATGCCAACAAATTGGACAACCTGGAAGAAATGGACAAATTCCTGAACACCCACACTCTTCCAAAACTCAACCAGGAGGAAATAGAAAGCTTGAACAGACCCATAACCAGCGAAGAAATTGAATCGGTTATCAAAAATCTCCCAACAAATAGGAGTCCAGGACCAGAAGGCTTCCCAGGGAAGTTCTACCAGACTTTTAAAGCAGAGATAATTCCTATCCTTCTCAAGTTATTCCAAGAAATAGAAAGGGAAGGAAAACTTCCAGACTCATTCTATGAAGCCAGTATTACTTTGATTCCTAAACCAGACAGAAACCCAGCAAAAAAAGAGAACTACAGGCCAATATCCCTGATGAATATGGATGCAAAAATTCTCAAGAAGATACTAGCAAATCGAATTCAAGGGCATATAAAAAGAATTATTCACCATGATCAAGTGGGATTCATTCCTGGGATGCAGGGCTGGTTCAACATTCGCAAATCAATCAACGTGATACATCACATTAACAAAAAAAGAGAGAAGAACCATATGATCCTGTCAATCGATGCAGAAAAGGCCTTTGACAAAATCCAGCACCCTTTCTTAATGAAAACCCTTGAGAAAGTCGGGATAGAAGGAACATACTTAAAGATCATAAAAGCCATTTATGAAAAGCCCACAGCTAACATCATCCTCAACGGGGAAAAACTGAGAGCTTTTTCCCTGAGATCAGGAACACAACAGGGATGCCCACTCTCACCGCTGCTGTTTAATATAGTGCTGGAAGTTCTAGCATCAGCAATCAGACAACAAAAGGAAATCAAAGGCATCAAAATTGGCAAAGATGAAGTCAAGCTTTCGCTTTTTGCATATGACATGATATTATACATGGATATTCCGATAGACTCCACCAAAAGTCTGCTTGAACTGATACAGGAATTCAGCAAAGTTGCAGGATACAAAATCAATGTACAGAAATCAGTTGCATTCTTATACACTAACAATGAAGCAACAGAAAGACAAATAAAGAAACTGATCCCATTCACAATTGCACCAAGAAGCATAAAGTCCCTAGGAATAAATCTAACCAAAGATGTAAAAGATCTGTATGCTGAAAACTATAGAAAGCTTATGAAGGAAATTGAAGAAGATATAAAGAAATGGAAAGACATTCCCTGTTCATGAATTGAAAGAATAAATATTATCAAAATGTCAATACTACCCAAAGCTATCTACACATTCAATGCAATCCCAATCAAAATTGCACCAGCATTCTTCTCAAAACTAGAACAAGCAATCCTAAAATTCATATGGAACCACAAAAGGCCCGGAATAGCCAAAGTAATTCTGAAGAAGAAGACCAAAGCAGGAGGCATCACAATCCCAGACTTTAACCTCTACTACAAAGCTGTAATCATCAAGACAGCATGGTATTGGCACAAAAACAGACACATAGACCAATGGAATAGAATAGAAACCCCAGAACTAGACCCACAAACGTATGGCCAACTCATCTTTGACAAAGCAGGAAAGAACATCCAATGGAAAAAAGACAGTCTCTTTAACAAATGGTGCTGGGAGAACTGGACAGCAACATGCAGAAGGTTGAAACTAGACCACTTTCTCACACCATTCACAAAAATAAACTCAAAATGGATAAAGGACCTGAATGTGAGACAGGAAACCATCAAAACGCTAGAGGAGAAAGCAGGAAAAGACCTCTCTGACCTCAGCCATGGCAATCCGTTACTCGACACATCCCCAAAGGTAAGGGAATTAAAAGCAAAAGTGAATTACTGGGACCTTATGAAGATAAAAAGCTTCTGCACAGCCAAGGAAACAACCAACAAAACTAAAAGGCAACCAACGGAATGGGAAAAGATATTTGCAAATGACATATCAGACAAAGGGCTAGTATCCAAAATCTATAAAGAGCTCACCAAACTCCACACCCGAAAAACAAATAACCCAGTGAAGAAATGGGCAGAAAACATGAATAGACACTTCTCTAAAGAAGACATCCGGATGGCCATCAGACACATGAAAAGATGCTCAACGTCGCTCCTCATCAGGGAAATACAAGTCAAAACCACACTCAGATATCACCTCACACCAGTCAGAGTGGCCAAAATGAACAAATCAGGAGACTACAGATGCTGGAAGGATGTGGAGAAATGGGAACCCTCTTGCACTGTTGGTGGGAATGCAAATTGGTGCAGCCGCTCTGGAAAGCAGTGTGGAGGTTCCTCAGAAAATTAAAAATAGACCTACCCTATGACCCAGCAATAGCACTGCTAGGAATTTACCCAAGGGATACAGGAGTACTGATGCATAGGGCAACCTGTACCCCAATGTTTATAGCAGCACTCTCAACAATAGCCAAATTATGGAAAGAGCCTAAATGTCCATCAACTGATGAATGGATAAAGAAATTGTGGTTTATATACACAATGGAGTACTACGTGGCAATGAGAAAAAATGAAATATGGCCTTTTGTAGCAACGTGGATGGAACTGGAGAGTGTGATGCTAAGTGAAATAAGCCATACAGAGAAAGACAGATACCATATGGTTTCACTCTTATGTGGATCCTGAGAAACTTAACAGAAACCCATGGGGGAGGGGAAGGAAAAAAAAAGAGGTTAGAGTGGGAGAGAGCCAAAGCATAAGAGACTCTTAAAAACTGAGAGCAAACTGAGGGTTGATGGGGGGTAGGAGGGAGGGGAGGATGGGTGATGGGATTGAGGAGGGCACCTTTTGGGATGAGCACTGGGTGTTGTATGGAAACCAATTTGACAATAAATTTCATATATTGAAAAAAAAAAAAAAAAGAAACTGCTGAACAGAAAAAAAAATTGGCTAGGAAGTGAAGTAAACAGATCCATACACATGGGGGAGGGGGGGTGTTGATATACAACAAAATACTTTAGAAACCTAAGTAATGTGAATCATTTATATATCCAAAATTGTCATTTATAAAAGAAAGTAATTAACATACCTAATAAAGTAAATGCTAAACTATGTTTACAATAACAAATCTTGTGATATTTTTTAAGATTACTAATCTGTAGATAGTATGGGTGGAAAAAATAATTCATGCTATTGATTAAATAGCATAAATTAATCTTGTCCTGAAACTTAGTCAATTAAAACAAATTTAGAAAATTTAAGAATGTTAATAAATAAATGGTAATAAGGCACATTTTTCATTTCCTTTTTTAAAAGTAGTTCAGTCTTCAAATAAATGTAACTAAAATTATAAATAATTCATAAATAAATGCTATATTAAGTCCACTTATTTACAGTATCAAAAGAATATTTCCTAATAGATTTCTTGAAGTGTAATTCCCATTGTTTCATAATACAACAAAAACTTAATCCAAGACAACTGAGCCCTTTAAGTGAGAAAGATAACTTTTTTAAAACAAACTTCAGCTGTCTTTCCTTTTATTAATTTTCTAACATTGAATTATCTAAGCAAAAGATTCAGGTGTCTAAGGAAGTTAATAATACAAACAAATAGGTTAATCAATGTCACAAGGAAGTAAATTAAGTATTTAAAGATGCATAGAAAGTATGCCCAATACGTATTTCCCTACACTAATAAAAAGGCCAATATTCACTCAGCATATACTGTGTGCCAGGCTTTATACTGGATCTCTATACAGATGTTCTCATTTAGTCTTCAACAATTCTGTTATGGTGGTACAGTTATTATTTCCATTTCCCAAATGGAAATTCGATTTCACAAAGTAAGGATTTTATGCTGAGACTAATCTACTCCATTGGCCTGAACTCTTCTTACACACTGTCATTGTCAAATTTTTATAGTGGTTTTCAATAAGAAATCATTATGTTTCATATATATATAATCATATATTTCAGTATGAAATGCATAACTCAAAAAAATAACTATTACATGAATTTATCTCTCCTAAGTCTTACAATAGCCAGCAACAAAAGTTGGCTATACTTAATAAATTAAATTGAACTTACAAGCCAACAACTGCTAATGAAGTGTTTGAAAACATGGCACTACATATGCCATTTGGTTCCCTATCATGCTATTCTGAGACAAGAAACTAAGGTAGTCAGCTGCATCAAGAGGAACGTGATTTTATTTATACTCAATCAAATATTTTATATTTATATCCTTTTAAAAGTGTTCCTTTTCCTACCAATGCTCTTAGAGTATTTTAAGATTATTTTACTTTTCATCAGGAGTACATAACAAACATTTATAGAGCCCTAAAATATAACAAGCACTGTGTTATAGAAAACAATAAAAAGGTTTTGAAGTAGCCCTAAAAGAGCTGGATGGGGGCTGATTACTGGGTTTATGGCTGTTAAAATTATTTTTATTATTTTTTAATGTTGTATATAGTTTTTGAGAGAGAGACAGAGACAGAATATGAGTGGAGGAAGGGCACAGACAGAATGAGACACAGAATCTGCAGCAGGTTCCAGGTTCTGAGCTGTCAGCACAGAGCCCAACACAGGGCTCGAACTCACAAACCCCAAGATCATGACCTGAGCAGAAGTCAGTTGCTTAACCAAATAAGCCACCCAGGTGACCCTAAAATTATGCTTTGACTATCTCCTGGGCACTTTGCTATGAACTTTACATAATTTTTTTTTCACTTAGCATAGCTTACAATCTGACTTTCCCTATAGATTATGAAGTAATCAGAGGGTTTTCCCCTCCCATCTGTAATCCCAAGGCATAGTAAAATTCTACCACATAGTAAGCATCCAACAAGATTTGGGTGAATTTCAAAATTCCTGAACTCCTGTGACAGACTCCAACAAATGAGTAATAGTAACCAAGGAAATACATTTCTCTCTCAATGATACAGAAAGACAGTTATTTATAAACAGATATCTTTCTTGAGAAACATTTTAAAGTAGATTTCTGTGCATAAATCACCCTGTGATTTCTGACCTTTCACTCATCTGGAAAGTGTGTATTTCTTTCATCATTCCAAGTTGATTTTACTTTACTAGCATTTTGTCCAGAATTTCCACATTATTTTGAGGCAATGCAGAAATTATCCTGATTTTAAAAAGGAGAACATTGAGACAGAGAGACCATGGGATTTCTTCCTAAGCCTCCTCACATACTGGAGACAGAAACAGCTTAATTTTCTAATCATTATATAACAGTGCTCTCTAAATGAAAAAGAACATAACATGGCAAATGCAAGGATATTTACCAATTCTGATTAGAGGATAACTCTCATTTGAATACTTCTTACTTTCTAAAATGGCACATAATGAAAATCACCATAAATGTTTGGTAGCTGTAATTCTTCCTCAATTACTCTATTTATTATTATTAACCAAGCAACAGCAAAAATAAACTACAGTAAAATGTAGACAAATAAAATATCCTTGGAAATTCTAGAATACCTCTACTAGTTGAAGGATGAATTATATACAGGTGGTTGTATTCTGTGCACGTCTTAAGTTTATATTTTTGTGAGTATTTAACTTGATTTCACTATAAAATAAAACATAATTTGTGATAGTTCCAAAAAGGATATTATGTCATCAGTTGAGTTCTAAAAAATCTTAATAAAAGTAATAGATTTTTATTTGGCTGATTTCAGTTTCCTTGAGTTTTTTAACAGTATTACAGCCTGGTTACCTTTTGAAATGAAGAGATTACTATTTTTGCAACCAAAGTAAGTTACCTCAAATTACATGCCTTCTAGGAGATGCTTCTATATAATCTGCTTTGTAACTTGCTTCCTTTTGTAAAAGAAGTCAAAAGAAATACTGAGTACATACTATTCATTTTAACCATCCCTTGAGAAGAAAATTCTTAGGCTACATCAGAGTTTTCTTCACCACATTAAACAAGGGACACCAAAAGTAGAAACTTGTTTCAAATGTATGAGGAAAAAAAGAAAAACTCCATGCCATGGAAGATTTTCAGATATTAAAATTATTAATAAATTAGTAATTCTTAAGAATTTTATTTCATTATCTTCTTACTACTAAAATGAACATTATTGTGAGATATTTCTGGTATGGTAAAAATACTATGTGATTTGAGATCAGACTATTCTATCCCATTCAATTTCCACTGTAATTCAGCAAATATTTTACTTGCCCTCTATGTACTAGAAAGTAGCATGAATGAGACATAGATCCTCTAGTGAGTAGCTCTCTGGGTAACAGAGTATTCATATGTCTTAAATATAGAAAAATTATTACAATCAATCTGACACACGTATGATTCATTTTTACATATGATGCTCTTGGAGCTCATGAGAAGGAAAATTCACTTAGATGAAAGGAAAGATAATACCTGAGCCAAATCTCTTAAAAAAAAAAAAGGTCACATGTTATCTTGGAGACTTCATCTCTCTAAATGTCAGCTCTAAAATTAAGGGAGGAATAATTACCTCAGCAATTTATTGTGAAGACTGAATGAATCAATGATGATAACCTCCTGAAATTAATGCCTTCTCTTTATCTCTTCTAGGTGTTTAACATTTATATCTCCAGTCCTAACAGTTTTCAAAGCTAGGTAAGATTGCTCATTTTATAGACAATGGAACTCACACCTAAGTCATTATTCTTACATTATAGTTCATATTTTTATTATAAGTACACTGTATGTTATATTTGAGATTTGAGGCTGCAATTGAATTAAATGGTTGAAGTTGACCAAATACAATTTGAAAACATAGGTATTTAGTTCAGTTATGAGCAACTTTACTGATCCAAAATCATATGCAGGTTCAGATTAACCAGTACACGTACTATTTTGCCTTTAGGATTTGCTAATGATATTCTCTGTGCCTTGAATGTTTACTCACTCTTGACTTTGCTGCATTTGATAAACACCTTTCAGGACCCAGTTTAAATTTCACTTCTCAGCTCAAGTTCCTCTCCCTGCTAGGCTACCTATTAGGTTTTCTAGCTACTGGCTCCCATAGTACAGTCTCACTGCTCCCTCTCAGCACTTCATTGTAATTTGCTTAATTGCCTTTCTTTCTCACCAGGCATAAGTTCCCCAAAGGCTAGTATCATTCCTATCTTCTTCATCACTGTATCCTTTGAACCCAGACACTGCTTAGTACCTAGTTAGTCACTACAAATGTTGGTGTTGGAAAGTAAAGCTGCCAGGGGCCAAGCAATCCATGTTACTGCTTACTAGGGACAAGAGGATAGCAGAGAGGCAAAAGAAAGGGGTGATGAAATGGTGGACTAGAGGGATCCTCCCCAGTGCTATCTGCTTCAGTTGATTATTTTGTATGTATATGATTTTGGGGGGGTAACAGCAGTAATGATTAACTATGGAGCGAATGCCACTTGTAAGCAAATGAATAATAGAATAAAAGAATAGTAATTAGAAGGCAGCCATAATTAAAACTGCCTTGTTTTAACAAACTACTGATTGTTACATGATATGCCATACAAGCATTTACTAAACGATTTTCAAAGAGCCAGATTTTGTTTTGTAGATCATCTTTATTTTTCCTTTTATGTCCTATTTCATTATTTTTCTATTATTTCCATTTCCTTTCTCCTATTTTTTTTAGAATTTACCACCACCTCTACCACCACACCCATCCCCACTCCAATTTGCTCTCCTTCTAGCTCCTTAAGATAGACATTGCCTTAAATTTTCCTGTTACACACACTTAACACAATGTATTTTCATATAAAAAAAGATTTCTCTGCACTTAATAGGTTGTCAGTGAAAGTTCTCATTCAAGTCTAAATATTGTATAATTTCTATTGTGATGAATTCTTTAACCCATAAATCATTTATGAATGTGTTTTTTTAAATTTCCAGACAAAATTTTGTTATTGTTTTTTTATAATATTTTTATTTTTTATTTCTAATTTAGTTATGTTATAGAAAAATACAATCCATACATACTTATTTGGAAATATATACATAATTCTTCTGACCTAGTGCATGGTCAATTTTGAAAAATTTTACACAAGTATGTGAAAAGATTGTAATCACTATATTAGAACGGGGGTACAGGAACCTTTTAAATCAATATAATAAGCCTTATTCAAATAAACCTTATTAATTTGGGGTAAGGTAATAAACCTTATTAATTTGTCATGTGTATACAGTTTATGAATGTCACATATTTTAAGCCATTCTTTTTTCATGTTCTACTTTTGTTACATATTAATAACAGTACACTAGCTTTCTTTTTTGTTTTTAATGTTTATTTCTGAGAGACAGAGAGAGAGAGAGTGGCAGAGGGACAGAGAGAGAGGGAGACACAGAATCCGAAGCAGGCTCCAGGCTCTGAGCTGTCAGGACAAAGCCTGACACGGGGCTCAAACCCACAAACCGTGAGATCGAGACCTAAGCTGAAGTCGGACGCTTAACCAACTGAGCCACGCAGGCACCCGAATACACTAGCTTTCTTATGGTTAGTGTTTGCATAGTATATCTTTTTTCAACCATATTATTTTCAAGCTTACTGCTAAGGTCTTTCTCTTCTAAGATATCCCATAATTGCTTAGTATTTATTTTTAATCTATACTAGTCCCTTATGTTTTAATACACAAACTTAATAAATATGTTATTGTGGCTAATTATATATTTGGATGTATTTCTACTATCCATTTTATGTTTCCTATTTATCATGCTTTTTCTTTGCTTCTCTCTCTTTTGTGTTCTATTTTTGCTATCTGGTCTCTGGCTAAACTGTGTTCTACCCACCTACCTCTTTTTGTTTCTATGATTGCTTGAAAGTTACAGATTCTATTTCCATATTTTTTGTGATTAGCTTTAAATTTTTAACATATATATTTCAATGTTTTTAAAAACATATTCTCAAGTTGTGAAGTACACCCTTCTCTTCCCAACATAAAAGACAGTTAACTACCCACTATAGTCTCCCACATGCCCCTCACACACCTTCCTTGTCAATACTGTATAAAATTTTATTGCTATTTTTATTTTACCATGCTAAAATAAGTTTTATTATTACTTTACACTATTTAATTAAATTTGCCACATTTTGCTGCTTTCTTTGCTCATTATTGTTTGTTGCATCTCTCTTTCATTCCTAGTTCCTTTCATTCAAACTGAGGAATAGCTCATTTTTAGTAGTTCTTATAACAAGGTAAATAATCCACCTTAGATTTAAAATGCCTGAAAAGTATTTTTATTAATGTTCTTTGTTAAAGAAGTAATAAGGTTCTTTATCTTAGGCCATTAAAAATACTGTGTTCTGTGTTTCTCACATCTATTAATACTGATAGAAAAGTCTGGGGTCCGTTTAATTGTTACTTGGTTTTAAAGCAATCTTTTTTATTGTTTTATGGAAGCTCTGATTCTTTTGTGATCCTCACTATTATACTTTTCCTTTCTTTATATCTCTTTACTATACTCTGGTTGAATTTCTCAGACCTGCTTTTTTTTTTTAGTTCCCCAATTATATCTGTGTCTATACCCACTTCTAAATTTAACTTTTTATTGGTATTTATGTTTCAACAAATATTTTCAATAAATTATTTTTCATATCAAACTTGTTTTTTATAATTGTATCTTATTTTCATGGCTATTGTTTTATGCTTTTTTAAAAGGTCAGATTATGTTATTATTTGTGGTTCATCAGGATACAGTCAGCATCTCTGGGTTGAGTCTTGATTATCACTGGTAGCATTAGCCCTTCTAATGTAGTTTTTTCCTATTTTTTAAAAAGTCTCAACATGGGGCTGGAACTCATGACCCCAAGATCAAGACCAGAGCTGAGATCAAGAGTCTGATGTTGAACTGACCGAGCCACTCAGACATCCCTCTTCTAATGTAGCTTTGAACTTTTTGTTTGACTTATTTTAAGTGGGATTTTTCTGTTGCTGCATTTTCTCTCTTATATCAAATGTGTGGTGATTCCCACCTAGCAATACCCCTCCTTTTCCTTCAAACTAAAGAACCAGGTTTCTTACTGGTAGCCCAGAGCTCCAGTCCCCAGGCAATACTTAGAGATATCACAGAAGCAAGCTACTGTGCCAATAGGCACATGCTTAAACCACTGGGGAATGATTTCTAACTCGACACATCTCCAAAGGCAAGGGAATTAAAAGCAAAAAGGAACTATTGGGACCCCATCATGATAAAAAGCTTCGGCACTGGGGCGCCTGGGTGGCGCAGTCGGTTAAGCGTCCAACTTCAGCCAGGTCACGATCTCGCGGTCCGTGAGTTCGAGCCCCGCGTCCGGCTCTGGGCTGATGGCTCAGAGCCTGGAGTCTGTTTCCGATTCTGTGTCTCCCTCTCTCTCTGCCCCTCCCCCGTTCATGCTCTGTCTCTCTCTGTCCCCCCAAAAATAAATAAACGTTGAAAAAAAAATTAAAAAAAAAAAAAAAAGCTTCGGCACAGAAAGGAAATAATCAACAAAACTAAAAGGCAACTGACGGAATGGGAAAAGATATTTGCAAACGACGTATCAGATAAAGGGCTAGTATCCAAAATCTATAAAGAACTCACCAAACTCCACACCCGAAAAACAAATAATCCAGTAAAGAAATGGGCAGAAGACATGAACAGACACTTTTCTAAAGAAGACATCCAGATGGGTGGCTCAGTTGGTTAAGTGTCTGACTTTGGCCCAAGTCATGATCTCATGGTTTTTGAGTTCAAGCCCCGCATCAGGCTCTGTGCTAACAATTCAGAGCCTGGAGCCTGCTTTGGATTCTGTGTCTCCCTTTCTCTCTGCCCCTCCCCTGTTCCCTCTCTCTCAAAAATAAATAAATATTTTTAAAAAAGACATCAGATGGCCAACAGACACTTGAAAAGATGCTCAACGTCACTCCTCATCAGGGAAATACAAATCAAAACCACAATGAGATAGCACCTCACACTTGTCAGAATGGATAACTTTAACAACTCAGGAGACTATAGATGCTGGAGAGGATGTGGAGAAATGGGAACCCTCTTGCACTGTTGCTGGGAATGCAAAATGGTGCATCCACTCTGGAAAATAGTGTGGGGTTCTTCAAAAAATTAAAAATAGATCTACCCTATGACCCAGCAATAGCACTGCTAGGAATTTATCCAAGGGATACAGGAGTGCTGATGTATAGGGGCACTTGTACCCCAATGTTTATAGTAGCACTTTCAAAAATGGCCAAATTATGGAAAGAGCCTAAATGTCCATCAACTGACAAATGGATAAAGAAATTGTGGTTTAGGGGCGCCTGGGTGGCGCAGTCGGTTAAGCGTCCGACTTCAGCCAGGTCACGATCCCGCGGTCCGTGAGTTCGAGCCCCGCGTCAGGCTCTGGGCTGATGGCTCGAGCCTGGAGCCTGTTTCCGATTCTGTGTCTCCCTCTCTCTCTGCCCCTCCCCCGTTCATGCTCTGTCTCTCTCTGTCCCATAAATGAATAAACGTTGAAAAATAAAAATTAAAAAAAAATTGTGGTTTATATATACAATGGAATACTACCTGGCAATGAGAAAGAAAAATCTGGCCATTTGTAGCAACTTGGATGGAAATGGAAGGTATTATGCTAAGTGAAATAAGTCAGGGAGAGAAAGGCAGATACTATATGATTTTACTCATATGTGGATCCTGAGAAACTTAATGGAGGACCATGTGGGAGGGGAAGGGGGAAAAAGTTACAGACAGGGAGGGAGGCAAACCAGTAGACACTCTTGAATGCTGAGAACAAACTGAGGGTTGATGGGGGGCAGGGTGGGGAAGAGGGGAAAGTGGGTGATGGGCATTGAGAAGGGCACCTGTTGGGATGAACACTGGGTGTTGTATGGAAACCAATTTGACAATAAACTATATTTAATATATATAAAAAATGCCTCTGGGGCACAGCTGTCTCTGCTTCTCTTTAAGCTTTCTATAAGGCCCAGCCTTACAAAGTAGTTGCACCTACTTTTTTAAACTTTCTTCCAGGGGTAGGTGAATCTAGTTTTCTACCTTGAATAATATTTTTGGTACTTAGTATCCTACACCAGTAAAATTCCCCAGCACCTCCTGATTGTTTTTACAGAGCCTAGCAGAGAGAGGCCCAAAGCTTGATGATATGCTGAAAATTCCTACAACACTTCAGGTCCCCAAAGGTATCTACAGTCCTTTTTACTTCAGCTATTAACTTTTATTGTGTGTTTATAATATTTCATTTATCATTACACTTTAGAGAAAAATGTGTTGTTTAAATATTTTTATTTTTATTTTTTAATCAAAATATGTATATTTTTCAGGTATAGAATTTGGTGATTCATCACTTACATACAACACCCAGTGCTTATCCCAACCATTGCCCTCCTTAATGTCCCTCACCCCTTCAGTCCTTCTCCGCTACCCAACACCCCACCAGCAACCCTCAGTTTGTTTCCTGTATTTAGAAGTCTCTCATGGTTTCTCTCTCTCTCTGACTTTATATTATTTTTGCTTCATTTCCCTTATATTGATCTGTTTTGTATCTTAAATTGCACTTATAAGTGAAATCATATGACATTTGTCTTTCTCTGACTGACATTTTGCTTAGAATAATACACTCTCATTCCATCCATGTTGTTGGAAGTGGCAAGATTTCATTTTTTTTCATTGCTGGGTAATATTCCATCAAATCTATATACATCTTATTTATCCATTCATCTGTTGATGGACATTTGGGCTCTTTCCATATTTTGGCTATTGTTGATAGTGCTGCTACAAACATTGGGGTGCATGGACCACTTCATACTTTTAAATTTTTTTAATGTTTATTTATTTTTGAGAGAGAGACAGAATGTGAGTGGGTTAGGGGCAGAGAGACAGAGGGAGACAGAGAATCTGAAGCAGGCTCCAGGCTCCAAGCTGTCAGCATAGAGCCCAACATGGGGCTCGAACTCACAAGCTGTGAGATCATGACCTGAGCTGAAGTCAGTTGCTCAATTGACTGAGCCACCCAGGCGCCCCTGCATGGACCTCTTCAATTCAGCATTTTTGAATCCTTTGGATAAATACCTAGTAGTTCAATTGCTGGATCGTAGGGTAGCTATATTTTTAATTTCTTGAAGAAACTCCATACCATTTTCCAGAGTGGTTACACCAGTTTGCATTCCCACCAGCAGTGCAAATGGATTCCCCTTTCTCCACATCCTCGCCAACATCTGTTGTTGCCTGAGTTGTTAAGTTTAGCCATTATTACAGGTGTGAGTTAGTATCTCATTGTGGTTTTGATTTGTATTTTCCTGATGATGAGTGATGCTGAGCATTTTTTTCATGTGTCTGTTAGCTATCCGGATGTCTTCTTTGGAAAAGTGTCTATTCATGTCTTTTGCCCATTTCTTCAAACTGGATTATTTGCTTTTTGAGTAATGAGTTTGATAACTTCTTCAGAGATTTTGGTTACTAACCCTTTATCTGATATGTCATTTGCAAATATCTTCTCCCATTCCATCAGAGCCTTTAGTTTTGCTGATTATTTCCTTTGCTGTGCAGAAGCTTTTTATCTTGATGAGGTCCCAACAGTTCATTTTGCTTTTGTTTCCCTTGCCTCCAGAGACATGTCAAGCAAGAAGTTGCTGAAGCCGAGGTCAAAGAGGTTGTTGCTTGTTTTCTCCTCTAGGATTTTCATGGATTCCTGTCTTATATTTAGGTCTTTCATCCATTTTGAGTTTATTTTTGTGTACAGTATAAGAAAGTGGTCCAGGTTCATTCTTCTGCATGTCGTTGCCCAGCTTTCCCAACACCATTTGCTGATGAGACTGTCTTTTTTTCCATTGTATATTCTTTCCTGCTTTTTCAAAAATTAGTTAGCCATACGTTTGTGGACCCATTTCTGGGTTCTCTATTCTGTTACATTGATCTATGTGTGTGTTTTTGTGCCAGTATCATACTGTCTTGATGACTACAACTTTGTAATACATCTTTAAGTCCAGAATTGTGATGACTCCAGCTTTGGTTTTCTTTTTTAGGATTGCTTTGGCTACCTAGGGTCTTTTCTGGTGCCATACAAATTTTAGGATTATTTGTTCAAGCTCTGTGAAGAATGCTGGTGTCATTTTGATAGGCATTGCATTGAATATGTAGATTGCTTTGGGTAGTATTGACGTTTTAACAATGGCTGTTCTTCCAATCCATGAGTATGGAATGTTTTTCCATTTTGTGTGTCCTCTTTAATTTGTTTCATAAGCTTTCTATAATTTTAAGTGTATAGATTTTCCATCTCTTTGGTTAGGTTTATTCCTAGGTAATTTATGTTTTTTGGTGCAATTGTGAATGGGATCAATTCCTTGATTTCTCTTTCTGATGTTTCATTACTGTATAGAAATGCAACAGGTTTCTGTACATTGATTTTATATACTGCAATGTTGCTGAATTCATGTATCAGTTATAGCAGTTTTTTGATGGAGTCTTTTTTGTTTTCCACATAGAGTATCATGTCATCTGCAAAGAGTGAAAATCTGACTTCTTCCTTGCCAATTTGGATGCCTTTTAATTTCTTTGTGTTGTCTGACTGCTGAAGCTAGAACTTCAAACACTGTTGCATAACAGTGGTGAGAATGGCTATTCTTGTCGTGTTCCTGGCCTAAGGAGGAAAGCGTTCAATTTTTCCACATTGAGGATGATATTAGCAGTGGGTCTTTCATATATGGTTTTTATGATCTTGAGGTATGATCCTTCTATCCCTACTTTCTTGAGGGTTTTTATCAAGAAAGGATGCTGTATTTTGTCAAATGATTTTTCAGCATCCATTGAGAGGATCAAGTCATTCCTATCCTTTATTAATATAATGTATCACATAAATTAATTTGTGGATATTGAACCAGTCCTGCATCCCAGGAATAAATGCCACTTGATCATGGTGAATAATTCTTTTAAAGAATTGTTGCATCCGGTTGGCTAGTACCTTACTGAGAATTTTTGCACCCAGTTGATCAGGGAAATTGGTCTATAGTTCTTCTTTTTAGTGAGGTCTTTGTCTGGTTTTGGAATCAAGGTAATGCTGGCCTTGTAGTATGAGTTCAGGAGTTTTCCTCCCATTTCGATTTTCTGAAACAGCTTCAAAAGAATAGGTGTTAACTCTTCTTTAAATGTTTGGTAGAATTCCCCCTTGAAAGCCATCCAGCCCTAGATTCTTATTTGCTGGGAGATTTTTGATTACTGATTCAGTTTCTTTACTGTTTATGGGTCTGTTCAAATTTTCTATTTCTTCCTTTTCCAGTTTTGGTAGTTTTTATATTTCTAGAAATCTGTCCATTTCTTCCAGATTGCCCAGTGTGTTGGCATATAATTGCTCCTAATATTCTCTTATTGTTTCTATATCTGTGGTGTTGGTTGTGATCTCTCTTCTTTCATTTGTGATTTTAATTATTTGGGTCCTTTCCTTTTTATTTTTGATCAATATGGCTAAGTTTTTATAAATTTTGTAAACTGTTTAAAAGAATCAGCTCTTGGTTTCATTGAGCTCTTCTACTTTTTTTTTTAATATCATTGATTTCTGCTCTAATCTTTACTATTTCCCTTCTTCTGATGGTTTTTGGGATTTGCTGTTCTTTTTTCAGCCCCATAGGTATAAGTTTAGGTTCATCATTTGGAACCTTTCTTCCTTCTTTCAGAATGCCTGGATTGCTATATACTTCCCTCTTATAACTGCCTTTGCTGTATCCCAGAGGTTTGGGGTTGTCGTGTTTTCATTTTCTTTGGCTTCCAAGTACTTTTTAATTTCCTCTTTATTGTCTTGGTTAACCCATTAATTCTTTAGCAGGATGTTCTTTAATCTCCAAGTATTAATGTTTTTTTAAAATTTCCAAATTTACAAATTCCCTACTATTATGGTAATGTTACCAATGAGTTTCTTCATGTTTGTGATTAATTGATTTATATATTTGAGTTCTTTCACAATGGGGGCATAAATATGTACAATTGTTAGATCCTCTTGGTGGCAGACCCCTTAAATATGATTTATTGTCCTTCTTCATTTCTTGTTCCTGTCTTTAGTTCAAAATCTAGTCTGTCTGATTTAAGTATGGCTACACCAGCTTTCTTTGGATGACCATTAGCATGATAGATGGTTCTCCATCCACTTACTTTCAATTTACAGGTGTCTTTAGGTCTAAAATGAGTCTCTTATAAGCAGCATATAGATGGGTCTTCTTTTCTTATCCATTCTGATACCCTATGTGTTTTTATTGGAGCATTGAGACCACTGACATTTAGAGTGAGTACTGAGAGATATGTATTTAGTGCCATTGTGTTGCCTGTTGAGTGGATGTTTCTGATGATGCTATCTGGTCCTTTCCAGTCTTTGTTGCTTTTGGTCTTTTCGTTTTGTTTCACCTTTTCTCCACCAAAATGGTCCCCCTTAAAATATCTTGCAGGACCGTGTTAGTGGTCATGAACTCCTTTAGTTTTTGTTTGTCTGGGAATCTCTTTATCTCTTATTCTATTTTGAATGAGAACCTTGCTGGATAAAGAATTCTTGGCTGTATATTTTTTTCCGATTTAGCCATTGAATATATCCTGCCACTCCTTTCTGGCCTGCCAAGTTTCTCTGCAAACCTGATCTGTCTTCCCTTATAGGTTAAGGACTTTTTTTTCCCCTTGGCACTTTCATAATTCTTTCCTTGTCTGTCTATTTTGTGAATTTGACTATGATATGCCTTGGTGATGGTCAGTTTTTGTTGACTCTAATGGGAGTTCTCTGTGATTCTTGGATTTTGATGTCTGTGTCTTTCCCCCAAGTAGGACAGTTTTCCACTATAAACCTTCTGTACTTTTTTCTCTCTTCATCTTCTGGGACTCCTATGACTCAGATTTTTTGTTTGTTTGTTTTTGTTTTTTTTTTTTTAATGGTTATTTATTTACTTGGAGAGAATGAGAAACCAAGCAGGGAGGGTCAGAGAGAGAGGAAGTGAGAAAGAATCCCAAACAGGCTCCACACTGGCAATGCAGAGCCTGATGTGGGGCTTACACTCACAAACCATGAGATCATAACCTGAGTTGAAACCAAGGGTTGAACACTTAGCCATCCAGGTGCCCCTAGGATGTTATTTCTTTTTAATTAGTCATTGAGTTCTCTAAGTCTTGTATTGTTCTCTTTTGCCTTTGTTTCCCTTTTTTTTTTCTGCTTCATTATTCTCCAGAATTTTGTCATCTAAATCGCTGATGCCCTGCTCTGCTTCATCCATCCTCGCTGTTGTGGTATCCATTCAAGATTTTATCTTGGTTATAGCATTTTTAACTTCATTCTGATGAGATTTTATTTCTTTTATCTCCACAGAAAGGGATTCTATGATTTTTTTCAACCCCAATTAGTATTTTTATTATCATGCTTCTAACTTCTAGTTCAGACATCTTGCTTATATCTGTGTTGATTAAGGCCCTGGCTGTCATTTTTCCTCCTCTTTCTTTTGGGGTGAATTCCTTCATTTTGTCATTTTGGAAGAAGACAAAAATGAATAAAGTAATAAATAAAAATTTTAAAAAAATAATTTAAAAAAATAAATAAAAATTAAAAAATTAAAAACAAAACAAAAAATCAAATAAAAGAAGCCAGATACTAGGTGTGGTTTAGTCTGCTTATTGAAAGTAGCTTAATAGAGAAAAAAGGGAAAGAAAAAAAGGTAAGAAAAAATTTAAAAATAAAAACAAAATTTATATACTAAAATAGCTCAGAGGGCACAGTTGGGCATGACTTGGTGTAATGGCTCCATTCTCCACTAGGCGGCACTGATTAGGTTATTGCGGTGGATCAGTGTGGTGTGCATGTGAGAGTGGGAGAGGTGGAAATGGCTTCACCCAGGTCCTTATTCTCTGGCACAGGAATTTTGCACTCTCACCAACCTGCGATCAAGCACCCCTCATTTGTCTTAGGCCTCTGTCCACTCCCTGCCTCTGCCCTGTCCATGTCTAGGTGAACATGGACATGCCAGGTGGCATCTCCCTCCAGAGTTTCATCTCAGATGGGGTTGTGTTTCAAAATCCCATACTTCAGAGACCCCCTTGGCTTGGACCCATGCGGACTCTCTAAAGAAGGTTCTTGCTGAGCAATGGCTGGTGCCGGCTTGCCCAGAGAATGTTTGTGTGATTGTGCAGCATGCAGCAGTAGAGGTTCAGAGATGATGGCAACCACAACACACAGCTGGTGCTAGTTTTCACCACACTCTGGTGTCTTTGTCCCAATGCCAGCAAATGTGGCTGCTCTCCAGGGTTTGCTGGGATCTTTGTCTGTGGGGAGGCTATATTGCCTCTACCAAATGCTCTCCAAGCAAAGGAACTGCTTCTCTTCGTGTGGCAAACGGACCTCTCAGACCACACTGCCTGCTCCTGGTGATTCACCTTATTTCCTCAGCAGAGCACCACCAGGCACTGAGCTCTAGAATTTCTGCTGTGCTCCACTGTTTATAGAATCTTAATGGTATCAAAACCTTCAACTTTCTTTCTATCAATGGTTTTGGGGAACAGATTTCTTGTTCAGTCCCCTGAGACTGTTTTCACACTCTCTCTCTCTCTTTCTCTCTAAAAGCTACTTTTAGAGGACTGCTTTTCTTGCATGATCCCAGCATACCACTCTCCCCCTTTCTCTTTGTCTGTTCTCTCTCTGCAAAAACAGCTCCCTACCCTCTACAGCTTTCCTCTCCCCCAGTTAACCTTTCCACACCATGTACCTGCTGAGTTATGTGCCTGAAGTTATGCAGATTGTTGTGTTTATCCTCAGATCAATTTCCTAGGTGTGCAAAATGGTTTGATGCTGATCTGGCTGCATTTCAGGGATGAGAAGAGTTCAGGGTCTCCATGCTGCTCCACCATGTGAATTCTCTCTGGGTTATTTACATCTTAACTCATGCCTCTTACAAGCGACCCATATTATTATAATATCACTGTTTTCTCCTTTTTTATACTTCTAGTCATCAAATATATTTATGAAAATATGTATTTTTAAGTTGTTAAAACTCAAACCAATAAAAATACATCATTCTAAACTGTAAGCTAACCACAAGAGTATGTATTTGGACTTAAGAAAAAAAAATTCAGGGGAAAAAAAGTCATAGCAAAAAATCTTAACAAGTATATAATTTTGGTACATTTCAAAGTTATTGCCCAAATCTTGGAAACTTATTTTTATGTCTTAAAGGTCTAGATAGTGATAAGTAGTTTAAAATAAACTAAAATATTGTGATAAAAGTCATCTAGCAATATATCTAGTCCTACAGTTTTATTATCAATCATCGTGCCAGCACTGAATAGTCTTAATAGATTTCTAAAGTATTTTGGAGAGTAATGTCAGATATGTAGTGAAATCTATCAAGACATTGTTCTTTTCTATTAACCACTGCATTAAGAACAAAAGGAGAGACACAAATCAAGCCTTAACAGATATTACTTGTATTTGCATCCACAAGAGCTACATTTCACTATGGTACAAATTATTGATGTTATTACTGTTCAGTGTACATTTTTCATGTACATCATATTTCTCCCGGAAATAATTATTATTTTTTTGTACAAACTGTATTCACAAAACACCAGTAATTCTGGCAATAAATAGGAGTAGTATTTGAGAAATTTTATTCAAAGATGATTCAAGTTTGGGACAATAAGGCAAGAATGAGATGTAATTAATCTAAAAGTTATTCTCTAATCCATATTCTATTTATAAATGACCTGCAAAAGGGATTAGCCATAAATATTGTTTATTATTCATTATCATGGTAGTTTATCTTCGTTTTAGATTAGGTACCTGAACTGACAGATTTTATTGACCACTTTGTCAATCTGTATCATAAATGTGCTAGGCTCGTTCCTAAATTTACTTATAGACCAGCTATCATCAAATCAGGCTGAGGCTTTCCAAATTAAAATAAAACTTAAGATATAATCTTAAGCTTCATGGCCCCTCATAGCCTGGGCCCTTTTCAAAGCACTGTATCTAAATGCTATAGTAGTGGTTTTTTTGTAATTTTTTATTATAGAAGGAACCCCAAGTTTATCATCTTATGCCCCACAAAACCTGGGCCCTGTATATACAATAATTCTTAACTGGCCAGAAAAATAATAAATAAAATAAAGGCTTTCTAGTAACATGCATAAACAAAAGAAACAACTAAGCTACATGCATTCATCTTAACAACCTATTTTAATATAGCTGCTTCATACAGAAGCACAGAACCTTCTTCACACAGAACCTCATTTTGTGAGTTGTGAGGTACAGTGACTGAGATAAATGTTGCTAAACTAAGAAAGTCCAATACTGTGAACTTGCAGCCAGAAAACCTCCATTTACAATGGGTTTGTATGGATGACAACATTATCTGGGGCATGTGAGAGTCTGAGAAATGATGGAAATTAAAGCACTAGCATTGTATTCTAGATCTACCTTTATTAAATGTGAGTTTGGGGAAGTTACTAATTTCATGGAGCCCTGGGTTGCAAAGAATAGACAGGATAACATCCACCTGAAGTGTTATTTTGCAGATCAGTTAAATTCTAAGTGAAGTACCTAACACTGTCCAGGGCAACAGAAGTTTGCTTAATGTTAACTATTTTTCAATCACTTTGACTCTTAGTTTCTTTATGTCTGAAGTGGGGAAAATATTACCTAGTTTACATGTCTCCAGGATGGTTTGTCAACATTTTACAGTGAAATATTACAAAAATGCACTGAAATGCTATGCAAGTATACTATACTTTTGTAACTCCACATTTCCCCCTGCCTGATCCTTCCTTTTGTACTAAGGTCTAATCACCTCTAAAACTAGAAACTAATGAAGATTGAATTATCAGTCCAAAGACCCTAATGGAAATGCAATATGTCTTACTAAGTTTGCTACAAAATTTTAGTTGTTGGCTTATGTTATTTCCTGAGAAACACTGCAGTTTCTCAGGCCCTGCAGTTCAGAAGTAGCCTATAACAACACTTAATTCTAATCAATGCTCAACCAATGTTTGTTTCATTAACTGAATCCTTACCTAGTGGGAACTTACTACACTGAATTTTTATACAACCCAGTTTGCCTGGGATAATCCTGGTTTGTGCCTGATGCACTGAATTAATTATTAATAATGTCCTTGCTCACTCTTTATAGTATATCAGTCATTTGATTATCTTACTTATAAAACAATCAACATACACAGAGTATATCCAGTCTCACATTTCAGTTTATGTATTTTTTGATAATGGTTTTAATTTGAGAATAATACTCTTTTTCTTTGTCTCTACTCTTCTACTTGACAATTGAAATGTACCTCAAAAATATATTATTTGAGAGAACATGCAATACTCTATTTTATATTATAAACATGTTTCTATATTTTCCCCTATATGCTTGTAGAAGGCAAAACTTTAATCTTTTAGTGACCTCCACATTCAAAATGAAGTTATGATGGAAATAAGATTTGTCTTATTAAATCACAATTAACTCAAGTAAGCATTGTTCCTCCTTCATTTCCAATTTTCCAACAAATATACTGTAGTATTCAAGCAAAATATAAATGTTGATGTAATTTACATAATTATAAAATGTCTCTTAATGTAGGCTTATAATACCTGGCTATTGGAATTGCATTATTATATTTTTATTGTACTTTAGACACTGATCGATTTGATATGAATTGTGTCTAACCAGTAAAATATAGAAATAAAAGTAGTGTATGATGATGGATACAGTATGATGGTAAGACAAGAACTAGGTTATATCAAATGAAAGGTGATATAAAAAACCTACTGGGAAATACAATTTTAAAAAATCTAAAGCGTAGTTTGGTTCTCAGTGAGTCATCTGATTTACTCTGGAATTCCATTTGTGAGTCCCATTCTTAACTAAAAGTATAAAAACAAAATTAAACATGCAATGCCAAGAAGTATATGCCACATAAAACAGTATATTTGATACATATTGAAATGAATAGTCTCATAGAATGTTTATTGTGAAAACCAAACAATGTTTTCAGATAACAATTCCATAATTGTTATATATTCTAACAATTCTAATATATTTCCAAAAATTCATAATTTGCTGGACCAGCAATATTAAGGGCTACATTTGTGTAGAAAAATTTTAAAACCCTCATGAGATTGAAAAGAAAATCCACACCAAACTATTATTTCCATGTTACTTAATTGAGGTAATATTGTTATATCTAATTGAACTAGGAAAAACTGCTTCCTAGGGAGTCAGAATCACCCACAGCCTATTTGTCCCACAGGCACACAAAAGTGTCTGAAGCAAGGTGACTGCAAATGTGGGGATAGCAAAGTATTGAATAATAATGACAAGACAGAACAACAACAAAAAAGCAGGTGGTCTCCTGATTCTACTGCAGGCTATCCTTTGTGTGATTTATTTCTTTTCTATTACATTCTCTAGGTTCCATATGCCCATGTTCAAATAGAAAAGTATAAGGTATGGATTTAACCAATAATGGCAGACTACAAAGTTGATATTTTCAAAATAACTTATAAATTATAGGAAAAACAAATTTGAAAAGTATCATACTATTTTAGTCTGCTTTCCTAACCTTTCCTTAATTTGGTTGAAAAATAGATCCATATTTCTTTAAAGGTCAAAAATCAATCACTGTTTTATCAAACTAAAATAAATAAAAGTATTTACATCATGTTCTACTTCAACTTAAGTACTCATATCAATAGTTTAGTAGTTTTAAAGAATAGAATTTTGTACATTATACTTTTACTTTTCATTGGCAGTCAATTAATACGTTGTTTGTGTTTTGCTTGTCTTCATAACAACACTGACAGTTGGGTAATTTCAAGTAAACCATCCACTGACTTATGAATACAAAATTTTATAAAGTATCTTGCACTGAGGCCAACTTAAAAAAAAAAAAAGAGAAAGAGCTTTTCTTCGTAGTTCCATTACAAGACTAATTTATGATTTGACAGATATATTTGAAGCCATTATTTTGTAAAGTATAATTGAAGTATAAAAGATACATTCCTTTTTTAAACTCCACAAATCACTTAAAATGCATTTGATGCCATTCTAATCTATGCTATGTCTTAAAAATACAAAACAAAACAAAACAAAACAAAACACAAACAAAACCAACCAAACAATTTTACTTTGGGAAGAGGAGGAAGGAACTTCATTAAAAACAAATGAGGGTTGAAAAGGGGGACTTCTGCAAGATGGTGGAATAGGAAGATTCTGAACTCACCCCCTCCCATGGACAGACAAAATCTAAAGTTATATATGAATCATTTCCCTCTGAAAAATATCGAAATACTAGATGATGTTATTCTCCACAAACAAAGGGTAAAAATACTATATTGAGGCAGGCAGGAGAGCAGATATGGTCTCAACAAAAAACCTACCCCTGTTGCAGCAACATATAAAAGGGAGGCTTCTCACCAGTTCAGTGCTTCCCCTAAATGAGTGAAGGGCTTGTGTCCCACATCAAGCACCTCAACTCCTGGGATCCACACCACTGAGATGAACCCCTAAAACATCTAATTTAGAAAAACAGATTGTCTGAAGTCCAAGGGACCCAAAATGATATAAAAAATTGAGATTTCCTCTTTAAAGGAATGCAGTCCCACTCATCCCAAAACCCAATAAAAAAATAGCAATTTGAACACTTCTCTCAGAGGTTAAGAGATTTATTTACTAATCTAAAAGCAACTGCCAGAGGGGAAGAGGATAGTGGTAACTCTCTCTGGAGATGAAGGCATTGGCAGAGGAGAAAAGAAAAAGGGGAAGAAGATGTAAAGTTCCCTAAAAGATACCTAGGTCCAAGAAGCTGAGAGATTTCCAATTTAGATGAACCCAAGAAGAGCCACACCAAGACACATTATAATTAAAATTATAACTATAATTAAAATATACTTAAAGATTGGGGCACCTCAGTGGCTCAGTCGGTTAAGTGTCTGACTTTGGCTCAGGTCATGATCTTGCAGTCAGTGAGTTTAAGCCCTGCGTCAGGCTTGTGCTGACAGCTCAGAGCCTGAAGCCTGCTTCAGATTCTGTGTCTCCCCTTCTCTCTGCCCTCCCTCTCAAAAATAAGTAAACATTAAGAAAATAAAAAATATATACTTAAAGATAAATAGAGAATCTTAAAAGTAGCAAAAGAAAAAAGCAAATTGCTACATACAAAGGAAATCCCATGAGAATATCAGGAAATTTCTCAGGAGAAACTGTAAGACAAAAAGAAGCGACATGACATATTCAAAGTGCTAGGAGAAAAACTTCCAACTAAGAAAAGCCTACCCAGCAAGGTTATCATTCAGAATTGAGAGAGAGAAAAAGGGCTTTCAATACAAACAAAAGCCAAAAATGTTCAGCATTACTAAACTGGTCTTACAAAAAATATTAAAGGAACTTCTCAAGCTGAAAAGAAATGACACTGATTAATAAAAGGAAAACGTACAAAGGTAAAAATCTTACTGGAAAAGGTAAATATATTAAAGGTAGTGGACTGACCAAAGCTAAAGTACTAAAATTTGAAAAAAAATAATAGCTAATACACAAAATAAAAAGATATAAAATGTGACATTAAAAATATAAAGTTTGCTGGGGAGAGTAAAAAGGTAGAGATTTATAATGCCTTTTAACTTACTTCGCTACAACTTAAAAAATTGTAATACACATAGGATGATATACGTGAACCTTAAAATAACCACAAATCAAAAACATAGAGTAAATACACCAAAGAAAATGAGGAAGCAATCTAAACATAACATTAAAGGAAGCCAACAAACCACAAAAGAGGAGAGATAGAGTAGAAAAGAGACTCAGGGGGGAAATACTTAAACAACTTGAAAAAAGCAATAAATCAGTAGCAGTAAGTACATACCTATCATAATTACTTTAAATATAAGTAGATTAATTTCTCCAATCAAAAGACATAGAGTGGATGAATGGGTAAAAAATAAGATGCATCTTTATACTGCCTATGAGAGATTCACTTCAGAAGTAAGGACACATGGATTGAAAGTGAAGGTATAAAAAAAGATATCGCATGGGGGGCACCTGGGTGGCTCAGTCTGTTAAGTGTCCAACTCTTGATTTAGGCTCAGGTTATGATCTCCCAGTTGGTGTGTTCAAGCCCCACATCAGGCTCTATGCTCTCAGCACTCTCAGTGCAGAGCCTGCTTGGGATTCTTTCTCTCTCCTCTCTCTCTCTCTCTCCCTCTCTCCCTGTTCCTCCCTGCTTGCATTCTCTCTCTCAAAAATAAATAAACTTAAAATAAAAATTAAGTTGGCATAGCTACAGTCATATATATATATATATATATATATAAAGAAGCATTAGAACAAAGACTGTAATAAAAGACAAAGAGGGGCACTACCCAATAATAAAGGAGTCAACTCGGCAAAAGGATATAACATTTATAAAGAAGAAATCTACAGCAATAAAATAATAGTAGAGTACATTAACACCCCACTTATATCATTGGATAGATTAATTAAACAAAAAAAACAATAAGGAAATATTGGTCTTAAATGACATATTAGACCAGATTAACTTAATAGATATATACAAAACATTCCATCCAAAAGCAGCAAGATACACATTTTTGTCAAATGTACATGGGATATTCTCCAGGATACATCATGTTAGGCCACAAACAAGTCTCAATAAATTAAAGAAGACTGAAATCTTATCAAGCATTTTTTTGAACCACAAAGCTATGAAACTAGAAATCAATTACAAGAAGAAAATGGAAAAAAATATAAAAGAATGGAAATTAAACAACATGATACTGAAAAACTACTGGGTCATAGAAAAAACAAGAAATAAAAACAAAATACCTGGAGCAAATGAAGACAGAAATATGACATATCAAAATTTATGAGATGCCTTACAAGTGGTTCTAAGATTGAAGTTCATGGCAATACAGGGCTATCTCAAGAAACAAGAAAAATCCCTAGTAGACAGCTTAATATCACCCCTAAAGAAATTACAAAAATAAGAACATAAAAAATCACAAGTTATTAGAAGTTCTATAAGAGAATGATAGAGTTCGAAGTGGAAATAAATGAAATAGACTAAAAAAAGGAAATAGAAGAGAGAGACAGCTCAAATAAATGAATCATAAATAAAAGAGAAGTTTCGACTGATTCCATAGAAATAGCAAAAGATCATAAGACTACTATGAACAACTGTATGCCAACAAAATGGACAAGCTAGAAGAAATGGATAAATTAACAGGGACTCATAATTTTCTAACAGAATCCTGGAAAAATAGAAAATCTGAGCAGACTATCTACTAGTAAGGACACTGAGTCAGTAACCAGAAAACTCCCCATAAACAAAAGTCCAGGATCAGATGGCTTCACTGGTTAATTCTACCAACCACTGAAAGCTTTGATACATATCATTCCCAAACTCTTCCAAAAAAATTGATGAGAAGGAACGTCTTCCAAACTCATTTCAGGAGGTGACCATTACCCTGTTACCTGAACCACACAAGGATACACACAAAGAAAACATTACAGGTTGATATCTATGATGAACATAGATGCAAATATCCTTAACAAAATATTGGCAAATTGAATTCAACTATACATTAAAAGGATCATTCATCGTGATCAAATGGCATTTATCCCACAAATGCAAGGATTTTTTCAACATCTACAAATCAATGAAATACACCACATTAACAAACTGAAAAATAAAAATTATATGATCATCTCAATAAATGCAAAGTATTCCATAAAGTTCTCTAACTTTTTATGATAAAAACTCTAAAAAAATGCATATAGAAGGAATGTATCTCAACATACTACAGGTCTCATTGACAAGCCCACAGCTAACATCATACTGAATGGTGTAAAGTTCAAGCTTTTGCTCTAAGACCATAACAGACAAGAATGCTCACTCTTCCCACCTTTATCCAACTTAGTATTGGAAATCCTATCCACAGCAATCAGGCAAGAGAACTAAAAAGCATCTAAACTGGAAAGAAAGAAGTACAACTGTTACTATCTGCAGAAGACACAATACTATATAGAAAACCCTGAAGACTCCAACAAAAAACTGTTAGAACTAATAAATAAACTCAGTAAGGTTTCAGGATATAAAATTAATATAGAAAAATACGTTGTTTAGGGGTGCCTGATTGGCTCAGTCAGTTAAGTGTTTGACTTCAGCTCAGGTCATGATCTCACAGTTCGTGTGTTTGAGCCCCATGTTAGGCTCTGTGCTGATAGCTCAGAGCATAGAGCCTCCTCCAGATTCTGTGTTTTCTTCTCTCTCTGCCCCTCCCCTGCTCACACTCTGTCTCTCAAAAATAAACATTAAAAAATTAAAAAAGAAAAATTGTTGTTTATATTCACTAATAACAAATTACCAGAGAAAGAAATGAAGAAAACAATCCCATCCAAATCCCATCAAAAAGAATAAAATACCTAAAACCAAATTTAACAAAGGAGGGGAAACACCTGTACATTGAAAATTATAAGACATTAATGAAACAAACTGAAGAAGACACAAACAGAAAGATATTAATGTTCATGGACTGAAAGAATTAGTATTGTTAAAATGCCTATATTACCCAAAGCAATCTAAAGATTCAATGCAATCTCTATCAAAACTCCAATGGTACTTTTCACAAAACTAGACGAAATAATTCTGAAATTAATACAAAACCACAAAAGACCCCCCAATAGCCAAAACAAGCTTGAGAAGTAAATACAAAGTTGGAGGTATCAGTCTCTGATTTCAAACTATACTACAAAGCTACAGTAATCTAAACAAAATGGTACTGGCATAAAAACAGACACATATATCAACAGAACAGAATGGAGAGCCCCAAAATAAAACCACAGACAGTCTCTTCAATAAAAGGTGTTGGAAAAACTGGACAGCTACATGCAAAGGAATGAAACTAGACCATTTTCTTACACCATATATAAAAAGTAAACTCAAAATGGATTAAATACTTGAATGTAAGACCAAAAGCATAAAACTGCTACAAGAAAACATAGGTTGCAAACTCATTGACATTGACCTGAATGATTTTATTTTTAGATGTGAATCAAAAGACAAAGGAAACAAAAGCAAAAATAAAATAAATGAATGAGCAAAAGAGACTATGTCAAACTAAAAAGCTTCTGCATAGCAAACAAAAAAAAATCAACAAAATGAAGACAATCTACTGAGTGGGAGAAGATGTTTGTAAATCATATATCCAATAAGGGATTAATATCCAAAATATATAAAGCATACATATTGAATTATATAACAAAAAACTCCAAACAGTTCAATTAAAAAATAAGCAGGGGTGCCTGGGTGGCTCAGTCAGTTAAGCATCCAACTCTTGGTTTCAGCCTAGATCATGATCTCACAGTTCATAAGTTCAAGCCCCATGTTGGTCTCTGCACTGACAGTGCAGAGCCTGCTTGGGATTCTCTCTCTCCCTCTCTCTCTGTCTCTCCCCTGCTCATGCTCTCTCTCTCTCTCTTAAAATAAATAAACTTTATAAAAAATACAAAAAAATAAGCAGTGGATCCAAATAGATATTTTCCAAAAAAAATGCAGATGGCCAACAGGCATATAAAAAGATGTTCAATATCACTAGTCATCAATGAAATGAAAATCAAACCACAATGAGATACCACCTTACACACGTCAGAAAGGCCATTATCAAAAAGAGAAAAAAATAACAAGTGTTGGCAAGGATGTGTGGAAAAGGTAATCCTTGTGCACTGTTAGTGAGAACATAAATTGGTGCAGCCATTATGAAAAATATTATAGAGGTTCATCAAAAAACTAAAGACAGACCTACCATATGATCAAACAATTCTACTACTAGGTACTATTTAAAGAAAAATAAAATACTAATTCAAAAATATATGCACCTTATGTGCATTACATTATTACTCATAACGGCCAAGATATGGAAACAACCTACATGTCCATCAATAAATCAGTGGATAAAGAAACTGTAATATGTATATACAATGGAATATTACTGGCATATAAAAGAATGAAATCTTGTCATTTGCTATAAGATGGATGGATATTGAGAGTATTATGCCAAGTTAAATAAGTCAGATGGAGAAAGACATATACCACATGATTTCACTAACACATGGAATCTAAAACAAAACAAAACAAACAGAACAAAACCTAGACTTACAGATACAGAAAAGAGATTGGTGGTTACCAGAGCAAACTGGTGCTGAGAGCAAGGACTAGGTGAAGGGGATCAAGAAGTACAAACTTCCAGTTATAAAATAAGTAAGTCATGGGAAGTGATGTATAGTATGGGGAATATAGTCAATAACATTGCATTAACTTTGTATGGTGACAGATGGTACTAGATTTACTGTAATTATCATTTCACAATGTATACAAATGTTGAATCACTATGTTGTACACCTGAAACTGTTATAATAATGCATGTCAATTATACCTCAATGGAAAAAAACAAGTGAGAGTTCTCAGAGGAATGCTGTCTCTCTATCATCCAGGTCACCAACAAAGTAACCATATTATTTTAACACATTTTGTTTTGAAATGCAGTGTTAGTTCATGTACACACTGTGTGACTTTTCACTTATGACATCCTTGAAAGCTTGTCCTGCTATAATGAAGAAACAATGAGTCCTCAAAGAAAGATGTAGATGAATTCAAGTTAATCTTCTCCATCAACTAAGGATTTTCTTCCGTTGTAAAGATCATACCACACAATGGTAAGATAAGCCTAATACAATTTTGAATTTGGTAAGAAAAGAAATTAAGTCCAATAATTTATTGCAACAACTCACAACAAACTGTTTCTATTTTCTCATTCCCAAGAGCCCTTGATTAGAATTGACTTGTCAGAAAGCAGAGAAGGAGTAACCTTGATTTATTACTAAAAGCAAAGTGAGACTTAAGCTGGAAAGATATTATGTGAAGGGTCCAAAAAGGAGAGAATATGTTGTGTTGAAATTGACAAAACCAGATAGGAAAGTCATTAACCAACAATCTAGTGTTGAAGGCATTTAATTTGGCCTTCTAGCTAATGGACCACAAGGATTATACAATCTTACTGTAACCTTATGTAAGTTGGTCATTCAAATGATACATGGAAAATGATCTGGTAGCTGACTCCAAACGGAAGACACCAGAAAGCATAAGGTATCCCAGAGAATCAGTTGTTTTCAAAGGATTCATAAAGGGGAAAGCTAGGACTCAAACTTGTGTGATGGTGAAAAATACTTTCATTTTATTTCCTTATAAATTAGTATCCAAATAACACACCTGCTTCTATTCTAAAAGTCTATAAAATTTAATTTTAAAGAATATTATTCAGTGTCAGGGTTTTTGAAAATTCCCCAACCTCTATTACTAAAAAAAATCACAAAATAATACTGACATATTATTTCAAGCTATAAGGATTCAAGAGAGTTTCAGGAAAAAGAGTCAGGCAAAATAGCCTTTTTATAATGGGGTGTCCAGCCACATTACAAAGTAAAGCTAATGAATAAATTTTACTTTCAGATCCTCTTATTTATATAACTTTCAGTCAGAGTATTTTAATAACCTTCTGGGATTATAATTAATTTGACATATGGTTTTACGAAGTTTAATTTATGTAGTCATTGTTGAAAAACAATATTATTTATGGTATAAAACACACTTTAGCTGTGTATCACATTAAAAATGTTGCATTCTTCTACACTAATAATGAAGCAACAGAAAGACAAATAAAGAAACTGATCCCCTTCACAATTGCACCAAGAAGCATAAAATACCTAGGAATAAACCTAACCAAAGATGTAACAGATCTGTAGGCTGAAAACTACAGAAAGCTTATGATGAAAATTGAAGAAGATATAAAGAAATGGAAAAACATTCTGTGCTCATGGATTGGAAGAATAAATATTGTTAAAATGTCAATACTACCCAAAGCTACCTACACATTCAATGCAATCCCAATCAAAATTGCACCAGCATTCTTCTCGAAACTAGAACAAGCAATCCTAAAATTCGTATGGAACCAAAAAAGACCCCAAATAGCCAAAGTAATTTCGAAGAAGAAGAACAAAGCAGGAGGCATCACAATCTCAGACTGTAGCCTCTACTACAAAGCTGTCATCATCAAGACAGCATGGTATTGGCACAAAAACAGGCACATAGACCAATGGAATAGAATAGAAACCCCAGAACTAGACCCACAAACGTATGGCCAACTCATCTTTGACAAAGCAGGAAAGAACATCCAATGGAAAAAAGACAGCCTCTTTAACAAATGGTGCTGGGAGAACTGGACAGCAACATGCAGAAGGTTGAAACTAGACCACTTTCTCACACCATTCACAAAAATAAACTCAAAATGGATAAAGGATCTAAATGTGAGACAGGAAACCATCAAAACCTTAGAGGAGAAAGCAGGAAAAGACCTCTCTGACTTCAGCTGTAGCAATCTCTTACTCGACACATCCCCAAAGGCAAGGGAATTAAAAGCAAAAATGAACTATTGGGACCTCATGAAGATAAAAACCTTCTGCACTGCAAAGGAAACAATCAACAAAACTAAAAGGCAACCAACGGAATGAGAAAAGATATTTGCAAATGACATATCGGACAAAGGGCTAGTATCCAAAATCTATAAAGAACTCACCAAACTCCACACTGGAAAAACAAATAATCCAGTGAAGAAATGGCTAGAAAACATGAATAGATACTTCTCTAAAGAAGACATGTGGATGGCCAACAGGCACACGAAAAGATGCTCAATGTCACTCCTCATCAGGGAAATACAAATCAAAACCACACTCCGATATCACTTCACGCCAGTCAGAGTGGCCAAAATGAACAAATCAGAAGACTATAGATGCTGGAGAGGATGTGGAGAAACGGGAACCCTCTTGCACTGTTGGTGGGAATGCAAACTGGTGCAGTCACTCTGGAAAACAGTGTGGAGGTTCCTCAGAAAATTAGAAATAGACCTACCCTATGACCCAGCAATAGCACTGCTAAAAATTGACCCAAGGGATACAGGAGTGCTGATGCATAGGGGCACTTGTATCCCAATGTTTATAGCAGCACTCTCAACAATAGCCAAATTATGGAAAGAGCCTAAATGTCCATCAACTGATGAATGGATAAAGAAATTATGGTTTATATATACAATGGAGTACTATGTGGCAATGAGAAAGAATGAAATATGGCCTTTTGTAGTAATGTGGATGGAACTGGAGAGTGTTACGCTAAGTGAAATAAGTCATACAGAGAAAGACAGATACCATATGTTTTCACTCTTATGTGGATCCTGAGAAACTTAACAGAAGACCATGGGGGAGGGGAAGGAACAAAAAATGTTAGAGAGGGAGGGAGCCAAACTATAAGAGACTCTTGAAAACTGAGAACAAACTGAGGGTTGATGGGGAGTGGGAGGGAGGGGTGGGTGGGTGATGGGTATTGAGGAGGGCACCTGTTGGGATGAGCACTGGGTGTTGTATGGAAACCAATTTGACAATAAATTTCATATTAAAACAAATATTGGATATCAATAAAGCACCAAGGATTAAAGTTATGTTAAGATTTCTGTGCTTTAGGGGTGGGTGAAAAGAAAAACAATATGTACAGCATACATACCTCAGTGGCAAACTGCTGCAATCCACCAATATTAATTGGTCCCTCTTCAGTGGCATATAAATTGCATCCACCCACACAAAGATCAGAGGTTGGACATACCATTCCACAGGTCAGACCAAGTGGGTTGTCAGAAAAAATCATCTTAGCAGCTCCATAATAGTTCTACAAAAATAAAATAAAATAAAATTTAATTTAATTATTTAACAGTGCACATTAAACACCTTGGAAATATGACCTAATTTTTATTAGGTAATTGAAGTGAAGATTAAGACATATATAAGATACAGAGGTTCCAATACTCTGTACCATGAAGAAATATCAGGTAATCACTAGTAGAGTACCTAACATATGGGAGCATTCAATATATGGTGTATTAATAAATGCAAAATTAATCAATTTTTGAAAACTGAAATTTAAATTATAAATTTTCTGTAGGGATACCTAAGGTGGTTCAGTCAGTTAAGCACTGGACTCTTGATTTTGGTTCAGGTCATGATCTCACAACTCGTGAGGTTGCACCCTGTGGGGCATGTGGGGAGCTCTAATATTTCAGAGTCTGCTTGCAATTCTCTTCCCATCTCTCTGCCACCCCTCATCTGTCTCTTCCCTCACTCCTCAAAATAAATAAATAACCATTTTTTAAAAATAAATAAATGTTCTGTAAATAGTTTTCTTTCACAAGGCACCTAGTCCTACTCTGACAAGAATTATTCTTTTCATGTTTAACAAAGGTAAGTTTGGTAGATTGTTTGAACAAACTTAAAGCCTAAATCTTAAAACTTTAAAAAACAAAGAAACAAAAAGCTTATCCTCAATTTAACTAAATTAAAAGCATCTAAGCCCTCTTTCACTCTTTCATCTGGCTTGTCCAGAGAGACTCTGTGTTATGACTCTCTATATTGATTATCATCCTTTAATTACATACTATTAACCAAAGATGCAGATAAAACTCATTATACAGGCACTCCTGGACCAGACCTTGACATGGCAATCTCTCATTACTCCCTTCCACACATTTGACTATTACAGAATAACTTAGAACCCTATTCATTTTATCAAGAGTTTTTAGAACACAACTTTTCATAAATTGTACAACTATATCATTATTTACTAAGAATGAATAATTGAATATTTTGGAAGTATTTTTTTCTCTAATCACAAGTCAGAATTGGACCTGACCAGTATTCCTCAAAATTGTCAAGTACGTCAAAAATAAGGATAATTTGGGGGCACCAGGGTGGCTCAGTTGCTTGAGCTTCTGACTTTGGCTCAGGTCATTATCTCAAGGTGAGTTCGAGCCCCACATCGGGCTCTGTGCTGACAGCTCAGAGCCTGGAGCCTGCTTCAGACTCTGTCTCCCTCTCTCTCTGTCCTTCCCCCCGTCCATGCTCTGTCTCTGTCTCTAAAATAAATAAACATTAAAAATTTAAAAAAATAAGGATAATTTTAAGAAAATATAAAACTCAAGATAACCCTAAGGAAACATGACAACTAATTGTCGTATGTATGTATTCTGGACAGGGCCCTGGATCCCTCCCAAAAAGGCACTAGGTAAAAACTAAGGAAATCCAAAAAAAGCATAGACTTTAGATAGCAATAACATATAAATAATGTTTCATTAATTGTAAGAAATGTGCTATCCTAATATCAGATATTAATAATCGAGAAAATAATAGGCAGGTCCATATGGGAATTCTCTGTACTATCTATCTTCACAACTTTTCTGTAAATATAAAACTTCTGTAAAAATATGGTTTAAAAGAAGATATGGTATAATGCATTTAACTACATGGGGCTAATGTGTTTATTTCTCCTTTTGCTTTATTTAAAATATTTTTGAAAGTCTTTGAAAACACACACATCGCTTCCATGTCCAACCTTCGTCATAATATAAATTCCTAGAGGCTATAAAATACTGATGATAATAAACAACAAGAATAACCTTAACTATTTCTTGACTCCTCAGTACATTACCAGCAAGTTGCCAGGCCTTTATTTAATCTTTATCATCAATCATCTTATATAAGGTGTCCAACACTCAATCAAAAATTTCTAAGCATGAGATGAGACAGGATTAAATACCTGATAATCAGTGTAAAAATAAATCAATCAAGCAGACCCACACATCTGATACAGAAACTGGAGTTTGAAGAAAAAGACTGTAAAATAATCTTGATGAAAAATTCAGACAAAGAATAGACAAACAAAAACAAGTAAAAATATAACCAGAATACTGTGATCTATTTAAAAAGAATCAAACTGACATTCCATAACTAAATAAAACATTTAAAAATAGGTCTTAATGCATGGTTTTAATAGTGTTCATGGCAGTTTAACAGTATTTGTCTTATTCAATATGTCTCCTTAGCAACCAACAGCAATGTCTAACACATAAGAAGTGTTCTTCAATACACTTTTTCTGAATACATAATAAGAATGTGTAATAAAATTCAAATTATAAATAAGGAAACTGAGGTAGGAAGGGTAAATAATATGCCAAAGGATCATAGATCATATAAATTGACAGAGGCAGGATTCAAAGTCATATATTTGGCCACATATTCCTAAGGACCAAGACATACTCTAATACTAAAGAATACTGGTGATTACCTAATAGATTATAAAATTTTGTTGCAGTATTATTTTTCAGATATAGTATGCATCTTTATGTAAAACACAAAAAGCTGTTTTCAGTATAAATTGAAGGGCATGTAGCTAGCTCACTAATTATGCTTTATAATTTATTAGATGACTTTTAAAAATATTTCCCTTAGTTTTTATGTTTCCATCAATTCAGTGAAAAGTTGTTATAAGGTGAGAGTCTTTTTGTCTTAACTCAAGAGATTAACCTGTTTCTTCCTCCAATTTGGTCGTATTTAACACTGTCTTTGTGAAAGCCTTTGCTGGTGTCACTGATAGAGGCTAATAGTAAAACACTATCCCAACAAAGTATAATTTTCAAAAGTTAACACAGGATACCCTTACACATTCAGAAGGTACATGTCTCAAAAATTTTACTTCACTCAATAAATAAGGAATCATTAAGATGGTAACGGTGATTCAAAGAGCATTTGAGGCTGACAGGGCTTAAATGCTAAACTCACAAAATATTTAACAATTCATACCAATTCTTCACAAATGGTTCCGAAATATATACATGGAATATATCTCAGGAACGCAGGGTTGGTTTATCACTTCCCAAATCGATTAATATAATACACTGCATCAATAGAATAAAGGACAAAAATCACACAATCATCTCCAAAAATGCAGAAAAAGCATTTGACAAAATCCAACATTCCTCATGATAAAAACTCACAACAGACCTTAAAGAGAAAGCCACTAATTCACTTTAGAGGTGAATAAAGGATATCTATTTAAACACCATAGCTAACATCTCTCTTTATGCTGAAAACTGAAATCTTTCTCCTAGGATTAGGAACAATACAAGGATGTGCTTCTATCCAGCACAGTAACAGAGGTTTTATCAAACAATTTGGCAAGTAAAGGAAGTAAAAGCTATTCAGATTGGAAAGTAAGAAGTAAAACTATTTCTACTTGTAGATGAAGTGATCACATAAATAGAAAATCCTAAATTCCACTAAAGAATTATTAGCAATGTGATGCTTAATTTTGTGTCAATCTGACTTTGTTATGGGATGCCCACATTAAACATTAATTTGGGGTGAAGGCATTCCATATGAGATTAGGATTTCCACATAAACACTGTGAAGGCATTTCCATATGAGATTAGGATTTATATTGGTAAACTCTGTAAACTGCTCTCCCTAATTGTCACTCAACTGAGTGGACATGAACAAACCCATTGAAGACCTGAATAGCACAAAAAAGGTGAGAGCAAGAATATGTATTTGTTCATTTTGTTTCCAAGGAGAACCCTGACCAATACAGCACTAATAGTGACTATAACCAGTTTATAGGGCATAAGATCAATACACAACAATCAACTGTATTTCTTTTTTTTTTTTAATTTTTTTTTCAACGTTTATTTATTTTTGGGACAGAGAGAGACAGAGTATGAACGGGGTAGGGGCAGAGAGAGAGGGAGACACAGAATTGGAAACAGGCTCCAGGCTCTGAGCCATCAGCCCAGAGCCTGACGTGGGGCTCGAACTCACGGACCGCGAGATCGTGACCTGGCTGAAGTCGGACGCTTAACCGACTGTGCCACCCAGGCGCCCCTCAACTGTATTTCTACACAAAACGTATAAAACAATAAAAATGAAATCAAGAAAATAATTCTATTTAATAAGAGAATCAAAATACAAATTAGACTTTATTTGCCAAAAATGTGTGAAACATATGTTCTGAAAATAGAACAATGATGAAAGAAACTAAAGAAAACCTAAATAAATTGAAAGACAGCCATGACCCACGATTATGAGTTAGAAGACTTATTACTAGGATAACGATACTCTTCAAATTGACCTACAGCTTAGAGCAATCTTGTCAAAATCCTAGCAGATTTCTTTGCAAAAATTGGCATATTGACCTCAAATTTGTATGAAAATCCAAGGGAACCAGAATAGGCAAAACAGCCCTGTAAAATAAGAATACACATGGAAGGATTGCATTTCCTGATTTTCAAAATTTATTATGAAGCTATGGTAAAGAAGATATTGTGGCATTGGCATAATAATACATATACAAACCAACAGAACAGAATTGACAGTCTAGATAGAGCCTTAATATTTATGTACAGCTGATTTTTTTGATAAGGGTTCCAAGACAATTCCATAGAGAAAGAATATTCTCCTCAAAAAATGATGTGATAACTGAATATCAATATGCAAAAGGATGAAGTTGATCTCTAGTCCACCATACATAAAAATTAACTAATAATAGATTATAGATCTAGATGTTAGAGATGAATCTATAAAACTCTTAGAAGACAATATAGGAATAAATCTTTAAGACTTTGGATTAGGCCATTGTTTTTAGATATGACAATAAAAGCACAAGCAACAAAAGAAAAACAGATAAATTGAATTTCATCAGAATTTACAACTTCTATACTACCAAGAACACCATCAAGAAAGTTAAAAGGCAACCCACAGAAGAGGAAAAAATCATATATGATAAGAAATTTTCATCTAGAATATATAAAGAACATTTATAACTCACTAATAAAAAGATATTCAATTAAAAAATGAACAAGGGTTTAAAAAAGAACAATGGTTTAGTATAAACAATTCTCCAAAAATATACAAATGTCCAATAAGCATAAGTGTTGCTAAACATCACTGGCTTTAAGAGAAATGCTTGTCAAAATAATGAGATACCACTTAGTACCTACTTGGATGGCTACAGTCAAAAAGACATACAATAAAAAATGTTGACATGGATGTGGAGAAATTGCAACAATCATACAATGTTGTCAGGATTGAAAAATGGTGTCTCTGCTTTGAAAAATAGTTTGGCAGTTCCTCGCAAGATTAAAAATAGAGTTACCATATGATTCAGCAATTCCATTCTTTGGTGTACACTCAAGAAAATTTATAACATCTGTCCATATAAAATTTCATACATTAATGTTCAAAGTAGTGTTATTCCTAATACCTAAAATATGGAAGCAACCTAAATGCCCATGACTGATGAAGGGCTAAAAAATGTGATATATCCATATAATCAGATATTATTTAGAAATAAAAAGAAATGAAGTGATGATATATTCTAAAATATAGCTGAACCTTGAAAACATTATGCTAAGTTAAAGATGCCATTCACAAAAGATCACAAATTATGTTTTCATTTGGACATTTTCATTGGAAATGTCCAGAATAGGCAAAACTAAAGAAACACAAGGCAGACTGGTAGATGCCTAGGGCTAGGGATCTGAGAAAAAATGTAAAATATCTACTGGGATATTTAGGATTATAAAAATATGCTCAATTTGACTGGGATTACAGTTACATTCCTGAACATATACTCACTATCATTGAATAATAGTACACTTTACATTGGCAAATTGTATGAGATATGAATTTATCTCAATAAAGTGTTACATTTTTAAAAGTACACTTACATGACTGGAAATTATATAGGGGATTTAATAAAGAAATAAATCTGATTTATAATTTTAAATTATAAGTAAATAATTTAAATTACAAATAAAAATCATAAATAAAATTGCTAGATTAGATACAAAACCAGGCGGTATCCTGGAGAGCAATAAAACATAACTCTTGGAATTATCTTTTATACTGAACAGAAAAAAATTTGCATTTCTACTCCACACAAATCTAAAAGTTAAGATGTTTGAACTTTTATTTAAACTTTATTTATTTTTTTAAGCAATCTCTACATCCAATGGAGGGTTCAAACTCATGACCCTGAGATCAAGAGTCACACACTGCTCTGACTGACCCAGCCAGGCACCCCTTAGATTTTTTATTATTCTTAATTTTAATTCCAGTATAGTTAACAGTGTTATGTTAGTTTCAGGCATACAATTTAGTGATTCAACAATTTAAGATATTACTCAATGCTCATCAAGATAATTGTACTCTTAATCACCTTCACGTATTTCACCAACGCTCCCCCCCACCTCCCCTCTGATAGACATCTGTTTATTCTCTATAGTTAGACTCTATTTTTTGTTTTTTCTGGTTTTTTTTCTTTGTTCACTTGTTTACTTTCTTAAATTACACATACAAGTGTAATCATATAGCATTTGTCTTTCTCTAACTGGCTTAATTCACTTAGCATTATACTCTCTAGATCCATCCATTGTAAATGGCAAGATTTCACTATTTTTTATGGTTGAATAACATTCCATTGTGTGTGCGTGCGTGTGTGTGTGTGTGTGTGTGTGTGTGTGTACATACCAAATGTTCATCTGTCGATGGACAACTGGGCTGTTTATAAAGCTGCAATAGGGGTGCCTGGGTGGTTCAGTCGGTTAAGCATCTGACTTTGGCTCAGGTCATGATCACGGTTTGTGGGTTCGAGCCCCACGTCAGGCTCTGTGCTGACAGCTCAGAGCCTAGAGCCTGCTTGGGATTCTGTGTCTCCCTCTCTCTCTGCTCCTCTCCCACTCATGCTCTCTCTCTCAAAAATAAATAAACATTAAAAAAATTTTTAAAGCTGCAATAAATATAGGGGTACATATATCCCTTCGAATTAGTGTTTCAGTGTTCTTTGGATAAATACCCAGAAGTGTGATTACTGGATCAAATGATAGTTCTTTTTTTTTAACAGTGTAAGATGATTCCCCTTTTCCCACATCCTTGCCAATACCTGTTGTTTCTTGTATTGTTAATTTTAGCCATTCTGACAGGTGTGAGGGGGCATCTCACCGTAGTTTTGATTTGTATTTTCCTGATGATGAGTGATGCTGAGAATCTTTTCATGTGTCTGTTAGCCATCTGTATGTCTTCTTTGGAAAAATATCTACTCATGTCTTCTGCCCATTTTTTTAATTTATTAATTTTTGGGGTGTTGAGTTTGAAAAGCTCTTTAATGGCTGACTGTCTAAAAAAATCATATTGCATAATTAGAAGTGTCCTAGTAATATAAAAACACTATCATGAGAAAAAAATGTCAATTGTATATTACTTTTAAGGATATTGGAGGGGAGGACACAGAAAGAACAGAACCTAATTAAATGACTAAGGATCCTCCACAACAATACTGATTATCTTATGATCCTCAAATTGAATTTTAAGACTGCATGTAAAACAATGATCCAAGAAGAAAAAAAGATATGTTTGGAAAAATACAACAAATAAAACACTTAAAATTACACTTAAGGCTCATGATTTGCTATAGTTGCCAAAGCACGAGGCTTGATCTATCACAGCATATCACTGACAATAAAACTGTCTAGTATTTCTTCAACCAACTCATGATTCCAAGTACAGTTCTTATATCAAAATAAAACTGTAGGAGATTATGACATTTAAAAAATACTAAGACTCATTGAATATTTCTTAAATAATAGGCACAATGGGATTTGAAAAAAGAAAAGGGAAACAAAGAAAAGGGAAGCATAAGCTCCATGACATCGAGATGTTTTGGTAGCAGAGTGAAAAGTCACTTCAGGATGAGGTTTAGAATCTGCTTTAAGTGGGTGGCAATCAAAGTGATTCTGAAGTGACAGGACTAAGAGATGAGAGGGAGTGGCATACAAGTTATGCTGGACTGACATGAGTGACTAATTTTAAAAGTTCAGAATATGTCTTGGCATAATGACTTGGACAATTGGCTAGAGTTGTTCATTGACTCATGTGAAATGATTAGAAGATATATTTTGGATGTATTTGGACCAAATTGTGGAAGATTTTGATGTCCAATCTAAGGGTTTAGTATTTCATTGAGGCTTTTTAATAGAAGGGGGCTGGCATTAAAAGAATAATTGGGAAGATATTGTATAGATGCTGTGAAAACTCTCAGAAAGGCAGTGGAAAAATAGAGAAAGTGAAGAAGAAAACATAACACCTAAACAAACAAAAAAACAAACAAAAAACCCCAAATGCACTGGCATGTATCACCGAATACACAAACATGGTTTTGAAAACAGGCTGAGCCAACATCAAGCAATGATTCAGAAGTCACCTTTGCACTCTACCTCTTACAAATAACTTTGAAGAAATGGTAGAGAACTCTGCAGTGTAGGAAGCTGGGTACTCTGAGTCAAAGACATTCAGAAACCTGTTAGAAAGGGAACACCTCCTCAATTCTTCCCATCAAGAACACAAGATCAATAACAATTTTTTTCTCTCATAGTAAGTGGGAAGATTTCTTCAGTTCTCTTTCTAAACAAGAGGTTTGACTCCTATTCTGTGAGCTCTTAAACCTTTCTAAAAGCAAAGGCTGTAAGATTTAAATTTAGAAGGGTACTTTAAAGATACCCCAGCAGTCTCCTTCTAGAAAATACACAATCACTTCAACTGTTTTCTTCATGTTGTTCGATCATTCACAAGCATTTTAGTCTTCAATTGTGTGAAGAAAAATGTACGGGGTTATGTTAGGAGGTATAAAAACTAAATATCTGATCTTTTGTGCACAGATTTGTTTTATGTATAAAGCATGAGGACTTTTACTCCTTGTTTAAGCAAAAGTCTAAAACACAAATGATGTTTGACATGTTTGTTGCTTTTATATCAACACAAAAGTATAGGCATTGAATGTTCTCTAGTCCATTAACTTACACATATTTTGCAGGTGTTGAATTTTCTATTACTCATTGGAGTTTTTAAAGCTTGTTCAAAGATACAACATGTGCCATTTTCATGTGAGTTAATTTTAAGACAAGTTAAGTTTTATTCTTTGCTTTTTATTTTAAAGTTATAGCTTGAAATTGCATTAGCATCATCTTTCTACAATTTAATGGTTTAAAGTCATTATCAAGAAACATGAGAAACTCACAAGCCAGCTATCGTCTCATATGTTATAACAAATTTAACCAATAGTCCTATCATATTTGGGCCTTTATATCATCACAACACTATCAAAACAGCTGGTGAATTTATTTTAAAGTGTTCTTGCTTTTTCCAATGAGAATTTTCACAGATGGAAGCACCCTTCCAAGATAAACTCCAATCTGTTGTATTTAAAAACTACTTGGGAACTTCAATAAGTTTGCATGTGTGAGAAGGGTGAATTAACATTACTTATACTTCTAGATTGAGCTGTCTAATAGCAAGTGTGCTAATGTACATTAATTTAATACAAAATGTCCCTAATAGCACATACAGAAAGTACAGGCACAGGGAACACTGTCAAGTTGTCACCATCTCTCAGTAAACAACCCATGGGTATTCACACATTTGGCAAAGGAGAGTGGGAACCTGTCATTAGCAGAACACACAAAAACTCCTGCCCTCACAGTATTCACCCTCTTCTGGAGACAAATGGTTTGTGGACAGAATAGGTTTGGTGGTTTTACTCTGAAAACCCTCTCTTCATATTTCAGGCATACTAAATTTTAGGAAAGTTTTTCACAATATGATTAGACTTTAGAAATATGAATTAACTTTAGTCCTATGCAAACTGAATGTGTAAGGAAAGAATTAGTCTTGTAGAAAAGAAAATTTTTTATCTGACCTTGAGATGCTAAACTAGGAAATACATGTGAATGTGCACACAGGTGCACATGCAGGCTTTGAAGCCATGCACTTCTGGATTTAAATCCTGCTTATATCCTACTGGGGTGGGTGGGGGGGAATGTAGCATCTCTTAACCTCAGTTTCATCACTTGAAAAATGCAGATCAAAATTCCTTCTTAATTAATCATGTATACACTTTTTTTTTAATTCGACACATCACATGCCTAGTGTATTATGTAACATAGATCTAGCAAAAAGGTTTCCTTAAAAAGTTAATCCTAAGGGTTTAAGATTTTAAAGTTTATTAAAGAAAATTCATGTTAGGAAGTAGAAGAAGAAAGACAACAGGAAAGAAGTAAAAACTATACAAAGAAAAACTATAATCAACATATTAAGCCATAAAAAGAAATGGTATGGACACATGTAGACAGAGGGAGGATTCTTTATATACCTTATAGAAATTGTAAAAATATCACCTCTACTTCTATTTTCTGGATTGTATCCACTCTTAACTGTTTAACTGACTTGAAAAGCTATTAACTTTCCCCATGAGTTAGTTAAGAAAACTGAGTGTATATGTGTACAAGTATTCCATTTATGAATCATCAAGTGTTTACTGAACATCTACTACATGACACTATTGGTAATCACTAGATATTCATAAAGAATCAGTATTTGTGCCTCTAGACTGTTCCCATGAAATTAAATAAATTTTTTCATCTATACCAAAAATCTACCCTTTTCATACTTTCTATCATTGCTCAAATGATAATTCCTTTAAAAAGCTTTATTAATATTTCAGCCATTTTCCAATTAGAAGCATAAGGCCAGAATGTTCTTTGAACTACACCCTTTTGATCATTGTATTTGTTAATATACATTTATAGTAGTTGTATATTTTTTCTGACATGTATCTTTTATTATATTTTTAAAATTTTCTTGAGGTCAAAGATGATCTCTAATCTATATTCCTTGCCTATAAGCAGGTAGTGGAATATAAGACTAGAAACTCAATTGATTACTGTTTATATTTTATATAAGAAATAAACATTTCTATAAGATTAAAAAAATAAAGTGCTTCACTTGGAGTTAGCAATTTAAACTGCATAATGTGAATATCTGCTATAGAAATTTAAAAGCCCACTTTATCCATAGAAAATAATAAAATGTGCAATAGATTTTGTAAAAATTTACAGAGGTATTTTTTTCTTTCCAATAGGTTATTAATAAATAATAAAATAATAGGATGCAAGATTATTTTATTTAGTTGAATGCTATAGTTTGTGTATAATAATAGATCATAATTCAGATATAATTTCTTCAAGAAGATAGGATACTTTCTATATCTAAACTTAAATTCAAATATAGAAATATTTGTTAAGAGTTAATGACCATTAAAACTTAAAAAAAAGGCAAGTAGAAATCTACACATATCATTTATATAGATCATTTAACTTGCAAGCAAATGAAAATGTTTTAATATGAGAAATTACTGAAGGTGAAATAAAATTAATATTGATAGAACATCCAATACGTATATAGTACTCCTCTATAATCTGTGGAGGATACATTCTAAGACCTGCAGTGGATGCCTGAAATCATGGATAGTACTGAACCCTATATATGATTTGTTTTTTCCCATACATATATACTTATAATAAAGTTTAGTTTATAAATTGGGCACAATAAGAGATTAATAATAATAAAATAGAACAATTATAGCAATATACTGCAAAAAAGTTATGTTAATGTGATCTCTCTCTCAAACTGTTTTATTGTATTATACTCACCCTTCTCTTCTGATAACGTGAGATGATAAAGTGTCTGTATGTTGAGATGAAGTGAGTAACACAGGCATTGTGATGTAGCATTAGGCTACTATCGACCCTCTGATGATTTATCAAGAGGAACATATGCTTCCCAACACTGGTTGACCATGGATAACTAAAACCATGGAAAGTGAAGCTGATGACAAGGGGTGGGGGACTACTATATAATATAAAATATTTTTCTCTAATTTTATATTCTAACACCTCACTGAGATGAATTTTCCTTAAAACCCAACTAGACTGTATATATTTTCAAAGATAATGAGAATTATGGCTTAAATATGATTCTTTTTACTTGGACAGTTATAAATATACACACATTGTATTCTAAAAGGGCACTGGATGTCTAGGAGTTTGAAGTAGAAATTTAAGTATCTGGTTGTATTATTTCACTTCATAGATCTTCCTCTTCTGAAAGATGTTATACTATCAACAAAGTTACAACATACATGTTACTGGCTACTCAGAAAATATAATTGAGAAGTACTCCATCTCAATTTAAAATATAAGTGACTACTACTTGGCAACAGAGAGAAAAACTGTGGAGGTTTTTGTTGTTCTTTTTTGTTTGTTTGTTTAAAAAAATAGTTATTTTGGGGCACCTGGGTGGCTCAGTCAGTTGAGCGTCCAACTTCAGCTCAGGTCATGATCTCATGGTTCATGAGTTCGAGCCCCGCATCGGGCTCTGTGCTGACAGCTCAGAGCCTGGAGCCTGCTTTGGATTCTGTGTCTCCCTCTATCTCTCTGCCCCTCCCCCGTTCATGCTCTGTCTCTGTCTCTCCTCAAAAATAAATAAAAATTCAAAAAAAATTAAAAATACTTATTTTAAAAAACAAAGAAGATTCAAGTCAATCAAACTGCTTGCAAAGTTTAAATAAATTTACAAGCATACCTTGCAGACATCGCAGTTTCTGTTCCAACCTACCGCAATAAAGCGAATACCTCACAATAAAGCGAATCAAATGAATTTTCTGGTTTCCCAGTGCATATAAGATAATGCCTACAGTATATACTGTAGTCTATTAAATATGCAATAGTATTATGTCTAAAACAACAATTCACATACCTTAATGTAAAAAAAAAAAACTTCATTGGTAATAAATGTTAACCATTACTCCAGTAATAACTGATCACAGACCACCATAACAAATATAATAATTTAAAGGTTTGAAATATTGTAAGAATTACAAAATACGACAGAGACACAAAGTGAGCAAATGCTGTTGGAAAATGGTGCCAACAGACTTGTTCAGTGCAGCGTTCTCACAAAATTTCAATTTGTAAAAAAGCACATTATCTGCGAAGCACAATAAAGTCAAGTGCCATAAAAGAAAGTGTGACTGTATATTCTGAATAACAATAATATGCAATAGGAAAATTATAAATTGAAGGTGGGAGAGCACAAATTATCTCACCCTAAATAATCTTATCCAAAATAAGATTTAAAACAAATTCAGTGACTGTTGTAGAACATTATATGTATAATTACTAATAAAGACAAAATTTCATTATTCACGATATTAGAAATAGACTATAACACTCCTATCTTCATCTTTCCAAGAAAAATAAAGTCAGATTATTTTGTGAGAGTTTGCGCTTCATTGACAAGAATATGAGATCCCTTAATTGACAGGGTATTGCAGTGTCTACCATACTGTATTATTATATTGTGGCTCATAAAACCTGCTGCCAGTCACTATTTGTACAGTGGGTACAAATAAATTTACCAGAAAAGTCTCTACTCCATTAATTTAAACCCACTAAGACTTTCAAAGTTAAAACTAGTTTTGATTATAATAATTTACTTATATTTTTCAATTTACCAGTTTTCTGAAAACTAAAACCAAATTTCTTTAAGATGAAGTCTACAGTGTTACATTTTACCCACCATTCAAGATGTTAATAGCACCTACTAAACTGTCATGATAGAAATATGTTGCTTATATGTATATATAAATATAATATCCTCTATATTTTATACCCTATATTTTACATTTATATTTTATACAGTTTATTTTTAATTTTTATTTTATTTACTTTTTGTTTCAATTTTTTATTTAAATTCTAGTTAACATATAGTGTAATATTAGTTTCAGGAGTAGAATTTAGTGATTCATCACTTTCATATAATATCTAGTATTCATCACAAGTACCCTCCTTAATGTCCATCACCCATTTAGCCCATCCCCCCGCCCACCTCTCCTCCAGCAACCCACAGTTTGTTGTCCACAATTAAGAGTCTGTTTTATGGTTTGCCTCTTTTCTTTCCCCTATGTTCATCTGTTTCATTTCTTAAGTTCCACATATGAGTGAAATGATATGGTATTTGTTTTTCTCTGATTTATTTCGCTTAGCATAATATACTCTAGCTCCATCCACATTGTTGCAAATGGCAAAATGTCACTCTTTTTTACGGCTGAATAATATTCCCCTGTATATATACACCACACCTTCTTTCTCCATTCATCAATCAATGGACATTTGGGCTCTTTCCATAAGAATCTGAATGCATCACTTTGCATTCTCACCAACAGTGTAAGAGGGTTCTCCTTTCTCTGCATCTTCACCAACTTCTGTTGTATACTGTGTTGTTAATTTTACCCATTCTGACAGGTGTGAGGTATATCTCATTGTAGGTTGTGATTTGTATTTCCCTAATGATGACTGATACTAAACACCTTTCCATGTGTCTGTGAGCCATTTGTATGTCTTCTTTGGAAAAATGTCTATTCATGTTTTCTGCCCATTTTGTAACTGGATTATTGGTTTTTTGGATATTGAGTTGGTAAGTTCTTCACAGATTCTGTATACTATCTATCAGATATGTCATTTGCAAATATATTTTATATTTTAATAATGACTAATAACAAACACACTTTATTTATATAGTGTAGTGTGATGCAGACCTAAAACACACTGGTGAAAAAATAAGGAAAATTCAGTTATTCTATCAAGTAGTCATGGGATCTGGGATAAGTCACTTAGCCTTGCTTGGTTTCAGATTTCTTTTCTATACAATGAGATAGCAAGACAGATTAAAATTCCATTTGTCTAGATTCTGTTACATTGATTTTGATCTATTACTATTAAAATTATTCTAACTAGTATCTTATGTGTTCACACAGATTTTCCATAGTCCTAATTATACTACAGAAAAAAGTTGTGATGCCAGTTTAATTTACATATACATACATAAGACTGGATATCACTGTTCTATTTTTAAAATAATTGAAGTTTTTAAAAATATTTACTGAGGCTTATGTTTAAATGTGTCCCATATATAACATACAACCGCAAACAATGTGGTATTACTTGTTTCATATAAAATTGGCTTAAGTTGTATAATGGAAATCTTTTCTCATTTAGTTATAGTGACATAACTTTTACATTTTATATCACTTACATTTTGTAACAGATTGACTTGACTAACAGTGCTTTGAGTTACAGAAGGTTTTTCAGAAATAAATGTTCATCTTTTGAAATAAATATGAAGAAAAGGAGTTATTATTACACACTGTATTAGCTGTGATTAAAAGTAAAACTGTAACCTTTTAAAGGTCCAAAGACAGATATTACAAAACAGAAACAAGATAGATTTTGCATAAGCATTAATGATTCAATAGACAATGTAATATCCATTTATCTTTTTCAGTACAAGAAAGAAGACGGGACATTTTGAAAATAATATTCCAGTCTTTTAACACAAGTAAATTCAGTGTCCTATCATTTGCCGGATTCAATATTGGGAAGTTATATATTAAAATTAAAGACTGAATTCTGGAATACACAGTTAATGTTATATCAACAGATAAATGAATGAGGCAAAATGGGCATACATTTGCATTAATAATTCTAAATTAATGTTTTATTATACTCTGAACACAATGTTCAATAATTATTTTTAGAGCCTTTTTATTTTATAAAATTAGTTTTATATGCAGAAAAGAGTTAGGATATTCTGAAAATAAATATAATATCAGGAAAATGGCTTTAGTTAATGATAAGGTGTATAACTCATTATAGTAAATAAAATACCTTGGTCCTGTCAAAGATAGATTGCTAAGACAAATAGAAGTTTTGAAAATATACCTAAATAAATATGGAATTAAATATATGATAAATTTGGCATTTTAGGACATTGGGAGAATATATTATTTAAGAAATTTGGAATTATTACTTATTTAGAGGGAAAAAAAGTTTGGATCTTTTTCTGTTTACACTAAAATAAAAACTTAGAATAGGGCTTATCACATTTTACTCTGTATCCTCTCAGCTTTATTATATTTTATTTTACTAGTGAATTTTATTATTTTTTTAAGAGAGGGAGAGAGAGAGGGAATGGAGGAGGGACACTGGGAGAGGGAGAGAATCTTAGGCAGGCTCCATGCTCAGCACTTGACATAGGGCTTGACCTCTTAACCATGAGATCATGGCCTCAGCCAAAATCAAGAGTCAGACACTTAACTGAGCCACCGAGGTGCCCCTACTTTATTATTTTTATTTAAAAATATACATATTCATTGTAAAATAACATGGAGGTTTGTAAAAAAAAAGTTAATAACTTCTCTTCACCTCTCCTTCAACCTCAATCAACTCAGGAAACTAGTTTAAATTATATCTGTCTATGCCATGTTTTGTTTATAACTGGGTTTTATTTCTAAACACAATATTCTGTTATCCATATTAATATGCAACTTACTTTTTTTCACTTAATAGAGATACCCTTCTATGTCAATAAATATAATAACATATTTTAAGAATAGCCTCATAACATTCCATAATATGAATATAAAATATAGTAAATAATATATAATATGCAATAAATAATATAGAGTTAGCAATTTTTATAATGATGGGCACTATATCATCTCAAGTTTTTGCTACTTCGAATGATGCTACAATTTCTATAAAATAGAGTGTACATATGCCATTATATGGTGGTACCTTCATTTCTCTAGGAAGAGCACATAATACAGCATTGTTAGCACAATGGTATATATATTTATAATTTGGGGCACCTGGGTGGCTCAGTCGGTTAAGTGTCCGACTTCAGCTCAGGTCACGATCTCGCAGTCAGCGAGTTCGAGCCCCGCGTCGGGCTCTGGGCTGATGGCTCAGAGCCTGGAGCCTGCTTTGGATTCTGTGTCTCCCTCTCTCTCTGCCCCTCCCCTGTTCATGCTGTGTCTCTCTCTGTCTGAAAAATAAATAAACGTTAAAAAAAAAAAAAAAAAAAAAGAAACATATTTCTACTGCATGAGGTTTCTTGTTTCCCTTCAGCTAAATAGCATAGGAGGTTATTAAACTTTTTTTTTTTTTAATTTTAGAGCGAGACATAGAGTGTATACATGTGAGCAGGGGAGAGAGACAAAAGGAGAGAGAGAATCCCAAGCAGGCTCCATGCTCAGCACAGATCCCAAAGCAGGGCTCTATCTCATGACCCAGGGATCATGACCTGAGCTGAAATTAAGAGTTGGTCACTTGGAGCTCCTGGGTAGCTCAGTTGGTTAAGTATCTGACTTTGGCTCAGGTCATGATCTCACAGTTCATGGGTTCGAGCCCTGTGTCAGGCTCTGTGCTGACAGCCCAGAGCCTGGAGTCTGCTTCAGATTCTGTGTGTTCCTCTCTCTCTGCCCCTCCCCTACTCACACTCTGTCTCTGTCTCTCAAAAATGAATAAACAATAGGAAAAAAAAAAAGTCACTCAAGTGACTGAGCCACCCAGGTGCCCAGAGGTTATTAAACCTTTTTAACTTCAATAATCTGATGAGAGAAAGTGGTGTCTTATCCTTTGATTTATATATTTCTGGCTAATTTAGAAGCAAGACATCTCTAATACGGCTATTAATCATTTGCACTACTTCTTTGTAATGTTTACGACCTTCTGCCCATGTGTATACTGGGTTAGGCTATTATTCTCATTTAAATACCAAGGAAATTTTTGATAACAGAGAAGTTAATACATGGTACAAAAAAAGAAAACTCACTTGGTCTCAAGTTTGGTTAATTTTTATTTTAAAATGTGCATAGTAAAATTTGTTCTCACATAATTTATGACTTCCAAATTATTTTTAAAACATTTTAATATTTAAAAGTTAGTCCATTTAAAGTTTATGTTACATGGATTAATGAAGGGTTTTAAAAGTAAATTCAAAATTGTGCTGAACTATTTTTCAAAGAACCCATCATTTTCCACTGAATTGAAATACATTCTTCATTACACATTATCTTCTCATATTTACTTGGTTCTCTTTACAGACTTTCATCTGCCTCAGAAATGTATTCCTGTACCAACACTGCATGGTGATTTTAGAAGATGTATAGTTAGTTTCAAGATTTGATGTGGCAAATCTTTTTGTCTTATTTTTCCAAAGGTTTCTTTCTTCCTATAGCTTCCCAATTACTATTTAAGTATTTGTTAATAAAAATCTGTGTTCCAATAGCTCTAGACTACCCATTAGGTCTTAAATTATTGTACTTTTCCACCTGTATTGAGAAATAGTTATTTGTTATAAGTTAGATTTAAAAAGTTAGAATTATAGGTAAAATATTTTTAAAAAGTCACCATGAATGTACTCATGATCTGTCATGTCCAAGGACTGAAAATGACATGGCAATAAGACAGAAAAATAAGTGGAATCATCTTAAAGGCATTTGCTAAACCAGGTGAACACTGGATCCCATTTCCAGGTCCTCTGAGAACATAGCAAATATAAATCCCTGGTAAAGAAAATGTATTCATTGCGATCCTCACAGAATTCCCACAGATAAAGCTTCAAAGAAAATCAGCAAAGTAAAAAAAAATAAATAAACATATGAAGAAACAAAGCATGATGAGTGGAACCAGCAGAACTACAAACAGTATAATCAGACTGATAGAAACATTAGTGGAACTCCCAGAGTATGAAAAACGAGTATTTTTATATATTTAAAGAAATGACAGGCTTAGAAAATGATTTAAAAGCTAGCAGAGTTTTTAAAAATGCAAAATAAAGAGGATAAGTTAACCGTCATGGAGAACAGAGTAAGAAGGTTTAACATGTATCTAATAAGAGTTCCATAAGGAAATGATGGTCAAAGAGAAAATCCCCCAAATGAAGAAAGTCATCAATGCATAGATTCAAGAACACCAGGGCAAACCAGGCAGGATAAATAAAAAGAAATCCAACTTAGATAAATCACTGTTTAGTTGAACAATGAAAATAAAAAGATCTTTAAAGCACCAAATGAGCAATAATTAAGGTTCAAAGACAGATATTACAAAAGACATGTAATATCAAATGAGAAATAATTAAGTTTCTATTAATTTTTCAATAGCATCAGTGCAAGCAAAAGTAAACTACTTTCCAATGGAAATTCCAATATGTAAAATAAAAAGATTAGAAAAAGAAAAAAATGAAGAAAATTAGGAAAAATGTGAATAAAGCTAATCAAACATTGACTAATAAAGCATTAACAATACTATGTCTTGGAGTTGTAAAAGGATAAAATTGATATACAGAAAACATTGTTTTATGACTTAGGGACAAGCTTATTTGAAGTATAGTACTTTGTGCTGGAAGACCCACTCAGATGAGTACCCTAAATGATACAGACCCATGCCATAAAGTAGTCGTAAAAATTTGAATATATTCAGTCCTAGAAAAACACATTTTTCACATTATTCAAATATTGGCATCTTAACTGTAAAGGAAATGGACACATGAATTCAGAACTATTTATTTCAACCAAATGGCAAATCCAACTCTGCAGGATAATGGCTTGCTTACTCTCTAGAGCATAACAGAGTTTTTAAAAGCTGTGTTCTCTTGAGTGTCATTTTATGGCAGCAGGCAGGTAAGTTTCTGACAGTCCTCTTAGAATGAACAGAGGTGCTCACAGTTATCATCTAGCAAAACAAGCGAGGGAACTAACCTTGGGTACTGAAGGAAACCTTATCTCTACCTTTTTATTTTACACATCTAAAATATTCATATTTTCAAACACTATTGCATATTAAGTTATGGACTTCCTAATATTTTTTCATCTCCTTATTTATCTGTCATAATAGTGGGAGAAAGCCTAATGGTCTTACATAATAAGTTATGTGTTTGGACATTAGTTTCTAGGACCTAGGAAGCCACTACTTTTTTTTTTTTTTTGAACAAGTGAGTAATATAATTAGAGCTATGCTTTTAGAAGATTATTCTGGAAGTGATCAACATTTTACTTGATAAAGGTATTAAACCACTTAGCCACTGCAATTGAAAAGCAAACTTAAAAGGAGGATGAAGTAAATCTACTGACTGCACTTCTGTTTTGTAACACTTGCATCAGGCACATGCATGTGTGTATATATGTGAGTATACACACACACACATACACACACATATATCAGTATTTTAAATTAAAATATTGTTGTCAATAGCATTTATCAAATGAATTCTGCTGGTTAAATTTTGTTGCTCCTCTGACTTCTAGTTACTTTCAGTAGAGTTCTATGATAAAGAAGAGATTTTTATTTTACATTGATTCATTTAGTCAGCTTTTCTGTAATATGTGTTATTAAATTTTTTTTATCTAGGTATAAAAGCCACACAAATCTGGGCACACAGACTCCATAAAATATGCAAAGAGGTGGAAAAATCAATGCTTTACAATTGTATTGAACATTTTGAAAAGAGAAAGTACCTCTATTGTTTAAAATAAAGCATTATGAAACAAAAGAACATTTTTAAAAACAGTCATTCTTTTTCATTACATTTATAGATTGGCCTCATGCATTCTGATATAAAGTGCTGTTTGTTTTTTTTTTTTCCAAAGGGAAGCTATCAAGAAATATAACCCAGTATTCACAGTTTGATGACTCTGAAACGTGTACTTCCGATTGAGAGATACAATTGAGAACAACAGCCTGCATGAATGAAACAGAGAAAAACTGACTGAGGAGGTACAATGGAATTGACTGTACCTTTGAAAACTAGAGCTGTAATCCAGTTTGTAAGAAAATAAAGAATGGAAGTATTGGCCTAAACTCCACTGAATCACAGAAACCTAACACAATACAATACAAGTGACATCCTTTTCTCAAACAGGCACAAGGCTCATTGAGTCTGGCGATTCAATTACCCTCTCAACCTGGAAAGAACCCCCCTCCTGAGTTGAGGTCCACTGGCAGAGCAGTGTGGGACAGCCTACATTGTACACAGCTGGTAAATACCTAAAAAGCTGAAGGCTTTAAAGAACAAGAATATCTGACCTTTTATGATTACTACAGTGATTCTTCAACAAAACACTACTTAACGATAGAATTCCCTAAATGTCTATAGAAAAATCACATTTTCAATTAAAAGTCTCCAAATATTTTCTCTTCATATAAAATCTGTTTAAATAAATAGCTAAGTATAACACTTCATTAGGCAATAAAGAAAACAAATTAATGAAACAGAAAGTTTTTCTAAAATAGGCTTCTGATCTTACTTAGACATGTTACAAACTTCTCAAAGAATACCATTATTCCATTTGTCTTTTTTTTTCCTATAAAATTGCATAAACCTTGAATGAATGGAGTATATGCTAATGAGAATCACAATATCAATAATGAATTTTGGAATATCTAGGGAACATCCAGCCAGCATGGATCATAATTGTAATATTGTCTCATGCTTAAAGTCAAGGCTGGTACCTTGGAAATAATTTTAGCCAAAACACATTAGACTTCAAACTCTGGACATTTTGTTTCACTCCTTTTCTGTGAAGTCATTATTAAACAAAGAAGGTTTCACATATAAGTTTCACATAAATTATTTATTTTCACATATAAGACAAAGGTCTTGTGATGATAGATGTGTGGTATACCATGAAGTTAATAAATGAGATCACTTCCTAGAATTCTTCTTCCTAATTACAAAACAAATATAAAGCATTGATAATTTCCTCTATGTCTAGGATTAAGTCTCAAATATTGAGCATAGAATTAATATATTTTCACAAGTGAATCCCAATCTAATTGCCTTGTCTCTTTCCCATCACTCTTTTTTATGTAATCTAGGCCCTTTTATAGCTACAATGAATTTATTACATCTGCCTAAACTTACCACATATATACATTCCTGCTTTTGTGCATGCTGAATACACTTTCTAGATTGCATAGGTTGCAGCACTAACCACATTCAATTATAGTTAGAGTGGTTTTTTTAAATTTTTTATGTACCTGCTTTTGCTTATAAATTATGAACTTCTAAAAGGCTGGGCCATAGCAGGGACGCAATACCTGTCACTGTGTTTGGTACATAGCAGCTACTCAATAAATATAACAGCTATAAAAATAGTAATCCCTTGTATACCATTTGCCATATTGAATGAATAGGATAATTAATAATTCCATATCAACAAAATATTTTTAAATAATAATAAATTATTATTTTCTAAATAATAATTCTAAATAATAATAAATTATTATTTTTTAATAATAATATGTTTGAGATTTTCACATACAAGTATTTAGTTTACACCACAACCTTGTAGGACAGATGCTGTCTTTCTTCTATAAATAAGCAATTTTTCCTGGGTTCACAATAAGTGGTCAATCTAAAATTTAACCTACACTTAAAATCCTAATAAAGATGACCATGTAGATTAATATCATACTGTATACCTAAGTTTTAATCTTTCTTTTGAAATCTTAAAACTATATAAATGTACCATTTTTCTCTTGAAATACTTTTTTAAAAATAATTGACATTGAGAAATGATGTTTATAAAAAAGGTACCTGGTTGTTGAAGGAGCATTTATTGGATTTTTACAGCATTTTAGAACATAAATGTCAAACCTTGTGAAACAAAGAATTCTCTACATCCTTATAGGAAGACCTCCTTCATCTCCTGCTCATTTGATAAAGCATCAGACACTTGGCGAAGAGCTCACAAATACTCGTTTCACAAAGAAAAGATACTATTAATTAATCATTTAATTAATCAGAAATTCACTAAGTGAATGAAAAACTGTGCTTAGTCTTACATTGGTTTTAAAAAAAAGGTTAAAACTCCTTTTGTTCTACTTATGCTCACAAAAGCCTATTTTCTATATTTTGGTGTTGGGGTTTTTGGTTATAAGTCTATCTAGTGTGTATGAATTATTCTGAATCTTAAATAAAATTATTTGAATTTTAGCCCCAGGGAAAAGTCCAATTCCTTGACGTGTCTCAGTGTGCCAGGCTTCATACTAAAACATATTTTAAAGCAGATATTTAATAAATTTGAAATGTGTTTTGATAATCAATGACAGTTCCTATCTATAAGCATTTACCAAGCTTAAGCTAGAGTCAATCTATTCAGTGAGTGCCTTGGATGAAAAAATCATTAATTTCAACACAAACTAGTTTTTTAAATCAATAAACAATAAACATGCATTTTTACAATAATTATATCAAAACATGGAAGAGGCTAATTAATACAATGTGCTACATTTTCACATGCCTATAGAAATCACATTTCTAATACTTTAACCCAATTTACCAAGACAGGTCATAGTAGATAGACATCAAGATCAAATGCTGTTAATTTTATTTGCAGAGCTAAATATGAATTTACCTTGTTTGCAATACTTGTGATGAATGATTTGATATCTAGATTAGTTGGACAGCTCTTCTGACAGGGGGCATCAGCACATTTCAGGCACCTAAGAAATAAAATAACCAGATAAAGAAACTATAAGGTAAGTGAGATAATATTATATATATTCTCTACCCTACACCCATTCAGAGTTAGTGTCTAGTAAGAACAAATAAAATTGTGCTATTTTTAGGTACAAAATCTTTTTTTAAGCAGTAAACATAGAGTATCTGTGTTTCATTTTTTGTACACCTTCTGAGATGTATAAAATAGCACCACTCAGGTTAACTGCCCCTTCTCTCCATGTTCCTCCTAGAGATTAAAAGGATCATATTTATTTAAGATACATCATTCACTCATTTACTAAATCAGTCTTTTTTGACCTCTCACTAAACTGACAATGCTCAGAGAATGCAGTCTTTAATGATAAAAGTTTTGTATGCCTTAAAGCCCACAATTATTATACACACACAAAAGCAAAGTCCCTGTCATTTTACTGCTTGTAACGTCCTTTCTTCCGCCCTTCGTCCCTCCCACTTTGTCTCCCACATTTCTTCTATCCCTCCTTCTTTCCCTCCCATCATCTCTCTCTCCTCCAATTTTCTGATGTTCTTTAACCTCCAAACTATTCACACGGCAACTGGCCTTTGTAGTACATGCTTCAATGCATAGCCCAGATCCACCCCCTTCCAGAATGAAGCATTTATTCCCCTGCTGCTGTGCCCTTAGTCAAAGAGAACAGGCTCAACCAAGGTCGTGTCCCCTTTCTAGTAGCAGCCTGCTTCCAATTATAGGTCAATGAAGAGGTTAGAGCCCAGTCCCCTTGCCCAGACTTGGGGAACAAGTCTGCAGAAATCCATTGCAGCCTTTATTATGGCTGTCTGTCCAATCCTGATTCCTTCACTGTTGCACAAATGTTGATCTTCTAATAAATTTCCTGCATACTAATCCCATCTCAGAATCTGCTTCCTGGAGAACCGACCAGAGACATGTTCAAACTTTAGTGTACCTAAGGACCAGCTTGGTAAATGTCACAGTTTCCACAGAGGAGCCCCTCCTGAGTCTGAGTTATTGGCTTGGGAAACTATTTTGAAAAAAAAAAAACTAAAAAGCCTTTGAGGTGATTCTGCTATACATGGTTCGATCCACACAGCAAGAATCATGATTGTTTAATTACTACTTCAGGACTGAAACCACGGGCTAGAATGGTCCTTAATTTGCACATTAATGTGTGTTATTCATTCATTTATTCATTCACTTAATAAAAATCTAATCAGTCCCTGTTACATGTCAGAACCTTGAATATGAGGATATAAAATTGATGACCACCATGGTCCTACTCTCATGCACCTTGCGATTTGAAGGAAGTTCACACATATAAATGCAACTGTAGTTGTCAATGTGAATTTGGGTGAAAATAGCATGCTCAGGGAGGATATCAGAGGAACTGTAGTACTGGAGGCGGAGAGTCAGGGAAAGCTGATTGGGAGGAGTAACACTCAAAAGGAAGACTGAAGAATGAGTGGGCATTAGGGAAGAGGAAAAGGGTGGGATTTGGAGTGTAAGGTCACTCAAGAGAATAAGTCAGTATGTACCCAGGTCTGGAGAAAAGTACAAGGTACATAAACTAATGCAGTCTGGTCTGTCACACAGTGAGATCAGGAGTAGAGAAGAATCAGGCTGGAGATCTGAAACTTAAGATACACCACTGTCACTCTTGTAAGAAGTCCAGAATTCTCCAAGAATTTCATTGAGAATGAATCCTACACTGCTTGGTGACAAAGGTGACTAGCTAGCTCATTTTCTATCTACTTCCATGTGTAAAGACCTTGGTTCATTTCCTTTGAGAAAACAATACTGGTCTCCTTGTCATTCTTTTGTGAGTAGGAGAGTTCTCTTCATTGTCTGAACCAATTTCTCAGCACCTAATTAATATCTTGTTTTTAAATCTGATCTCTTTTCTCTGGTTTGTGCCCTTAGCCTTCTCTCTAAATTAAATTTTACACAATGAGTACCGAAGGCTTTTCATAATCAATTGTCTTCTCTGAAATGTAGTCATTAAACCTCTCCCCTATCATTTCTCTAAATGCCATTGTTAGATTCACATTTATCATTTAGTTGAATTCCTATCTTCTCATACTTATGATTTTTTCCCTAAAACACTGTCACTGAGTTCAAAAAGAACTTCTTGAAAGTGTAATCAGCAGCATACATTGCAAAACAATGCAAACAGAGCATAATACATGGTCTATTTGGTCTATGATGTTGAAATGAGGTGATACTTTATGTGTTATCTTCACATGGATAAATATGTTGAGCATTATTAGTGGTTTGAAAGGATCTCCTATTATGTAGTAAAATAAAATAGCTAGAAATTTGTCAAATAATATGCCATCTTAAATATCTTCTAATTTATAAAAAAAAGTCATTTCAACAGTTTTAAAAATATCTGGCAATTCACAGGAATAAAGTAACAAATGTACTTATTTGTTTCATATGTGTATATGTATGTATATATATATGTCTGTGTGCATGTGTATACATATCATTTATGTCATATAGATTCTGCTTATCCCTAATGAACTCACAAGTTTCCTACCTTTCTTTTTTCTAATACCCAACCTGAATAATAAGGCAATTAAAATATAAAGTTATAATGTCAGCAGGTATGAATGAGCCAAATTAATGCACAGTGTATTGTCCTGTTCTTCTAGAGAAATCTTAAATTCAACATAAACAGATTCACTTAACAGCACTGACAATGTAAGGATTTTTAGTTGTGGTTATTAAGCCTCTTTACCAAATAATTCCCTTTTTATTATTGAGCTAGTTCACAAATAACAGCTGTTGGAAATGTCAGATGTTAATGAGGCAGGGCAATGCAAACCTGAATTGTAGCATTCTTTTTTTCTTTGGTGCCATGAATATGCCAGAATGGGCAGACTCTGATAATAATACCATCTTGCAATTCTCTAAGCGCTCTGCAGACTAAAGTGCATCGGGCTGCCATTAATCCCACTTATCACTCTGACAGCTCAGTAATTACACTACTGCTATAGCCAGGTAGTCCTAATAAAATATCAACCACTGCACTGGAATGCATACTGGTGAGATGTTTTATTAAACTTGGGGGGGGGGGAGGGTTGATCATCAAGTGACATTAGTGTTGACCTATTTTTCTATTTGACAATAAATTATCCTTTGACCATGCCATAATAGATATTACAGAGTGCATTTACTGTACCAAATCAGAAAGGTACTGCATTACAATGATGTAGGCAAATGGTGTAAATAAAATAGCAGAAATGCATGTCAGAATGTTATTACCTAAATTGCTTTAAATGATTGATACCATGAAAAATCACAGACACAGTACTTAGGGGAATATGTCAACAATTATTGTAAACCACCATTCTACATAAATTTTTCCTAAGAAGTAACATTTAAATTACACTTGTTTTTATCTTCATTCATTTAATTCCCCTTTTATGTTTCAAAGTTACTCTGTTATAATGCAATTTATTTTTAAATGCACTATAAGAGCCAAAAGTTAATTCAGATAAACAATCATGTAATATTTTTAATCCCCAAATAATTATATTTATACCAAAAGGAGTATTTTAGATTTTTTAAAGCAATGAAACATCTTAGATTTTTTACTAGTGATAAACTTTTTTCATTTCCACATTTAATAGAGGGCATAACAATGGATTTCATTAAGAACAAAATATAGAATCCTTAATAATGTTAATTTTTCATGATTCAACATGACCATAAAAAATGTATGAAAACTTTAGTACTGCTACTTAAGGGACAAAAAATATTAAAGATATAAAGATCTTTCTCCAGGGAAAGGGAGCCATGATTCCTCTCCCCAAATATTAGTGAGCTTGGACAGTTTTACTCTATAGAATAACACCAAAAAAAATTATACTAAGTAAAGAAATGAACATTTCATTCTTTACACATCTGAGAACAGATGCCTGCTTCTTTTATTGTTAAGCATCCATAGCAGCTGGAATTGTGACCTATGCTTGTTAAAGAATTTTCTAATCCATGAGTTTAAATAACAGTTTCTTCCTCAATTAAAAAAAAAATAAATCAGAGGCACATGGGTGGCTCAGTCAGTTAAGTGTCCAACTCCTGATTTCATTTCAGGTCACGATCTCACAGTTGTGAGATGTAGCCTCACATCGGACTTGGTGCTGGGTGTAGGCTTGCTTAGGATTCTCTTTCTGCTTCTCTGCCCTTTCCCCACTCATATTGCATTGCCTTTGTTTTTTTGCTAGACTGGGTTCAATCAAGTTAGCACTGTTTGATCAGGCTATGTATAATCTACACTAGTCTATATGTAATCAAACTGAGCAAGTTAATATTTACCTAGAAAAATTTTAAGATATTTTCCTAACATTGATGTTGTGTTACCTCAGATCTTTGGAAGATCTACCTTGATTTGCAAGGTCTAACTAACTGAAATGTAGTGGATAGGTATAGGACCTAACCTCCATACCCTATAATCACCAGTATAGGCAAATATGTAGTCTAATATCCTACCCCAATTTGGCAATATTTCTACTGAAATGGCACATAATTGAATGGAAGGAATGTAAATCAAGGAATGTAAATCAACCCCTGGGGGGGGGGGTTGGAAGTGTTTAATATATATCTGAGTTCCACAGCTTGCAATCCTTGTACCAGATCCCATCACAATTAAAAGACCCAAGAAAGATGGTTGATATCTTTAAAACATAATGAGACCAATTCAATGTTCTGATATATGAAACAGTCAAGAGCAATTCTCAGATGCCAAATATTCTCTTTACATCTCTCAATATTCAATTAATAGCCTCTCCTATATGTTTCCTGACTCTGCTTCTCTAATTACACAACAAATTCTTACTAGCTCAGGGATACTTGGAACTAACTTTGAATATTCGTAGTATATATCTTGGCCCAGCTTCTACAGTCAGCTGGCTGGGAAGGTATAGCAACATTGTTAAAGGTAACTGAACTTTTTAAGTTGTGCACCAATCTGTCTTGGTGATGCTGAACCAGTGATATTCATGTTTTAGACTTTTAATAATTACATAATTTGTAGGTAATATGAAAACATAATTTTTAACTAGACTATTTATCCTCTAGAAATTACCATTCATTTATAGGTGTTTTAAGACAGTTCAAAACAAGCAAGATTTAGAACAGAACACAATTCATAGGACCGATACTCAAAATATCTTGTTGGATTATCATGATCATGAGTCTAGTGATAAAACATAGTTAAAAACTCTTCTACAATCTTTCTGTAGTCTATATCAGAGAATTACTGGTTTTCTCAGATATGAGTGGCTAAAAAATGTCTTTTACACTTTTTGTATATTTTTAATTAAAAGGAAGGCCTTCAGTTAAATTTTGATACTCATTTTTGATCTTCATATATGACTGATTCTTAAAAATTAATAAGATGGCTTTTATTTCCACTTCATAGATGAGAGTATTGAGGCTCCAGAAATCTCCCAGAAGTATAAGGAGACCAGTGGCCAAGGCAGTTGAGGAAACTACTAAAATGCATTTACCATCTTACACTCAGGACTATCCCATTCACGTATGAAGACAGGTTAGAATTTTAAAAGATGATGTTCTACTGACCTTATCTCTTTGCAACATCACTGCCTCCTTGCCAGAGTAATTTGAAGACAGAAAAAAGCAGTTAAGATGTCACAGCTAGAAAAAGGCTACAGTATCCTCTCTCTTGGAGTCCAATTTTAGTTTAAGGAAAAAAAAGTAAAAGGTTTCAAGAAGCTTCTCAAGTCAAGATGAAAACATTAGGGTTTTACAATCTCACATGGTTTCAAAGGCTTATATAACCTTAGTCATTGAGGCACTAATTCCTAAATTTAGGAAGCTAATTTTATTACATTTTAATAACTTTGGTATAGCCACTTCTATTAGAAAGACACTTTTTAAACATATTTTATTTTTTTAATTAAGTATGCTAAAAAACCTCAAGAGCAGAAGAAGCCACAAATTCATGTATATCTTACCCTACAAGCAAATCAAACAGTTCCATAAAAACTTAGTGCATACAACCTTCTGAAAAATTTTTAAACACATTTTCCTATTTTACTACACAAAGAGAGTATCATCATAAGTCTTTGAGGATGCTGCTCTTAAGAGCAGTTTAAACTTAGATTTTTCTCTTTCTTACAAGAGAAGATGGAAATTGAAAATCAGTTTTTGTGTCGCACACAGGTGGAAAAAAAGGATGGGGTGGAATCAGTGTACCTGAATAACTGTAGGAAGAGTCGCTGAAAGAAAATAAACACACCACTGCTACATACAGAAGATAAAACCAAGTGGGTATGAAAAGAGAAACAAGTCTAACTAAAGGAAGGGGAGTCAATCCTCAAGGCTTTCAGAATCTACTGGGGCTTTAAAATATTAGAAATAGAAATACTAAACAATAAGACAAGATTTAAATAACATTACCAAACAACAGTATCATAATGTGTAAAGAAAACAAAATGTATTTGCCAAATGTATGGTACTGATGATAATTACGCTAAGACTTACGGGGGAGAATGGGATCACTAAAGGTTGTAGTAGCACGGAAAGAGCACCCTCATTTCCAATTTCTCTCTGTTACCAATTTATTTAAAGAGTAGAGCATCATACCTACCAACTATTGTTGAAATTGTTGAAATGGAATAAAATATAAGTTACTGCAACTATTAATTAATATTACACATTCATGTTTTTTATATATCAATAATATAGAAACAGTTAAAGTCGACGAATATAAAACAAAGATAAAAATATTTATTTAATGTTTTTCTGCCTAGGAGACATCTAGATATTAAAATCTCTAATATAATTTGATCCCAGTCACTTGCAGTCTACAGAGGCAGACTTTAATAATTAAGAAAAACAGAGAATATCATTGATAAAAGCTCTGCTTTATGTCCTGAAGGGGTGGTCTTCTTGGCAACACTCTCTTAGGAAACCATCCTTTATCCATCTTACAGATGGTGGGGATTGAGAATACTTAAGGAGACTAAGGAAGATGCTAGATTCAAGAAGAAGATAAAGAGCTTTCTCTGTCTTGCAGTAATGACATAGTGATAAGCCATGTACCTAGGTTAGAGTTCCTTGCAAAATCTGGCTATTCTAAAAGCAGCCAGCAAAAATAAGACTGAATATGTATATGTGTACACACACACACACACACACACACACACACACACACACACAGACTTATGTAAATTGTAATGTTAACTAAGTGCTCAAATGTGCTTGCTTCTCCAAAGCCTTTAAATGTACTCACTGAGAAAGCATAGCACACAGGTGAAGAGAGAAGGCTCTGGTGCTTGAGTGCCCGTATTTAATTACTGACTTCACTTTATTGGTTTTAAGACTTTAGGCAAATGACTTAAATTCTCTGGGCATCAGCTTTCTCACATGCAAACGCAGAGAATAATTTGTACTTCAGAAATTTATTATAAATTTTTAAATTATATATTCACATTAATAATATGTACTTCTTTAGTTACTTAACAGGCTTTCTTATAATCATTAAAATGCTCTGAAAGTTATATGGTACTTTCTCTAACGTGGAAGGAGTTGCTTAAGAGTCACAGCACAATGTTTTACTGCTATTTATAGACAGTAAACAGAGTGGATATCTGACAAACATAAATATATGCTTAAAGTCTTCATTCTCTCATTATGAGTTTTCAAAAGGAAGAGAAATTATTTCTATCTCAGGAGAATCAGAGAAGCCTTCTTTGACAGAGATACTTATGCTAGAGTAGGAGCATAAGTGGGATTTTACCATGTGTAGATATGAGTATACCAGAGCTTACTATCAAAAGCAAGTTCTGGCTGCATATTTGTTGTTCTCTGTAAGACACACAGCAGCTACCATGGATCATATACATTTTAAGTACCAATAATGTGGAGTGAGAGAATGAATGAAAGGAATGAGGGGAAAAGAAACTTCTACCTAATGCAATCCAAAAACAAGACAAAATAAAACAAAAAGACTACAGATTCATCCAGGGCAGAGACTATAATTCATCTTTGGTTCTCAGTATCTACGCTAGCAGTTGGCCCATATGGAGTTGCTCATACATGTTTATGGAAAACTCGTTATTCACTGCACTTCTTCAGGAATCAAATCCCTAAAACACATGTCAATCTCATCAGTGATCCAAGGCTGTTTATACTGAATCCTTTCTTCTTAGGGCTTCGGTTTGTTGCTCCATGCTAATAGTATGAGGTAAAAAATAATCTCCTCTTAAAAATTAGTTAAATTCTAAGATGACAGGTTGGACTACACAATATACTGTGAAGTTTGTGCTTTTGAAAATACCTATATCCTTACTAAAAGTGTAACTTATCTTTATTATGGATGTATAGCCAAGCATTTATCTGAGGAATGCAAATTGGAAATATGAGAATATATGTGATAAAAGAGGCTTTTCTTTATTCCTGCTCCACAGATCATCTCCTAGTACCTCCATATTTTCATGCCTATGTTAGACATATTTCTCCCTTCCTTTTTTTTTTTTTGGCTGTCAAATGATCCTTTATTGAAATATTTTCCATTGTGGTTCTTACGTAGCTGGGCATTCCACAGCACCACTAATGACATCATCTATGATGTCATGAGGGTGGCTGCCATCAACCTTGCAGCCCACAGGATCTCCTTAATGGTTCCGGAGAGTATTCTGGCTAAAGACTGGTGCTGCATCTGTGGGGCAATGTTGACAATATCATCAAAAGTGATATTTCCACTGTGCTTAATGTTTTTCTGCTTCTTTCTGTCTCTTGGCGGTTCCTTGATGGCTTTGAAATTCAGGGCAGAGGCAGAAGGTACCACCTAAATCTGGTCCTTTCTGTTTTAAATGTTCAGTTTCACTGTAATCCTCAGATCCTCCAAATCACCAGTTGCGTTGGCAATGTCATCACTAACCTTTTTTGGAGACAGACCATGGAGCAGATCTTCGGGGCAAGGGCAGACCTGGCACTGACTTCCCCACCACTGTACCTCAGGTATATGACTTTGACCTCACTGGGAATGGACTTAGGCAGCATGGTAGAGGCAGCTGGTGTCTGATGAAAGCGGATTCAGGATGACAAAAGACAGCTGCACATTTCCTTCTTCTGAGCCCAAGGCCAAAAGCACTCCCTTCCTCTTCTCAATTGCTGCCACATGGTAAGGTAGCAATAAAGAACTTCTTACCCTCCATGGAAGGGTAGCACTTTCCTATATACTATCTATGTACAAATATGGTCTTTCCCTAGGTAACTATTTATAATTAATAAAATACCTGTATTTATATGCCATTTTAATTTGAATAAGTTTATATACATGTGAATATATATACCCATAATAAAATCAGTTACATGTTTAGTTAGCAGGTAGCCATTTTCAAAAAATCAAGCCTCACAATACATTTTATAATCCTACCTACCATTTTCAACTTAACTACAAGTTATGTGTATTTTTTCCAACCCAGCATACAGTTGCTCATCACAATTGTGGTTCCCCTCACATTCTAGGCAGCTGTTAGATGATGCTCAATATACTTTTGATCCTTTACAGACCTTAGAGGGAACTGGGTGACAGTACTGACAGTTTTTATTATAGCTTTCCTACTACTCAATAATCTTATTTCACCTGGACTATATCCCCAGTAGTGTCATAAACTCTTTGATTTATATTGAGGATCTTTCCAGGCTTCTTAGAAAAAAAGACATAATTTTTTATAGCATATCCATATGCTGTGCAAATTATCTTCTCAAATTTTGAACCACCTGTTGTATGTTTAACTTAATGTCAATGAAGCCTCTATATGAAGGTAACAAAAAAGTGATATATATTAGTCATAGATGCCCTAAAAGTCAACTTATCAGTAAGTTTCAAAACTGAAAAAGCTGTATATTTTGTGACTTATGTGAAGGCAATTTCAGAAATAATATAACAGTAATAGTAATACTAACAGACTGTTATTTGGTTTCTAATAATAAAGACATAAAATAGAAAAAAAGTAAAATAGTTTAATCAACAAATAAAATAGGCTATTTATTATGATACAATTCCCGGATTTACGTGACACATTAACTATGAAAAAATAATATGTGTAAATATGTAAACCTACTTAAGGGCAGTGGGCTAGTATTTTAGATTTAACTTTATACAATGTTATACGGCTTGAGTTCTTTTTTTTGTAATGAGCAAGTATAACATGTAATTTAAAATTTAACATACTTTGACACTGGCAACTAAAATCACAATATCCTGTGTAATTTTAATTTTTTTACTTTGGTCATTTGAATTGACCAAGGAAAAACTAACCAATGATGCTGCCATAGTCTCTTTTCCTTTCCCTGAAAACTCCAAAAGTCTTCTGAAAGATTCAGTCAAGAGTTTTTAAAAAGAGTTTTAACAATGGAATATACTTCTGAGTAGCTGGTGGTTCACAAAAGCTAACAGAACAAAGGGTTAGGTCTCCTCAAATAAACAGTGAGTGAGTGATAGCACAAGTACTGAAGGGACTCATTAAGTTAAAACAACAGTGGAAGAAACTGTTTGGCCTTAAAATAATACTATATCATTCACCAATAATAGAATTCAGAAACAAATTTATCCACATGTTAGCTATCTAGGTATTATAGCACAGTAGGAATAATTCAACCTAAAGTTATGAAAAAACCACTATGTTCTAAGTTCTGTGCTGGTGAAGGGGAGAATTTACTGAAGTTTACTTGAAGACGGTTAAAAATAAACTGGACTTAGTTCATGTAAAAGAGATTTGTCTAGGGTTTTTTTTTTCTTTCTAAGTGCAACAGCGACTATATTTCAGGTGCTGAAAGAACAGATTTGGAGAGCAATAGCCAGATCTGGATTTTCTTCCTGTTGGAACTATTCAGTTTCATGAGTGCAACCTACACAATTTATCTAAAAGTTTTCCTCCATAAAAAGGATGTCATTTCCCCCTTTCAAAAAGTAAACACCTGCCTGCACACAATTAATTTAAATTAAATTTAAATTTAAATATTCATTCCTAATTGGAATCTATGTTGATGATCCTAAGTAAAAGAAGAATGTATTCAGCACAATTTTTTTTAAAGATCATGACATTCTCCTGCTTACAGGAGAATTTTTGACAAAATGACCCTTAAGCCTTGGCTCCTACCTGATTCATTCCTACAGTTCCAGCTATACCACTTGTCCTACTCTAGAGCCCTCTGGTTCTATGAGCACAAGTCATTTTTCAGCCTCTAAGCATTCCAGTATGTTCTCTGCCTCAAAAGCCACACTTGAAGCCTGCTTCAGAATTCAGTTTAGGTGTTTCTCATGGAGCTCCCTGGTACTTGCCATTCCAATCTCCCAAAGCACCCTGTGGGTTCCTTTATCAAAGCAATTATCACATTGGAATGCAACAGCTGGTTCACTTTCCTGGTGTCTCTTCTATTTCCTCTTTCAGTGAGAAATGGTTGTGTTCCTTTGTCTTTGCTGTTGGTTTTCTTGGAAATAGATTAATTTGAAACTGGATAAAAAAGGCAGCCAGAATTTTAGTAATAACTCCAGTTACTGCTGTTAATGTTTGGAAAAAATATATCTTTTAATAATTTTTCTTCATACTTATGTAAATAATATACACATATAATGGAAAATGTTTATATTTTAATTTATTGAGTAAATATTTATTTAAAGCTAGTACTATATGCTAGCGCTATGCCATGTTTTAAAAGTATTATCTCATTTAATCTTCATATTCACTCAATGAGGCAGAAATAAATATTAACTCACTATATCTTTACAAGAACCTGATGGGATAGGTACTGTTGTAATTCTCACTTTAAAGATAAAGACAATAAGGTACACAATTCCCTTCTCTGTTTTAGGTTTGAAATATTTTATTTCCTATTTCTGTGATCCTGGTGATCATTAAGAAGTTAATAAAAATACCCTAAGGGTCTGTGATTGACAGTTTTCTCTTCTATTTCATTCTAAAATCTTAATAGCATATGATAATGTCAGAGCTTGCCTCACAGTTTGTGAAATCCAGATTCAGGACTCTTATCCAGGTCTGACTTTCTCCAAAGCCCAGCCTGTAGGCATCATCATTTCCTTTCTCTAGTAGTTTTCCTTGTAATGATAGCCAGTAGCCCCAGAGAACCTGAGAAAGATTTTCTGATAGAACAGATAAAAGCCATGCATGTTATAGCATTATTATGCTATATATTCCATAAATGGTTGCCTTAAAAAACAATCTAACAAAACTCCTCATTTACTTAACAAAGTACTCAGCAATAATACTTGCAGATCCTGATATCTTTACAAAGCATTTTCTTATATGTAAATTACCCATCAAGGAATTAGGAAGATCAGTCTTTCCAACAGAAATACCAGACAGACAAAATAAAAGCAATTAGAAACATTCTACAATATCACAAATAGAAGTCATAATAGATACAATAAAAACATATTTCACATCTATAATCATGACCAAGCCCAAAATAATTATGTCACTATGCAACATTTGGAACATTATATACTGCAGCAAAAAAAAAAAGTAAAGGTCAAAATGTCCCCATTAAAGTTGCTGTGCAGACCACTATTACTCCCTATGAGTTTCTCTCTGAAATAACTTAGACATTATTCCAGTCCTTAGGAGTTTATGCCTAAGAGTTGACGCTGACATTGCACATGAAGAATATGCAGAACTTTCAGGAAATTAATGAATATGGGAGAAAAACAGATAAGAATATAAATGCTTAATCTTCACAATTTAATTCATATCTTAAGGTGGACCAAAATTTCAGGCAATGGCACTGCTTGGTAAAGGAACTAATGTGAAAATGGCCTGATCATTATCAGAACATTCTTACAAAAAATTATTCTAAAAAAAATTAGCTTACAAGCTAAAGGACACAAATTCAGAAATAATACCTTGAACATAGTCATCAAAATTAGCTGCCTACAGCTTGATACAATTTAAACTGTAAAAATAGGAAAATAAAAAAGCTAGGGGCAAATAATATATATTTTTGTAAAAATGGAAAATTCCATTGACTATGCTTCTCATTATAACACTGACAATGTTGTCATAGTATGTTACATGCACGAATAAATTTAAGAAAGCTGAATGAAGAATTCCAGTGAAGGTAATAGAACTTAAATGTGTTCATGGTCTGTGGAATCTTAACATATTATTTCCTTTGTTCTTTTGTTCTTTCCTTCCTTCCCTACTTCCTCAATCAACAAATACGTACAGTGCATTTGTTATTTGCTAGGTATTTAGGTAGATGGTAAAGATACCAATATGAACAAGACATGGACTCTGCCTTCAAGAAGCTCACAGTGAAGAAGTCAGACTCATGAATATACGTTCTCATGATGCGAAGGTATGGTAATGGAGAGGTGAGAGATACACAGACTTGCCCCAAGTTTAGAGGTACCCCCATCTGTTCACTCCTCTAGCTTCAACACCAATATAACGCTAAAAATACAATAAGTGGATTTTTTTTCTTCAGACTGTGTGTGTGTGTGTGTGTGTGTGTGTGTGTGCGCGTGTGTCTGTGTCTCTTATGGGCAGGCCAAGAAATATAGAACTTGAGGAAGATATGTGAAAGACTAGAAGTATTTACTACCATCTACTGAAAGTGGCATAGAGCTCTCTGCTCAACTACTTCTGGATTCATCTCAGTCGCAAACAGATCATCTCTTAACTGATCTCTCTTCTTTTACCCATATACAATCCATTAAGTACTTATCACAAAACACCAAAAAGGAAATGTAGTGTGATGGATTCTGGATTTAAACCCAGCTCTATCCTTATTAGCTTTGTGATCCCAGAACAATTATTTAAATTCTTTGTGCCCCCAACTTTTTCCTATATCTTGCTAATTATAGGCTAGACATCATACCATTATAGGGATGATTTAAAAAAATTAACATATGTAAAACATTTAGTGCCTGCCTTATAAGTGCTCAATAACGTAAATCATTGTAAATTGTATGTATGATTATCTACGAACAATGGAGAATACAATGGAATAAATGAGCACTGTTTTTCAGTAGCTACTGGGAAGCACAGTTTTATGGTGAAATTGTAAAATAATAATTACCACGTGGTTCCTGTGAAAATTAAATGAGATAATTATGAAGAGCACCAACAACATCATGCTCATAGTAGCTGCTCAATAAATGAAAAACATAAATGAAAAATATCTTCCAAGCCAATTCAAGGGAGCTTGTAGAATACAGAAGTGAAGTGGTATAATTTTGAAAAAAAAAAGTATAACCAGGAGAGATCATGAGGAATAAAATATGTAAGATATAAGTGCTAGTACATCCATAAGGTTTTTAATGAAATTAGCAGCCACACCACAGAGCCAAGCATGTCTACAGATACATAGCATGATGAGTTACACTTAGCAGTGACTTGGTACTCATTATTTCATTTCTCCAAGTGATCTCTTCTTTACTTCATCAATAACAGTTTTGATGAGACTGCTTCTGTAACCAATTCCACATTTGGGTAGTCAGTGTAGGCAAACCTAATTTGTCAACAATGAAAAGACGCATTAGAAACTAGGATGGTGGGAGTAGTCAGGGGGGCAAATGAATCTCCCTTTGTCAAGGGAAACTCTGTGATAGAGGTATACTTCTTTTTGACTCCTTTATTTCCCACACCTAAAATGGATATTCTTCCAATACATGAATTTCATATGATGAGACACCTAAGTTTTCAACTTTAAGTATACAGAAAGAGAAAGAGAAACTTGTTTAAAAATAAGTTTGGAGAATACATTTTTCTTATGTACCACATTTTCATTCAAGCTGTGAAATGTCCCACCTCTTCCCATCTTGCCATTTTTTTAAGGTGAACTTCTCAGAACAAACCCACTGAGAAGAAATTTGTTTGCAAGCTAGGCAGATATTAATCTATTCTCCCAGCATAGTGGATGCATAAATCTTTTTTTATTGAAGAGGTGTTGTTAAAGTTCTATATATAAGGCGACAGTACAATATTGACTTTGGTAATGCTAATACAAAAGCAGTATTTTTAGTTAAACATATTATATTCTTTCCATTTTCCTGCCTTTGTTTTTGCTTTTTCCCTTAATACAAAATGCATAATTCCTCACTCATACACCTCATCTGACAAATTCCTGGGTATCTTCCAGGATATAACACAGGTAGCATTTCCTCTTGAGAAGCCTTCCTCAATTACCTCCTCACTTCTTAAAGGTTATTAATTTACTTCTTCATATCCCCACATTTTTCACATTTTTATATAATTATTTTTTTTTAATTAACTGCATCCACAAATAGCTGATAGGTCTCAGGAGGACAATCATTCATTCAACAAATATTGTTTGAGTGCCTGTTAGGTGCAAGGCCATGGGAAAATAATGGCTACTAAAACAGACACAGATACTTCCTTTCTGTAGCTTGGAGTTAAACAAACAAACAAACAAACAAACAAACAAACATTTCTCTGCAAACAAAGATGAATTGTGATAGCATAAAGCAATGGGATTAAGGGATCCTGGAAGTTCTTCCTGCCATCTCGAGGATGAGTAGAAATCAACTAGATTGAGAAGAGAAAAGGAGGAGGCAGAGGAAACAGATGTGCAAATGCCATGAGATGGCAGGAGGCTCAGCAGGTTGGAGGGTTTGAAGGAAGATCCTGGTGTCTGGAGCAGGAGAGTGAGGGGGAGGGTGTCTGACAAGGGCAGAGAGACTGCTGATTTAGTCCAGTACTTCCAGCAGCTAGCCATACCAGCTGCTCAACAAATGTCAGCTGAATAAATAAATGAGTAATAATAATAATAAAAAGAGGACTATGCACAAGCTTGAATTTTGAGGGTTTGTATTATTCTTACCTTGGGAAAATTAAAATTTTTACAAGGTAATTTACTTCCCATTACTACAAACAGAAATATTTTTGCCTTGTTAAGACTTTCCTCTTTTCATATACTTAAAAGTAATTTAGAGAGCTATAATTCAGTACTAAATACAGTATATAAAGTATTTATGATCAGCTAATTTGAAAAACAAGCATATTACATACATCTGCTTCCAAAAGAAATATTTGTAGTATTTTCGAAGTTTCACTGTGGATTCCAAAGGGATATAAATTCTGTAATCTCTTTAGGGGGAAAAATGATCATCATTTTCCACATACCCTTATCAAATGAAGGAAGTTTGGACCTCAACATTTTTTTGTCTGCACTACTAAATTCCCATAATGCACACTGTCGAAGTAAAAGGAACACCTGCCCCTGATTATATCATTTATAGACATCTCCCATCACACAGTGATTCAGTCATGAAGCAAATATACTTAAAAATAAACTCTCAGAGGAAAACACATTCAAGAATCTAATTCATAACTGCCTTTCTACATTGAAAAAGCACTGAGCAAAGGGTGCTTTCTGGGTCCTATTCTGTTACTGACAAATTATACAACTCTGATCAAAGCATTAACCTGATTTAGTCTCAGTTTTCTTATCTTTCAGGAATGGGTAGGCAATTAGGTGACTTCTAGTACAAAAAGACCATGATCTGATGTTCTCTTCATATGTTTCTCAAATGTTAAGATATTATGACAGTAAAAATCTTTCAAAAAACAATAACAAGGACCACATTCAGTTTTCAGTTGGGGGGAAGTTCGATAAAGAATCACCAAAATTTGGGGGCACCTGGGTGGCTCAGTTGGTTAAGCATTCGACTTTAGCTCAAGTCATGATCTCACGGCTTGTGGGCTAAAGCCCATGGCTTTGGGCTCTGTGCAGACAGGTCAGAGCCTAGAGCCTGCTTCAGATTCTGTGTCTCCCTCTCTCTCTGCTCCTTCCCTCCTGGTGCTGTGTCTCTCTCTCTCTCTCTCCGTCTCTCAAAAATGAATAAACATTAAAATTTTTCTTAAAGAAGAATCACCAAAATTTTAAACTCTGAACATTTTCTTTTGAATGAGAAAAAATATTTCAACAAACGGAACATAGTTTGAAACTTACAGTGATACCTCTCCTAAAATTTCATTAGCAGTGTGGAAATTGTTACTTTAAAAGGAAAATGAAGAATTTGAAAAAAATCCAATCCACAGCAATAAAAATGGTAAAGTATCTGACAACTGTGTTCAGGTCCAAAATGTTCAGCTACATTAAGTGATGAGGATCACTTTTCTCCACTCTGTATTTCTTGGCAGTCTGACTTAATTTTGGATTAAGTCCTTAAAAAAGCTATTTAATTCCATTTTTAGGTATAAGGAACTGATCTCCTCTACCTATACTACAATAAGAAATTTCCATTTATTTCTATCTACATCATGCCATTTTAGCACCCAGCAAAGGAAACATCAAGCTTCTTTTCTAGAAAGTGTACCACAAAATAATCAAAAGAATACTGAGTGGGGCCAGAAAATAGGGATTTATATCCTGTCACTGCCACTAGGAGGTTATGGGGATTGGATAAGCCATCTAATCTTTCTTTGTCTAACATTTTCCATTTGAGAAATGAGATAATACTTATTTTAGAATCATTAGAAATACATAAAGTGTTAAACACAAGTAGCTATTCAAAACACACTTATTCACTTGTATATTCTGCTAGTGTCCATACCTACCCCACAAATGTGTAGCATGCCTCCCTGGAGCTAAGTCTTATGGATTATGTTATGTTTACTTACTACCCTACCTATAAACCAGCATTTTTAAATCCCACAGACACAAACCTATTCTAGTCTATGCTTCTTAAAATTGCTACAATCCTGGCTTTTGAATCTTCAATGCCCATTTGGCTTCTAATGTTATACTTATTAACTCTTAAGTAATCTAACAAATTTATCCATATGGCTTCTTCTTAACCTTGTAACTGTCTGATATTTTCTTTCCCTCTAGCCATCAAGTAATGTCAGAGTAGAAATTTGCATTTATCCAAACTAACCTTGGTATATTTAGAAGATAAGTAATGAATTATGTTTTTAATACTATGTAGAAACCACTACATACTGATTTTTAAAAATGTTCTGTTTTAGATTAATACTTGTAAGACAAAAAATTTTATACTGTCTTGCCACCTTCCACAATCTTTTACATATATAAATTGGTGGTAAGCTCACAATGCCAAACTGAGATGATACTAAGAAAAGAAATGACTGGGGCACCTGGGTGGCTCAGTTAAGCGTCCAACTTCAGCTCAGGTCATGATCTCACGGCTCGTGAGTTCGAGCCCTGTGCTGGGCTCTGTGCTGACAGCTCAGAGCCTGGAGTCTGCTTCAGATTCTGTGTCTCTCTCATTCTCTGCCCCTCCCCTGCTCGCATTCTCTTTCAAAAATGAATAAACGTTAAAAAAAATTTAATATGAAATTTATTGTCAAATTGGTTTCCATACAACACCCAGTGCTCATCCCAACAGGTGCCCTCCTCAATACCCATCACCCTTCCTCCCCTCCCTCCCACCCCCCATCAACCCTCAGTTTGTTCTCAGTTTTTAACAGTCTCTTATGCTTTGGCTCTCTCCCACTCTAACCTCTTTTTTTCCCCCCTCCCCCATGGTCTTCTGTTAAGTTTCTCAGGATCCACATAAGAGTGAAAACATATGGTATCTGTCTTTCTCTGTATGACATTTCACATAGCGTAACACTCTCCAGTTCCATCCACATTGCTTCAAAAGGCCATATTTCATTCTTTCTCATTGCCACATAGCATTCCATTGTGTATATAAACCACAATTTCTTTATCCATTTGTCAGTTGATGGACATTTAGGCTCTTTCCATAATTTGGCTATTGTTGAGAGTGCTGCTATAAACATTGGGGTACAAGTGCCCCTATGCATCAGTACTCCTGTATCCCTTGGGTAAATTCCTAGCAGTGCTATTGCTGGGTCATAGGGTAGGTCTATTTTTAATTTTTTGAGGAACCTCCACACTGTTTTCCAGAGTAGCTGCAGCAGTTTGCATTCCCACCAGGAGTGCAAGAGGGTTCCTGTTTCTCCACATCCTCACCAGCATCTGTAGTCTCCTTATTTGTTCATTTTAGCCACTTGGACTGGCATGAGTTGATATCTGAGTGTGGTTTTGATTTGTATTTCCCTGATGAGGAGTGACGTTGAGCATCTTTTCATGTGCCTGTTGGCCATCCGGATGTCATCTTTAGAGAAGGGTCTATTCATGTTTTCTGCCCATTTCTTCAATGGATTATTAGTTGTTCGGGTGTGGAGTTTGGTAAGCTCTTTATAGATTTTGGATACTAGCCCTTTGTCCGATATGTCATTTGCAAATATCTTTTCCCATTCCATCAGTTGCCTTTTAGTTTTGTTGATTGTTTCCTTTGTAGTTGCCTTTTAGTTTTGTTGATTGTTTCCTTTGTAGTGCAGAAGGTTTTTATCTTCATGAGGTCCCAATAGTTCATTTTTGCTTTTAATTCCCTTGCCTTTGGGGATGTGTTAAGTAACGAATTGCTGCGGCTGAGGTCAAAGAGTTTTTTCCTGCTTTCTCCTCTAGGGTTTTGAGGGTTTCCTGTCTCACATTCAGGTCCTTTATCCATTTGGAGTTTGTTTTTGTGAATGGTGTAAGAAAGTGGTCTAGTGTCATCCTTCTGCATGCTGCTGTCCAGTTCTCCCAGCACCATTTGTTAAAGAGACTGTCTTTTATCCATTGGATATTCTTTGCTGCTTTGTCAAAGATGAGTTGGCCATACGTTTGTGGGCCTAGTTCTGGGGTTTCTATTCTATTCCATTGGTCTATGTGTCTGTTTTTGTGCCAATACCATACTGTGATGATGATTACAGCTTTGTAGTAGAGGCTACAGTCTGGGATTGTGATGCCTCCTGCTTTGTTCTTCTTCTTCGAAATTACTTTGGCTATTTGGGGTCTTTTTTCGTTCCATACGAATTTCAGGATTGCTTGTTCTAGCTTTGAGAAGAATGCTGGTGCAATTTTGATTGGGATTGCATTGAATGTGTAGATAGCTTTGGGTAGTATTGACATTTTAACAATATTTATTCTTCCAATCCATGAGCACGGAATTTTTTTCCATTTCTTTATATCTTCTTCAATTTCCTTCATAGGCTTTTTATAGTTTTCAGCATACAGATCTTTTACATCTTTGGTTAGGTTTATTCCTAGGTATTTTATGCTTCTTGGTGCAATTGTGAAGGGGATCAGTTTTTTTATTTGTCTTTCTGTTGCTTCATTATTAGTGTATAAGAATGCAAGTGATTTCTGTACATTAAAAAAAATTTTTTAACGAAATGACTAATTCATTTGTTTCAGTAGTAACAATGTGTTTATTTATCAGGGATTTTCTAAGTAACTACCATGTGACAAAAACCATACTAAACACCAAGGTTTCATAGATGAACAGAATGTGACCTATAATTTCACACAATTACCATATTGTTGGGCATCAGATATTTAAACACCCAACCAATGGGTGTATGCAATATGATAAAAAAAAAAGTACAAAATGCTTCACAAGCATAAAGGAAGGAATAACTTCATATTGGGGAGAATCAAGGCAATTAAGTATTTCATGAAAAATGGCTTTTGAATTGGGTCTTAAAGAATAATGACTTTGACAGAATGCAAGTGTGTATTCAGGTGGAAGGCATGGAACCAAAGGCATGGAACAAAAAAAGTACATGATGTGGGGCACCTGGGTGGCTCAGGTGGTTGAGTGTCCAACTCTTGATTTTGTCTCAGGTCATGATCCTAGGGTCATGAGATCAAGCCCCACATTGGGGTCCAGACTGAGCATGGAGCCTGCTTAAGATTCTCTTTCCCTTGCCTCGCTCCCGCCTGCCCTTTTCCCCTATTCTCTCTCTCTCTCTCCCAAGAAGAAAAAGAAAAAAAAATAAATTACATGATATATTCAGATATATTCACGGAATATCTCAAGTCTTCAGAAGAGTTAGAGTAACAGGTACCTGACAGACAGTAGCTTGAAGAAAAGTGGGGTGGGGGGGGAGGCATGGAAATCTAGTCTGAATTAAAAGTAACTTTAACTACTCCTTTAAGAATTTTTAATAAAATTATATTGTAAAATTTTGATTGGAAGCTCATCTTCATTTTTAAAACATACAGCCATATTACATACACACACACACATACACACACCCATATTACACACACGCACGCACACACACACACACACACACACACACACACACACATAACTGAGATAGCTCAATGGATAAGAAAAGAAATAAAAACACAGTAGCAAGCAGAACTGAAGCAACAGGTCTGATGGTCTCCAGGTTTCAAAGAAAGCATACATAGTCTAGAATGAACTATTTTTGTGTAATTGAGACCAAGTATCCCACCTTAAATAGGGGGCTGGAATAAGACTCCCTGCTTAAAATCATGGGCTGGATGGATGGCACTACATTTCACATTGAAGGGGCTAGGAAAACATTAATGTGCTAACTTATAGAGACTTATATAAAGCTCTATGACAAAGAGAATCAAGAGGAAGACAATACATATTAGAATCTAAGACATGGGTCAAGCCATCCCTCATGGTGATTCCCACAGATACATCAACACAATATTACCATGAGATTACTCCAAGATCCACTGATCTAAGACATTATTCTAGATAAAGCACATTGAGATCTATATTGAGGCAACCATGGAGTTGCTAGATGAGACAGGGAGAGGTCATCAAGAGAAAAGCAAATGAACACAACAATCACTCAAGATGCACAAATACATAAAATTTCTAAAAACAGACAAAGAAAAAGTCACATTAAGACCGCTAGTAATTAGAACTGAATTTATTACAAAGTGAAAACAATAATCTGAAAAACTTCCTTAGGGCTACTATGTTTATAAACTTATAATGAGATAAAATAAAATAAAATAAAATAATAAAAAAAGAGTGGATACCATCACTTAAAAAGAAAATAAAAATGTATGAATCAAATAGAAGTAAAAATAAAAGAAAAATGAGAGGATAATAAAAGAACCAAATAGAAATTTTGGAAATATAAAATTTTGTCTTTGAAATGAAAATATCATTGATGGCATAGATTCTAGACAGGATGTACTCAAAAGAAATTTAGTAAATTATAACACAGCACTGGGAATTCATATAAAATGCAGCACAGAGTGACAGAGACTAAAACATTTATGTTCTGGGATAAGGACTTTACACATCATTGTATAATGGATAATGGTGTGTCATCCAAGGTTACTATCCAGGTGATTCTTTAGAAACTCAATTCCAGTGGCAGTATAAAGAATGAACAAGTTATTTTCATATTCCTGCCAAGGAATGATGAGGTTATGAACAAATAAGTAATAGAAGGAATGGATAAATCCATTCTTCCCTAGCTCTTCTCTGACTTCATTAGTTTCCATATTTTCAATATCATAGGTTCAAAACAAAACTTCTTTAGTTTTTTCTCTGAATTGTCTCTCCTCAGATTCTTTCTCCATATTTATACCTATCTACAACCTTTCCTTCCAATCTACCTAATAGAGAGCCTCGTTATTATTTATTCCCCAGAGTATTACCCCTTTTCAAAATGAGTGTATATCCCCATTTGTTTTAAGCATGACTGCCATACTATCTTTTAATAACTGTCGAATCAAGCACAGACTCCTGAAATATAATAACAGCAATAGTACTATCTTAAAGATCAAATGGATCTGGATTCAAATCCTGTCTCTTCTACTTACTATGTGACAAGTCACAACTACTATGAGCCTCACTTTCCTAATCTGTAAGAATGATAAGAGTTATGTAAGGACTAAAGGACATCAGATATCCAGAGTCTAGCAGAGTGTCTTGTAATAGGGTAAGTGCTCAAAATGTTATTTCCTCATCTACGTTAACAACTCCCAGCAAAATGGTCATTCTCTAACTTTCCTAACCAAGAAAGAAAAGGCCAGTTCTTTCATTGTGCCTTACCTTCGTCTGTTTCTATATTTGGTTAGATGAGTTTATTTGCACAACTGTCTCTCCTACTAGTCTGTAAAATCCTTTCAGAGAAGTGCTCACTTTTCTTCATTTCTATATCACTCTATATCCAGCACAGTGCCCAACTAGTAGTAGAGGGTTGATGAATGTTAGGTGAACAAACAGTCTAATTTATCTTCTACTCACTGCCCCTAAATGCAACCATTGCTTCTTCATGCTATGTAATTTGGACTTCTCAAATAATATCTATATTTATTTTCCTCTTTTATTCTTCTATAATTCCCTTCAGGTTTCTTCTTTCTGGCAAAAACACATCCAATCTACTTCTTCCACTGGTATTCTTCATTACCTTATTCAGAGCTAACCTATCCCTTCTCTGAACTCAATCAAAAGAAGAAAGAGGAAGGCACTTTGCCATGATATCCAATAATATATTCCTTTCCCTAGCCTAGTTTCTCACATAGAGTAAGAGCTCAGATTTGCTGAACAGACTTGAATAATCTTGCTTATTAAGGTTTTTGCATAGTAGTAGGAAGTGCATATTTTATTATGATTTATTAATTTGGTTACTTTTATTTATTCCAGGGAACTTGGAATGAGAACTTTCAAATACAAATAGCATATTAAGATTCTCAATATTCATCCAAATATCTATTATGAATCTTATTTTTTCCTGGAAATAAAGATTCATACCAGCTTAATTAGCATGTCATTTTTCATGTGTGAAAACATCCTCAACAATTTTACTTTTTTCCAGTCAGTTTATAATTGTACTAATACCTATTACATATTTCATCAATTTTAAATGAACACAAAGTAAGATATAATCATTATGTTAAAAAATATAAGGAGAACACTGCTGACAATCTTTTCAGGTAAGGTGGAAAGCATGAGAAAAGGGGGGAGGAAGGAGAATAGGAAACTGGAAGGAAGAGGTCATAAAACTGATGAGAAAAAAAAAAAAACAAAAAGAACAGAATAATAGAAAAGAAAAAAAGGTGAATATAAAATAAAAAGTAACAGTGACCCAAGAAAGAAGAGTACAGAAAGAAGGAAAAGAAAAACAAAGATGAGAAAATTAGAGAATAGAGAAAGGGAATATAAAATCTTACATGCATAGGGTATATATTTTACACTTAGATGCATAAAAAATCTAGCATCACATGAAACCAAGAGCTGATTCTTTGCAAAGATAAACAAAATTGATAAACTCTGAGCCAGATTCATCATGAAAAACTCAATGAAGAAAATAAATAAACTCAGAAACAAAAAGGAAGTAACAACACCACAGAAGTACAAAGGATTGTAAGAGAGTATTACTAAAAAAATATATGCCACAAAATTGAGCAACCTAGAGGAAATAAATACATTTCTAAAAACATACAATCTTCCAAAACTGAATCAGGAAGAAACAGAAAATCTTAACAGACTGATTACAGATAAAAAATTGAATCTGTAATAAAAAACTACCAAAAACTAACACTGTAGGACCAGATGGACTCACAGGTGATTTTACAAACTTTTAAAGAAAGCTACTCCAAAAAATATAAGAGGGAGAAAAGATTCCAGAAACATTGTACTAGGCCAGCATTACCCTGATACCAAAACAAGACATACACTGAAAAAAGAAAGCTATAGGTCAATATCCTTATGAACACAGACTCAAAAACCCTCAACAAAATACTAGCAAATCACATTCAACAATACAGTAAAAGGATCATTTACCATGATCAAGTCGGATTTATTCCAGGGATGCAAGAATGGTCCAATATTTGCAAATCAACATGATATAACATATCAACAAAACAAAGGATGAAAATCATATGGCCATCTAAATAGATACAGAAAAAGCATTTGACAGAATTTAACATTTGTTCATGATAACAACTCTCAACAAACTGGGTTTAAAGAAAATATACCTCAACATAAGGGCCATATATGAAAAACCACAGCTAACGTCATATTCAATGATGAAAAACACAGCTTTTCCTCTAAGATTAGGAAAGACAGGGATGTCCACTGTCACCACTTTTATTCAACATAATACTGGAAGTCCGAGGCATTGCAACCAGACCAAAAAAAAAAAAAAAAAAAAAAAGAAAAGAAAAGAAGAGGAATCCATATTGGTAAAAAATAAGTTAAACTGTCACTATTTGCAAACAACACGATATTATACATAGATAACCCTAATGACTCCATAAAAAACCTGCCAGAAGTATTAAATGAATTCAATAAAGTTGCAGGATACAAAATTAATACCCAGAAATTGGTAGTTTCTATACACTAATAATGAAGTAGCAGAACGAGAAATTATGAAAACAATCCCATTTGTGCACCAAAAAGAATAAAATACCTAGGAATAAACTGAACCAGGAGGGTGAAAGATCTCTACTCTGAAAACTATGAAACACCAATAAAACAAACTGAAGACAACACAAACAAATGGAAAGTTATTCCACGCTCATGGATTAGAAGAATTAATATTGTTAAAATGCCCATACTACCCAAAGCAATCTACAAAGTCAATGCAATCTTTATCAAAACAGCAACAGCATTTTTCACAGGACTAGGACAAGTAATCCTAAAATTTGTGTGGAACCACAAAAGACCCCAAATAGCTAAAGCAATCCTAGAAAGAAAAAGCTGGAGGTATCACAGTTCTAGATTTCAAGATATCTTATAAAGCTGTAATAACTGAGTGAGACAAAACTGGACAAAGAGATCTAGTTGGAAAAAAATAAAGAGTCCAGAAAACAAACAAACAAAACCCTCATGCTTATATTAATTGACCAATTAATATATGACAAAGGAGGCAAGAATATACGATGGGAAAACGACTGGCTCTTTAATAAATGGGGCTGGGAAGACTGGACAGCTACATGCAAAAGAATGAAATGGGACTACTTTTTAACACCATACACAAAATAAACTCAAAAAAGATTAAAGACCTAATTGTGACACCTAAAACCATAAAAAATCCTAGAAGAGAGCACAGGCAGTAATTTCTTTGATATTAGCCATTGTAACATTTTTCTAGGTCTGACTCCAAAGGCAAAGGAAACAAAGGCAAACTAAAATCTTGGGACTAGATCAAAATAAAAAAGGTTTTCACAGCAAAGAAAATGATCAATAAAACAAAAAGGCAACCTACTGAATGGGAGAAGATATTTGCAAATCATATACCTTATAAGGGTGTTTTTTTTTGTTTGTTTTTGTTTTTAATATTAACTAGGCCCCATGCCCAATGTGGGGCTTAAAACCCATGGCCCTGAGATTAAGAGTTGCATGCTCTACTGACTAAGCCAGTCAGGCATTCCTTCATAAGGGGTTACCATCCAAAATATATAAAGAACTTTTACAACTCAACAACAACAACAAAAACAAAAAAAAAAAAAACCCACAAATAATCTGATTAAACTCTAGGCAGAGGACTTGAATAGATATTTTTCCGAAGAAGAAATACAGATAGTCAACGGACACATGATAGGATGCTCAACATCACCGATCATCAGGGAAGTGCATATCAAAACCACAATGAGATATCACCTCACATAAGTTAAAATGGCTAAAATAAAAGAGACAAGAAATAACAAGTGTTGGTGAGGATGCAAAGAAAAAGGAACCCTTGTGCACTGCTGGTAGGAATGCAAACTAGTACAGCCACCATGGAAAACAGGATGGAGTTTCCTCGAAAAATTAAAAACAGAAATGCCATATGATCCAATAATTCCACTATCGGGTATTTACCCAGGGAAAACAAAACACTAAGTTGAAAAGATATATGCACCCCTATGTTTACTGCAGCATTATTTACAATAGCCAAGACAGGGAAGCAACCTAAATGTCAATCAATAGATAAACTGAATTTTAAAAATGAGATGTATAAACACACACACACGGAAATATTACACATCCATAAAAGAGGATGAGATGGCATGCCGCTTGAGAGAATATGGATGGACCTAGAGGGTATTAACACTAATTTAAATAATACAGACTGAGAAAGACAAATATCCTACGATTCCACTCATAAATGGAATTTAAAAAAAATGAATAAACAAACAAAAGCCAGATTCAGAACTATACATAAAGAGAACAAAATGATGGATGCCAGAGGAAGAAGGGTGGGGATTGCGAAAAATGGGTAAAGGGGAGAGGAAGATCCAAGCCTCCAGTTATGGAGTGAGGAAACCATGAGAATAAAAAGCAAAGCATAAGGAATACAGTCAATGATACTGGAATAGCAATGTAAGAGACAGTAGCTACACTTGTGGTGAACATAGTATAATTTATAAACTTTCAAATCACTAAGTTGTACACCTGAAACTAACATAACATTGTATATCAACTATACTTGAAAGAAAAAGAAAGAAAGAAAGAAAGAAAGAAAGAAAGAAAAATTGAAAGAGAAAAAGAAAAGAGAAATAAAAGAAAAAAGAAAAGAAAAAAGAAAAGAAGAAGAAAGAAATCCTGTTTTTCTAAGAATAATTACTTATACTACTTTACTTTGACCTACAATGCTGGCTTATGAATGTCTTCTCATATTTTATGTGTAAGATTTATTTCACAGATTTATTATACAGTGTCTATTCTTATAGCCTACATTTTTTTTTAAATTTTCTTTAATGTTTATTTTTGAAGGAGAGAGAGACAGAGTGTTAGTGGGGGAGCAGAGACAGAGGGAGACACAGAATCTGAAGCAGCCTAAAAAATTTTTGAAAGCAGTATTAATTCTATTCATTATAGCTCACATTTTTGCACGGTGCCCAACAGTTTATTCATTCAACAAACACTTGTTGAATGAATGAATGAATGAATGAATGAATGAATGAAAAAATGAAAAATCAATGAGATATCATGACTTAATTATACCTTTGATTAATTTCTATGTGAACTAACTTTCTCACATGTTTGACAATTTTGTATCTACTACTTCCCTTTAATCTACTATCACTACCAAGCTAATCTTTACACATTCATTTCATAATGATATTCCCCTGTCCAAAAATATTACAAGGAGTCATCCTTTCTAAAGTTTAAAAGTTTAAATGTTTTAAGCTTCCTTCCATTCAGTCATAGATTTAAGTGTTCTCTAACACTTTACTTTCACTCTGATGAGATCCTTTGCTTTTTTTTTTTTCACCACTGTCATTAAACTTGGTGTGGGTGTTCTTTATAGAGTTTGCGAAAAGAAAATGATTTCTCAGTTTACGTTTCATTGCTTGAGTATTTAATATATGCCAGCAAAATGTTTTCATAAACTTGTGTTTAATACATTTCCATGGACTATGGCTACAGACAGGCCATTGGACCACTTCAGGGCCACTATAATCATGGCCCATTACACTAAGGCAGGACATCTGAGTGATTTAGGTGCAAGCCCAGGGGACAAAGAACCAGCTGTGGAGGACAAGCAGCTGTAGTAGTCAATATCATGTATTTGCCTGAGGAATTCCAAATTCCATCTGTATTCAACATCTCACACCTCTCAGGTGGGCTTGGGGCATGAACAGAAGTTGGAGAGCCTGATCCTTGGGGAAGTATTGACAACTGGTGAGAAAACTGGATGCAAGTAATTAACATATGTTCTAAACCAATGAGCTAATTGTCCTGGAAAAAATGGTGACCTGTGTTATGTAGCAGCAAATGTAAAATAGTTTCTTACAGTAAATGTAAAACAAAATAATATACTAATGAATTTATGGACCTTGACAAGATAGTTTTTCAGGTGATACATTCAGAATGTCTGTTGGTTTTACTACATATGGTCAGGTATATTGATAGGGAGAGAGTCAAAAAAAAGCCCTTATCCATTTGGCAAGCTTAGAAAGTATAGAGAGAAGGCAAGGAAAGCTAAGTTGGAAAACAAAAATTGTTTCTCATCACTAGTCTTCCCAGTTGGCAAAAGATTTTCAAAGTAATATGATATACTATAATTAATATATCAAAAACTATAATCAAATCAAGGCTGTGGCTGTAAGACCTTTTGCTGAGAGCTCTAAAAGAATTAAGTGGTGTCCAGTGGAGGAAGAAAAGAGGAGGATTGGAGCTTCTGAAAATCTTTAAGGTGTGATCTCAAGGATGTCAAATCCAAACATAGCAGTGGCCAAATATTTAAAGAGAAACATTTCTCAAAAACAACCGTGATTTGGCTTTTGTAGCAGATTAGGCTATAACCAGACAGAGAAAGCCCACAAAGTTTTACGTAAGTTTCATAGGTAAAAGAGCCACCAACCTGTAACAAAAGTGGCTTAAATTGTTCAAACTGAAAAGCGTCCTCTGGGCCTCTCACTTTCTATGGGCAGGAATAAGTCCAAGAAAACTATATACATGCAAAATGGACCATTTCTTCAGCGAGAGCCAAGAAAAGCAACAGACTAGGAAAGACATCACAGAAGGCAGAGCAAAGAATGCAGAGAGGTAATGGGAAACAATGAATTAGAAAGTTACTCCAGGGAGAAGAACCAAGAGCCAATCAAGGAACATTCTCTATTTTTGGAATTGAGGAACTTGGTAATATTTTTCCAGCATAATTTTAGAATTTCTATGGACCAATGACTGCTTGGAGCATTTCAAAACTTACTAGTTTCTGAAACCCTGGAATGAACATGATGCTGGCACTGGATGAGACTTCTGGCAGTGCTGGGTTAGAAGTTACCATTATTTTGCTTTTGAGACATATATGTAACTGAGGCCATAAGTGGTCTGTAATAGACTGATGACATAATGGGTCTATTTCTTTACCCCTTCCTGTATCCACACCCTTCACAATGTGACTCTGAAGTTCTCTCATCAAAAAGTAAAATAATAATAAAATAAAATAAAATAAAATAAAATAAAATAAAATAAAATAAATAAAAGTGAGTCTATTTCCCTATTCTTTTAATTTAAGCTAATGTTGTGAATTGATGTGTCCAAGAGAATGTGGCAAATGATGTATCAGTTGTGAACCTAGGGCTTCAAAAGACCCTGCATGCTTATGCTCCATCTCTTGGAAACTTGCCATTCCTATTTGAACAACTCCTAATTAGCCTGATGGAGCTAGCGTGAGAGTAACCACCAGGGAGGAGATCTCAGTTGTAAAAGTCAAGGCTTGCCCTAGACGACTCTACAGGCAGCCAACCTCAAGCATATGAAAGAGTTTAGTTAAGATCAGCAGAACTATCTGCACAACTTAGCCCTAACATGATACATAAGTATATTCATGAACAATAATAAATGCTATTGTTTTAAGTCACTGAGTTTGGGAATAGATTGTTATGCAGTAATAGCGAACTGATACACATATCAATCCTCTACAAATCTCAGCTGCAAGCTAAATAACAACCAAATCTTCAATAATTTTAGAATCAATTTCAACAGTCTTCTCATTAAGTAGGGACAGAATTAGATGATTGTTTTAGGTTCTTTCAACTTAAGACTTTTTCTTGCCAATGCACCAAGGAGAAGATGAGATTTGGCAGAGTTAAGAGAAAACCCACTAAGTTTTTCTGATTTTTTACTTAAATGTTCCATGCATAAGTTCATAATGGCTCAATTCAAAAAGAAGATAACCCAGAGAAAGAGCGATCGGTTCCTTTTAAGTCTGGGGAATGTGAGAAGTACTCTCTCAAATACATACATATGTCTCTAACCATGGAATTATTTGAACAAATAGCCTCCTATGTTTAAAAAGAATATAGATTTTTTAATGCAAGGAGACATATAATCTATAGTGTTCTAAAATTTGCTATGTGTCTATGTGTGTATTCAACATAATAATAAAAAAAATTACTATAATGAAACTATGATCTTGGGAATCAGAAAACATGTAGGTTTGTCCTGAATGTGTTGCTCTTATCAGCATTTATTTCAATTTAACCGATTCTAAATGTTCCTTTTGTGTAAGCATTGCCAAATGTATTTCTATAGGCAAGAATTTATACAAATACAGATTGACAGTAAAAGAAATGCATTCATCCTTTTTATTGGTATTTTAGAAGACACATGTTAAGATCTGTGATGATAATATAAAAATTTCAAGTATCCTTTTACATTCTAAACTTCGTCATTTTCTTTGTAGTTTAGATAGTTGAACAGTTATTGTCATATAAAAATTGGAATAATTCAATCACAAAAGCTAAATTCCTGTTACAAGAGAAATAAATACTCAACATTTTTTGCTGTAAGCAAAACCATTTTTTATGCATGTAGGACTTCTAAAATCACAAATATTTATTTCAAAATGCTATTTTCTTAGTAAGAAAACTCCGTATAAGTCTACCACTTAAGAGGAGGTTAAATGGGAGCTCTTATAGCCAAATCAATTTCATAAATACAACCTTAAGAAACAATTAATATTTTTTATATTATAGCAATAAAAGACATGAGAAATAAAATATTTATAAAATTAACCATGACATACCACATAATCCCACTAAATAAAAAATAGCAATAATTTAAAAAAATGAAAACTCTATTCAGTTTTCATATGAAATTACAAAAAAAATTACTAAGGTATAACTTATAAGAGGCTTTTCTATAGCTATTCATCTCTCTATTGACAGAATGTCCCAGATTCTTACAAATGATCTAGAAATTGCTGGTCTCGCCTTGATTTCCATTTACCAGCACAATTCTGCAGGAAGGAAAAGAATTTTTTGGAAGGAATGAAGTACTCTCTGGTATAACAATTTTCATGCTCAAAGAATACAAGAGCTCGATACAATTATACACATTTTTCTAAAGCAAGGGAACAGCAATTTTCAACTAAGTTGTAATAGGTTTCTTTACCTTAAAAGAAACTGTCAATTTTTTGAACATTCTTCAAGCATAGAATAATCTCCATCATATATCTGGGCTATAAAAGAACATTTAACAAGCCATGTGTAAAACATCTGTTATTAAGTAGTGATGTGTTAACTTTAAACAATTATGAGACTATTTGTGAATGTAAAAACCATTCCTTTTTTAGATTGGAAAAACCTGTTTTTTAAAAAAACACATTTTCAAAGTATGGGACAAGATCTCAAAACTAGTTCTTAAAATATTTTGTGGAAAACATTTCAAAATAAAATGTGAACTTAATTCAGAAATATTTCTTAGCCATTAAAATAGGAATACATGTATTCTCAAATTTCTGCAACATATTAACTGCTTATTCCAAATGGGACAGTGCTTAAAAATATGCAAACATTATTTTTCTCCATAACTTATAAAGGACACATAATCTGGGGAAATAAAACAGAAAATAGGAGACATTAGGAAGAACTTATCATCCTTCTACTTCGGAGCTTCCATTTGGGGTGAGAGTGGAGGTTGGGAAGGACATAGGAATATATCAGTAAGCAACTTAGTGATCAATACGATTTCAGCTCCTGATAAGTGGTTTACAATAAACAAACAAGAAACACAGTGATTGATTAATAGGGGTGAGTATCATTTACATTAGGTAGTTGGGACTTCCCTTAGAAGGAAATATTTGAACTAAGCCTGAATGATATTAAAAAGCCAGCCATTGGAAGACCTGGTGGGGCAAACATTTTGACAGGAGGAACTGCAAGTGCAAAGGGTCACTGCTCGTTAACACATTCATGCTGCACTTCTATAACTAAACTGCAAGCAAGCTGTCTGAGTTCAGAGATCACATGCCCTATTTATTTTACATGAACATTATTACCAGTATCACTCTACGTTCCCAACAGTTGATTAATAAAAGTGCATTAGTTAATGAAAACATACATTTGTTTTATAGGACTATGATACAGGAGTATACATATTGATTTTAGCTATTAAGAAACGATAAAATGCTATGACATCAGTTATGTAAACAAGTAAATACCTGGTGTATTTAATAAACTAATTCAATAACAAAACTCAGCCTTAAAAAAACAAACAAAAAAACTTTTGCATGTGTTTTTTTCTATGAGTATGAAAATTTCCAAGTTAGGATATAAAAACATACATACGTGCATAATTAATGTTGTAGATATGAATGAGAACACAATGACTGGAATATGAAGATAATTGTAGTGGCTAACACCTTACATGAGAAAATACTGTTTTGAGTAACTAAGAAATACAGTGTTTGCATGAGAGCTTCCTGACACAGGTTCTGTCTAGGCTGACTGGATAATACAACAAACATTTCTATTTTATTAAACTTGGAAACTTCATAATACTCTTGCAAATAAATCTCTACAAATGTGAGATCATGCCTAGGAAAAACGTGAAATATATTGCATATGATATCCATAAACTCAGTGTATCACTTTATTTGTTATACAAGTCCCCTTCAGATATCCTTACATTTATTAGGTCTTTAAGATATATCTTAAATCATTATGATCTAAAACATAATAAATACATATGTACAAACACATATACATCTACATATAGGATCTATTTGTGTGTATTTAGATAAAATAGATAATAACACTATAATATAAATATTATAAATCAGAAATTATGACAAAATACACATGGCCACCCATTTTTAATATTTAAAAATGCTTAAACTAATGAGTTTTCAAAGAAATTAAATTTAAATCAAAATGTGACTTTTCCCACATCACATTGGCAAATATCAAAAAGAAAAATGTCCAATGTTGGAAGATAAGTGACACATAGGCACTTTAATAATCTATTAGTGACTATCAACTTTAAAAGGCTGTGTGACACTTATATATAAAAAAAATACTCCTGTTCTTTTACCCAGAAGTTTACCCCTAGTAATATGTCCTATAGAGACACTCATATATGTACACAAAGACAAATGTACACCAAATGTATTTCAAGTGAGTGAAGGAGAATGAATTAATCCAATAAGCATATTTTGTGTGTGTGTATAAAGCACTACTTTTGCTAAACAGTACAAGTTCTTACACAAGAAAACTAAAATTATGGTATGGCTTTGGAAAGAAATATTTTATGTGACATCATATTCCCTTACAACTGACTGAAAACAGATAAATGCATCAGTCTCCATTAAAACTAGTCATAGGTACTACATCTGGAAATTTAGAATGCCTCCAATTTCCCATACCAATATGATAAGCAGGCAGTCAATTAGCACTAAAGATTTTCTACATAATAAAAATAATGAATGAGTAAATAAGGAATAATAAGTGAATAATAGTGAATAAGGAAAAGAAAATAATAGCTGATTTAAATTGGATAACCTGTGTACCTGATGATGCAGTCTAACCATTTTAAGCACCATACTTTTATTTTGTTTCACAAAATACTTTCTGATATTATAAAGTATTAACTGCTAAATAATCCTTTCTTACCCTTAATTTATTTGCACTTATTAATAAGAGGAAAGCTTATAAATCAAATAAACAGAAAAATAAGTAAAAGATAATTATTTTTGGTATATTCTTTCTTGTATTCTTCATAGTACTATAACAAATATAAATGATACATATTTATTTACCAATATTCTCTACTCTTTCTGCCCAATCATGTCCTTTATTTATTTTTTTTTATTTTTTTAATTTTTTTTTTCAACGTTTATTTATTTTTGGGACAGAGAGAGACAGAGCATGAACGGGGGAGGGGCAGAGAGAGAGGGAGACACAGAATCAGAAACAGGCTCCAGGCTCTGAGCCATCAGCCCAGAGCCCGACGCGGGGCTCGAACTCACAGACCGCAAGATCGTGACCTGGCTGAAGTCGGACGCTTAACCGACTGCGCCACCCAGGCGCCCCCCAATCATGTCCTTTAAAATTGTTTCATCTCTCTCTATACCACCCTCACACTTGTTCATTCACATCAGTGAATATAAAGAAATGGGGAAAAAAAAGAGAAGACTTTCTCAAGAGCCATCCATATTCAATAAGTATTGTAAATTGACATATCTACACCACGTTCCCAGGCACTGTATAAAGTCCTGGTGATACAGCAGTGGACAAGATGAATCCACATCTGACCTAATGGAACCTAGAAATTGTACCCTTGTCTCTCATTAGAAGATAAAAGTTAGTTATCTAGCCTGCTCACAGTTAACACCAAAAACGTTCTACCTTTTATCCCATCTTGTCTCTACAGAGAACTATAAAGAAGCTACTTGAATTTGGAGAATTTTATGGTGATCTTCCAAGGAGTAATTTCAATAGAGTATATTAAAAGTGTATGTAATATTTCAGTGCTAAGAAGTATTTGATGAAGAATTAGAGGCAGAGTTTCCACATGCAGATGTGTTCAAAACAGTCTGACATGTGAAGGACAGATCAGATGGTAACTAGGAAGGACAGCAATGTCAAGCTAGAACACTTCCTATATAGAGTATATCACACATACTTGTAAATGGAGGAAAAGTGGCAAGCAGAGAAAGGGGAATTGCTAGATAATAACAAAAAGCGTACATCTGAGGATCAAGATCCTGGGGGAGGTAAAACTAAGAATGCAAGGTTTAAAAAGTAAACTTAGGATAGAAGTATTTCTTCTACTACAGGTATAGGAAAAGATGAGAGGACAGTTTTTCTGAAGACAATAGAAGGTCTCTGAATAAAGGAGCTGTGCAAAGATGATTTTTCATGACTCAGAGGGTAAACTTCCTTCTCCTCAGAGAACAGAAAATCAGTAACCTAATTAACTAGTTAACAAGTTTAAATTCAGTTTTAAATTACCTTTTTAAATTCCAAAGCAATAAATTGAAAGGTTTTATTCTAAGCGACTAACAGTCGCTGTAGAACATACACTTGAGTTTTTACCATGTGCCCAACACCTGCTATGTTTTTATTTTTTTCTTAAGTTTATTTTTGAGAGATAGAGACAGAGCACGAGGAGGGGAGGGGCAGAGAGAGAGGGAGACACAGAATTGGAAGCAGGCTCCAGACTCCACTCTGTCAGCACACAGTCCAGCAAGGGGCTGGAACTCACAAACCATGAGATCATGACCTGAGCCAGTCAGATGCTTAACCGACTGAGCCACCCAGGCATCCCTTAACTTTTTTAATGTTTACTATTTACTTTTGAGAGCAAGAGAGACAGAGCAGGAATGGGGGAGGGGCAGAGAGAGAGGGAGACTCAGAATCTGAAGCAGGATCCAGGTTCTGAGCTGTCAGCAGAGCCTGACACAGGGCTTGAACCCACAAGCTGTGAGATCATGACCTGAGCCGAAGTCAGAGGCTTAACAGACTGATCCACCCAGGCACTCCCCTGCTACGTTCTTTATAGAGTACCTTTGTATGTTCCTACACCAAGCTTGGGAGGCTGACATCGTTACTAATTCATTTAACAGATGGGGCAATGGAGCCAGCAAGTGGTGGAACTAAATCTGAATTCAGAGTTCACAATCTTAATTATGAATAGATAATTTCCTCTGAACTTATTTTCATAAGACATATTAATAAATAAATATAGAAGACTTGAAACTTTAAACCTTACTTAGTGTCTTTGTCCTAAAAGTAATATGGTTTTTATTGAAAATTTTAAAACACAAAAAAGTGTAGAGAAAAATGATAGTAGTCTATGGTTCTATAAAGCTGTAACAATTTTTCTGCATGTATGGATGCATCCCATAATATCCTCATTCCTAATATTCTTAATTTTTTCTTTTATATCATTTATTTTTATCCATTTGGTTTGTTCTATGTAAATAATTGACTCGTCTTTTCAAAGAACCAGCTCTTGGATGGAATTATCATTTACATTTTTTTGATATCCTAATTTTATTTAATTTTTACTTGCTGACTGCTATCATATTGCCCCCATACCATTGGGTTACTATCAAGCATTCCAATTCTAATAGTTTTCTCATTATAAATGTCAATGCAATATTAACTGGTGCATAACATTTTTCTTTATTTTTTGTCTCCCCAATGTTTTACAAGGCACATATACTGCTTTTAATTTTTCTATGCTCTTCTTTGTAAGCATAAGTTAACATATTTTTCCATGTTCAGTTAAAATATTTGACTTTGATGCAAGAAATTTAGTACATATTTACTTTCCTTCACGTCCCTACTCCATAATTGCTCATTCTTCACTATTACAGTCTAGGGTTTTATATGGAGATTATCATTATTATATTGGCATGTTTACATTATAGTCTATTCTTTTAAGAATATTTGAAAAAAAAGAATATTTGTCTTTTATGTTTTTTTAAGAGATTTGTTTTTGTTTTTTAGAGAGAGCATGCATGCATGCAGGAGCAGGGGAAGGGAAAGCAGAAAGAGAGAGAATCTGAAGTAGGCTCCATGCTCAGGGAGGATCTCAGACCCTGAGATCATGACCTGAGCTGAAATCAAGAGTTGGATGCTTAACTAACTATACCACCCAGGCACCCTGTCTTTTACATTTTCTTGTACAACAAAAATTTTTTTTTGAGAAAAAAATTGTAATTTTTTTTTGAAAGAGAGAGAGACAGAGTGTGAGTTGGCAAGCACCCAGAATTGGAAGCAGGCTCCAGGCTCTGAGCTGTCAGCACAGAGCCTGACACGGGGCTCGAATTCACGGACAGCGAGATCCTGACCTGAGCTGAAGTCAAATGCCTACCCGACTGAGCCACCCAGGCATCCCTGTACAAAAGATATTTTAAATCTCATTTTTGATATCTCAATTTTTTCATTCAGTTGAGAAATATTTTCCAATATTTTCCTAATAGGTGAGATATATGGTATATTTTCTGAACACTTGAATGTCTATGGAAATCTTTCTATCCCTTCTATACATAAACATTTTGGCTGTATATAATATTACTAGAACATAATATATTTTTTCCTTAAAATTCTTTAGATAGAATTTCTCCATTGTCTTCTGACACATGGAACTGAAAAGATGTATGAAGCCAACTAATTTAAAACCAATTTATTTCTTTGGTCCAGATTATTGTTAAAACTTTTCTTATTTAGAACAAAAATGTGACTAGAGAATAGTAAAACAAAAAGAAATTTCTTCAAGCTACACATTTTAGGTAAAGAAAACATTCTTCTATCATGTCTTTCATTATTGTTTCAGTCCACTTATTCTATTTTCTTTTTGGGGTAAATTTATTTCTGTCTCCCTACTCTCTACTCCCTTACTCTTTGTTTTTATTCAAAGTGTTTATCATCCTCTTACATATTACATATTCCTATGTTCCTGTCTTTATTCTCCATCCACAGGCTGTCAACTCTGTGGAAATAAGTACAATTTTTACTTTGTTAATTGCTGTATCTCTAGAGAACTGAATTAAATCTAGTATAGACAGAACATAAACATGTTCTGAGTAAATCACTGAAATCATATAATAGGCCATCATTTTGATCTTAATATTGATTTATCTCACATTATTTTACACTTTATCATATTCATCTGTAGTTAAGAGTTGATCAAATTTCTTTTTATCACTTGTTTTCTTTAGCCATAATTCTACTCATTATTGTCTCCAAAGTGGAGTTTATTTGTTTTTAGATTCTTAGCAATTCTGTCTTACTTCTTTCCGTTGTCTTATTTCTGCCAGTATTCTGTTCTTTTTTCATAGAAGTCATGCTTTCATGACTGTGTTGAGGTCCTAAAACTCTGTTAAGGTAAGTGCATGTCTATGTACTTACTGTAAAGGTTAATTTTTTTTCTTAGTATGCTCCAGGATATCAGAAGATAATGGGTAACTGTTATAAGCACTGCTACCAGGGTTCATCTGTTTCACATAACCAAACCTTTATTCTTGGGGCTATCTTTCAAGGAAGGTTCTAAGACTTGATTCATTTTTCCAGACTTATAATTTGATTTCCCTAAGATTTTCAAGACCTGTCTGTGTGTAGAAAGAGTAGGAAGAGTGGTGGAATTAGGAACAAGAGTAGACTCTCTTTCATGGCAGTTAAATAAAGGTACAAATGAAATGACACTCAGCTTCCTCATTAACACAGATGTAAGGTCATTAACAAACATGTATGAGCAGCAAAGCATCTTCTTCCCTAATATGATATAAACCTGAGGCACAACAAAAGATGAAACCTGATGAAACTTTTCTTAGAAGAATTCCTTTTGATGCATACATACTTGGTACACATTTCTTCAAGACTACTAGATCGTCCATCAGATTTAGTTGCCATTGTTTTTGTAAGATTCAACATTTTTTGGTGTATCTCCCTAAGAATTCACATGGGCTAGAAAAAGCTACATATGTAAATTTTAAATAAATCAGTATTCAAGTTTTTTGACAGATATATACTTTTAATGAAATTATCTAAATTATCTATATAAAGTGTGGACACTATTTACCATGATTAAACCACTAATAATTGCAATTAATAATTACTTATTTGTATGTCTTTCTTCCCTAGGTACTCATTATTTGCTACCTACCAGCTGCTCATGAAATCCAAAATGATTAATTTACTCAGATTATTTAAAACATTAATAATATTTTAAAATTAAAATATACCAGGCTTTTTAATGTTATATGTTTCTGTTATTTTACTTATGGGATAGAAAAAATGATTATGTCATGAAAATGGCTTTCCTTTTGCTTATGGGCATCTGTATGTATATCCTTTGAAAACAATGTCAAAGATATTCCAGGCAAACAAGCCCACACTAATTTGTCCTCTCCTTAAATATCTTTTGCATGTTCACTAACATGCAATTTGTTGCTTAATTATTTGCAGATTCATAGTATGAAATATTCTTAGGGCAGAAGTGCCAGATGGACCTTACAGATTATCAAGTTCAATTAACCAATAACAAAACAGGGCTGTAGAGACTTAATCAAGACTGCAAAGCTAGCTAATGGCAGAACTGAGGCTAAAACATAGGTCTTCCTTTCTTTTCCAGTTTTATTTACTAGCCAAACAGTATGGTTTAAGGACAGAGATCATGTCCTCTATGTCCTAGTAACACTCATAATCCTTCACACTCATAATGCAGGTAGGGATTGACAAATGCTTAAGCACTGATATGTAACGGATGATGAGCAAGACAGGCTTTTGTTTTTCTGTTGTTCTAGCTTGGCTGCATGGTTAAGCAGCAATTATGTACCACATCATAATAATGTGACAAAAAATGTGACAAACTTCAAATTTTTATCACAAAGTAAGGTCACATCTGAAAGTATTTAGAAATAAAAAGGAATTGTTTCTGCAGGTGTAATAATAATTAACAAAATATCTCAAAGTTTAGTAAGTACATCAATAACATCATCTAACTTAAACTTTCAATGGCATTATTTAGTAAGCATTATTACTATCTCGAAATTCCTAATGAGAAAAATCTCAGAGGCAAAGTAACAAGCTCAGTGTCTCAAAGCTAATGAGTGGGAAGGCAGGAAATTAAACTTAGTCCATTTCATTAAAAAGCTTAAATTCTTTCTATCACTTCTCCACAGACAAATATCATTTATTAAACCATGTACAAAAAATCCTGTATTCAATATCACCAAAATGAAAATTATAATTATTATATACTTAACATACAAAATGATTATAACCTAAAATATATTTTTAGAACATGTAAATTTCCTTATCATTTATCACTAAAACATGTCAATGATCATAACAGAAAGCATTCATTTTCACTGCTATGCCATTGTATACAGGCATAGATGGGATGAAGGAAAGGTTTCCCTTTAAGTAGCATTGAATAATTATTAAATCTATTTTCTAATAATCTTTGGAGTTAGTAATAGTAAAATTTAAGAGTAGGATCTTTGATAACTTTCCACATATTTTCTAAGAAATAGCTGCTCAATTTTCCTAAAATAAAAGAACAACTTAGGTACAGTGAACTTCTATGCACAGCTCAACATTGGCTAAGGAACCACTTGGTACAAGCATCCCTTCTATACTGATGGTTATCATTGAAACATACTGCCACCTTATGACAATTCTTTTTATATCTTAATTTTCAGAAAACTGTTTTAAACATAAACTCTTGCCAGGAATATGACCATGAAGTAATGAAATTATCTGACTTAAATAAAAAAAGAAATAAAATTGCTAGTTCTACTGAAAGCAGCCTGAGAGAAAAATAGTGTGTTTAAGAGAATATTTTTCCAAATTTGAGTAACACAATGATGTTTACAACATGATGTAATAAGCATTTTTAAATCCAAGAGGCCAGGATATAACCGATTACATGTTGTCTATGAAACTAAAATTTTGAGTCATCCTCCAATCGTTATATAGTGTTGCCCCTCTTGGATCTACAATATTGCATACACATACCTAAAAGATATAAAACTCACAATGGTTCAGGTTGGAAGAAAGTATAGGGAAAAGAGACACTAAAATTAAGAAAAGATTATATACCTGAATAAATTCATTATTGTGTGAAATTTACAAGCCCAAATAAATACTGTAAAAAACTACTACTTACTAGTACTACAAAATAAAGTACCTATTTACATAGAACCCTCTTTCTGAATGTCCACATTAGAAATTTTTTATTGTACCAGAAAACATGAAGCTTTTACCCAGTAGCTGGTTTATTTTTCTCAATGGGTCCAGTGATTCATGCTTGTGTTGTGTTTCCCTTTTTGTATTAGCTGCTAAAGTACTTACAGATGAATTTATGGTTCGTGTTTATCAAGTATATAAGAAGTCATTGCATGTATTTTGCATTCTGCTATCACTGCTGGCTACATCTTGTTCTTCTGCATTATTTTCACTTTGACGTGAAAGCGCCATTTACTTTCATTTTTATGTATATACTTGGCATTGTGGAAAGAATATGCATTTTGGAAGCTGAACAACCAGCACCAACTCTAACTTTTACTAGTTGTAGAGCCCTGAGTAATTGCTTCAGCTCTAGGATAAACTATAGATTTACCATTTATAAACAGGGGCTAAAGATACCTTCCTTGCATAATTAATCTAGTGATTACAGAAAAGGATTAGAGATATCTCATATTTATTGAGTGCCTGATAATATAGAGCTACTTGTATCACTTAATTTCTACATTTTTATTTCAATATAGCTTCTGAAATCAAGTTCTATTTTATAATTATACTTAATGCAGTAGTGTTCTCCCAAGAAAAGCAGTTTTTAAATCAGTGATGTCTTAGAATCAAAGAAAAACAATATTAACTTATTGTGCTGTACTTTTGTAATCACCCTCTTACTCTTTTTGAACTGAGCAGAATTATCAACAAAAATATTTCAATGAAATGCTCAATTAAGTTAAATCATGAACGGAGAAAAACTAGAAACTAGTGAACAAACATGGATGTAATAAAGACTTAAGCACTATAGTTTTAAAAAGTTGATAATTCACTAAAGTTTTCCATTTTTGTTTAAACTTTATGAGCAAAGGAATAAAAATATAAAAAGAATTCATGCACAATAACATATTGCTTCGTTTAATTACTGATTTGCTCTTCGCCCAAAGTTTTAATCAAGAGAGTTCTTACATGTGGATAACAATGAAGACATCTGTAAAAGTTAGTGCGACGTTTAACTCCTCTAGGCACTGCAGCACCTGGTGACGCCACAGGGAAGAAATCATGGATACTTCTTGAACATACTGCAACAGCTGTCAGCTCAGAAGGAGGTATATTCTAAGTTCTACCAAGCAAGTAGTACTCCACAAAACCTCATTCTGTCCCTTCTCTTAACTGAAAAGAAGCCAGATGGAAACATGCAACTTGTCAAATTGCAAATGAAGAATTATTACAAATCGTATTGCATAGATCTGTTATGTTCAGCTTTAAATACGTGGATGCTCAATTTTCAGAATAATTTCACTGACATTTTAAGAAAACTAAAGACGCTTGATGCTATTTCAGGTAAAGACAATAGCACATCTTTAAGAGAATACAATAAACGTAAAGACAATGGGAATATGATTATGTCTTCAACATAATATCAGAGTGAAGAAATAAAAGGCATCGTTCTAGGAGCTTAATAATGTCCAGAATGACTATGACTGCAGCATGACTAGACATCTCTCACAACAGTTAATGGTTCTCTGTTTGGAGTACACAGCCTCAGAAAACTAGAAAACAGGCTGTATTATTTATGATACAGCAGTCCTGTCTGTGCTGGTATGGCTAAACCTCTACCTGTTAACCTCTATCATAGACTTCTGTTTCTATCATTTATATGAAATTACCATAACAGTTTTAAATACAGCACAGCTTTAAGTGTGAATATACATAATTAAAGATTAGAAACTAGTGATTTTGCTTTGCACTTCTGCTACCCAAAATTACTTATGATTTTAAGACTACAAGGGGTTTTTCATAAAATTGGACATATATAATTATTTCATATTACAGTTCAAGCTTTACTCTTTCTGAGGTGCCATGAGAATGTGTTAATTTGTTCACCCATTCTTGTACTGTCAACCTAAAAACATTTGTTGAGCACTTGCTATGTAACATATACCATGCATTTTTATTTATATGGTGCCATCACTTCAACATCCCTAAATATTTCTTTTACAGCTGGAGTCTTGTTTAGGGCAGGAAAAATACCCTATAAATTCTGAAAGAGAATGATTTATATCAATAACCTGAACCATGTCATAAACAGCCTCCTTTGGGTATAAGATCCTAATGACGGTGTGGTAGAGATCACTGAGTTCCTGTGAGCATTCATAACATTTCTCCTCCCAAAATCTTGGTACAAACAATTAACAGCTTCAGAGTGGCAAAATTGTTTGCTTCTCTTCTAAATAATGTCTAAGAGTCACATAAATTATTTTAACAGGTCAACTCTCATTTTTCTATACTGATAATAACACATCTAATGTGGTTAATAAATGCTAAATATTTTACTAATAATAGTATCCACTTTACAAATGCTTATAATCTTATAATATTATTTTAATTCATCAACCACCTCATCCATGAGAACTAGGCATCTTCTATCCCCACACTACATATAAAAAAGCTGAGTCTCACAGAGGTTGAAAGAGCTGCCTAAGATCATACAGTAAGTGAGAGTACTGTGGTTCTAACTAATTCATGTTTCTGTCTAAACATGTTTCATTCTAGTCTCTTATTCCCTGATAAAGCTTTTAGGCAGAAAAGCTTATGGTGTAAGGGAATCATGAAAGGACAGAAAGATCGAATTCAAGTTGTTGAGATTCAAAACTCAGCCACTATTTTGTGCTCTCTCTTGCTTATCCTCTCACACTAAAATGTGGACAATCAAGCCACTGTAAACAAAGAAGGTCCATGTAGGAGGCACTGTTCCTACCACCTAGTGTCTGTGAGTTACATAACTCACTGTGGGAGATGTACTCACAACTCTGCTACTTCTGTGATCACCACTTCTTCTTTTTTGTTAAGTTTATTTATTTATTTTGAGAGAGACAGAGACAATGCAAGTAGGGGAGGGGAAAGAGAGGGAGAAACAGAGAATGCCAAGCAGGCTCTGCACTGTCAGCATAGAGCCCAACACGGGGCTTGAACTCACGAAACCATAAGATCCTGACCTGAGCTGAAACCAAGAGTTGGAGGCTTAACCAACTGAGCCACCCAGGTGTCCCTGTGATCTCCACTTCTTTACAGGTCGTTTGACCTCCCTTTCTTTTCAAACCACCATCCCATTTTCTTCTGTGGCACCAGAGAGCTGCTGTGGTTAACAACACAATGGATGGCAGCCACTGCAGCTTTCCTTGGCACATGCACAATGGGAGGTCCTCATCTCCAGCAGCCACCTCCTTCTTGGAGAAAGGAAGCCTACCACACAGAGCTCTTAATTGTCTGTAGGTAGAATATCTACACTGGGAACTACTCATTTGCTGAGGACACTGCAGACACACTCACTTTTCTTTCCACCCTACCAAGCTGCACTCTAATTTTATTCCACTTTTGATTTACATTTTAAACTGCCAACAAAAGCACAGAAAGTAAAAATGCTGCAGAGGCAAGACCAGTAGAGGAAAAGGGCCCACTCAGAAATAGGTCACAGAATCATAGCTACTACTATACCTTCTCTATCTTAATAGGATTAATCAACTGCCTTCATTTATAAAGAGTAAACTATTACTCTTTGCTACATTTGTAAAACAGAATAAATGATCATAACTCCTTTTCTGCATTTGTCCCTATGAATCAAGGTTGAGAAAATATTACCTGAACTGGCAATACCATCAAGGTGTTGCTGTGGGTCTTTGTAACTTAAAAGTATAAAATGTGAGACAACATAATGAAGGTACAATCCTACAGAAAAGTACAATAATGTGGCAGGCACTGGAGAATGCCAAGAATGTGGGGGAGGGGAAGGTTAGAGGAGAAACACAAAATGTTAATTTTTATAGTTCTTGTGCTACCCATCTCTCAAATGTTCTCTTCTTAGTTCTTATAGAATCAAGGCTGCTGAACATGAAATACAATAGAAAACCTTGATTTTGAAAAAATAATTTTTGAATAGTCATACCTATAAATGATTGGTCTCTTCTATAATATAAATAACTCCATGACCCAATTTTGTATGGATATGTATTGATCATCCTATTTAAAAATAATATTTTCATATGAGTTGCCTCAGACCATAGGAAGTTGGATGTTTTTTCTTTATTGGGTTGGAAGTGGGGAGGGGGAAGGGGCTGTTACCCTAGAGATGATCTTTATAAGTGAGGGAAGAATCTACACTATTTTACTTTCAGGCAAGAATAACAAGGCATCATTTATTGGGAGTCACGGAGCTGGGGAAGAGAGAAAGGAATAGATTCAAATGACAACTTGTTCAGTGGAAGGCTTTCTTAAGATCAGTACTTCATCCTAAATCCCAAGCCTGACCCCATATTATAGTAATACGAAGCATCAGCTTTGACACACAATCCCTCATACTTCTAATAAAATTATGTTTCCTACGGCAACAGATGGTATCTCAGGAGAAGCAAGTTCAGAGTATACAATACACATATTGTGGTTTAAGTAGTAGGAATGACACTTACCTTGATTGGTTATCAATTAATTGGTTATCAAAATAACCAATTTGATATGCAATACTTGATCTCATTTGAATTTCTATTCCCAAGAGATTTAAAATATTTAATATAGGAGGAATAGTAAATATAAGCAAAACTATAGAAATCACAATTCCCAGTGATCATTATTTCTCCAAGCAGCAAGGTTTCCTTCAGTACGAGCTTTGCTTTTCCTTTTTTCTTAAATTACTCTTACGATGTAAATAAAACCAATTTGTCAGCTCTTCATACCAACAGTTGAAAGATATCTATTTAGTAATGAAGACTCCCTAGCAAAGAGCTCCAGAGAACATATTAAGTAGCTCCATACAGGAGAAGGACATACAGAATAAGACAATATACTTAAGTTTCTCAGTGTTTTAAGAAAAATTTAAATATAGACAGTTTTGCAAGCCTGAAACACTGTCTTCAAGTAATGGACTAAAATATGTGTTCTGGGTGGTTCTCATGTAATATAATAGGCTGTTCATTCACTAATTCACTAAGGAAGAACAAAGCACATCACATTTCCTATTACTGATAAGGACACGACGGAACCACTCTTTCTCATAGATGGTCTATGTTCAAGTACTGCCACTCCCTCTTTTTCCCTTTTAGAATGTCCTTTCTAACTATTTCTGTGAAAAATATGTGAGGGATTCATTATAACCAACTGACTATACTGACACACGCTATCTACAGCGGCAGTGCTATAAGACCGTGATTTTGATGGCTTTTTTAATCAACTTAATTGTCCCCAGTTTTTGTAGTGTTAAATGCACACCAATAAAGGTAGCCAATACATAAAAAACATGTGCCCAAAGGAATTTTAATAACAAACAGAAGCTGGGAAAATAATCCCTGTCCTGGTAACCTTTATGTCAGGAAAAATTGTACAACTATGCTTAAAAGTAAGAAAGGCGAGAGCTATTTGTAAAAGATATTTTATAATTTCATGGTGTTCTGACTTTAGTAAACACAAATACAATTATTAAATTTCCATTGTTTAATGAGAATGAGATTTATATCTTGTTTAGTAAAATCATTAAATGAGGATGTAGCTAACTCAGACTTTAATTTGTAGAAAGAAGGAAAAAGATATAGCAGCACAATAAAAATATATTTGCCTTTCCAGAAAACTTCACACACCATGAAGTCCATTAAACATTTAATTTACTTAATATGCCTATTTCATTGGTCATTTTGATAACATTTACCATATTTTAAAAGGCTTTTACTAAATTTAACAAAGGTCAAATAAATGTATATTTTTGCCTGTATAACACAGAACACACATTTCCTCTACAAGCATCACATGAAGCAGTGTGGACCATTGTTTTATGCTATGCATATTATTCAATTTGAATATATATTTAGAGTAGTATTTTACAAATGGAAGAAAATAACTACTTACACACACATTTGTGATTCAAAGCTTTCATTTAGGCAATGACACCCATCCATCAACAGTCTTTGATGCCATATGTTTTTGTAGCAGTTCTCTAAACATGAAGAGAACCTAAATATGCAATAAGTTGCAAGCACATCTGATACCTCCGTGTTTATTAATAGATCATTATGCTAATTGAAAGAGAAAGATAACCTTTCCTTATAGGTCACTGCCTCCTGACTAATGTGTGCCCAATTTGGCCTTTAAATCTTAGGTCAACAATATGCCTGAACCAAATTAAAAAAAAAAAAAAAAAGATGCAGGATTTCTCCCAAAACACTCAATTTAAGACAATCCTAGAACACAACTGGCATTTATTTTTTACTACTTTAAAAAGAACAAAGGCAATTTTAAAAAGGCATTTCCTTCTGTTTTTAAAACATGTTTATTAGTAACCACTACTTTACTAATCCTATGAAACGTGATGGTTGGTGATTACAAAGAAGTCCATGCCTTCTTCTAAAATGCGGATGAAAAAAACAGGGTGATATATGAAAATACATACATTTGTGCATTGTAATTAGCATTAATTCCTACACAAAAGACATCACCCTTGTAAATGATTTTTTTAAATAAGGCATAAAGATAAAAGTGCCCAGTCCACTCTGAATTATTGTAATGTGCTCATTTAAAACCACCATCTGTCAGAGATTATCTTATTTTATACCAAGGGAACATCCATTAAATATTCATCCTCCTCATCCTAGAAATGTGCTCACACAAGATCAGGGCCCTACCTGAGAAGATATTAGCATTAGTCATTTTATTAGCTCTTCTCTGAATGAAACTTAGAATAGACACCTGAAGTTTACACCTAAAGAGTAGCACTCTTGTTAGGCTGAAGAGTGTGATTTCTGAGGGCTGCTATTAATTTACACATTCTGAGGCCAATGAGTTAATTTACGCTATCTTGGCAACAAGCAGTTATCACTTATTTTGCTTGGTTTAAAAATAGCAAAAATTTGCATAGGTAAAGTTTGTTAAAATATAGCATTTACCTGAAAGAACTAGGGAGGAAATAAAAAGCATAACTGCTGAGGGGTAAAATTGTATAAATCGTTCTCTTTTTGCATGGAAGTTCCTAACTTCTAGACTACTTAATCACAGCTTCATATTTTATGCTTTATTTCCCTGGCTTTGGGGGAAAAAATACACAGGTCACTGTGAACCAAGAACAGCCCTTAAAATATTCATGCTGCCTTCTATTCTCCATACAATAGTAATGAGAAAATTGAACACTGGGTTCAATTACAGAAAAGACTACCAAAAATTTCAAGTTCTATATGCACACAAATAATACCTAAATTCAGGAAGAAAATCAATCCTTCCCTATCATTTCACAGATCTCCCAGTAGGATACTTTGTATAGGCAGTGAACATATTTGAAAGCATTACTTAATAAGTCATAATTGCACCTTTATATAATGTAAAATGGAATAAGTGAGACTTTTATCCTAAATAATGAAACAGATCATATGACAACACTTTGGGAAGAAAGAAGTTTCAAGATGCTATATCATAACTGCTAACTTAAATTGCCATCCTGAATTTCTAGTCTTCATTTAGAATAGTATTCCATGGCAAGGTTCCCCTGCTAGTCTATAATACATGAAGAAGAAGAAACAGGTCTATTTACAAGATTCAACCTACCCTTAGGCAGAGAAGTAGAAAACACTTTAAAGAACAACTCTTGCCAAAGAGTACAAGTCTAAGATACAAAATTCAAAATAATGATCCTTCTGTAATTTTTATGATGTCTTCCATTTAAAAAAACAAAACAAAACAAAAAACACTAAGCCTTAGGGGAAATTCTAAACCAACAGAATTCTGTTAAGTAAAGCTACAGTAAGAAGAGTACTTTTAAATATAGAGTTAATGATTCTCAAAAGTTTTTTTTTTCTGAAAATAGAAGATATTTATATGTAAATGTTAAACTACAAGTGTGTGTTAATATCGATGTTACCATTATCAATAGTATTTGCAGAAAGTCCACTCTGCCACTGACCACTATTGGTCACCTGTGAACACACCTGAGATAAAAAGTTTAATAATAAATCTCCCTCTAGGAAAATTACACTGTAGTGGGTAAACAGACAATAACAGGTTGAAATAATAATCATAATACAATGTAACAACTACTGTATTGGTAATACGTTATAAATTTTCTTCAGAGGGTACCAACAGTTCCTCTCATCCCTACATGTGCATGCTTCTTCTCTTATTAAGAGATGTAATCTGTTTTCACTTAAATCTGGACTCCTTATGTGACTGAGTGAGCAGCAAAATGGTGGCAGAAATGATGCTGAGCCCAGGCTTTAAAACACTTAGCACTTTCACTTTTGCTCTTTCAGACTCCATTAAGCTATGAGATACTAGTTTAGCCCACTGGAAGATGAGAGGTGTTGTGGAGAACAAAGGCACCTCAACCAATAGCTAGCACCAACCATCAGCCATATGAGTGAGACCATCTTGGTCATTCCAACACTTGTCTGAGCTCCCACATGACTGCATATGAGTGAGCCCAACCATATCAGTGAGCCCAAGCAAGACTTTCAGAACTATCCAGCTGAGTCTAATCAAATTAAATGTAAGAAACAGTAAACTGTTGTTGTTTTAGATCACTAAGTTTTAGAGTGGTTTGCTATGCAGCCCTGAATAATTGATACAAAGTAAGAAAAAAGTGATCGCAAGGCACATAGGCCTATAGAATCTAACATGATTTTCCCAAGAGTAATCAGCTAAAGAAGGACAAAAAGCCAACTCCCCCTGAATTCTCATCGAAGAATGAAGCAGAGTGCAAAGGCAAAAACACTCTGAGTGCAAAATCCTGTGGCTGAATAGGACTCAACTTAATCAATACAAGAGATGACCTAAGTTGGTGGTACACATTAGTCCTCTCATTCAGTAATAAATCCACAGTGATCCAGAATGTGCAAAGGTTCATGTAACAGCCCCAATTTGAGATATTCAAATCAATTTGCTAATTTTTCAGTATTGAATTTTTGAAAGTACTATCTGTATATTACATTTCAGAAACCAATAAATGGGGATATAGAAGCTGAGCCTCCCTTAGAAATGCTTTACCTGAGATATAGTTTAATGATACAGCTTCTGACTATACTGGGAGCATCAATCATTGAACAGCATTTCTTTCTTTTGTCAAACTGAATGATAAGCAATTATTTGCGTGGTTACTATTGATCAGTAGAATATACAAACTTGCAGGGTAAATTCTAGTGTTTTAATTTCTGAAAAAAATGGTTTATGAATATGAATTTTAGGCTTTTCTTCCCAGAAAATAAATCATATTTTTAAGATGTTACCAAATTTTAAATAGCCCCATTTCTTTTTCTCTACTTTACTCTCACCTCCCACATTCTTTCTCAGCCCATGGGATCTCATGCTGGCCTGAGTTCCTTTTGCTATTTCACAATTTTCTCAATTCCCCAGAAAAGCAATATTTGAATAACAAAACGAATAACGCAAGTATGTCTTCTCAGATATAACCCCCGAAGGATTCCATGTCCCCAAATCACTCAACTCCTTTCCCAAATCAACACGCTCACTCTGAGTACAGCTGATCTCAGCTAGTTATTAGAAAGAAAGCTTAAACATAAAATGATTAACTTACATACAACTTTAAATCTCTGACAGACATAGAGATGGATGGTTTTGAAAAAGAAGAGAGGAAGGCCTTCAAGATGGGAAGGAAGAGGATCAAGTCGAAGATCAGAGAACCACACTGGCAACACAGAAGGGTGTGTGTAGGAGTCAGGGGCAGCTTCTGAGAAGGGACAAGGCTACGCAGGGTTCACATTAACAGGAATTTGGGACCTATGCTGTAAATCTTTCATCCACCTTTCTCAGGAAACCTTCAGTAATTTCTGACTGCTAACTAAAATTCCTAAGAGCGACTCTTTCTGGTGATGGAAAAAGTGATAAATCTGTCTCAAAGTTGATCAAGGCTCAAAATAGACGCTACTCCTAAACTCAGCTGACTTTGGGATTATACTCTTTTTACACAGAAAAGTTGCCACTAGAAGAGGTCACCCTTCTTGCATAAGAGGGAGAGCAGTGATACTAACATTTTTGTCTCTGAAAGCTCTTTCTTAAACATACTGAGAAGGATGGTACAATGCCCAGAGGGATTCTGCATCAGGGTACCCTGGAGAGAATGGATTTTCAACAGAATCTATACATTTCAAACAACAATACAATGTTTCCATGGAGGGCACAGAATATTCTGCAACAATGTGATTTATACGCCTCTCTTACTTTTTTGACATTTGTTTCAGAGAAATTGCCTGAATACATTCTATTTTTCTGCAAAATGTGGATAACATATGTTGGAAAAGTAAAAAACAGTGTGATTATTTTCTGTGTTCTCCTATCATTTGGATATTATTTATTAGTCTCTTTACATCTTTTCTTTACTGTTATTTAGAATTCTTCAAACAACTAGGCTCATATAAGGTTGCTTAACTTGGAAAAAGCAGAATTACTCCAGAGGACATTCTGCTGAGTTCAAAATATTCAATTAGAAAAAGAAAAGCAACAGATAAATTTAATCCCATCTACAATTATTACAGTAAATAATTTAGTAAAAGCTGCTATCAAACAGTTTCCACCTATCAAATTATTGTAATATATTTTATAAATAAGTAAGTTACTCCCTTGAACTTTTAGCTTCTTTATTAATGTCTATACATTCAGCCAGGAAACAGGCAGTTGGGTCATCCAAAGTGTGTCTAAATAAGAGTTTAATATGTAGGATAAAAAATATTCAATACAACAGATAAGTTGTAGTCATAGTTTCTCAAGAGGCATTATTCACATTTTGTAAGGAACAGCTCTTCCTTTTTGTGGGACATCCGATATCTCTGATCCCCTCCTATTAAATGCCAAAGCATCAACCTATTATTGTGACAACCAAAAACGCTTCCTCACACTTCCAAATGTCCCCTGAGGAGTAATAACACCCAGTCCCCCAGTTAAGAACTACTAGATTCACTTTATGATTCAGGAAGGAAAACATCTTTTATAAAACTAAAACCACTGAAACCTCTACTTAACTTGGAAACCATAATAATCTGCTTTTGCGACTGTAGCTTTAGCAGTACTATAACAAGTTTTATGGTCTAGTGTGTATTTATAGTATAGCTGTGCTAAACATTTTTGAAGTAGTGAGAAATTTGCATTTGCGATAATGCAGAAAGCTTACAGAAAAAACATGCTTAAGTCTAGTACCTACATCATGGTCTGCCCATGAATCAATTGGCCCCAGGTACAGTTCTTTTTTACACTGCAAAATCCCCTTTCTTTTTAGAAAAAGAATATTTAAATGATAGTGAACAGACTAAGCTAATTCATCCCACTTGGTACACCACATTTGTGGACAAGAGAAAAACAAATATTTTAATAGATTTGTCTAAAGCTATTCTTATCGCTGAAATTTGTACACTTGAATATTTAGCTACACCAATATTTTATTAGATCTTTCCTTTTTGTTAAATTGTGGGGAAAGAAAGAAATGGGAATACAGAGGAGTTAGTAATGGGATAAGAGGAAAAAAAATCTTCTCAATTCTCAGTTACTCTAGAAAACACAGTGTTCATACTATTTGGGGTTTAAGAATCTGATTTCAAAACATATTTTTTTTTATTTTTTTTAACGTTTATTTATTTTTGAGACAGAGAGAGACAGAGCATGAATGGGGGAGGGTCAGAGAGAGGGAGACACAGAATCTGAAACAGGCTCCAGGCTCTGAGCTGTCAACACAGAGCCCGACGCGGGGCTCCAACTCACGGACCGCGAGATCATGACCCGAGCCGAAGTCAGCCGCTCAACCGACTGAGCCACCCAGGCGCCCCTCAAAAAATATTTTTTAAATGAGGGAACAGATGGGGGGCACCAGGGTGGCTCAGTCAGTTGAGCATCTGGCTTCGGCTCAGGTCATGATCTCATGGTTTGTGGGTTCGAGCCCCACATCGGGCTCTGTGCTGAAGGCTCAGAGCCTGGAGCCTGCTTTGGATTCTGGGTCTCCCTCTCTCTCTGCCCCTCTCCCTGCCTCTCTCTCTCAAATAGATAAACATTAAAAAAAAAACTGTTTGTAAAAATGAGGGAACAGATGCATGCTTTTTAACAGCTCTAAGTCAAAGAGAACCTTCCTCTGCAAACCTCTCTTAGTCAGAGTCATAATGCAGAATAAAGATGCTTCAATTAACAACTGTTTGTCATATGCCCATTAAATGCAAGGAAGGACTATATTGTAAGAAGACCTTAATCATTGGTACTTCCCTGACACCAGTTTAATCATATGACCTTGTCACTCTCCCAGAGAGGGAAAGAGAAAAATACTGCTACTGAAGTCTGTAGACTGCATTAGACCTTTCTTGTGCCAAATATTTTACATATATATTTCCTATACATGTGTTACATGTGTAACACATGTAAATGTGTTACAACATTTCAGCATCATCTCCACTTCACCAATGATAAAACTGGGTCTCAATAATGTCAGACTATCCATAAGTGTCATTAAAACAATATAAAAAAACGATGATTAATGAGATATACAGAAAGGTCAGTTAAACTCATGCTTCTTTCAAATTCTTTAGAATTCGAAGCTACTATTGTTGGGTAACTTCAAAATGGGTAGCAGAAAAACGTAAGGGAGAAAATATGTTCTATTTGTCATTTCCTATCTTCTCCAAAAAGACATTCAGCACCTGGAGGCAGCTTACTACATACTCATCATCACTCATTCATTCATTCATTCATTCATTCAATAATGTATCTAAGAGGGTGCCTGGGTGGCTCAGTCAGTTAAGCATCCAAGTTCAGCTCAGGTCAGGATCTCACGGTTCATGGGTTTGAGCTCCGCATCAGGTTCTGTGCTGACAGCTCAGAGCCTGGAGCCTGTTTCAGATTCTGTGTCTTCTTCTCTCTCTGCCCCTTCCCCACTCACACTCTGTCTCTCAAAAATAAACATTAAAAACTTTTAAAACAAAACAAATGTATCTCTACCTACAACAAATTTCATCAAGTTATTTTGTTCTATCACACATCAATTTTCAAAATGGTAGAGGTATATAATTTACAGTGTTGGAATAACAAATATATAGCAACATTTAGTGAAAAAACTGTTAACTCTACATCATATGTGTATCCTACTAATATGACATATAAAATTTTAGAAAGCAAATTAAGTAGAATAAAAAGTAAAGACCATATTGTGAATTACAGCAAACAATCACAATAGATATTCCTACATAAATTTGACTTTCATTTATACAGATGAATCCTTGTCTTAGCAACTTCGTTTTTTGACATAGTGAACAATTATAATTTCACATACATTCAACACTGTTGGGGCTTTTTATTTTTATTTTTTTGTTTGTTTGTTTGTTTGAGAGAGAGAGAGAGAGAGAGAGAGAGAGAGAGAGAGAGAGAGACTGATACCCAAGCAGGATCCACACTTAGCACGGAGCCCAGTGCAGGGACTGGATCCCAGGACCCTGGGATCATGACCTGAGTTGGATGGTTCAACCAACTGAGGCATCCAGGTGCCCCTTTTTTAAAAAAAAATTTTAAATGTTTATTTTTGAGAGAGAGAGAGAGAGAGAGAGAGAGCGAGAGAGAGAGAGAGAGCGCATGAGCAGAGGAGGGGCAGAGAGAGGGAGACACAGAATCCAAAGCAGGCTCCAGGCTCTGCACTGTCAGCACAGAGCTCCAAGTGGGGCTCAAACTCACAAAGGGCAAGATTACGACATGGGCCAAACTCAGAGACTTAACCAGCATGGACCCTCTTTTTTAAATAATGAGCATATTATACACATTACTTTCATTATTTTATGTTTCAATGCTTAACTTTTATTTAACACATATATGATATTCAATATAGTATAAAATATGAATTTCATACTCTGAGGAATTTAGTTACTAAAAATTATTGTTATGATATTATACTGATTACATGTCTCATTTTCTTGTACCATAGATATAATGAAATAGTATTGCTTATTCTAATAAATTACAATAAAAACTGATCCTTCTTTGTGTCACTATTGTTTTTTGAAGTCTCCTTATAAACTTACCCTATGAACAAGAATAATATGTCATCAAGACATGCTCCAATAAAGATATGGCAATTCTGGTAACATCTAAAACTTTTATTGTACTGTACAGATTAAAATTCACTCCCACACATACCTCTTTTAATATACATACCAATTGTTACATAGATATTATTAACATCCCCATTTTATAGGTGAAAGTATGGAGACTTAAGGAAGTTGTCTGTCTTGTGACAAATCATGTCACTAATTAAGGAAGTTAGATACTATTCATTTTTCTTCAGTGCTTTTAATCACATTAAATGGATACCTCTATTCAACATATGGACTTAATTTTGTATGAAAATAAGATTCTAATTTCTCATCCCACACTCATTACAAATTGAATATATCCTTTCAATATACCAGGAAAAATCTATGTTTTAGTCTGTATATATTCATGATGTATATAGTAAACATCCTAATTATGAACATGACTTCCATAAATGGTAAGTCCTCACCTCAAGTCACTATCATCCTTTCTTAATGCCAATATAAAAAATTACTCTATATTATAAATTATGAAAAAGCTGTCAGAGAGATTCCAAACCAACAATGAGAGAAATATTAGAAGGAAAAGGGAAAGGTAGAAGGGAGAGGCAGAGAAACAGAAAACAAACATCCATCAGTAGTCATATGAATTATTTGCTTAGTTACTACAAAAGTAATAATTACACTGTAACTCCATGGGAACAATGGTAATTTCACAGTAGCCCACGTTACTGTTATCGTCCTATATCCTGATAACTGTGAAATTAATTTGTGGCACTACTGCAAGTGTCGGCCATAAGCTGTTCCCTTGGTAACAGTATTATGCTATCATAGACAAGGAATGTTTGGCAGTAAAATGGGCAGCAGCAAGCTGATTATACAGGGAAAAGCTTCCATCTAAATACACATAGCATAGCAATCACGCTTGGAAAAACTACATGGCTTACCAAAAGAGTTCTCTCTGTTCACTGTCCATTATATGTTGACTGTAGTAGTTCAAGTGAATAACAAGTAATGATCAAATTACCAGCTTATATTTAGCCACAGGGCCTTCTTATCTTTAAAAAAAAATGCAAGGAGAGAGTACAAAAAATGTAATACATTTATTTTGCTCTCTTTCTTGCTTCCTCCCCTGAAATTATTACTATGCCATTAGAAGTCACACACACACACACACACACACACACACACACACACACACGCACGCAGGTGCGTGCGCGCATGCACACAGACACACACACACCCCCACACACCCACACACGCTTCATTGAAAACCATGCATGTAGCCAATAGCTAGGCAACCTGTAGGTATAAACAAAGATATCAGGCATATTTTTAAAACAATTTTGCTTAAGGAAATTGCTTAAGAAGGAAGATGTTACATCTGCAGGCTACTACCTTCAAAGTCACAGAAGGAAAAGTTGAACATTTGGCCAAAAGGATAGTAGCTCAGCTTTCTACTTGTTCTTTTTTAGCATGAAATATTCAAGAGAGCATACACCAAACGGAAGAGCATAACTATATGACATCATAAGAAACCCTGAATTAGAAGTGTGTATTTATATTTAAAAAGCCATGTATTCCCAGGCTTTCTATGGTTTAACAACCTAGAGGCAGAGACGAGTTTCTCCCCCTCACCCCTTCTTTCATGACATCAGCCGGGCTGAGTATCATTCCAGGATGATCATGAATTCGCTGGGCATACTGTTTAGATTAGCTAGTATTTATGTGTTTATGTTAAACCAGGCATCATAAGACTGGAACTATTTTGTCATATTTCAGATAGAAAATTCAGATATGAACTCTTCAGAATTCAGTAAATCTTTGCTTTCAAATCTATTTTTGCTTTTGAAATGATCAAACCATAGAGTAATAATTGCATCTTAAGATTTATGATAAGCTTTTTATGTAAGTAATAATTTTGTTATACATTCAATGCAAGGTTAATAGTTACTTGAAGGTTTTTTATTTGGCACCAATTCCTGTCGACCAAAACAACTAACCTCAGGGACTATTTAATAGGTTCTGACAAGTTTAGAAGAAGAGTTAAATCACAGCCAGATACTTATTGATCTTAGCTGGCTCCTATCCATCAATCATTTTCCCCCAAGTACCTGGCACATAGTAGGCTTTTAATATTTGCTGAATAATTGAATAAAAATTTTCAAAATTCTTATTTGAGCATATTCCCAGTAAGGACATAGTCCTAACCTATATTTAGAGTCCTACTCTGACATCGACTTCTTCAGGATTATTTTCCTAACTTAGATTTCTGGATATTCTCTCTTCAATGGTCTTGGAAAAGACCACTAAGAATGTGATTTACAGGATATTATTTTCTTTTATTTCTATGACTAAACCACACACAGACTAACCAGAAACTAAGCTTTTAAAAAACCATGATTTAAGAGAATTCTCTATGACAATAAGATGCATGGTTAAATAATTTTGCTGTTATGAATTTATTGCTTACTTGGTGTATGACCATGAACAAGTTTGTTAACCAATTTGAATCTCAGTGTCTTCATACATAAAATGGTTATAATAACAGTACCTGTCTCACAGGATTGTTATTGGAAAGAAACAAGATAATCCATGCAAAGTATTTGCTTTTGCAAAGTATTGAAAAAAGAGATATCATTATTTAACAATATTTGTTATTGCTATAATTTATTAAATAAATAGATTAAAGGTACTTAAGACTTATTTACTTCAGTGATTAAATTTTTTACCTGCCATATAATGTAGGTTACATATGTTCAAAAACCTCTGCTAAATCATTTATGTACTAGGAAGTAAAGGAGATATTTTTAAAGGATAGACTTTGCTGTCAGAGAAAAGTATAAGTTTCAGCTTTGTCATTTAAGAGAGTTCCCATCTACAAATTATTAAAAATTCTGAATCTTAATTTTCCATCTGTAAAAAACAACAGAGATTAACAGTGTCTATTTGCTTTTATTATCATTAATATGAAATTCATATTCCTTCCCATGGCCAACAGACCCTATCTTGCCTCAGAACTCATCTTCCTCCATGAAGCTTCACCCATGTTGCCTTCATCAGAGTCCTCAAACATGCCCAGCTTGTTCCCCTGTCAAGGTAGGCCTGAAACTTCATGCACTTTACCACAGTGGTATACTTCCTCTCACCCACGGAAAGAAAGCAACATGGAAGTGCAGAGGATTTATGCAATGATTAGTCAAACACATTTCATCAACTAAGAATAACAGGTTAACATGAAGTCTGTAACTTTGAATAACTTGAGTCTTTCTTAGGTAACTCTAATGATTATCCTAGCCTTGCAATATAATGTGGCCCTGATCTGTGTAACCAATCAGCAAATTCTCAAGGAAGTTACTGAGTATATGACAAGTAATTTCTAAAGGCACATTTATATGCACATGAATAAGATCTCATCCTAAAAAAAAGAAAAAAAAATCACCTTCTCAAAGTCCATGTTAGGGGCGCCTGGGTGGCGCAGTCGGTTAAGCGTCCGACTTCAGCCAGGTCACGATCTCGCGGTCCGTGAGTTCGAGTCCCGCGTCAGGCTCTGGGCTGATGGCTCAGAGCCTGGAGCCTGTTTCCGATTCTGTGTCTCCCTCTCTCTCTGCCCCTCCCCCGTTCATGCTCTGTCTCTCTCTGTCCCAAAAATAAATAAACGTTGAAAAAAAAATTTAAAAAAAAAAGTCCATGTTAGTTATCTGAAATAACAAAGGTGAAGCACAAACTATGTCATCCATCATGACATGAAATAAACATGTGTTGCTACACTGTGATTTTGGTCTTTATCCCGGTCTGACCCATTTCTTGAGATTGTTACCTCAAGATGCTCTCCCATGGAGTTTGCACTGAGTATACTTTAATCCAGTTTCTTAAAAATCCATCACAAATTACTAGGGTCTCAATGACTTATCAAAACTCATGTTTCAAAAATGATACCTAAGAAACATAATATTCAGTAAGTGAGAATAAAGTATTTTATACCTGCAGTGTGGAATTGTTCCATTGGAGGAAAGCAAGAAAAAAATAAATAAAGTCCACATGCCAAGACCAGAACCTTGTGGTCAACCTAAACTGTATTCCTTCTTAATTTACTAATTCAAACATCCCATGCTTCCAATGTGGATTTCTTAGCCACCCATTTTGCTTGCTCAGTTCCGCCATTAGTACTGGTCTTCATGCTCTTCAAGACCTCTGCTATATTCTGTGTTCCAAAGTAGTTAAATTGAATACACAAGAACTAGACTATCTAATGGTTCAAACTGCTGATCTGTTATTTATTATCTGTATAATCCTATGCATGGTTCTAACTGTGTTAAGAATAACACCTGATATTTAAGTAATAATAAAGCCTACATCATAGGACTGTCACAAGAATTAAGTGAGTAAACAAATGGTAAGTATTTAGAAGAGTTCTTGGCATATGATAAGTAATAAATTATAGCCATTATTATTATTACTATTATTATTTCTTCTAATTTTTCTTTATCTATTCAGCCATCCCTGTTTTTACTTGGCTTAAACTCTATTTTTAATCAATTGAAAAAACTTTTTGTAAAAATGCCTAGACCCTTGTTACTTAGATCTTCCATCATGCCTCTCTTAGAAAATTCATACTCTGGATGAAAACACCCACGTTCACAGAGAAAACCCTACATACATACAAAAAAAAAGCCCAGCATAATGATATAGCCAGTGTTACTGATCAGGTGAGCTGTCATGAATCCACATCAAGGAAACATATTTCTTTAGTTAACCTTCTACTATTCCATTCCATTCCATTCCATTCCATTCCATTCCAGCACTATTAAACCTTCATCTTTCCTCATGATTTCTAAGCTATTCCTGTTCCATTCATTTATCTTCAGCAGTTTCCCTTCTTTCGTATTTTTGTGAAAAATAAAAACCTTTAGGTGGTGTTCCCTAACAGTGCTGTTACCACTTCTCTAAACCGATTTCTAATGATTGATCACTGTCTTTTCTTCTGTGCTTCTGACCCTATTCTTATCAAAATGGAATTCCCACAAATGGAACTGGATTCCAGTTCCTACCATCTCTAAACTCACATGCCTTCAATATTTACTTCTTTTATTTCCTGGAACCTCCTTATTAGCATCTAATTATTTTAGGTTATTCCAATCTGATAACATTGCTCCCTGAATCTTCCCTCTCCTTCCTCCTGTGGATAGCCAAAAAATCAAAAGAAGTTTGTTGTCTATACTCATTGTGCCTATTTCCTTCCTGTCCATTGATTTATTCATATATTGCACAATCTAGCTTCAGCTCCTACTTCTCCATGGATATGGCTCATGTCAATTATGTCCATGCCATTCAATCCAGAGAATATTTGTTCAAATCTCTTATTTGATCTCTCAGAAGAACTCAATAAAATTGGTTCCTCCCCATCTTAAAACATTCTTTTCTTTCACTTTAAAAACTTTCTATTTTTAGATAGAATGGTGGGTGGGGAGATGGGTGAAATAAAGAGGATTAAGAGTACACTTATGCTGATGAGCACTGAGAAATGTACAGAATTGTATAGAATTGTCGAATCATTATATTGTCGTTATCATTATACTGTACACCTGAAATATGAGTATTAATTTATGAGTATTAGCATACTCTATATGCTAATTATACTTGAATTTTTAAAAATCTATTTTCCCAATGCTTATTTGTCCATTCCCCAGTCACCACTGTTTTTACTTGTTTTCCCATTCTTTTCCTAAATGATTGTTAAATATTGGAGCATGCTCTTTTCATTTACTGTGCTCTTTTCTTTGTTCCATTTCACAGTCATTTTCATGCCTTCAATTACATCTCCATACCTATCTAATTGGTCCAGCATTCTCAGATTTCCACACCACGGCCCATCTCTGTCCTTATCTTTGGGCTTGTGTGTCAAATATAATTATTAAATCTATTCATCCATGCAGCCATTCAACAAATGCTTACTAAACACGTGCCATGTCCCAGGAACAGTTCTATATGCTAGAGATATACAGTGAGCAAACACACAACTTTCTGCTTTCATAGAGCTTTATTCTATTGAGAGAGATGCATTAAAGATTATAAACAAAAATATATAGCATATTAGATAGTTATGAGTTATCAGGAGAAAAAATAAATTAGGTAAGATGGATAAGAAATATTGATGATGTTGGGGTGCCTGGGTGGCTCAGTCAGTTAAGTGTCTGACTCTTGATTTCAGCTCAGGTCATAATCTCACAGTTCATGGGATTGAGCCCTGTGTTGGGCTCCATGCTGATGCTTAGAGCCTGTTGGGATTCTCTTTTTCTCTGTCTTTGCCTCTCCCCTCCTCAAAATAAACATTTTAAAAAATTTTTAAAATATTTCAAACAAAAAAAATGTTGATGATAAAAGTTAGGTGACTTTTACATAGTAACCAAGGAAGGCCTCTCTAGGAGGTAACATTTGCAAGAACTGAAGATGGAGAGGAAGCAATGCATGTCGATACATAGGGGTAAAGGGAACAACAAATACGAAGGACACTTTTTTCTCAGATGCCCCTTTTTTCTCGTGTTCTGTGAAATTTGTTTTTATGGTTTGCCTCTTATTGAATTTTCAGTCATGTACAGGAACTATTCGCTGCATAGTAGGGTTTTTTTTTCTTACTCCTTTTCTTAATTGTTTACTTTCTAATAAGTGACAAACATGATTTATTTTATTATTTGACTAGTAGTATCTTATCGTCATGCAAGCAGATTCTCTTTTAATTTCTTTGAGAAGCAGGATATAAATGATAAACAATAAATCAGATTAAAATACATCAGAATGTCAGTTGAGCTTTTACTTCGTTAAGGGTACTATGCCTAATAGAAAAAGAGATGCAAAGAAGCCAGATTGTGGTGGGTTGAGGTATGACTGGGAGGTAAAGGCATGGAATTATACTGTTTAGACTACACACTCCAAAAGCTTGGCAGTGAAACGCTTTCCAGATAAATTTGTAGTTGGATACTGCACAATTATATCCATTGGCTTTTAGTGAATTTTTTCTGGCTTTTAAAACTCTTTAATTATGAACATATGAACATAAGCCTTAATTAAGACAAATCTTTCTTTTGCCTGAATAAGAACTACCAATAGGGCAAGACTAAAAGTTTCTGTCAGAACCATTTTAGTCTCCCCATTTAGCGACTATACACTGTGCCATGCTATCAGGAACTGTTAAGCATGTTCTCACACGTTAGAGCTGTTGCTGCTCAAATAAGAACTTAGGCCTGGTACAAGAAATACACAAGGAACCACTGAGTCAGAAGCAATCTCTGCCACTCAAAGTACCATTTATCCTTTGGATGTCCCACTTATATTACCTCAGAAATTTCTGTTATTAAAAATCCTGACTGTATTGTTTCAAGACTCACTTTCTGACACCCTAGCTTCTGGAATCTTCTCTTTGGTGTAGTTGTCTGAGCTCCCCTACTTATCCTTTTTATCTTGGCCAAACTTTCTAAAACCTAGACCTCTTACCATTAAAAATATAGATGTTTTAAATTTCTATAAATCCATATAATGAACATATTTTCCCTCTTATGTTGCAGTCCAAGGTATGGTCCCCAAATGATTTCAGGTTATTTTTCAAAAGTTCTACTAGATCCTATATCGGTTTGTGTTACAGTTGTTGTTGTTGTTGTTGTTGTTGTTGTTGTTAATTTATACCACCAGTAACATTTTTTCCTCAAATTGAACTGAACTGGCTCATCAAAGACAGTCAAGTAAATAGACATCTATAAAAATTTCAGACAGGCAAAAGAAGCATTTAAATGATTCAAAGTTTTGTTCTTACAGGTCTTCAACATACAAGTTTATTAATCTTTTCAAATAAACACATTATTTTCTCAAACCGAAGATATGAAATTATTGCAATAAAAGCAATTAAATATATTAAATGTTGTATAATTGTCTCATTTATATGGCTAAGGTTATTAGCTTATATATGATGTCTTTAAAATAACTCCCATTTGCAGTTACATTTCAAACTGCAGATTTGACGCACCAGCCAGGAGGAATGCCACAATCCCTGCTGTGCTAAACTTACTGAAACAAATAGAAAAAATACTTTATTGTGTTTTGTTCCTGTTTTACTATTTTGTAATTGGACTACCCTACAGGAAATACTCTTCTTTATAATATATCACTGAGTTACTATAATAATCTTGTTTCATGCTCTTCCTTTATAGATAACATAAGAATTTCTGAATTATTATTTTACATTCAGGCCAAAAATAGTAGGACAAAAACAACTTAAAAGACATTAATCAAAAAGGTGTTTTGTAACTGCTTATAATGGCAACTGCTCCTAATAACATGATTGAATATACATTTTTGACAATGGAAATATGGGCTCACATACTTATACCAAAATATCTACAAAACTACACAAAAATGGAGAGATGAAAAGCATTTTGAAAAAAATGTGTTTAATTTCTTTTATATTATAGCAACATATATCTTACTATTTAAAGATGATCAAGTTGTTGGGGTTTTTTTCTTTTGATTATTAAATAAAATGTGTCTTAAAAACGAAGTCTTCTTCTACACAAAGTAGCCTTGAAATTTATATACAGAGACTATCATTTAGGGTTATACGTAACACTGTTTATATATTATCATGTGTTCCATGGTTAATTTTGCCAAGATTAAAAAAAAACCTTTATGAAAGTGCTAATATTTTCACTGAAGAATTAAAAGTGATCTTTAGAAAATACTTAAAAAGCCCACCCCACCTCTCCCTGGATGCCATATGTTAAGATCATCTTTAAAGTGAAAATAACTTTCAATGAAGTTTGTCACTGCAGTAATAAAATTCATTTAAATGGTTTTTAAGCTGGAGTAGCTTTATGAACACTTGTGCTAAGTAGCAATAAAAGTTCATTTCTAGTGAGTAATGAAAAGTCTTATCGCATTTTATTTAGAAAAAGAAAATTTGTTAATGTTAAATGTCATTTTCTTAATCTTAATTCTCATTTAATGCAGACATCTTTTGGAGGGAAGTATATATAATGGGATGTAAGATCCAATTTGGAACTTCATATAAATAACACCTGTTAAGTACTATCAGCATTAACTGAGGATCAGCTTAGAAGGATACCAAAAGATTTTATTTCACATGAAGACACATACAATTTCTTTAGAAATAGGCACACTTGTGAATATTACTATAACCAAAAGTGGAAAGAAATTAAACAATTTTGTAAATTATATCCTATCGTATGATATCCTAAAACTTATTATTTGTGAGAATTTTAATACCCTATACAAATTCATTAGGAAAAATACATAAATGCATTTATTTCATAAAACTTTAATTAGACACATCCTAAATGTATCTTTGACATTATCTATCCCTACAGAATCTCATTGATATTTATTTTCCTACACCAAAGTCTAAGTCATTTGATTGGGTTCACCCAGGTATAGCGTACTCAATGATACAGAACTCTCTCCTGAGAAAAGAAGAGGGAATTAAAGAAATTAAAAGACAACAGGTTGCATATTTTAGTTGTAAAAAACCAACACATTAGGAAAAGTAAGCACTTAAGTGGTCATATAAAAGGCCCAATTAAAACTAATTTAGCTTTGTCTCTTAGGATTTTTAAACCTATACTTCTGAGCATTGAACTGAGTCGACAAGACCAAGTTATCCTTAATTATTCGTTGTTTGACTTGACCAATTAATTCCTATCAAAGCAGTGAATTATTTAACTTACACGTGAGGTAACCTGAACATATACTATTTTGGTTTTGAAAAAGACAAATACTAATTAGACATTTGATAAAATATTTTGTTAAAACAAGCAATGACCTTGTTCTATTTCGATTCATTTAAATAAAATATAAAGTTTTTTTTTGAAAAATAACACTCATAGAGGTTAAGGAGCTTCTTACTAAAAATTACAGACAGTCCTAGTGATAGAGTCAAAACTGGAACCCTGGGAATGTAGGCGACCTACTGAAAGGTGAAGCAATATATTTTGATTTTGAGCAGATGAGTTTCAGGTTCCTGATGAACATTCAAATGTCAAATAAGCCTTAGAACCACGGCTCTGGGGTTCAAGAGAGTGATGTGGCAGATTACACAGATTTAAGGAGACAGTAATATGCAGACTGTGAATAAAGGCAAAGAAAGTAGATTATATCACTAAAGGCATAAATGGAGTGAGAAGAGGAACAGGGATGAAAGTTTCTTCATATTTTAGAGAAAATAATGGAGGCAGTGGATTAAATATTCTACTTGAAATGAACCAAATAAAAATCAATTATTCAAAAAACAGGTTTGTTTTCTTTAAAGTTACAATGACATGTAATTGCTTATATTTACTCAGGATATAACTCATTACCAAAACAATGTGTTAAGGCAGACAGAGAACCTGAACTTCTAAGCAGAATGTAGGTCACAGAAGGCCAATCAAAGCTCCCATTGCCATAAATTAGAAAAAGCTAGATAAGCCACAAGCATTGTATTTTTAGAGGCATCAGAGATCTGAGAAAGAAAAACAACAACAACAAAAAAATTACACAGCCTAAAGTTCCAGAGAAGTGAGAATATTCTCAAAATGAGTTGAGGAGAAATCATCAGTTTGGTTTTCTAAGAAACTGCCAACCTACCTCCCATGTGGCTGTATTATTTCACAGTCTTATCAGCAGTGAATGAGAGATCCTTTTGTTCCACATCTTTAACAGCATTTAGTGTTGTCAGTCTCTTCAGTTTTTGAAACATATATATTCTAACAGGTGTCATGGTATTTAATATTATTAATTTGCCATTTGCTAATTACGTATGATATTGAGCATCTTTCTACATCCTTATTTTCCATTTGTGCATCTTCTTTGGTGAGTTGTATATTCAGATCTTTTGCCAATTTTTTAGTAAGGTTATTTTCTTATCATTGAGCTTTAAGAGAAAATTGTATGTTTTGAACAACAGTCCTTCATCAAATATGTCTTTTGAAAAATTCTTTTTTCCTAATATGTGGCTTGTCTTCTCATCCTGTTGGTAGTGTCCTTCATAGAGCAGAAGTTTTTAATGTTAATATGGTGCAGATTATCAATTTTTATTTCAGGAACCATGCCTTTTGATTGTATCTAAAAGTCACTGCTAACTCAAGATCATGCAGGTTTTCTCCTATATTGTCTTCTGGGAATTTTCTAGTTTTGCTTTGAGATTTAAGTCTATGATCTATTTTGAGTTAATTTTTGTGAAAGGTGTAAGGTCTATGTTTAGATTTTTTTTTTTTTTTGCATGTGGGTGTCCAGTTGTTTCAGCCCCATTTCATGAAAGATTATCGCTTCTCTACTGTATTGCCTTTACTCCTCTGTCAAAGATCAATTCACTATATTTGTGTGGGTCTATATCTGAACAAACTGTTCTATCCCATTGATTTGTCTATTATTTAGCCAATATACCATCTTGATTATTATATCTTTATAGAATGTCTTAAGGTGGGGTAGTGTCATTTCTCTGACATACTGTACTGCCTATTCGGAGTCTTTTACCTCTCCATATTAGTTGTAGAATCAGTTTGTGGATAACCAAAACTATCTTCCTGGGCTTTTGATCAGGATTGTGTTCAATATAAAGATCAAGTTGGAAAGAAATGACATCTGAACAATATTGAGTCTTCCTACCTAGTAAAATGGAATATCTATGTATTTATTTCTTTTCATTAGTTTTATAGTTTTCCTGTACATATTTTGTTAGATTTATACCCACATATTTCAGTTTTTGGATGCTAGTGTAAATGGTAATTTTTTTTTAAATTTCAAATCATAATCATTCCTGGCTGATATTAGGAAAACAACAGATTTTTACACATTAACCTTGTATCTTACAACCTTAATATAATTGCCTATTAATTTCAGCAGGAGCTTTTTAATCTTTTTTTTTTCATATTTTCTATAAACAATCATGCCATCTGTAAACAAATTCAGTTTTATTTTTCCTTTCTCAACCAGTATACCTTTTATTTCCTTTCATGATCTTATTGCATTAGCTAGGATTCTAGTAGGATATTAAAATGGAACGTTAAGGGGCACCTGGGTGGCTCAGTCAGCTAAGCATCCGACTCCAGCTCAGGTCATGATCTCCTGGTTCACGAGTTCAAGCCCAGTGTCAGGCTCTCTGCTGACAGCTCAGAGCCTGGAGCCTGCCTCGGATTCTGTGTCTCCCTCTCTCTCTCTCTGGCCCTTCCTCACTCATGCTCTGCTTCTCTCTCTCTCAAAAATAAATTAAAACATTAAAAAAAATTTTAAATGTAATGTTAAGAGTGAACAGCCTTTCCTTATTCCTGATCCTGTTAAAACATTTTTTTAATTAGGGCTTTTACTCTTTTTTTTATTTAAAATGATGATTTATACATCCAAAATCATTTTTCAATTATGGTAAAAATGGTAAGGGCAATTAGTCTTATGATAAACTGTGAAACTGTCTTCTAAAGTGGCTGTAAACTTTCCTCTAAATTATGCTATACTTGCATCTGTATAATTTTGATGTTTTCTATTTAAATTAAAATTAAATACTAAGTTAAATATTAAATATTTAATATTACTTTTTAAATTAAATATTAAATTTAATATTAAATTAAAATTTTTATTTTATTGATGTATTATTCAGTTCAAAATACTTTTTTTAAATATCCCTGTGATTTCTTCTCTGACCAATGGTTATTTTGAAATTTATTGTTTAATTTCTGTTTTTTTTTTTTTTTAAGTAGGCTTCATGCCTAGCATGGAGCCCAATGCAGGGCTTGAACTCATGACCCTGAGATCAAGACCTGACTGAGATCAAGAGTCAGACACTCAACCAAAATAGCCACCCAGGCGTCTCAGAAATTTATTGTTTAATTTCTAATTATTTAGGCCACTGTGGCTTAATGTAAGTAAGAGAAAAATTGAGTCATAAAATATAAGGTCAAGGAGATAGTGGAGAAGATCTGGATTATATAAAGCTTGGAGGAATTTTTCCCTTTTACTGCAAGTAAGGTAGGAGCTCACTGAGGGGGTATGAGTGGAGGAGAAACATGGAATCGTTAATAAAACGATTCTGGCTGCTGTCTGCAGAACAGACTTCATGGAAACCAACTGGAACTGCAATCCTCAACCTAGGTTGCATTCTGGAATCACCCAAGATGCTTTAAAAATACTGGTGCTGGGGCGCCTGGGTGGCGCAGTCGGTTAAGCGTCCGACTTCAGCCAGGTCACGATCTCGCGGTCCGGGAGTTCGAGCCCCACGTCAGGCTCTGGGCTGATGGCTCGGAGCCTGGAGCCTGTTTCTGATGCTGTGTCTCCCTCTCTCTCTGCCCCTCCCCCGTTCATGCTCTGTTTCTCTCTGTCCCAAAAATAAATAAAAAACGTTGAAAAAAAAATTAAAAAAATAAAAAAAATAAAAAAATAAAAAAATAAAAAATAAATAAAAATACTGGTGCTGACTGTAATCCCACCACCCCAACACACAAACAATTTCATTTAATTACTCTGGAGTTGGGCTTAGGTATTGGATCATCACAAGATGATTCCAACATGCATTCAAGGTTCTAGGTACCATCACATTTAAACTACATTTCTTGTTATATATAATCAGACAAAATGATAATATAAGTAATAAAAATAATAAATAATAAAAGACATGCAATAATTTAGATATATCTAGTAAATCCTAGTTTGTTCATACAATTACAGGTTACAAATAGCATTTATTAGTATTGAGATAAACAAGATCTCTTTCTGAAATAACTATATCATCTATAGAAACATTATTGTGACAAATATATTTGTCATGACCCTTAAATAATGCAGATTTTTGGTGGAGGTACTGAAAGAACAATCAAGTTTCTAAAAATTTCAGATGAACAGAATAATCCTGAATAAATATGAACTACAGTATAAGTCTTATAATAATACCAAAACACAGCAGACTTTCATTTTTAATGAAATGACCCAACTCAAGGAATGATCCTCAGATTCCAATTAATGGTAGTGACTGGCTACCCAATGCTTTTTTCTTTTTAATTTTTTTTTAACGTTTATTTATTTTTGAGACAGAGAGAGACAGAGCACGAACGACGAGGGGCAGAGAGAGGGAGACACAGATTCGGAAGCAGGCTCCAAGCCATCAGCCCAGTGCCGGACACGGGGCTCCAACTCACAGACCACGAGATGGTGACCTGAGTCGAAGTCGGACGTTTAACCGACTGAGCCACCCAGGCGCCCCTACCCAATGCTTTTTAAGTTGTAGTTTGCCTCTCTCTTCCCCCAACCCCCATGTAGCAAACCATAAAACAGATTCTTAAGTATAGAAAACAAACTGAGCATTGCTGGAGGGAAGGAGGGTGGGGGATGGGCTAAATGGGTGATGGGGATCAAGGAGGGCACTTGTGATGAGCACTGGGTGTTGTATGCAAGTGAAGAATCACTAAATTCTACACCTGAAACTAATATTACACTGTATTTTAACTAACCAGAATTTAAATAACTTAAAAAAAAAATTACTTAATATACTCTATTCATATTTAGTCATTTAATAATAATTATGTGTCAAAACCAGTAACCTTTTTCTTAACATTGAAGAAAATCTTATACTTGTTTCTCTATTTTGAAAAGAAGAAATGCGATCTCCAAAACAGCTTTTTCATCCAAACTGTTTAAATTTCAACACAATTCTTACCCCTGGGTGAGAAATGTCTCAAGCAATATTCTCTCACAGAATATGAAATTATAAACAACTTCTAAGGGGATGAAGGAAGAAATGAAATATGGAGGGGAAATATGACAGTGACAAATATAATACCAGTAAGTAATTTAACCTTATTGTAAATCATTTTTCTTTCCCATCTTAAGAAAAATAAAAATAAAAAAAGATTTTTCTAAAGTCTCCTGAAAGATAGAGGAAGATATTGGCAAGATTCGTCTGTAAACATAGCACAGATATCCATTAAAAGTATTACCTCTGTGGTCCAATGACAAACACCCATTTCCACTAAAACTTGATGAAAGTTGATATGATGGAAGATTTCAAAATTAAATGACTACTATTATTTCTTCTATTTGCCAGCCAAAATAATGGTTCTTAAAATGGGGAAAAAAAAAACTATAGGGCTAAAAGTTAGGAAATGTATTAAATTAAACTAATTTTCATAGGAAGCTCTTTGGAAAATATTAAGACTGAACTTAAAACATCAAGAACATTTTTTAAAAAGGGCTCAGAATATCCCATATGCAATCTCACTTAATATTAAAAAAAAACTTCTTTGTATACTAGAAGATAATTATTTATTTATAATTCACAGATTTATTAAACATCAATTGATTACATTTTTGAAATGAAGGCAATTCCTTACATAGCCCCTTAAAGTATAAAACTTTGCACAGGAGTTAAAATAACAGACCATGCAACACCTCACACTATTTTCAAATCAGTATCAGACATCATGTATGTACTTCAGTAGATACCATGATTCTTCCATATTTATAAGAATAATTAACAAAGTCAGGTATCACAATGTATATTTTTATAAGTACCATATTGTGGTAAACTAGTGCTAAAATGAAGAGTAACATTATACTGTTTCATAATGTAGATGGTTCTTCAGTGGTTAGTCCACATTTTAACTCTAAACCATAATTATAATGAATTAATGCTAATTGATTCAGTGCCATTGATACCGAGACCTCATGTTGGTTGCACATTGGTGATTTTACAATTGCAATTGGTGAGTTTTCTCTGATTTATGCTTATTTACTTGAATGAGTAATCTAGGAAGTGTCACTTACTCAATTTCAAAGAACAGCCCAGAAATTGGGAAATAAGGACACCTCAGTAAATGTTGTATAGTCATCTTTGTAAATAAAACTGGAAGAACTTCACAGTATTTTTTAGTATTAATTTATCAGAGATAACAAATTCATAATATATTTACCAATACTTTTTTGAAATTTAATTGATTTATGTCAAGTCTGCTCTTAACCAGAGGTCAATAAACTATGACCCATGGGATAAATCCACCTGGTTGCCTGTTTCTATAACAGTTTATTAGAACATAGCCATACCAATGAAGCCACACATATTTGTTCACAAAATGTCTATGTGGCTGCTTTTGCACTACATCAGCATAATTAAATAACTATAACAGAGACTGCAGGAACCAGAAAGCTGAAAGTATTTATTGTCTGGACTTTACATAAAAGTTTGCCTATTTCTGGCTTAGACTATCAAATTGCCATGCTTTGTCTTTGTCAACTGAAGCAACAAATTCAGAAAAAGTAAATCTTACTTACTAGCTATCTTCACCAATTATCAGAATAGGACACTTTTTTCCCCCAAATAAACACAAACCCTCCCAATGGATGTAACTCAGTGTATATCATAATAACCTGTAGAAATACTAGATAAGAAAAGGTATTAATTTTCTGTTAAAAGTAATGTGATGATATATGAGAAATGAGAAGTAGTATAACTAAACTACAATGTGTACCTTCCAGAAGACTATTACAGAAAAAGAAACAGAATCAGTTATTATTTTATAGTATATGTATAATAAAACCAAACTAATTAGAATGGGCAATAACAAAATATGCCAATGAACAATAATGCATTATCTATAAACCTATTCTATTATTCTTCTTAAGTTGTAGAAAATGACAAGCATAATTACAAAATATGTATTCAAAACATGTAAACCACTAATTTTCCACTTGTAAAAGCCTGATTCAAAAAGCAATTTACTTTATGGTTTACTTAAGCTTTGCAACTACATTAAAATATGATAGTATATACACAACAGCTTGTTAACAAGATTATCATAACATTAAAATCATAATGTGGCACTTCAATTATGGATACTTAAAATTAAAGCTAATCCTCACAGTACCAATTTTTATCTCCTAAATAATTTTAGCTATTAGCTGCTCATTCAAAGTCTGTATCTAAAATGATAAGCATTCTAGAGTAAGACTTAGCTCTGCACTTTTCTTTCGTAGCAAAACAAAAGCTGTATCCCTTCCTTTCTAGTCTTTAATATACAATCTTAAACTACTAACGGGAAAATACAATTTTTTTTTTATTTTTTAAGTTTATTTATTTATTTTGAGAGCAAGTGAGGGAGCACGAGTGTGGGAGGGGCAAGAGAGAGGGAGAGAGAATTTCAAGCAGGCTTCTCGCTGACACAGAGCAGGGCTCAAACCCACAAACCATGAGATCATGACCCAAGCCAAAATAAAAAATCAGACCCTTAACTGACTGAGCCACCCAGGTGCCCCAAAATCGAATTATTTTTTATCATGGTTAAATTCTATTATGTTATTGCTGCTAATTTGTTGTTTTAAATATAAACATCCAATATACCAATGACTCATATTTTCTTTTCTAGTTTTATCATTCTAAAGTTACCGAGTAGTCATAAAATGGTAATTATAATTTTATTTTCTTCTACAAATACTCGTTTTAAATAGTGTCTAGCACATAGTAGGCACCAAGTTGAATGAACACATGCTTAGATTAAGGTATAGGCTAACGCATTTTATACATATATAATTTAATTAACCTATGCCTGATTTCATTTGCTGCTGTTTTAAAAAAATTATCATTGGGGCGCCTGGGTGGCGCAGTCGGTTGAGCGTCCGACTTCAGCCAGGTCACGATCTCGCGGTCTGTGAGTTCGAGCCCCGCGTCGGGCTCTGGGCTGACGGCTCAGAGCCTGGAACCTGCTTCCGATTCTGTGTCTCCCTCTCTCTCTGCCCCTCCCCCATTCATGCTCTGTCTCTCTCTGTCCCAAAAAATAAATAAATGTTGAAAAAAAATTTAAAAAAAAAAAAAAAAAAAAAAAAAAAAATTATCATTAAAGATAATTCAGTGTGGTCACCAAATCCATATGTTAGGTGATCAAATGCAGGAACCTACTGTGGGCATAGTAGAATATGTGCCTCTTTATAATAGAAATGACAAAGACAGGGTACTCTCCTCTGCATAGAAGAAAAGAGGATACTCTTATAATTTGCTGACTTGGGGGGTACTTTTTAGAGAGATACCTGCTGATCCCTTTAGTGAAAGAAAACTTGGAGAAATATAATTATGAAGGATCAAGACATTTGATTAAAATGAAAAGTTAACACATCGCCTCTGAACCCAGTATCGCAGGTCAAACTTTTCATATAGCTAAAAAACAAACACAGATACACACATATACATGGGCATTTATGATTATAAAAATAATGTGTTTATTTTTGAAAACTTTGAAAGCAAAAAAAAGTTACAAATGTTAAATCATCTGTAATTGTTGATATCATTATATACCATACCCAGAATTTTTAAAAAATTGTATTTACTTTCCATACTATTTAATAATCTGATGATTTTACTAGAAGTATCTTGTTAATGCTTTCTCATTTTATCTTTTATTTTACTACAATGCAATTTTAATTTTTTTCATGCCTTACATTCATCTTTTAAATTACTCAAACTCACTATTCATAAATATTTAGGTTGCCTTCTTATCCTCTTTCCCTTTTTTTACTATTATAAAAAAAATTCATTGAACCTTCTTGTACATAAATCTTTGTAATCCTAATAGATATGTCTAAAAAGCATAGAGATCCCCAAATTCAAAATGCTGTCACACTGTAAGATTTCCTTGACTGGGATGGGGAGATTTAGACAGAAATAGAGATATAGAAAGTATACATTTACATATACAAACATACACATTTACACATATTTAATATATACATACACACAAAAACTTACCTACAAAAATGATTAAATAGAATAATACTATCTTACCTTCAAGCCTTATTCAGATAGACAAAACTACTCATAGAGACGATTTTTTATTCCAGTTCATGTAGAAGCACCACTTAAAGAAATAGTGTAGTTTAACCATTATGCTCAGCACAAGATGCAAATTAATATAACTAAAACATTAATATAACAATAAGCAGCTAAAACAATATCTAGGTACCAGGAGTAACATAACCCTTAGATCAGTTGGTAAACAGTCCCTTTTACCACTGGATATTAACAGAGAAGTGAAATTAAAGATGAACTTTCTAGACTAATACATCTAGAAGAGGAAAACTGGAAAAGACCTCTTTTAAATGTCTCTGAATCTCTTCTTAGACCTGAGTCTTTAATGAAAAATTTAGATTGTTATTAATATATATACTTTCTACCTATCAAAGTCAATGATTCTAAAGTAAAAACACAAACACATTAAAACAATATTAACCTTTTGACTTAAATAACACTTAGAATGTATTTATACCTCTTAAAACTATTTTCCAAGTTCGTATAGTTGTATTTTGTTTAACTCTGCATAAATGGCTGTGCTTATGGCACACCTATAATTACAATTACACACACCAGAAAAAAAGCCAGAAACATAAAGTGTGCAACTCAATATCACCATCTAGTGACAGAATTCCCAACACGTGATGAAGCCAAGCAAAAATGAAAAAGAAATTTCATGTTTGTCCTGGAAGTTCATCTCCATAACAATAATCTAAACATAACAGGTGTCACTGAATAGGTTTGGCTCTGCAAATAAAATACTAACCTCTAATTAACAATGTTTGTATTCCAAATATGTAATTTATATTTTCACCATAGAAGTATAACCACCAATCTGACCAATCTTTATTTTTGTGTATTGTCATTTTCTAAAACCTTCAGACCACATTGTTACTTTTTCTTCTTAATGAACTATAAGTACCCATTTCTTTTCCACAATTTGACACTCCCTTTTCTCAAGTTATTCAATTCAAATACTTTCCAATTTCACATATCTATTCAACATGTCCCACTACTGCCTCTGGAACTGAAAGGGGGATAGAGAGACACAATGTTAAAAAGGTTCCACTTTTCCTCTTGATGTTTAGAATTTATTACAGGGTCTAAGACAGGTGCAAAATATGATAATACAGAAATCAAATCACTTTGGCATGATAAGAAGGTTGAATTGGCAGTGATAAGGAGAAAATATGATGAAAAGAAGTTGTGAATTTTACCTCTAAACTCACTATTATCATACTATAGACAGAGATTTAACCTAGAGATGTATTTTTCCTGTCTTTAAAATGTTTTTTTTCTTATGTCATCATTTTTAGAAATCCTGTACAATATCTCCACATAGCCATAGAACTACAATGAGCTCTGTATAAGTGAGAGACAAGAAATATTCACTCTGGTATTTTACATTCTAAGGCTACACTATAGTTTTCCAGTCAATTCCATTATGTATGACATATGTAAATTCTTTGAAATAATCACTGAAACACCATTAAATGCAAATAACATATACAAACATTATAATACTTTGTATCATCCTTTTATTGTTTCATAAATTACAAAGCTTTCTCTCCTACATTATTGTTGTTCATCATATCAATCCTATTAAGTTTTTAATCCTATTTTACAAAAAAATAAGACAAAAAAAGATTAATTTACCTAAAATCACAGTTGGAGTCTAAAATCTGATTTTTACCACTTATCCTAGTATTCATATCATATTTTATTCTTTCCATTTTTCCATTTCTTACTTCATTATTTTTTGAATCATTCATGATGTGCTCCTATTATAGAAAATTTAGAACAGAAAATTATAAGCCTGAAAAAAGTATCTGTTCGCCTAGCACCTAAATATAATAGCTATTTTAGTATATTTTAATCTCATCTTCTTTCTCTGCATTCTTTATATTCAGTGGAGATAATGTTCTACATGCAATTTTGTTTCCTGGTATTTTTCAGTGAACAGTTTAACACGAGGATTCTTGTGTCACTAAAAACACTGTGGTGAAGATCATTTTAGTATCCAGATAGGGTTAAAGATGCCACAATTCACCATTACATGTGTGTATATATAATATCACATGTTACATAAATATATGTTTTATAAATATATTTAAGTTTATATATCTATATAAAATCATAGATGTGTATATAAATATACATCAAATGCATTATATATATAATATTCATTTCCTTACTTGTTTCCTTAACAGTAGACGATTGGGTTCTATTCAGTTTGTTTACTGTTATATTCTAATAGTTTGAGAAACACATTGAGATTGCCCATAATTTCTAAGTTTTCTGAAATAGATTTATTTCAGGAAGTTAAATTAATATGTAAAAGGTATGTTTGCTTTAAAGCTTTTCATACTTATTGGAGTGATCCTTCCCTTAAATGCAGCAGTCACTTCCACCCCTATTGAGCTCTGGGAGTGAGAAATGGCTGTCTTGCCATTCCATTGCTAACACTCAAAAATTTCCTCCCTGCTGAACTGCAGTAATATCAGTAATCAAGAAATTAATACATTTTTTAATGTAACTTAAATTTTGTTGGCCATTACAGTTGAATATTTTCAAAGATTTCTTAATCATACTTTGCCAATTATCCATTGAGCTCCTAATCTTTCTGAATCTCTTAAACACATAGCAATGTAATACGCTGATGTTGTCTTTTAATCTCATGATTTCTTTCCACGAACAGAAGCTTTTTTAATGCAGGCAAAGCTTAGTGATTTCTTCTTCTACTCTTTAGCTTATCATCTCTTTCCCTGTACAGACCTCAAAATAAATAAATAAATAAATAAATAAATAAATAAATAAATAAATAAATAAATAAAACTGTTGCTTCCCATAATGTAGTGGACATTGGCTATTTCATTTATTTCATTTAGTTCTTTGATATACATGAAACATCCTTCAGCACCTGTGTAAATATAAAGTGATTTTTTTTCCAAATAACTAAATGGCTGCCTCTTATACCACTTATTGTGTGATTCAACATGTTCTGGATGATTTGGGGTACCTTATAATATAATAAATTCATAGGATTGTCATAGGATCTACTATCAATACAACCACTAATTAGTTATGGGTAATACATAGAAATGCTAATAAATTTCCATTTTTATCTTAAATCTGACCACATTACTAAATTATTTCATTAATTCCTAGCGTGGTTTTGTTGTTAATTCTCTTGAGCTTTTTACATATAAGTCATGCCTTTAGATAGTAATAGTCATTTACCTCCTCCATATCAAGTCATATTTGTTCATTTTGGTTTTACATCCATTACTGTTATGAAACTAACTTTTACTCTTCATTTTTTGAGAGAGCAGCATGTGATGTATATGTGATGTGTGTGAACCTGGTTTAGCTTTACCCTAGCCACTCCATTTGATGAAAATTCCATTCATGAGAGATAGACAAATGTCACGTTAGCAACTCAAACATATACCTGTAGGTGATGCTGTCCAAAGAATAGCCTGTAACTACATACAACCATTTACATTTATATTAATGAAAGTTAAATACAATTAAATATTCAGCTCTTCAGTTACAAGAGCCATAATTCAGGTGCTTAGTATCCACATGTGGCCACTGGCAATCATACTAAACAACACAAACATAGAACATTTCTACTAGAGAGTTTTACTGCAGTTCACAGAAAGTTCTGCTGGGCAGCACTTCTCTAGATTATCTCCAGGAGCCACAGAACACTGGCCAGGAATGCCGCCCACCCTTCTCTTCTCAGGCACACCACTTTACAGTTCCAACTTACTCTGCTGGAGAAAGTTATTTATAATTTTTAAATCTCAAAATATGTTTCTTTGTGACACACATTTTCCTAAGCCCAATATTTTTTCTTAGGCATCTGGTTAGACTCTCCTCCTTTCTGATTTGATGCACTATTCTTAGAAATCACATCCTTTCCAATGGCTACAAGTATCAAAATACTTAACAAGTCCAAATGTGCACATCAACCCCCAGTATTTTCCTGAGTTGTAGAATTATATTTTCCTTCTGCTTATTGCAAATTTATACGAGTTTGCCACAGCTATCTCAAATTAATCTGAAAATGAAAATATTCTTCCTTAACCCTTTTTTTCTCTCCCTATCCCAATTAATATATATCCAAATATTCAAAATAAAAACATTTGACTTAACTTTAATAAACCTCCTTATTACTTTTATCTTTACCAACAATTCAACAGATAATTATTGAGTACCTACTATATGATAATACTATGGTAAGACTAAGAATACACAAGAGGGCAAAAGAGCAATCCTAGTTTCATGGAAGTTACTATCTAGTAGGACACACAAATAAATTATAATTTATTCAAAAAGGATAAGAATAATTTAAAACAGAGCAGCACAGATTAAATCAAGGTTATGATTTATTGAGGCTAAGCCACAAAGTCTTATCAGATCTACATTTTAAATACTTTCATATTTCCCAAACACACTCCCCTCTGTTGGGCCTTTATCTTAGTGATGTCACTGATTTCTCTAGCTCTCTCATCCCCTCAACTGCCCCCGCTATTTTCTTCCAAAACAATATTTTAAATCATTTTTTCCCCTTTCTCGGTATTAGCTAAAACCTGATCAAATACCTGATTTACTTAGCCTGTACATCCCAGATTAGTTCGTAGCTCCTTGTGTTTTTAACATAGGTGGCTACAGGTCCTCACATCTGGGGTAGGAAGGATGTATGGGAGGGGTCTAAAATGATTTATGAGCTGGGAACACATGACAAAAGAATGTGTTCAAGACTACATGGCAAAGACCAGCCATGTTGAGGGATTGGATGAGATAACAGAATTGAGCAAGGACAGAATCTTCTTTCCTATTCTAAGAACTTTAATAAACCAAGTTGGAGATATACCTCCAACTTGGTGACAGCACCCAAACACAGCACTCACAAAATGTCAATCTTCAGATTCCATCCATTTCTGCTCCAGCTTCTCCAGGCTAGACACACTCAGAATGAGAGCACCACTGCGGGTGTCCAGGGTCACCTGAGGACTGCTGTGGAGGTTAAGCCACTGAGAGAAAAGAATGTTCCCACAGCTGAGCTAGGCCATGTCCAAGGACCAAGAGAAAAGCTACCATGGAATACTGCATCTATCCCTATATTGTATCTTCTTCCCCTCTAACAATTCTACAAAATTCTAATGTTTACATTTAATCCTATCACCCCTTCCTTAAAAATAATGACTTCCTGAAATAATTTACACTCTTTATCATGGCAAGCTAGACTCTATCTAACTAGCCTCCAGAATATGGTAACAAACACATTTCCAACCAGCCTCTTAAGGCCAGTCCCTATGGTCACCAAAGTTTTCAGCAAATTATTCATACCTGTCTCTGACTGCCCCTTCTCACACTCTGAGATTCTGAAATGCTTACATCATCCTTGCCAACTTCATACTGCTTCATTTCCACCCAAGGATTCTTTTTTTAAATTTTTTTTTAACGTTTATTTATTTTTGAGACACAGAGAGACAGAGCATGAACAGGGGAGGGGCAGAGAGAGAGGGAGACACAGACTCTGAAACAGGCTCCAGGCTCTGAGCAGTCAGCACAGAGCCCGACGTGGGGCTCGAACTCACGGACCGCAAGATCGTGACCTGGCTGAAGTCGGACGCCTAACCGACTGCGCCACCCAGGCGCCCCTCCACCCAAGGATTCTTGACATGGAAGGAGAGATGTTACTGACTCAAAAATTCTGCCTATGTGAGTTTTGTGGGAAAACATATTCAAAAAAAGCTTGAAAAAATTTGCTTTACATCAGACTACTGACTGTTCCTGAAATACATCTTGCACCTGCAGGCCTCCATGACTTTGCTCAATTCTATTCCCTCTATCTGCAAAACTGGCCCTCTTTCAAGGCCTAAATCAAATATCTTACCCTCCCATAGTTTCTTTTGATCGAGACACCCTTCATGTAAGGCAAACATTGATCACAGATTAAAGAACAATTAATTTTTGCCCCTCCATGTTTCTCCTCTTATTCTTAGTAACATAGCATCACAACTTTTTTCCCATGCTTCTATAATCTCACATATAAAAGAATGAGCTACTGCTACATTTCCTAAAGGCAAAAAACAACAGCAAACACAAAAGTGGTGGGCCCACAGTGTACTAAATTGCTGAATGCTTTGGTTACTAAATTATTTAATTGTGTTTAGTGAATCCAAACATTATGAATATGTGTGTGCATGTGCATGTGTAAAATATGCAGCTTATGTAAACAAAGTACATTAAACAGCCATATAATTAAAAGCTGATTTAAATTATCTAGAATACTGCTTTATCTGATAGCATGAGTGATTGAGAGGTTATTCTAACCAGGTAATACTTGTTTTTCTTATTAGTTCATCTCTACTTTTTTAAAAGCAGAATATCCTAGTATTTTCTAAAAAGTAAGTATTACAAAATTTGGCAGAATAATCTCTTCATACACAGTTCTCCCATAATTCAGTTTGATTTTCCTTGATGACAAATTTTCTATACTAATTACATGTCCTTTCCTTGTTCATTATATTTCCCTCAGTCACACCCATTTTCATTCACATTGCCCCTTTGTAATTCTTTCTATGTTTTAGGCCTTCAGTTCTTTTATTCAAAGCTTCAGAGCTGGCATTCTCTTTGTCTTCCTGTGTGTCTATGTGTTTACTTCAAACTGAGTAGATATAAAAATACAGAGAATAACTGTAGCTTTCTAAATACATATTGGTGTACACACTTAATATATTCAAATTTATTATCATTAGCATGTGCAAAAACAATGCCTTCAACTTATAAATGTGGTAGTTTTAGACACAAGATAAAGACTGTATTGAAAATAGGAGTTCATTCATAATTTCTGCATTGGCTTTTTCCACAATATGTTTTATACCTTCTTTTTAATTTATTACTATTTTTCAAAAACTAACTTTCTGTGAATGTATGATTGCATTTTATAGGCGCAAATTCTCTATTGTATATTCAGTTCTATTTTTCCCTCTTTTTTTTATTAGTGAAGACATTAACAATAAAATAGGCTCACTTGCTCCAGCTGGTAATTTCTCAGTACTAGTAATATATTATTCCTCTTTTTGTGACATCATAATCATCTATACAGAAGTACCATGTATCTTTGTGTAGAAGCTACTGTTTCCATTAAATTTAATTACCTCCCCCTGTGGTTTTAAATAGAAGTGGCTTCAAAATGAGGGCAGCTTCTATTAAATTTAATTACTTTCCCCTGCTGCTTGCATGGTAAAAGGAAGGTTACTAAATGAGAGCAGCTTCTAAACTAAAGTATATGGTAACTGTGTGCTAGCAATAACAAAATTGTACCCACGTTCCCTTCTACAAAGCCTCATAGGTTTATCCTTTCTCTTATTTTAAATTATTTTTAGCCTTACGATCCTGAAAAAAAAAATGAGAACTGCATTTTAAAAATCAATTGTAGTTTCATAGGCTAAATAAAGGTAAATATACTACTTCTGTACGAATATATTGGAAATTCTCCAACTCAAATGGGGAGATGAAGCTCACAACTTTTAAAATTAATTTCATTTATTGTTTTCTAGCCCTAAGGATGATGAGTTTTATTCCTTACACATTCTTAATGTCTACTAAAATACGGATTTAAAGACTGATTCTTAAAAGTTATTAAAAAGGTATCAAGTCTGGCGGAGATTTCAGAGAAATATTTAGAAACAGAAATGTCAAAAGTGAAAAAAGCAAAAAAACAAAAAACAAAAACAAAAATCAGGCTCATTATAGACTACTGTATTTGAAAAAAAGTGAATCTATATGCTTTAAAATAGTGTGTAAATCAGTTTAAAAATACTATGATATAATCCTATAAAATCTAATAGAATATGAAATTTTAAGTACCTCTTTTTAAATTAAATATTAATTAGGAGAAAATACTACTCAGTTTAACCACCATTGTTCTGTTTATTTTTTATATTCAGGCAGAATTTAGATGAACAATATTTCCATTCAATCACACAGTTTAGTATAAATATAAAACAAGACACCCCTTAAGCATTTTAAGTAACAAATTAAACATTTACATTTTTTACTGTGCACTGAGGCTTAACATTTATGCAGCTTCAAAACCAAAGTACAGCCTCAAGGGAAGTCTCTCCACTGACAAATTAATACCTTAGAGAACAGAGCTGAATGGTGGCAATGAACTCATTTGTTCCCCCAATAATGAAGAATGACTTTTTCTTTACCACATCTGTGACTGTTGCTATGGTGACCCAGACTTACCTCATTGCTTCTCGGAGAGCTCCTCGCTCACCAAGAGTCGTGTGCTTGATGTCATCAAAATTATTCTCCAGCTTCTCGCATTTCTGCAACATTTTAAAAAATGTATTAATCCTCCAACATCCTGAGATAAAATTGTATCTATGCAATTATGTAAAAATATAATTGATTATATTGATTATGCACTCATGAAAAATATGCACACAACTTTAATTGGGTAGGATTCATTAAAATTGACAGTGTGAATTCAACAGTAACAAAATAAAAATGTCATGATACAGCTATCACAGAAGTCTTTTTACCAATTTTTCAAAATGGAGTAAACAGACTAAATCAATTTTATGTAAACATAGCACAACTTTTAGAGCTTTGAGGTTTGAAAATTACTTCACTAAAATAATCTCAAATATATCAAAACCAATTTGAATTCAAAAGAGAAAGTCAATAAAAGTAAGTTTGAAATTATAATAAACTGTATAAGATAAATATCTAGTTCTAAAAATATTAACAATTACTTACATGGAAAGATACAGCCCAGCATAAGATAATTATACAACTTCCAACATTTTGGAAACAAAATTTTAGAATAAGATCTTTAAATAACAATTGTGTATATATTTATAAATAGATGTATACATATAGATATGTTTAAAATAAATAAGTCCAATTCTTAAAATTAAGTGACATTATATCATGTTCTTAGCAATACTGAATTGTTTTTTCTAAGTTTTTATTTTTTTAATTATAATTCTGAATATATTTTTAAATGTAAAATTAACTTAATCTTACATGAGACTAATAAGTTTTGAGAAGATTTATGCGGTATAGAATTAAATTTTTGACTAAAAACATATCCATGAATCTTTTGGCATATCAGATTTTATATATAAGTTAGGTAATAAAATAATTAGATTTAGCATTTTAGCTAATCTAACAAACGAAAACTAAATAACAATGTGTTCTTTCCATTTTAAATTATACATACATATGCTGGATTTTAGAAAATTACAGAATTTAGATTAATAATTTTCAATGTGTAAGAATTAATTTAAAAACCTTGATATATATGTGTGTATATATGCATATATATGTGTATATATGTACATATATACACATATATATACTATTTTTACCTTGATTAAGTCAGCAAAATTAGGGCAAAGATCATTTTAACAGATAGTTATATGCTTTTATAGTGAAAATCTTGAAAATTATGTATACATATGTACTGTGTATATATATACACACAATACATATACATATATACCTAATACATATCCATATATAGTGTATATATATACATATATATATACTATTTCTACCTTGATTTTTTTTAATCAGCAAAATTAGGGCAAAGATCCTTTTAACAGATAGTTAGTTATACGCTTTTATAGTGAAAATCTTGAAAATTATGAAATATATCTAAAACAATTTGAATTCTGAATAACAGTCCTTTTTTGATATATATAAATTGTAAATATCATCTCCTGCTCTATGTCTTGTCTTTTCATTTTTTAGTAGTGTCTTTTCATGAAGAAAATTTCTTATTTGTAATGAGGCCCAATTTATTATTTTTTATGGTTAATAGTTATTGCCTTTTGTGTCCTCTTTCGGAAATCTTTGGCTTCCTCAAGGTTATGAATATATATTCCTATATTTTTTCAGTAAACTTTATTATTCTGCATTGCACATTTAGATGTTCAATCTTTTGGGACTGACATTTGCACAAGATGTGAGATAGGAAATCACATGATATAAGTAATTAATTAAATCAATAGTAATTATTGAAAGGACCATCATTTCCCCACTATAGTTAATCTTTTCAATAAAGTAAATCACAGTATATATTTGGTCTGTTTCTGGAGTCCATTATGACCCACTACTCAATTTCCTATACTTGTGCCAGTTTCACATTATTTTAATTACTTACACCTATAATAAATAAAAAACTCCTACAGATAAATATAAAAAGGACAAAAAGCTCAATGAAAATAAGCAAAAAACTTATACAAACACTGTATAAAACACTGTATACAAACACTGTATAAAAGAGAATATCCAAAACTGCTAATTAAAAAAACAATATGCTGAATATTACTACTCGTGAGAAAGATGCAAATACCATTACACACTGTGAAAATGCCTACAACGTAGATTATATAGAGCACTTTTTCAGTATAAAAAGCAACTGAAGCACTGCTGATGGAACTAAATTGTTACAATCACTTTGTAAAGCTTTTAGAAGTACTTTCATAAGCTGAAATCATGCCTAAGAATACACCCAGAACAAATTTATAATAGGTTCACCTAAATCCATGTACAAAAATGTTAATAGCACCATTATTCAAGATAGCCCAAAACCAGAAACAAGTCAAATGTCCATCAAGGTAGAATATATAAATAGGCCATTATATACAATGGAAAACTACACAGCAATAAGAATGAACAAACTACATGGGGCACATGGGTGACTTGGTCAGTTAAACCTCTGATTTAGGCTCAAGTCATGATCTCAGAGTTCTTGAGTTCAAGCTGCACGTTGGGCTCTGTGCTGAGAGCTCAGAGCCTGGAGCCTGCTTCAGATTCTGTGTCTCCCTCTCTCTCTTCCTCTCTCCCCCTCTCAAAAATAAATAAAGGTTTTAAATTTTTTTTTAAAAAAGAATGAACTATAGCTACATGCAGTGACATGGATACATTTCATAGATACAATATTGAGCAAAGATGTGACACACAAAAGAACAAATAGCAAAATTATTTCACTTATGTAAAGTTCAAAAATAATTAACCTACAGGTGCCTGGGTGGCTCAGTCAGTTAAGCATCTGATTTTGGCTCAGGTCATGATCTTGTGGATCGTGAGTTCAAGCCCCACATTGGGCTCTGCACTGACAGGTTGGAGCCTGGAGCCTGCTTCAAATTCTGTGTCTCCCTCTCTGCCCCTCCCCCATTCATGCTCTGTCTCTCAAAAATAAACAAAATTTTAAAGAAATTTAAAAATTAAAAAATAGGCAAAGCTACAGTGAATAATCCAAAAATGAAAAAAAGAAAACCATCCATTTACATAGCAAAAAATAAAAATATTCCTGAATAAATTTAACAAAAGTAGCATATGATTTGTGCACTGGAAAGCACACCTCAAGATAAAAATTAAAGAAGACAAAAATAAATAGAAAGACATCCCATGTTCACGGATTAGAAGACTTAATAGTGTTAAGATGGTATTACTCCCTAAGTTGATCTAAAGATTCTATGCAATTCCTGTCAAAATCCCAGCTGACATTTTTTTTCGCCGATTTTGACAAGCTGATCTTCAAATTCATACTATAACAAAAGGGACAAGGGTAGTCAAAACATTCTTAAAAACAGAAATGAAAAATTGAAGGACTCATATTTCCTGATTTCAAAACTGACACTAAAAGTAAAGTAATCAAGACACTGTGGTACTGGTGTAAGAACAGAAACACAGAGCAACATACATCCACAAAAATATTTGTATACAAATGTTCATAGCAGCATTATTAATAACATACAAAAAGCAGAAAAAATTCAAGTCAAAAAGTCAATAAAATCATAAATGTAGCATATTGATACAACAGAATATTATTTGGCCGTAAAGAGAGAAGTTCTGATACATGCTACAATATAAATGAATCTTAAAAATATTATGCTAAGTGAAAAAGCCAAATAGAAAAGGCCATGTTGTATATGTAATTCCATTTTTTTTAAATTTTTTTTTCAACATTTATCCATTTTTGGGACAGAGAGAGACAGAGCATGAACGGGGGAGGGGCAGAGAGAGAGGGAGACACAGAATCGGAAACAGGCTCCAGGCTCCGAGCCATCAGCCCAGAGCCCGACGCGGGGCTCGAACTCACGGACCGCGAGATCGTGACCTGGCTGAAGTCGGACGCTTAACCGACTGCGCCACCCAGGCGCCCCTGTAATTCCATTTTTATAAAATGTCCAGTACAGCAAATCCACAGAGACATTAAGGAGATCAGAGGTTGCCAAAGACTGGAAAGAGTGGGGGAATGAGTGATGATGGTAATGGGATTTCTTCTGGGGGAGATGAAAGTGTTCCGAAAGAGTGGTGATACATGCACAACTCTGTGAATATACTAAAAACTACTGAATTATATACTTCAAAAATAGTGAACTTTATGGCCTGTGAATATTATCTCAATAAAGCTCTTATTTTAAAAACATGTAAAACTAATCAAGATGTTAGAAGCTGGTGTATAGTACTACAGGAGACAAAAGAGGGTCTTCTAGGGAACTGTTTAATTCATTTTGTGAAAATTATGGAATTGCATATTTAAGATCTATTTTTCCATTGTATAATTATAGTGCAATAAAAGTTTTTAGTAGAGAGTCTGAATTCTGGTTAAGAAATCATAGTGCCTCTGTGTGTGTGTGTGTGTGTGTGTGTGTGTGTGTGTGTATGTGTCTCAAAATAAATTAATTAATTTAAAAAAAAAGGGAGGGTGCTTGGATGGCTCAGTCATTAAGTGCCCGACTCTTGATTTTGGCTCAGGTCATGATCTTATGATTTGTGAGATCGAGCCCTGTGTCAGGCTCTATGCTGATATTAAGGAGTCTGCCTGGGATTCTCTTTCTCCCTCTCCCTGCCCCTCCCTTGCTCACACTCTCTCTTTCTGTTTCAAAATAAACAAAACTTTAAAAATAAAATTTTTAAAATGATAAAGAAAACAAATCATAATGCAATCACATAACACCACAGTTAAAATTTAAAAAGGCATATACAAAAGTTCAAAGTATCTACCAGTAAATATTAGCTACCAACTAATAATCATGAAATAACATTTTATAATTAAAATTCTGTATGAAAAAGCCAATCCTGTAATGAAGTCTAACATCCTTATTGAAATGAAATAGTAACTCAGATTATAATAAAATTATAATAAAATGTTGAATAAAATAAAATTCAAAAAAATGTTAAATAAATGTTCTTTTATGTTACAGTTTTCAGAATTTTCCAAAGTTTGTTATGGGTTTATATTTCTTTTGACTTAAAAATAATTAATTAATAAAGACACTTTTAAAGTTTTGGAAATATTTTTATATTTTATTTTGAATATGCTGGGGTTTTTTAATGTTTGTTTGTTTACTTATTTATTTATTTTAGAACAGATCATGAGCAGAGAGAGGGGCAAGAGAGAGAGAATCCCAAGCAGGCTCCCGCCCTGTCAGCACAAAGCCAGATGCAGGGCTCAAACCCACCCATGAGTTTATAACCTGAGTCAAAATTGAGTCAGTCACTTAATCAACTGAGCCACCCAGGCACCCCAAATATGCCATTTTCTTAATAGAATACAATAAAATAAGTGCTAGGAATAAAACAAATTTAAATATAAAACAGGATTTTTTCAATACTTCTTAAATTTTTCTATTAATTATGACTGAATTAAGATTTTTCCTCCTAAAATTGTTTGCCAGTAAGCTCATGAAACTTTTCACATTTCAAATTATCCAGAACATTTCCAATCATCTTTATTTTTTTTAATTTAAATTTTATTTTTTTTTAATTTACATCCAAATTAGTTAGCATATAGTGCAACAATGATTTCAGGAGTAGATTCCTTAATACCCCTTACCCATTTAGCCCATCCCCCCTCCCAGAATCCCTCCAGTAACCCTCTGTTTGTTCTCCATATTTAAGAATCTCTTATGTTTTGTCCCCCTCCCTGTTTTTATATTATTTTTGCTTCCCTTCCCTTGTGTTCATCTGTCTGTGTCTTAAATTCCTCATGTGAGTGAAGTAATATGATATTTGTCTTTCTCTATTCTCGCTTAGCATAATACCCTCTAGTTCCATCCTTGTAGTTGTAAATGGCAAGATTTCATTCTTTTTGATTGTGGAGTAATACTCCATTGTATATAGATACCACATCTTCTTTATCCATTCATCTATTGATGGACATTTGGGCTCTTTCCATACTTTGGCTATTGTTGATAGTGCTGCTATAAACATTGGGGGTGCATGTGTCCCTTCAAAACACCATAACTGTATCCCTTGGATAAACACCTAGTAGTGCCACTGTGGAAAGAATATCCAATGGAATAAAGACAGTCTCTTCGGTAAGTGGTGCTGGGAAAACTGGACCGTTTTCTTTACTTTTGCATACCCAAGGAGAAGTATAACAATGTACACAAAGTAATAAAAAAATAAAGCCATGTGGTAAATTCAATTATATCCATTTGCTACATTCAACCTATAACAGCTTAATGTTAACAACTGCTACTCAAATAATGCCTTTTGGGGCAAATGAATACCTAAAAAGATCCAAACCAAACTACTAGGTATATGATCTTTGGAATATACCATTTTTAACCTTAATATAATTAAACTTAATAATATGTGACTAGTATCTATCCATAATTCTAAACACATCTCACCATACAATTTTTTTAATTGGATAATATTCCCATGCATCCATGTGCTACTATTTATTTAGCCAATTTCTTTTTGGTTTGCTAATGATATTATTAAACATAGGATAGAAATGGACGGTTGAAAATTAATTAAAAGCTTAAAAATTATTGTAAAAAGAAAAATAAATGTTCATTTATAGAGATTATTCTGATGTATCTCAAATTGTTTTCACCTACAATGCATTCAAAGTATGTGACTACCGTATTCTATGGTACAATCACTACTGAAATTCAAGGTTTCTGATTCTAATTTCATTCATTTTTCCCCCATGTTAACCATTAATAGAAAACAATGTATATTTTCTCTTTGGCCATATAATTTTACTTACTTTTCTCTGCAACTAGATTTGCTATCAACCCAACTCCATCAATATAGATGAATATAGATGAATATAGATGAATCACTACTAAGAGTTATGTTTAAATCTTAAAATGGAAGAAAGTTTCGTAAACTTTTTCTTTCAAACTTTACTTGATTCTTGATATGAAAAATAGCACTCATCTTTTAATTCGATGCTTCTCCACAGATGGTTTATAAATCAGATGTGGGAATAGATATTTCTATTTAATTGCTATGGGCATATTTGTGAAATCTCTAATTTTAAATATATACACATACACATATATACACATACATATATACATGTTTTTGCTAAATGGAGTCATTTCATAGAAATAAATCTGTCCCTTGACAGGATAATTTTGGTTTTTTATGGGTGAAAATCTTCAAAACTTTGCATTTACTGACAGGGATTAACAAAATCAAACACTACATCTGAATCTCTTTATTTAACAACAAATGTTTTGAATAGGGTACTGTCTTTAAGGCCCACAATGCTATAGGAAATGTGAGATTTAATTGTTAAAATCCATGAAAGAGCCTGATAATTGCACTACTGTAATTAAGACAGAATTTTAAGATCTCAGTTTAGCCATTTAAAGTCACTCCCTAGACTAGAGCAATAATGCTCATGGCAAAAGAAAGTCACAGATAACAAATATTTAAGGCAGCCTGTACAACAGTGTGATAGTAGCTTAGACTCAAAAGCAAACACAAAAGCCTCTTGTTATCCCAATATCCATGTCTGAAGTACCTTGGGAACAGGTGTATAATACAATGCAATTTAAAAAAATAGCTTCTTACTATTTCTTATGATTTATAAATCCCTCCCCCAAAAAAGTTAATCTGATCAATTTTTGGAAAAGGTTATTTTACAGTAAAATCCATGTGTAGACAGCCTTCTAAAAACAGAATTCTTATGGAAAGTTTTCTTTTTCAAGTTTATATTTTTAAAAATATGTGTTTTCAAAATCTCCCCACAGGTCCAGATATTACAACAAATGCATTGCCTCTTTTTCTATTTATTTTTGAGAGACAAAGAGACAGAGCAAGGGAAGGGCAGAGAGAGAGGGGGACACGGAATCCAGGGCAGGCTTTAGGCTCCCAGCTACCAGCACAGAGACCTACACGGGCTTGAACTGACGAGCTGTGAGGTCATGACCTGAGCCGAAGTTGTACACTCAACCGATTGAGCCACCCAGGTGCCCCCTCTCATTGAAATTTTAAACTTTGGGGCGCCTGGGTGGCGCAGTCGGTTAAGCGTCCGACTTCAGCCAGGTCACGATCTCGCGGTCCGGGAGTTCGAGCCCCGCGTCAGGCTCTGGGCTGATGGCTCAGAGCCTGGAGCCTGTTTCTGATTCTGTGTCTCCCTCTCTCTCTGCCCCTCCCCTGTTCATGCTCTGTCTCTCTCTGTCCCAAAAATAAATTTAAAAAACGTTGGAAAAAAAAATTAAAAAAAAAAAGAAATTTTAAACTTTATCTTGGCCTCCATAGTTGCAAAAGAACAAGTTCATGAAAGACATTAAAAAAGAAACAAAATTACTAGATTTTGAATTCTTAAGCGTTCATCCCTAGCATAAGCCATAGAGTTGAAAGACCACTTGACTAGTTTTTCTGCCACAGGAATAGGAGATGAAAGCATTCTCATGAAAGCCGAAGAAAGAGGAAAATTGGATACAGAAGCCTGAAGTAGCCCCACTAAGCTTACTGTGGCTCCAGGAATTGAGGACAGGTTCTCAGCATTAGTCAAGAGAGAGTGTTCCAGAGCACTTATAGTTATTTCCTCATTTTAATGATAAGAAGACTTTAGTAGTGATTTTATCTGGAAGTGGTTAAAATTACATATTGGAATGGGAATTCAAAATGAATATTAGGTTGACTAAAAAAAAATAATACTCTGTTTCTCACTTACTGGGTCTCCACAAAGCTTATTGTGCCCAATAGAATAATAAAGAAAAAAACTAAAACTCTGTAAGCATTTAAGTGGTCTGTTACCTTCACCAAAAATACTTCCGTGTCCTGAAATGGAAATCAAATCCAATATTTTTTTTCAAGAACAGTATTTCAAAGAAGAGATATGAGTTTAATTATAATTCAGACAAATGCTATTCTTTTACCATAATGAGAGAAACATCTCCAGCAGCTAGTACATTTATCTGCTCATCCTATCCATAAATAAAATTAAGCCATCAGATCCACTGGGTGAGAGGCAAACAGACTTACTGTTATATCCACCATTAAGAACATGTCCATAGCATTAGGGACAACTATAAATAAAGTATAGCCAGTGTCCTATCAAAATCTGTTCTTGGGGCACCTGGGTGGCTCAGTTGGTTAAGCATCCAACTTCGGCTCAGGTTGTGATTTCAGGGTTGGTGGCTTGAGACCCTCGTCAGGTTCTGTGCAGACAGCTCAGAGTCTGGAGCCTGTTTCAGATTCTGTGTCTCCCTCTCTCTCTGCCCCTCCCCCACTCATGCTCTGTTTCTCTGTCTCAAAAACAAACATTAAAAAAAATAAAATCTATTCTTGTCCTAGTTCACATCAGTATGAATTTCAGAAAAATTATAAACGTATTTTTATGTAACCAAATGTCTTACTCTGTTGTTCATTCTTGGGAATTCTATATTGTAGTGTAGGACTATCCCAGAAGACAATTTCAAGTATAAGTAAAACATAGGGAACTTAATTTCCAGGGTACAAAAAACTTCCAAATAATTCTAAAAAACTACCTTGTCCATGGTGATGACTTACATTTCCTTCTTTTCACATGCCTAATAATTTCCTTTGATCAAGGTTATTTCATGAGAAAGCTGCAAGCATCACAGCAGAAGCAAGGTGGTGCAAGTATTTGTAGGAAGGAAAAAAGGGACAGCAAAGGGTGAATAAAAGGGAAAAGGGGACACAGAGAGAATGAATAAACAAACCACTACTCAGATTAGCAAACACAAGAACAAGAAAAACCGGTGATTAGTAATGAAACACTGGAACAAGAGGCAGGCTATGAGCCTACAACTATGGAACAAGCAAGTGGGAACACACAGGAAAAATGGAAGGACAGGAAAGGCAGTGGATTCAGTGCTGACCAAATATGTTATTTACTATAGCAGGCAAAGGTTATCCTTACTTAATTAGTAGGAAACTGGAAATTCAAATTAGCAACCATGGGAAATTTTTTGGCATATAAAGATGAATTACAGTAAACTAGCAAACCTTGAGGACCTTCTCTTGTTAGACACTTTTCTAGAAGCTTTTCCCATTTAGTCTTCACAATAACAAAGATATCTATACTTTACAAATGAGGAAACAGGCATAGGGAAATTAAGATAACTCGTTCAAATCATACAGTCAGGAAGGGATTCTGAGATTCGAACCCAAGTAGTCTGTCCTCAGAGCCAGACTTAAATCCCTTAGAGACTGCTTCAAAAAAGTAAGCTGAATAAAGTGAATATAATAAATTTCTGAACAGGTCCCCCACCCCCCAGGTGTTAGTTGTGAAATTCAGATACCAGACTAGACGGATAATAATAGTTTACTAGGAAGGTGGACCTAAGTTCTTAAAGAATTCTTATTTCTGTCTAGATGTGCTATACTTTAAAATGTAGAAAAATAAGGAATCTAAATACACATGTTTAGGCCAAATTAATACCCATAAATATTTTTTCATGTAACAGTCTTTATTTGGGTCTGTGATACCACTGTGACAAATATAATGAGCAATTAAATCCCCAAGTGCTCAGATTTTGGCAGCAATTAAAGTAGAAACTAGAAACTAAGCATCAAAAAGAACTGGTTTTGCTGGCCTTCTGCCAAATAAATCCCCACGGGTTGAGGGAAGGTCTAGTTTCAAATGTGATAGATTTTATAGTATTTTATATCTCATCTGTGTTAAGGATTATATAAAAGTACAATAAAACAAATAGAATATCAGTAGCAACATGGAAACAAAATAACACACAAGGAGATCTCTAAATGCTAAAAAATTTAAATAATATTACTGGGTTATCTTTGTTTAAACTATAACAAATTCAACCAAGTATCTACTGATTCATATGCTAGATGGAGCTGGAAATAGGCAACCAAGTTAGCAAATCATATTACTAAATTTTAAAAAATCAGGATATTATCATATGACTTAATTTCCACAGGACTGCATTTCCTTTATGAAATAATCATAACTAAAACTAAATAGGTTGGATCTAAAATTTATATATTAACCTAAATTGTAAAAATTAGAAAACTACTTTTAATAAATGAAGAAACTTAGCTCTGTATTATTAAGGTCCCAGAGAGCTCCTGAAATTAAGTCTTGGAATTACCAAATCATAAAACCTCAAGTTAATCAATTAAATTTCAACTCAGAATAAATTCTTGAAAATTCTACTGTATGTTAGGCATCATACAAAGCACCAGGTATATAAAGATAAATAAGTCCCTACCTTAATCACAATCTAGTGAGAATTTGGAGAAGAGAGAGGAATTCATTCTCCTGGAACAGAGATTTCTATAAAGTTTATTACTTCTGACTCCTTAACATGTCTTTTAAAAGAGTCAAATTTTTCCAGATTAAGAAAAAAAAGAAAAAAAGGCTAAGGTAGAAGTGACTTCAGCCTCAGACTGCAGTGTTACTGCCTGCCTACTAGCTACTTGATATTAGGCAGGATACTTAACTCAGTTACTTACCTTCTAGGGCTGTAGGGATATCTCTACATCCCTATTCAGTAGGAAGAAGTTACAGAAGATAAGACTTTCCACCCTCAGCAACCTTAAAGATTTAAGGGTCAAAGTTGTTCAGTGGAGAAAATGATGGGAGAAAAAAAAAACAAAGGCAGGACTTTGCTGCAGCTAGTCTCTCCTGACAGGATTCCTGAGGCATACAGATTTAACATTCCTACAGCTTCCTCAAGGACTTCCTTTAATGTTTTACCACTCTAGCTTTGCTCTGGTTGATGTACTTCTTTCTGATAACTGTAAACATCACCCCCCTCCCCCAAACAATACATGATAGGAATCATCCTTCAAACATATACCTATGATATATATTTGAATGGTCTCATGACTAATGTCTTACTTGACAATAGAATATAACCTTATCTTAATAACTAGTCCCTCAAGATCCTTGCTTTCAAATTCATTAAAGATTTATAGTATCCCTAACTCCCACTAACTAAAAAGTATATAATCAGTCACTCCTCACAATCCCAGTGTAGCTCTTTCTGCGCATGGGTCTTGTCCCCATGCTATAATAAAAGCACTTTTTTGCATGGAAAACAAAAAAAATTAAATGAGATAATATATGCAAATCATTTGATACATTGAGTAGAAGCTTTTAAATAAACAATGGAAGAGGAGGAAAAGAATAAAGAGGAGGAAGAGGAAGAGCATCCATTACCCAGCATAATCCTAAGGGATAAGATTTTATAAAGTGAAGTAGAAAAATGTGCATTTTCATGTTTTCCAGGTGATTCTTAGGAATAGTAGAGTAAAAAAAATACAGTCTTTATGGAAAAAAGAGTTTTAACTTTTTGGTCATAAGATACCTGTGAGAATATAATAAAAATCATGATCCTTTCCTCTTAAAAAATTAAATTTTCACACACACATCCCATATTCAAAAAATACAATTTCAATTCAATAAGGTAACTGTTATCCAGCAAGTATGTTTCATGTCCAGTGGGAGGATCATTCCTATATATTAACCATGCATTAATGATCATTACAAATCTCGGATGGTTGGAAGCCTGCAGCATACTATATTTTGAAGGACCCACAGGGAATTATCACAGGGGAGGGCACAAGTCTTATATGGCACATTTTAAAGTCTGAAGAATTTAAATAGCATACTCCAAGTCACTACTACAACTCTAAGGTGATTTAACATTGATTAATTTAATGGTTTTCTTTAGACAATAAGGCAAATCAGGAAAAGATAATACTAGTGCCTATGTGTCTCAAGTAGTTAGAAATTCCTAAGGTCTAGGTTCCTATAAAGAATGAATAAATTAGGTTAACTTACTGTTCTAGTAAAATGTTATATTTGAATTTTGGCACTCAACAAAACTAGCTCAAATGAAATTGTTTATAAGTCAAGTAAGAAATAATGATTATATTCACATCTTTTAAAATTCTAGATGAACATTCTAATACCAATATACCAGTTCTAATCATGAGATTCATATTTCAACAGATAATTACTTTTCCCTTTGGTATGTCTTAACTAGTCTAATCCTTTCAGGGAACATTAAGACATAATCATATTTAGCTAATGTCATTTCACTAATGGTGGCCAGCTTACAGTCAGGCCCTGTCTAGGAGAATCTTGAATCACAGTGAAATGGAATATAATATGGTAGGAGAGGTACGAGCTGTGGAGACAGTAAATCTGTTTTTAAGTTCTAGTTTTGCAATTAAATTGCTTATGTGTTCTTAAGAAAATGCTTAACATCTCAATCTGCAAATACTCCCTCACAGAATGAAGACATCAACGAAGATGATAAAAGTAATGACACCACCTTAAAGTACTGTTGTGAGAATAAATTAAGAGATCATACATGTGAAAATATATTCTAAACAAGAAATGCCTTTTTAAATGGACAGAATAAATCTCATTCCCAGGTTCATATTCTCAATCAAAATGTTTTTACTTATATTTTAACTTTCATTCATGGTAAGAATTAAGTAACCTTTTAGTACTTTTCTAAGGTAGCAAAAATAGAAGCAGTTCTGCTGCAGAAGTCTATCTGTTGATCATTCATTGTCTGTATCTAAGGGAGGTCAACAAAATTGGAGATTAAGAATTTTTTATAATTACCACACAGTTCTTTACATAATGCATGGTTATGTTTTGATTATCACATGGTTTACAGGATAATCAAGTGAAACACAAGTATCATTCTTTCAACAAATAATGTGGAGTACTGTGTAGTAAACACTGCCAGTCTCAAATCACCACAAAAATCGCCTTAAAATTTGCTTTTTGGAAGTAAATATTATTATTTACTTGCACACTTAATTTTGACAAGGGGAAGGCTTTCAAACAGCAATTAAATTTTTTAAAATATATATATATATTTATTTATTATTTATTTATTTATTCATTTATTTATTTATTTATTTTAGAGAGATAGCATGAGCAGGGGAGAGGGGCAAGGGGGGGCAGGAGAGAGGGAGGGAGGGAGGGAGGGAGGGAGAGAGAGAGAGAGAGAGAGAGAATCTCATGCAGGTTCTATACCTAGTGCAGAGCACAACCCTGGGATCATGATCTGAGCTGAAACCAAGAGTGAGACACTGAACTGACTGAGCCACCCAGGCAACCCTCAAAGAGCAATTTAAATAATGAAAATCTATAATTTCAACAAAGAAAGTCTGCCCACTTTCAAGTTCTTAATGACCCAACCAATCTCATTTCCTACCAGGCTTCCCATGCTCAACTTGCTTCAGTCACAGTGCCTCCTTGCTGTTCCTTCTACACAAAAGCACCCTTTCTCCTCAGGGCCTTTACCCTCTGCCTGAAATGGTCTCCCCTCCCTCCTCTGCCCCCCCCCCTCCGCCCCAGAATTCACATGGCTTAATCTCTCATCTCATTCACGTCTCTGTTTAAATGTCACTTCTTTAGAAACATCTTCCCTGACCACTGTCTAAAAATGAACTCACCTGCACTCTCTGCCCCTTTGTGCTACTTTATTATTATTCTTCATAACATTTATTATACTGAACATATTATGTCACAGTATTCTTGAAATACTGTACACTCCATGAAACAAAGAGGCATTTGTTTGCTTGTTAATTTACTACTGCACTTCCACATAGTAATTAACCATTAAAGGTTTGTTGAATGGAAGTTCTAGGAGCTTCTACATGCATTTAGTCACACACGGATCAAATGCTACCTTCAATTAAAAGAAAGTGGGGGCACTTGGGTAGCTCAGTTGGTTAAGCTTCCGACATCGGCCAGGTCATGATCTCACAGTTTGTGAGTTCGAGCCCCGCATTGGGCTCTGTGCTGACAGCTTGGAGCCTGCTTAAGATTCTGTGTCTCCCTCTCTGTCTCTGCCCCTCCCCAGCTCATGCTCGCACTCTGTCTCTGTCAAAAGTAAATAAACTTAAAAATAAATAAATAAATAAATAAATAAATAAATAAATAAAAGTGAAGTCAGTGAAGGCAGCTAACTATTCCTCCTCCAAGAGACCTTCCACTGTAGCCTTATCTTGATGACTATATCATGGCCTGAGAGGTTCTTAGTCTTACGAACTAAAACAGTTAATTTCCTCAGTCCCTGACAATGAGTCTGCCTTTCATATTCTGTCTTCCACTAACCAAGTTAACAGAAACAGATGTATAAAACGAGAGTGCAAATGCACTCAATTATTACATGAAACTGTTACAAGGATCAGGCATTGTGATAACATGATCAGTGAAATTTAACTTTTAGGAAATTCAGTATGGAATGACAAGTAAAAATCAAATGTTGCCTAGTGAGCATAGATTCTAATCAAAAGAAATCAGAAGCTTTTAAAGGTTTTTTTTTCAAGAAGATTGCATTGAGTATTCTTGCATTCCACAAAGGGATCTATACCAGTGATAATACTTGGCTTAACCAGACACAGCCCTTGTTAAGATTTACATATGTATGTGTGTATGTATGTATGCATGTATGTATGTATTGCATGTGTTTAGATTTATAACTCATCATCTCCTATCATTCTAGAGTTAATCCCTTTTAATGCAAATTTTGACAGAATCCCAAACAAATCTTGATCTGCCACTGAATCTCCCAAACCCTTTAAGATAGTTTTTCCTATATATACTCACAAGTCACACTCAAGTGTAGTTTCTGATAAAAAATAATCATAATCATAATCAAAATGAAAATTATTTGCAAGTCAAATATACCAAGAAAACAAGGACTTCCAAATAAGTATTTTACAAGTTGCTAATATAGTGAGAAACAGCGAACAAAAAAACCTGAAAATTCCAGAAACTGTTGGTATCTATAGAATCTGATAAAAATAAGAGAAGTGGGGGGAAAAGGTTGTATTGTAAATCAATCTATATTTGTATCATTTTCTCCAGATTTAGCTTCAATTCCCAGTTCATTTCCAGCAGCCCCCCATTCCATTTCAGCTTTATGATACCTACAAAATAGTATTTTTGTATATATTTTCTAGATGAATGGCAAAAACCTACTGGCCAAACTCAACTTTCTATGTTCAGTGATGCAATGGAAGATGGACAGAAAGCTACAGAAGGAATGGATGTTTTGATCATCTTATCTGTCTCCTAAGCTCGTCTATGTGCTCTCACATTTAAACACTTCTTTAGTACCAGGGTGGGTACAGACCAGAGTTAGCAGTACAGGTTAGCTCCCTGCAGGCATTTCCTTGTTATGATCTTCAAATGAATGAGAGGACTTCATGTACCTTCAAATGCCCTTCTGGTGGATATTCTGTGCCCTGCTATGTTAAATTAGGCTACTATGAGAAAACTAATTCCAAGAAGATCAAAACTTTCCCAAAAGATAAGTCTTCAGGTATGATATATTTATGAATTAGCTTCTATAAAATGTCTTTTTACCAAAACAGAATATTAAATTCATTTTTTAATACTAATAAATTCACAGTACCAAATGCTTCATGTACTGGCCGATTTGTTATTGCATGGAAGAACTGATGCCAGCATTGAGCAATCTATATTAAAATGACCATCAACCTCTATGATCCAATAGCTATTTGACGTATGGAAACTTAAAAGGAAAATATTTACTAATAGTTTTTACTAACATCAGTATCAATTACCACATCATTGAATTAATTATCACCACCAGAAAACCATAGGTTTTTCTAGTTCTGTAGGATCTTAAACTTATTCTAGATTTAAAGTTTGATGTAATCTGGAGGCTTTAAATTTAAAACAATTCCTTGTCCTTGGGGAGTCTCCTTCCAGGGTAGCAGGCAATCCTGGAATAGGTGCCATCTAAACAGATGAAGAGAACTTTGGGGGCAAGGATGAAGGGTCACACAGGAAAAACAATTCGAATATTATTACCCAGGACATCTGTGGTGTTTCTCTGTATCTCAAAAACAATTTTAGATAGTTAAATTTTTCATATAAAGGATTATTGTTAGGAATATTACACAAGACTGCTACACAAATATCTCATTTACTGAATCCAATGTATTTGTTCACGCATTTATTAATTATTTAGAAAACACATCATTCCCTGTGTTTAACAATTAATTTATACTATGCTTAATTTAGTCAAAATCTACAAAAGTCAATTTACACCACAGAATTTTGTAAATGCAATGCATGATGTATTATAACAATACCATACAGAGTGTGTAAGATGTAAAGTTAGGCACTAGGTATATTCACAGATATGAACTTTTCTCTAATACTGAGAAGGACCACTTATTTCAATATTCTATTTTAAACATAATAATTAATAGCTGTCTATGTATCACTTTATCTCAATTCCCTTATCTGTAAAAAAAAAAAAAACCCTTTGAGATGGGAGCAAAGTGAGTCAATTCAAACAGAGAGGCGGCATTTGCTAGATTGGGATACTGACATTTAACAATCTTCAGTGCATCACAAATTTTAAATTAAATCACAAAGAAAAATATACAAACCAATTCAACATAAACCTCCATTAACAGTACCTAAATTGATCAGCTGATTTTTGTTTAAAAAGGAAAAATATGCCAAAGGTTTCCCTATATGCAGTATGGGATGCTTGGTATTAGATAAATATCAAGCAAATAAGAAAACCTAAAAGAGTATTTCTAATTATTTATCTTTCAAATCACTGGTGTATGTTAAATTTGTGAGGAAAGAGTAATACAACCATTTAAGTTCTTGCATTAACGTAAAGTTCAGGAAAGCAATCACTTTTAAGTAGCAAAACATAAAGCCTTGTAACATCCTTTTTGGTTTCAAAAAAATTAAAGGCTTTTACTTGACAGTTACTTACATAAATTTGTATGAAAAAGCAAAGTTGGCAGAGACTTCTAAATTCATAACAATTGTCTATTAGTCTGTTTTTAATAATTTTTCTTTGGCATGTAATCCTCTTTAATTAGATTCCACTCTCTGTTGTTTCAAGATTCCATAAACTGGTGTCTTATATACCAGCTGCTAAAGCAGGAGTTACTGTCTAAATGATATTCACAATGAGTATTTAGAAGGTTTACAATTATACCCTTGCTAATAAATTGTGCTATTTTCCCCAACAATTTTAAGTGCTAATCTTCAGAAGGCATTTTAAAATTAGCAAAAATTCTGTCAAGAGATTTACAAAAATTGTTAGCATGAAGATAATTATGTCACAGTCCTTGGACTCCATCTCTGATTGTGTGCATAAATCAGAAAATGTCAGCTGTGTTTTCCCTTAATAATTATCCTTACAGCAATATATTATAGTCTAAACTCCTATTATAATTTCTGTGTCTGGTTTCTAAAACACCAGTTATTTCAAAAGTTTGGACTGATTAAATATTCATATTCTCAAGAATAATAAGTAATTTCAATTCTAAAATCTTAAGTATCAGCAATAAGTAGATCAATATGGAAGGTATAAATTCAGTGTTCATGAACCATCTATCCTAAGAAACTAAACACTTGAATGTAACATTAATTTTTTAAAAATATTGATTAGGTAAAAATCTAACATGGCAGATAGGAGGCATACAGAGGTATAGATTTGAGTATAAATTCTAAGATATATTTACCATGTATTTCAATGCCAGAGGCACATGAAACAGTATCTGTGTATCTGAAATATGTATCAAGTTATTTAGTATCTGTCAATATATGATGTTCTTTCTGATAAAAATATGACTTTCATTTCAAAAGGTATAAAATAAAAAATAAATTATCTCCTTTTATTGAGATAATCACAAATTATAGCTGTATTTGATTTACTCTGACTAAACAGAATAGACCAAAAGAAATTCTGATAAAAGCTCAGTAATCAGGATAAAAATCAAAGTCTTAGACATTGGTTTATATTTAATTAGCTATACCAGGAAGCATTTTGTTTGGTGTGCTTCTCACTATATCAAACACTTTAGAATTAGCAAAGATAAAAATTCCAGTTCTCTATACTTTCACACTGTAATTTACCAAAATGGCTGGGTGTAACAGTTAAAAAAAGTATGAGCGTATTCAAAAACAATGAAAACAAATGAGAAAACAAATGAAAAAAGGGTGACTTTTCCAGGAACATTAGCTTAATGAAAAATATTTTGTGAAAAAAGTTTTGAAATATCTCCTGCCAGCAAAGTCACATTAATAGAGTCACATTTTCCATGTTACCCAATATAGTGTCCTTTCCATGAAATCTCAGAGTAGAAAAAAATGTATATATGTGCATTAAGCAATTGATAAATAATGGAAACTGAGCATTATTATTAAATTTAACATTATAAATCCTGAAGTCATATAGGTTAACAGAACCCAGTGCTAGCCCAAAAAAGAGTATAGAAGCTAGAATCAGTGATTTCAGCAGATCCTTGTAAACCAATTTTCTGCAAAATAAGTTTGTAGCCTTAGAAACCAGACTTCTTTCTTTTTTGATTAAACCAACCAACAGACAAAACTCTCTCCTACAAAATACATCAAGAGTTTCCACAACTTCCTTAAAAATATTTTACTAATAAATATATCAAGTTTTACTCTTGATATATATATCAAGCTTTACTCCCAATAAAAATCACATGCTGAAAGTTCTGCATGTTATAAACAAATTACATTTTTTAAATATTTATTTTTAAGTAAGTTCTATAACCAATGTGGGGCTTGTATTCATGATCCCAAGATTAAGAGTCCTATGTTCTACCCACTGAGTCAGCCAGGCCCCCCAAATTAGCATTTTTACGTTTAGTTTTTCTTTAATTTCAAATTTTATTTGACAATTAGATGCTCAATTATGAAATATATGTCCTTATAAAATTGGAAAAAATACAATTATATACAAATTTATCATCTCCTACCCCAATTTTTAATTCCACTCCTCTGTGCTAGCCATTTTAACCATAATTACTATCTTTCTATAGAGGTTTCCATGCTCACATAAACATATGTTTTATGGGGGCGCCTGGGTGGCTTGGTCGGTTAAGCGTCCGACTTCGGCCCAGGTCATGATCTCACCTTCCGTGAGTTCGAGTCCCGTGTCGGGCTCTGTGCTGACCGCTCAGAGCCTGCAACCTGTTTCAGATTCTGTGTCTCCCTCTCTCTCTGCCCCTCCCCTGTTCATGCTCTGTCTCTCTCTGTCTCAAAAATAAATAAACGTTAAAAAAAATTTTTTTAAAAAGCAAAAAAAACACCACATATGTTTTATGTCATGGTTTCTCTCTTTCTGTGTGTGTGTGTGTGTGTGTGTGTGTGTATGTGTGTGTGCATGTGCATGTTTCAGTGGGGTCCAACTTTACAAAAAGTCGGCAATTTTTTTTCCAAATAAAATAAATATATGGATATCTTACCAATTAAGAAATATGCCTAAAATTCTAAAAACAGCTCAAATTCCATATTTTAACAATTTTATTAATAATAAAAATATACTTTAATTATGGCATTTTATTATTATGAGTAGTAATACAGACTACTGGACATGGGTGATGGTAATTTCTCCTAATGTGGGATAAATTCTTCATAGCAGAAATATTAAGATCTTTTTTTTTTCATTGTAGCATACATTATCAGCATATTCACCAAGTTTGTACCAATCCAAAACACAGTAGCAAAGTATGAAAGTGCTTAGTGACCTGAAACTGTTAATGCTGGATATTATTAATCTCCTAAATGTTTGCAAATTGAGACTAAAAGACATTTTATAGTTCTCTGGCTACTAATGAGAGTGAACATATTTTCATGTGTTTATTGCCTGCTTACCTTTTCTCTTTTAGATATTTCCTATTCATACCCTTTGACATTTTATTTATCATTTACATTATAAATGTACTCCCAGACAGTTGTTTATATTTGACAAGTTTAGGGCACATTTTACCACAAAATCATTCCTTTTTTGAAGTATACTAAGAATAATAACAAAAACTGAAAAATGAAAAAAATAACAATCTATGAGATGGAGTTAAATGGATTTTTACTGGAAAACTTATATCATTAAAATATATAACTTAAGAAAGTATTAAAAAATATAAAGTGTTTAAAATAACTTACAACAAAGAAAAAATAAAGAGTATACCTCCCCACATGTCTAATGAAATAAGAATAAATTTTTGAGGTCCAATGTTGTAGCATTTTGGTTGAATATGCTTTGGACATAAAAGAAGCATCCAAGCAGAAAATGGGTTGTTATCAGGGCGCCTGGGTGGTTCAAGTTGGTTAAGTGTCTGACTCTTGATTTTAGCTCAGGTAGGGTTCTCACAGTTTGTGAGTTCCAGCCCTGCACTGTGCTCTGTGCTGATAGCATAGAGCCTGCTTGGGATTCTCTCTTTCTCTCAAAACAAACAAACAAATGACTTTAAAAAAAAGAAAATGGTTATTTATATATGTCCAAACCATAAAATGTAATACATTCAAATGACATCTGAATAACTGGTTGAAAACAGGGGGTAGACAGATACTGCATTTTTCTTGTATGAATATAACTAATTTTCCCTATTTTTGCCATATTTACCATTTTATTCGACTGTGATGATGTGTGCATTTCCCAAATATTTAAAGTTAAAAATTTCAGTAGGCTTTTTGAGTTTTTTCTCCTGTGATACAACTTTTTATTATTAAGCAGAATTGCATGATTAGAAAAACAAAATGAATGGAGTTATGTGCACCATGATGTCAAATTCATCAAAGGCAGAAGTACAAAAACCTGCATCTGGGCCATGCCACCTTCCAAACGTTCCAAGCCCCATTCTCAAATTATAAATTATCTCTAAGAATTTGCCTTTTTTTCTCAATAGGTTTGAGTGGTAAAACAGTCAAGTTTTACTTTTTTTAAAGGTTGAAGTATCAATAACTGTGTTTTTAGTGAATATTTAACAAAATAGACAGGAATGCGCATAGATTTTTCTGCTGTACTTCACTGAAGGAAACTGTCAGTCAAGAGTTTTTCTTCATGAAGGAAAAATGATGCTCTGTCAGAGGTGAGAAACTAAAAGAAGGTAAATCAACTTAAATTCATTGCTCAACCTAATGTAGAGTTGTAAATCAAACCTACTTAAATATTATTAAAAAGTTTTGGACATGATTCAAACAAAATTATAAGGAAAACATGTATTTATGGTACATAACCAAAATGCTGCAACAAAAACGAAATTCGAAAACTGAATGAAGAGAGTTGATTATGTAGATTGCAAGGCTGAGATAATTTACATGTGATGGAAATTACAGTATCAGTTTTTAAATTAATAGCATTATCAGTCATCATTATTCTCTGAACTGGTCCTTTTATGAGATTATCACATAGACAAGAGAAGATTGACCAAAAGATTAGTGACCCTTTCACCCCATCATAAACCACAAGTGGCTTAACTTGTCATAAAAAAATATACTGATCCAAATTTCCATCAACGCAGCCTAGAAACATTGCACCGCACTGCCTCTTTGACTTGATTCTGGATATCTCTTATTAGTGATTATCTGGATGAACTTAGAGGGCAGTGTAAAAGGACACATGGTATCCCTCCCCACATGACTATGTGCAATCTCCAATATAAAAGGCTAAACAAAGAAAAATAATCGCCACATGGCTGAAATGAATATGTAACATAAGTACTTCTTAATTTAAACCAGTTTCCTGACACTGATAGGATCATTGAAACAGCATTCTTCCAGCTACTCAAAAGGAGCAGCTGGGGAGAAAAAATTATTTGTTCCTCAGCATAAGCAATTCAAATATTTTAACAAATGAATAGATCTTAAATGAATTTGGTACACTATATATTTTACTTATTTGTTTGTTACTAATTTTATCAAGCTAGAATGCAATCTACATAAGAGAAGCAGTTTCCCTCTATTTTGTCCATGGTTGTGTCCCCAGGGCATTAAAGAGTGCCTGACCCATACTAGGTGTTCAATGAGTGAATAAAAACCATACAAAATACAAAATTTTCATGAATATTAAAATTAAACAAAGTAAAGACTTCATAGACATTTTCCACTGTGGGTTTAAGTCCCAGAAATTCTCTGGTAGGTAGTAGCTCTGTTGATAAGCACTGCTTTATTGATTGTTCTTAACTGACCTTCTTCATGGGAGATGGTAAGTATATCTTAATTTTATTTTTTAATGGCCACTAGTAATACATAATTACTTCTATTAAACATATTAAATATTTTAATTTGATAAATTGAGCAGCTTCTTGATATCCTTGTTAGAATAATTACATATTGGCTATAATCATTAGTAGAATAACAGACATATAAAGTTAAATTGTTAATGAGTATGTTAAAATTACAAAGAAGAAAAATTCTTACAGAGCTTAATTTTCAAATGGACATTTTTAAGAAAAATCACATTAAGCTGCAACTCAAGATGGTTTCTTCTCTCACTAATATTTATTTCTATCAGAAGATATCTATCTAATGTATTTGAATAATTTGAATATCTTACTACATCAATTAAGCATTACATACATATTAAATATACATATATACATATATATATACATATTCTACAATATAGGTACTTATTTTGTATAACGATTCTCTACTAAATGCTACTATTAATACCTTTTAATTCTATTCTTCTACTAATTACATTAAATTATTATAATTAACATAATTATCATTATTATGTTTTTAAGTTAAATTATTTTAATTGGGGAGGGGGAGAGAAGGAGAGAGAGAGAGAGAGAGAGAGAGAGAGAGAGAAAGAGAGAATCCCAAGCAGGCTCCCCACTGGCAGGGTGTAGCCCAGTGTGGGATTGGAACTCACAAACTGTGAGAGCACGACCTGCGCCGAAACCACGAGTCTGACACTTAACCCAATGAGCCATCCAAGCGTCCCATTATTATTTTTATTTTAAATAGCTTAAATGTTGGCTAGTTCTACAAAGATCTGCCCAGCAATCTATTCATTGACAGATTGCTAAGATCACTGAACTGGAGGGGGCTTTAAGAATGCAATAAATGTTTGTTGAATTGACACTACTGTCTACTGGTAGAGTTATGAAGTGAAAATCTATACTGTTTAAGAGACTTCCAAAAAACAAAATTCACAACCTCTCAAGGAATTAAAATCTTCACTCTTAGGATATTCTTCAGTTCTAATCTAAAGCCCTTATGCTTCCCATCCTCTTGTTCTGCACTCACTGGAGATGTTCAATAAATATTTGTTAAATCCCATCCTCTTGTTCTGTACTCACTAGAGATGAAAAACAGCTAGTCATCTTTCTTTTGTAAGAACCCTTCATCCTTAAAGACTGTTATTAACTCCCCACTCTTCTAGTCTCAAGCCTGAACAATCCAATCCTTTAGCCTTGCTTCATCATTCTGATTTGTTTTTAACTCTCAATTTATACATGTGCTTATCTCAAATCCACTTCAGGTTCCCCACTTCCTTTTTTATTAATGGAGCTCAAAACTGGACAACTTGTCCTATGCATTTAACCAGTTTTGAACATAATCAACAAAATATTGCTTTACAGCTTCTCACTATAGCAATAACTCCCTCTTCAACCCCCAATCTAGATGTTCTGAGGAATTATAATGACACTTCTAATCACTAGAACATAAAGATTTAGTGGCAGAAGCTATTTTCCTCATAGCAAATTATGTTTCCCTTCAGTATATTCATCAGGATTTTGTCATAATTTTCCTTATCATAATTTGATTACATGTAACTTGACTATAATTTTAAGACAAAATAAAACAGAGTAACAAATACCCATATACCATTATATTATGGCTTAGAATAATTCCATTGTCTGACCCATATCCACTGTCCATGGGGCTTTCTCACAATCCCCAATGAACAATATGACACTGGCTGTATGAGAATTTTCATTTCCCCCAGCCAAGTTGAAAATGTAAATTTGATTTTTTTTTTGAACACTTATTACAGCACACAATCAGGCTGATCTTGTTTAGCAATAATCCAGTAAAAAGATTTAATAATAAACACATTTCTTTATTAATTGAGGAGCACTACACTGTGATACTCTGTAACATATGCATTAATAAAGCATTTCTATGAATTTAATTTGTATAGATTTAGTAGAAATAAATTAACAGAACTTACAGAGCTAATTCTAAATATTATAGTTCTCTGTCTTCTTATGACAAAAGGATCCCTTCTTATGGAGGGAAAGAGATAATATAAACATATACTTAAAATATCTATATGAAATATAGTAAACATACACACTTCAAATGTAAATATTTAACACCGATATCTTCAGATAGTTAAATCTTGGGGGAAAGAAAGGAAGATAATGTGATAGTGAGAAAGATGGGCCTAGAATGAACAGAATGGTCAGAGAAGGCCTTTCTAAGATCATAATAGACCTTGACTAATTTTAAGGTAAATAAGAAGGCCACTGTGCCTAAAGCATGATAAACAGAGTATATCATAGCAGAAAGTAAAACAGGAGAGGTGGACAGGATCCAAATCACATAGAATCTTACTAAATCATGATAAAGAGTCTGTAGTTATTCAAATTACATGAAACCTTTACAGGGAAATATTTAGCATCATTGTCTTAAAAACATAGAAAAAATAATCACAGACTTTTTATTTTCTTTTTTACTTGCTTGTTTACTATTTTTTTAAATTTCTTAAAATATTACTTCATCATGTGTTTCTATAATAGACAAAGTCATCAAGAAGTGATTTTTTTTAAAAATAACACACACAAAAAAAGAAACAAAACAAAAAGCAGTACATGAAATAAACTGCTTTTTGGTTTATAGAACTAAATAAGAACAATAAAGAGAAAGTAGAGGAAATAACTGCCCCAGCTATAAATTTTAGTTTTTCACCCTAAAATCTAACTTGCTCTGCTGACCTCCACTTAAAATCACTCTTCTGTTTCCAACTAACTGCTAGGAATTTAGAACTATGCTATGTCACACAATGTGTCTGACATTGAACTAACTATAAATTTTTCTTCAAAATAACAAAATACTTTTGGGATACAGTCATTACTGAAAACTAAGAATATAATTTTTACAAAAGAAAAACTCAAATAATTATTCAAAAAGAACTCCATTAAGTAAAGAAAAGATGTAATATAAAAAAAGATAAATGAGGAATAAAATTATTTTCAAAACTTTGAAATCTGCAGCAATATAATTATCCTTAACATATGTATGAAGCTTAGTGACAATATTTAAAATTATTCTTAAAAGAGAAGTTTCATAGCACCTAAAACATAAAACATACTGTAACTGTAAACACAAGCTTATCCTAACAAAACAACAGAAGTGACTGTTAGGAAATAAAAGCATGCTAAATGTATCAATTTAAATGAAGGGATTCAAAAAAGCCTGACTCCCATTTACTGACCCTGGTATTTACTGACTATGGTAGAGAATTCAATTAATTCAAGTATGTTAAAATTTTAATATCACACACTTACAGAATCAAAATGGAGTTTATGGTTTGTTAATCTACAGAAAAAAATGAAAATTTCAGCAAAAAAAATATCATAGACATGATAAAGGTGGGGAGGGCCCAAGATACAGCATTCAAATACAAGTACTAATAGACCAATTAAACTCACAAAGATTCTTATAATTAAAAAAAACCCAAAATGACAAGCTACATCTCTATACCAAATGACTTTTAAAAAATAAATGGATGGGCCAGGAAAATGCAAAACACAAGATTATTTATATAGATAAATGGTAAAATCCACAGAGAAGATACAATAATAAGAAATGAAACAAGATGAAAATAACATTTAAAATATTTTTGAAATACTCATATCAATGGAAAGCTTTAAAACATCTATTTATTTAACATGAGAAATTATCATTTGTTATGAACTTTTTAGAGATTATAAGTGGCCATTCTCCTGAAGTGCCATATTGACTAGATCAAATAAACACAAAACAGTTCTTTTAGATGATGTAAAAAGTGGGGCATCTAGGTGGCTCAGTTGCTTAAGCGTCTGACTCTTTATTTCAGTTCAGGTCATGAACTCATCGTTTGTGAGTTCAAGCCCCGCAGCAGGCTCTTCACTGATAGTGTGGAGCCTGCTTGGGATTCCCTCTCTCTCTGCCCCTCCCCTGCCTCAAAAATAAATAAATAAACTTAAATTTAAAAAAAAGATGATGTAAAATTGTCACTGCAGAGGAGATGGGAAGTTGAGCTGTAATATGCAATTATATGTTATTTATGTTATGTTATTTATGTTACATTACATTATGTTATGTTATGTTACGTTATGTGGGCAGCAGAAACACTAAAAGGTTTCCTTTTACATGTATATACCATGTAAATACCATTTTTACATGAACATTCAGAATATACATGTACATAATATAGATTTAGATTTAAATTATGTACTTTAAGAATACTAATGTAAATCTCTAATATATAAAGTGACTAATTTGTACAATTCTGATTAAATATGATTCAGTGTTATTTTATAAAAGAACAACTGTGTTGTGTAATTAACAGCAAGTAGTATCCCCCTCTGTATGTCACCATTGGTCAGCATCTTGAGTGTTAAGTTTGTTCTGGAGAAGCTCCCATGAACATCAAAGAGTTTTCAGAGGAAAACAATAAGGAAATATTAAGAAATTTTTCCTGTGTATCTCTATGAGATTATGAGTCGTATGTTCCCAAACATTTGAAATGGGATCAGTTTTAGTTTGTTCTGAGGTATAACTAAGAACTGAAGGTTAAAAATGAAAGGAAATGTTTTACATATCTTAAGAAAATAATCTTAAATATGTAAATACATAAAATGATAGCCATTATAACAATATCAACAACTGAGGCATTGTTGATGGTAGCTAAATCAATCAATCATCAATCCTGTATGAAAACTTCATGTTCAGCTCTGGGACATTGGATATATAATTACCATGTCACTGTGATAATGAAGACATTTAAATAATAGGTAGTATAATATGTGATTAAATGGAAATTTTACATATTATTTTAAATGAACTACATGAGATTATAAACTAAGATGTATGCTATAACTCCATTTTTCATAAAAATATAGAGGTGCAGACTAAGACTGAAACACTTCAGAATGTTAGTCACTTATTTCTCAGTGGTAGGATTTCATATGATTCCATTTTTCTCTGTTCTATCTGTATATACTGCCTAAAATTCCCTACACTATCAAAAATCCTTCAATAGCCAACATTAACTGAATTCTTGCTCTTGACCAGGAATTGTTCTAAGTGCTTCATGTCTCAATTCTTTTAAACCCTACAACAGGCCAAAAGAGAACCATTACTGTATTCTTTTTTTTTTTTCAGGTAAGGAAACTGAAGCACAGAGTTTAAATAATTTGCCTACAGGTTCCTCCGTAGAAACGGACAGAGTACAGATTTGAACCTTGTAAGTTTGATATGAGGATCTGCACCACAATCTATGCAGTCCACAAATAGTAACTGAATTATCTTTCATAATTCCTAAAACACTATAATAGTTATAGTAAAAATGTAAAAAACAGTGGTGCCTGGGTGGCTTAGTTGGTTAAGCCTCTGACTCTTGATTGCAGCTCAGTTTGTGATCTTACAGTTTGGTGAGTTTGAGTCCCACACCGGGCTCTGCACTGACCGTGCAGAACTTACTTGGAGTTCTCTCTCCCCCCCCCCCCCCTCTCTCTCTCTCTCTCTCTCTCTCTTTCTCTCCTTTCTCTCAAAATAAAAAATAAAAAACTTTTAAAAAAAAGAAAGAAAAAAACTTGATGAATTTAAGGATTGCTATGCCCAGCATTTATCACTTAGGTCACTCACTGTATCTCCTTTATGTATATTTACAGGAAAAAAAAAACATGGGCAAATATTCTACGGCAATGTTTGAATAAAGCTTTTCTTAAAGACATGAGTCTCTTCCAAACTTTTTAATTATGTGACTTTCCTTTAACAAAAACAAATCACGTGTTATTGTTGTCCTCAGGAGCACTGAGAAATTTCCTGCCTGAGAAGTAAATGACTGAGGGGGAAAAATTATAGACCATTATGGCATGCTAATAATCCAAATTAGATAAACAAACACAAGCAATGGAAAGGAAGAAAGAGCAAACGCATTCAGCAGAGAATGGTGATAAAGAGTAATGGACAGCTCATTCTCCACAGCTAAAATTGCACAAGCTGAGCTGTCTAAGGGAAATGAGTCATCTGGTTCTCAAGTTATAAGGGAATCTTACAGAATATTTTCAGTTTGAATAGCTAACACTGCAGGCAATTGAAATAGGTCTCCAAATATCTGATTAAAGTCATGCACGATTACAACTTGTATAGAATATTTTTGCACCGTTTTACAAATAGTAAAATGCAGGTTAAATTTCCAGCTTTCTCTTACTTAACTTACAAAGTAGGTATTAATTAAGGAAATAAATTAAGATATGCTTAACTAAATTCTTAGTTATGAAAATGAAGTCTAAAACTATTTATTAGGACATTATTCACTTCTATAATACATCTTAATGAACTACTTTGTGCTTTGATTCAATAGTCCTTTTATTTCATATGAATTCTTTAGCATAAATGGATTTTCACACGAGAATCTGGTTTTAAATCTCTAAAAAATTAGCCTCAGAATACTAGACTGACTGAATAGGAGGAAAAATGAAAAGAGGAATAATATGAGGTGCTATGCAATCATGAGAGATAAGAAATACATAAGATCAGAAGGAAAATAAAACTACCAATAATGTCATCTATAGAATTAAGTTTCCTATTTTTTTCTAACTTAATTTGATAATGCAAATTGCCTCCTAAAACCATCAAGGTAGGTGATTTTTATATTTCATTGCTTATAACTAGAACTCTACCATCTGTTCTTCTATAAATGATATATTAAAAATCAAATTGATAATGATTTTTTCAATACATGTCCTTTTGTACAATATATCTCCCATGATTCTTTACCAATTTGCTAATGGAAGAGAAAATCTATTATCTTCTTTTTTTTAATTGTTCATGGAATAAAATAAAACAGTACATTTTATGGAAATCACAGAGTAGAATCTTTCCTAAGTTTATATAACTTAAATCAGTTGACAAAGCAACAATGCTAAAAAAGATAATATTTGACAATGGAAGTAGCCATATCTATAGTAATATAAAATATATTTTAGAAGAACATTTTAATTCATATTTAAAAATTAATATATCTCTAACAAATTATACTTTTGGAATATAAATTATTTGTCTAATTTCCATATATATCATTTCTGATGCCCTTTATTTTTATTATTCAAAACAAAGTACAGGCATACCTCATTTTATTGTTCTTTGCTTTACTGAACTTTGCAGATATTGCATTAAAAATTATTACAAATCGAAGGTTTGTGGCAACCATGCATTAAGTCTATTGGCTCCATTTTTCCAAATGCATTTGCTCACTTTGTATCTCTGTACCACATTTTGAAAATTCTTGCAACATTTCAGACTTTTTCATCATTATCATATTTGTTTGGTAATCTGTGACCAGTGGTCTTCGATGTTACTGTTGATAACTGTTTGGGGGGGGGGATCATGAACTATACCCATATAAGGGAGGGCACTTAATCCATAAATGCTGCGAATGCTCTGACTGTTCCATCTCACCAACCATTCTTCCCATCTCTCACCTTCTCCTCAGGCCTCTATATTCCCTGAGACAAAACAATATTGAAATTAGGTCAAATGATAACCCTACAATGGCCTCCAAGTGTTCAAGTGAAAAGAAGTGTCATATGTCATTCATTTTAAATGAAAAGCTAGAAATGATTAAGCTTAATGAGAAAAATATGTCAAAAGCCAAGATAGGCCGAGAGCTGGGCCTCTTAAGCTTTTTCTCCACATCCTTTCCAGCTTTTATTATCTCATCTTTTTGAGAGTACAAATTCTTGTGGGTGGAGGCGATATCTCATTGTGGTTCTGATTTGCATTTCCCTGATAATTAGTGACTTTGAACACTTTTCATGTATGTGTTGGCCATTTATATACTTTTGGAAAAATCTCTAAATTCATTGCCCATTTTTAAATTGGGTTATTTAGGGTTTTTTGCTACAAAGTTGTATGAGTTCTCTGTATATTTTGGATATTAACCCCTTATTGGATAAGTGGTTTGCAAATATTTTCTACCATTCCCTAGGTTGAGCCTTTTTATTTTGCTGATGGTTTCCTTTGCTGTGCAGAAGCCTCCCTTTGACTAGGTCTCCCTTGAGATTTTTACTCTCAGACTTGTCCACAAGAAGCCTCAAGCAATTTGTCAATTACAAATCAGGTTTCCTTCTTTGGCACTAGTTCCTGTGGAAGTTTCTTTTCATGAGTCTCTACTCCAGTAAGCTGTGATTCCCTGTACGTACTTGTCTGTCTCTCCAATCCTGGGGAAAGCCATTTGCTCTGGGTTCCTTTTCTCACTTACTAATCCAAAAAGAGTTGTTGATTTTTCAGCCTGTTCATTTAGTCTTTTACTTCTTTTTTTTTTTTTTCAACGTTTATTTATTTTTGGGACAGAGAGAGACAGAGCATGAACGGGGGAGGGGCAGAGAGAGAGGGAGACACAGAATCGGAAACAGGCTCCAGGCTCTGAGCCATCAGCCCAGAGCCTGACACGGGGCTCGAACTCACGGACCGCGAGATCGTGACCTGGGATGTTTAACCGACTGCGCCACCCAGGCGCCCTTTAGTCTTTTACTTCTTAAGAAGAGTGGCAACAAACTAGAAGTCCAGGCTCCTTGATTTTTCATAAACACATTCCATATGTTCTTATGGCATTTGTACTTTTTTTGTCTGAAATACTTTCTCCCAGATTTTTGTCAAAGCACACTCTTACTTCATTCAGATCTCTGTTCAGATGTTATCTAACTGGTAAGATCTTTCTTGACATCCAAAGTCATATAACATCTCCCACCCCAACATTCCTTATTATCCTTACCTACACTTATTTTTTTTCTCTACAGCATTTACCATCTATATGTTTGATAGTTTATTTTTTTATTGCCTTTATCCCTTTCTAGAATGCAAGTTTCTTGAGGGCAGTAGCTCAGTTGGTTTTGTTCACAACTATATCCTCAGTTCTGAGACAAATGCTTAGCAATAACAGATAAGCAAATTAATGGAACAAAGATTCTGGAGACTATACCATGCTACTATCTCACATCTACTAAAAAAAAAATAAATACAATCACACATGTATCAAAACTGAAGCTCACATTTAATGTTTTTTTGTAATTCACTTGCTTCTTTCAACACCATTAATTTCATGTTGTATCAATACTGAGGCACATTAAAATGAGAAATGTTTAGCCCCCAGTGGCCTCAATAGAAAAGATTGTAGTAGAATGCCTGATTTTCTCTTTCTGGACACCACCTACCAGTATCTTTTAGTGATGAAATGATCTCAAATTCTATAAGTAAATATTAAGATACAGTTGCCATATAATTTTTTTTTAAATACAGCTGCCATCAAGGTTTTTGACCAAAAAGACTGTTTTAGGTCATAAGAAGAAAAATATCAGCCAGCTTATATCTCTGGACTGTTATGATGAGAAGTTTTATGTGTATTCTATAAAGGACTTGAAAAGGAGCATACTATGCTTTTTCTATGGAGCACAAATGAAATCAGTAATAATGTTTCTTACTCAGATATACTTAAAATTTGGGCATTTTATAAAATCGTGAGATTCATGGGCCATACTTTGTAATATTGTTTATGGGTTAAAATTTCACAATGTAATAATCTAGCTGATGAGAGTACCACTGATCTTACTACAAAGATATACCTGCTTTTCCATCATCACAAATTGAGAAATCACTCAGTGAAGCACTTCCTACCCTTTTGCTTTTCTTTATTTTTTTTAGAACACCATGGCACAGATATTGATAATATTTGCCACACTGAAGTACCGAGGATCTGGAGGATCCAACAAGGATCTATATGGGGCTTGGTGAATGAGTCAATTATACTTCCTTACATTATAGAAATAAATTTATATAAACAAAAATGTTCATAATAAGTAAATATATAACATAAATGTATCATTATATATAAAAATATAATGGTAAAAATGACATACAGAAGGAAGATATTAAGTATTTATAATTTATAACTAAAAGCTTAAAAATGGTATATTTTTGGGGGTATCTGGGTGGCTCAGTCAGTTAAGTGTCAGTCTTGATTTCGAATCAGGTCATGATCTTGCAGTTGATGAGTTCGAGCCCTACATCAGGCTCCACACTGTCAGCGTGGAGCCTGCTTTGGATTCTCACTAACTCCCTCTGCCCTCCCTTACTCACCATCTCTCTCTCTCTCAAAATTAATAAAAAAAAACATTTTTTAAAAGTAATATATTTTTCAAATTATTAATAACAGGAAATAAGCAGAAGGGTCCTTATAAACAGTGTTCAAATATATTTACAAGTGCTGCAAATTTTGAATGTGTACAAATGACTCAACTTTTATCACTACAAAATATGTTATCACTTTACATCTACCAACATGTGCTGTCACACTCTAAGACACTAGTAGAAACCCAATTAAGAACTCCACTGTGTTGGGGCTCCTGGGTGGTTCAGTTGGTTGAGTGTCCCACTCTTGATTTCAGCTCAGGTCATGATCTCATGGTTTGTGGGTTTGAGCCCAGCATCGGGCTCTGTGCTGACAGTGTGGAACCTGCTTGGGATTCTCTGCCTTCCTGTCTCTCTGCCCCTCCCCTGTATGTGCTCTATCTCTCTTTCAAAAAGAAATAAATAAACATTCAAAAACAAAAAAACAAAAAAACTCCACTGTCAAAGTCATAGTGAGAAGCCACAAGATGTGTGATTACTTTACATTTGACCTCCTAGGGCATCTCTCAGTTTTAGCAAGCCTTTCATGCCAAAAACTGTGACTAGATAGGAGAGTGAATGGAAGATAAAGACTTATTTTATATGCACTTTTTGAAATTCTCCTTGAGGATTCATCCTAGTTTTAAGAAAGGAGGTTTTCTATCTGTGGCCATAAAAATGCATGAATTCCCATCTCTTCTATTCTAACATTAGAAATGATTTGAGCTACTTGATAACAGGGATTGTGTCTTAGCCATCTTTGTTTCACCTACATATGTCTATATAACCACATATAGATCAGTAATGTAACGAATAACAAAAATAATGGAAGTGGTCCTATGTATGCCAATTTAAAATGTGTGTCGGTACTGATGTTTAAAATTATTTTAGATACATATTTGTATTAGACTTCTTTTTAAAACGCGGGTATTAGGCAGAGACATTTGGGGCATGGTGTGACCAGAACAGCTGTTGCTCCAAAGAAAGCCTGTTGGTTTGCCCATATACAATTCTTCCAATTACATATTCCCAAATATTGGTACTTAATTGTAAAACAAGCTTAAAAACAAATGTGTCAATTACCACATTGTAATACTGTGAGATAGGTCACAATTTTAAAACTAATTTTAAAAGTAAAGACAAGATACTTATATGGTATAGGTGAATATTTCTGAGTTAATTTCACAATAAGTTTAAATATAACAAAACACATGTAATGTTATTGACTCTTATGCTCAATTGAAATCTATCTTTTAATGCTAGAACATACACAAAATACACTATTAACTTTCAACAAATATTTACTGATAACAATTTGTGGAGAGAATGAAGGAATGCAGACAATAAGAGAGTGAAGGAGGATGGTAAGAAAGAAACAGAAAAAAGTGTAAGAAAATGGTAGGGATGGAAATTCTAGGGTAATTTTCCATTGTATAAACAGATGAATACCCAGTAATCAATAAATCATAAGTTTCAGGTCTCAATACTTCATATTCTTTGAAATAAATGATTTTCAAATATCCCCAGAAGTACTTTCATATCTTCACTAATAGTGCCCTAAAACAATCAGAAGTACAAGCTTATACACCTGTGGTGAGAAAAACTAAATGCATTTTATGTGGTCTGGTGAACAAGATTATTCTGCTTGTTAATGAAAGCTGTTTATTTTTCTTTTCCTTTCACATACAAATAATAGACAGGCATATCTTCCCCCCTGCCAATCAATGTCAGGTTATATTTATACTGTTGGATTCTCAAAGCTCCTAGTGAAAAAGCTTACGGAAGAAGTTTACCCACAGTGTAGTGCAGTGTACACGTTTTTTTTTCCTCTATTTCCGCAGCAATATTTCCTCTCCCACAGGCAAACACAGCTTAGGTTTGTTTGTTACTTCACACACACACAAAAAAAACTGAAGTGCAAATGACAACTACAGACATTCACAGATGTAACCAGCTAGTCTCCTGCACTCACCAAGATCAGATCTCACAAACACTGCCCATGTTCTGGAAATGCCAAGTGCTCATCTCTGTTTTACTCCTAAACCCACCACAAACTAGTTTCCACTCCCTCTGCTTCAATGAAATTGCTTTCATTAAGGTCACAAATGGCCTCTGCATTGCTAAATCCAGTGAACACATTTCTGGTTATTTTTCTTACTAGGAAATATATAGAGAACATGTATATATATTCTGTCCATCTATGTATCCATATATCCATCCATTGTCTATTTATCTATCTATCTATCTATCTATCTATCTACTGGACATCTTCACCTTGGATAGACCACAGGAACATTAACTGCAAACTAAAACAATATTTTCACAGAAATCATTTCTATTTACCTTTAAGCTGTCTTCCAATTGACCTAGGAACAAAACAATCTCACACAATCCAGTACATTCACTAAATCCAATCTTGTGTCGGGTCTCAGCCAAGGTTTTATATCTTCTAGAAAACATCTGATTATTCTTCCACCTCCAGTACCTTGAACCTACATCTGATGTAGCCCACCCTCTCGCCTTTCTACTTTCCCTTCTTCTCTCTCCCTTTCTTCATCTAATCAAATAATCTGTATTGAGGTCTTATTAATTCTCTGTCACAACTATAAGCTTTTGGAATAAAACTAAATGGAAAAAAATCTTTTCTCCATGGAACTTTCACTGTAGTCAAGGGAGGAGGACAAAACAACTCACAAATAATAAATTATATGACACTAAAATAGTTACATTTTATCAACATTGCTTGTTTACTTAGCACTCTTCCCAACCATTATATGAATTCCTCTACTTAGTATGTTCCTATCATTTTATTAGGTGCTTCAAAATTTTTAATAATCTAGAATCTGCCTTTCCCATTAATTGCTGCATACTTTTCCCAGATTAGCCTATTCCCATATTCCAAGGCTTTATACAAATTAAGTTTAGACTAATGCCACCTTAATGCTTTACTAGGACCCTAAACAGAAGTTCCTTCTGAACAGATCTAGATTACTGTGTTACGTTCATTAGTTATTTCCCTTTTATTCCAATTTGGGAATTTACTTTATTGATTGCTCTCCAGAAACTTAGTATTATAAATAATTATATGTAACGCTGTAACTTAATGTTATATTGGATTGCTCATCAGGTTATAGACTTTTAGAACTGTTATTTGCTACATATAAAACAGGAATTAACTGCTTCTTGGACAGCACACATTGATGTACTTCATTAATTTTAATAGCTGTATAATATTCTATTACATACATATGCAATTATATATTTAATCATCCTTCTTTTTAGGACTTTTAGTACTTCCCAGCTCACTGTCATTATAGACCTTTCTACAGTGAAGCTCCTAATATCTACCTTCAGATGTGCGTATCTGAATGTTTCTATAGGTTAGCTTCCTCAAAGTGGAAATGCTAGTTCAAACAATGAATGCTCACAAATTACCCTTGAGGGAGGGTTTGTCAACTCATACTCCCTAAAACAGTATAACTGCTGTTTGTTTCCCTTCCTTCTTTTCAGGTCCTATTTAGATATGAATGTGTATATTTAATTTTCTCATATTCTGATGATTGTATAGCAATTTCTTGTGAAAGGAAAGGAAAATTGTCCCTAAATCTGTAGCCTAGCTCATATCTCTCTACTAGATGTCCTCACAACATACCACATCACGTTTCATCTTAATTACTAACAACGTTATTATACATTTCAGTTTTTTACTATCATTCTTGCTTTTTAAAATCATAACCTCTTGAGTTAAATACATCAAGATGAAAAAATATTAATTATAAACTGGATGGGTCTTTAAGTACAAAGTGTTCTCATTTTATGTATTTTTAATAGTTTTTTTATTATACTTTTACCTAATAAATGCTCAAGAAAATGGTTGGTACTTTTATCCAAATGATATTTTTCCTGTTGTTATCATTTTCTCATTAGGCTGCACTGTAGTGAGAGTCCCTATAGAATAAATTCTTTTTTGAATTGACTATAAAATATTGTATTTAATTGGTGACATACTGAGTTGTTACTTTTTAATGTCCTAAGAACAATCGAAAGTAAAGTATGTCCCCTAATTGTGGAATATCATGTTAGCATATATCACATTTAAACTGTTAGTTATATTCTTTAAATAATACCATCAATCTCTGTTTAAACAGGATTGGTCACATTGTATATGCAACCTAGTTAGAGAGGATAAACAATAAAGAGGTAGTTACAATTTTAGGTACTGTAAAAATAATATGGTGAACATAAAATAGAAGGAAGTGAGAGGAGGTGACTGGACAGGGAATTTAGGTCAGATGGTCCCTGAAGAGGTAGCATTTAAGTTAAGATGCTGTATTTTATCACGTGTTGAAACTCAATTTAATCTTTTGCTTTGTATTTTACTTTATTAATTAGCATATTATTGTGGTTATGTTATTTTTATTTGCTTATTTAATATATATTTGTTCATGCATTTATCTTTAAATACAGTTCTGAGTTTGTTTCTGCTTTGTTTCTCCAAAATTTTGTTTCAGTTTAATTATAATAAAGGGTAAAAAATGTTATTATTTATGAGTGCAAACCATTTAAATTTGTGATCATAAATGGTAAATTTGTTTTCCCTCAAGTGTTAAGTGCCTTCTATGTGTTTGCTTAAAAATATCTTCATTATTTTCTAGTGTTTATTGCATTTATTATGCTATATTTTCATCTGTTACCTGCAATGATTTGGTAGGAAAATTTCCTTTATTGTAAAAAAAAAGTATCTTTAATACTTTAATAGCTATACTTAAACTGACATTATTCAGATTTAAAAGTCAATAATTTAATAGTAGTAAGAATATTAGCACCTATTTTTTATTCTATCCATGAACACTTATATTGTTTTGAATTATTTACTATCATGGCATCACTGTTTCATTTATTTTTAGACATTTCTCCTGATACACATGTGCATAAGATTCTCCAGAAGTATATACCAGGTTATAGGTGCTCCAACAGTACACCATTGGAAAATAATGTCAAATTGTAAATGCCATTTATACTTGCCGAGCAATATTTTACAAGTCCTATAAATCCATATGGTTTCCAACAGTTATATTGTCAGTCTTTTAATTTTAGTCCATATAATGGTGTAAAATTATATCTTGATACATTTTTTTTAAATGCTTATTTTGGAAGAGAGACAACACGACTGGTGAAGGGGCAGAGAGAAAGGAGGACAGAAAATCCCAAACAGGCTCCACACTGTCAGCGTGGAGCCCCATGCAGGGCTCGAGCTCATGAACTGTGAGATCATAATCTGAGCCAAAATCAAGAGTCGGATACTCAACAGACTGAGCCACCCAGTCACCCCTATCTTGATACATTCTTAATTTGCCTTTTTCTTGGTTATTTATGAGGGAAGAATCTTATGAGTTTGACCATCTTTTTATGCATAAGACCATTCATGTTTCCTTTTCTGTCCATGAACTTCTTGTCTTTTGCCTATTGTTCTGTTGGACTGCCTTTTTCTTACTAATATTAAAGAGTCTTTTGTACGCCACAAATGAAATAATTTGTTGGTTATATTCGTTGCAAATATCTTCTTTCAATTTGTGGTTTCAATTTTCATTCTTTTTATGTCTTGTTGAACAGATGTTCTTAATTTTAATTAGGTTGAATTTATCACACCTTTATTTTACAGTTACTGATTTCATTTATTTAAAATTCTATGAAATTATGGCTAACTATGAAATTTTCCCACTAATTTTGCATAAAAAAATCATGTCTACTCAATTATAGGAAATGTCTTTTTCCCCCCCGAACTGAGAAGCAGTTTCTTTTACTATATTTTTAGTATACTTCTTTTACTATATTATATTTATGTAATATATACTATTATATAAATTATATAAATCATAATATAAATTATTATTATATAATTATATAAATAATATATATAAATTATATAATATGTAGTATAATATAAATATATTATATACTACATTTAATATAGTTTCTTTTACTATATTTCCTTACTGCTTCTGCATCATTTGTTGTGTTTCACTCTTCCCAGATCTTCATTGTGCATAGATTGGATTTCCCTTCCTAAAACATAATATATATTATTTCAACTACTTTACTTTAAATGTATTTCTTTGCAGTATATTTTTGGAAATAATGTCAAATGGATTTTGATATTAGTAAATTTGTTTTTCTATCTGTATTGTCCAGTCTTGTTGTCTAATGCATTCAAAGGAGATTTTTATTTCTATGATTGCATTTTACTTTTCCTTTTAATTTTTAATTTTATTTATTTATTTTTAAATTTACATCCAAATTAGCATAGTACAACAATGATTTCAGGAGTAGATTCCTTAGTGCGCCCTACCCATTTAGCCCATCTCCCCTCCCACACCGCCTCCTGTAACCTGTTTGTTCTCCATATTTATGAGTCTCTTATTTTTGTATACCTTCCTGTTTTTATATTCTTTTTACTTCCCTTCCCTTATGTTCATCTGTTTTGTCTCATATGAGTGAAGTCCTCATATGAGCAAAGTCGTACGATATTTGTCTTCTCTAATTTCACTTAGCATAATTACCTCTAGTTCCATCCACGTAGTTGCAAATGGCAAATTTCATTCTTTTTTATTGCCAGATAATACTCCATTGTCTTTATATGTGTGTATGTATATATATACATACACACACACACACCACATCTTCTTTATCCATTCATCCATTGATGGACACTTGGGCTCCTTCTATACTTTGGCTATTGTTGATAGTGCTGCTATAAACGTTGGAGTGCATGTTTCCCTTCAAACCAGCATACCTGTATCCCTTGTATAAATACCTAGTAGTGAAATTTCTGGGACATAGGGTAATTCTATTTTTAGTTTTTTGAGAAACTTCCACACTGTTTTCCACAGTGGCTGCACCAGCTTGCATTCCCACCAACAATACAAAAAGAGATCCTCTTTCTCCGCATCCTCGCCAACATCTGTTGTTGCTTAAGTTGTTCATATTAGCCATTCTGACAGGTGTGAAGTGGTATCTCATTGTGGTTTAATTTGTAATTCTCTGATGATGAGTGAAGTTGAGCATTTTTTCATGTGTCGGTTGGCCATCTGGATGTCTTCTTTGGAGAAGTGTCTATTCATGTCTTTTGCCCATTCCTTCACTGAATTATTTTTTTGGGTGCTGAGTTTAATAAGTGCTTTATAATTTTGGATACTAACCCTTTATCTGAGGTGTCGTTTGCAAATACCTTCTCCCATTCTGTCGGTTGCCTTATACTTTTGCTGATTGTTTCCTTTGCTGTGCAGAAGCTTTTTATTTTGATGAGGTCCCAGTAGTTCATTTATGCTTTTGTTTCCCGCATTTTACTTTTCTGTAAGTACCTTCTCCATTATCCTTCCCCTCTCTCCAACCTCATCTTATTTAGCTCTATTTTATCTCAAAAAACATCTCAGCTTTTTAAAAAGTATATATTACTCGTATCTATTTTTGGGGGGGGGAGTTGAATTGTTGCCTTTATTTTTTTAAATATGAAATTTATTGTCAAATTGGTATCCACACAACACGCAGTGCTCATCCCAACAGGTGACCTCCTCAATGCCCATCACCCACCCCCCAATCAACCCTCAGTTTGTTCTCAGTTTTTAAGAGTGTCTTATGTTTGGGCTCCCTCCCTCTCTAACCTTTTTCTTTTTCTTCTCCTCCCCCATGGTCTTCTGTTAAGTTTCTCAGGATCCACATAAGAGTGAAAACATATGGTATCTGTCTTTCTCTGTATGACTTCTTTCACTTGGCATAACACTCTCCAGTTCCATCCATGTTGCTACAAAAGGCCATATTTCATTCTTTCTCATTGCCACGTAGTACTCCATTCTGTATATAAACCACAATTTCTTTATCCATTCATCAGCTGATGAACATTTAGGCTCTTTCCATAATTTGGCTATTGTTGAGAGTGCTGCTATAAACATTGGGGTAAAAGTGCCCCTATGCATCAGCACTCCTGTATCCCTTGGGTAAATTCCTAGCAGTGCTATTGCTGGGTCATAGGGTAGATGTATTTTTAATTTTTTGAGGAACCTCCACACTGTTTTCCAGAGTGGCTGCAGCAGTTTGCATTCCCACCAATGGTGCAAGAGGGTTCCCGTTTCTCCACATCTTCACCAGCATCTATAGTCTCCTGATTTGTTCATTTTAGCCACTCTGACTGGCGTGAGGTGGTATCCGAGTGTGGTTTTGATTTGTATTTCCCTGATGAGGAGTGACGTTGAGCATCTTTTCATGTGCCTGTTGGCCATCCGGATGTCTTCTTTAGAGAAGTGTCTATTCATGTTTTCTTCCCATTTCTTCACTGGATTATTTGTTTTTCCAGTGTGGAGTTTGGTGAGCTCTTTATAGATTTTGGATACTAGCCCTTTGTCTGATATGTCATTTGCAAATATCTTTTCCCATTCCGTCAGTTGCCTTTTACTTTTGTTGATTGTTTCCTTGGCAGTGTAGAAGCTTTTTATCTTCATCAGGTCTCAATAGTTCATTTTTGCTTTTAATTCCCTTGCCTTTGGGGATGTGTCAAGTAAGAAATTTCTGCGGCTGAGGTCAGAGAGATTTTTCCCTGCTTTCTCCTCTAGGGTTTTGATGGTTTCCTGTCTCACATTCAGGTCCTTTATCCATTTGGAGTTTACTTTTGTGAATGGTGTGAGAAAGTGGTCTAGTTTCATCCTTCTGCATGTTGCTGTCCAGTTCTCCCAGCACCATTTGTTAAAGAGACTGTCTTTTTTCCATTGGAAATTCTTTCCTGCTTTGTCAAAGATTAGTTGGCCATACTTTTGTGGGTCTAGTTCTGGGGTTTCTATTCTATTCCATTGTTCTATGTGTCTGTTTTTGTGCCAATACCATGCTGTCTTAATGATTACAGCTTAGTAGTAGAGGATAAAGTCTGGGATTGTGATGCCTCCTGCTTTGGTCTTCTTCAAAATTACTTTGGCTATTCAAGGTCTTTTGTGATTCCATACAAATTTTAGGATTGCTTGTTCTAGCTTTGAGAAGAATGCTGGTGCAATTTTGATTGGGATTGCATTGAATGTGTAGACAGCTTTGGGTAGTATTAACTTTTTAACAATATTTATTCTTCCAATACATGAGCATGGAATGTTTTTCCATTTCTTTATATCTTCTTCAATGCCCTTCCTAAGTTTCTATAGCTTTCAGCATACAAATCTTTACATCTTTGGTTAGATTTATCCCTAGGTATTTTATGCTTCTTGGTGCAATTGTGAATGGGATCAGTTTCTTTATTTGTCTTTCTGTTGCTTCATTATTAGTGTATAAGAATGCAACTTATTCCTGTATATTAATTTGGTATCCTGCAACTTTGCTGAATTCATGTACCAGTTCTAGCAGACTTTTGGTGGAGTCTATTGTGTTTTCCATGTATTATACCATGTCATCTGCAAAAAGTGAAAGCTTAACTTCATCTTTGCCAATTTTGATGCCTTTGATTTCCTTTTGTTGTCTGATTGCTGACGCTAGAACTTCCAACACTATGTTAAACAACAGTGGTGAGAGTGGACATCCCTGTCGTGTTCCTGATCTCAGGGGGAAAGCTCTCATTTTTCCCCATTGAGGATGATATTAGCTGTGGGCTTTTCATAAATGGGTTTTATGATGTTTAAGTATGTTCCTTCTATCCCGACTTCCTTGAGGGTTTTTATTAAGAAAGGATGCTGAATTTTGTCAAATGCTTTTTCTGCATCGATTGACAGGATCATATGGTTCTTATCTTTCCTTTTATTAATGTGATGTATCACATGGATTGATTTGAGAATGTTGAACCAGCCCTGAAACCCAGGAATGAATCCTACTTGAGCGTGGTGAATAATTCTTTTTATTACCTGTTGAATTTGATTTGCTAGTATCTTATTGAGAATTTCTGCATCCATATTCTTCAGGGATATTGGCCGGTAGTTCTCTTTTTTTGCTGGGTCTCTGTCTGGTTTGGGAATCAAAGCAATACTGGCTTCATAGAATGAATCTGGAAGTTTTCCTTCCCTTTCTATTTTTTGGAATAGCTTGAGAAGGATAGGTACTATCTCTGCTTTAAATATCTGGTAGAATTCCCCTGCAAAGGCATCTGGTCCTGGACTCTTACTTGTTGGGAGATTTTTGATGACTGATTCAATTTCTTTGCTGGTTATGGGTCTCTTCAAGTTTTCTATTTCTTCCTGTTTGAGTTTTGGAAGTGTGTGGGTGCTTAGGAATTTGTCCATTTCTTCCAGGTTGTCCAGTTTGTTGGCATATAATTTTTCATAGTATTCCCTGATAATTGTTTGTATCTCTGAGGGATTGGTTGTATTAATTCCATTTTCATTCATGATTTTATCTATTTGGGTCCTCTCCCTTTTCTTTTTGAGAAGCCTGGCTAGAGGTTTATCAATTTCTTCAAAAAACCAACTCTTGGTTTCATTGATCTGCTCTACTTTTTTTTTTTTTACATTCTATTTTTTTATTTCTGCTCTGATCTTTATTATTTCTCTTCTTCTGCTGGGTTTAGGCTGTCTTTGCTGTTCCGCTTCTATTTCCTTTGGGTGTGCTGTTAGATTTTGTATTTGGGATTTTTCTTGTTTCTTTGGATAGGCCTGGATTGCAATGTATTTTCCTCTCAGGACTGCCTTTGCTGTATCCCAACGCATTTGGATTGTTATATTTTAATTTTCATTTGTTTCCATATATTTTTTAATTTCTTCTCTAATTGCCTGGTTGACCCATTCATTCTTTAGTAGGTGTTCTTTAATCTCCATGCTTTTGGAGGCTTTCCAGACTTTTTCCTGTGGTTGATTTCAAGCTTCATAGCATTGTGGTCTGAAAGTGTGCATGGTATGATCTCAATTCTTTTATACTTATTAAGGTCTGTTTTGTGACCCAGTGTGTGATCTATCTTGGAGAATGTTCCATGTGCACTCAAGAATAAAGTACATTATTTTGCTTTGGGATGCAGAGTTCTAAATATAACTGTCAAGTCCATCTGATCCAGTTTATCATTTAGGGATCTTGTTTCTTTATTGATCCTGTGTCTAGATGATCTATCCATTATTGTAAGTGGAGTATTAAAGTCCCCTGCAATTACCACATTCTTATCAATAAGGTTGCTTATGTTTGTGATTAATTGCTTTACACATTCGGGGGCTCCCATATTCGATGCATAGACATTTATAATTGTTAGCTCTCCCTGATTGATGGACCCTCTAATTATTATATAATGCTCTTCTTCATCTCTTGTTACAGCCTTTAATTTAAAGTCTAGTTTGTCTGATATAAGTCTGGCTACCCCAGCTTTCTTTTGACTTTGAGTAGCATGATGGATAGTTCTCCATCCCCTCACTTTCAATCTCAAGGTGTCCTCAGGTCTAAAATAAGTCTCTTGTAGACAGCAAATAGATGGGTCTTGGTTTTTTTTTTTTATCCATTCTGATACCCTATGTCTTTTGGTTGGAGCAGTTAGTCCATTTACATTCAGTGTTATTATGGAAATATATGGGGATAGAGTCATTGTGATGTTTGTAGGTTGCATGCTTGTAGTGATGTCTCTGGTACTTTGTGGTCGTTGCAACATTTCACTCACAGAATCTCCCTTAGGATCTCTTGTAGGGCTGGTTTAGTGGTGACGAATTCCTTCAGTGTTTGTTTGTTTGGGAAGACCTTTATGTTTCCTTCTATTCTGAATGACAGACTTGCTGGATAAAGAATTCTCGGCTGTGTATTTTTTTCTGTTCATCACATTGAAGATTTCCTGCCATTCGTTTCTGGCCTGCCAAGTTTCAGTAGATAGGTCTGTCACTAGTCTTATTGGTCTCCCTTTATATGATAGAGCATGTTTATCCCTAGCTGCTTTCAGAATTCTCTCTTTATCCTTGTATTTGCCAGTTTCACTATGATATGCCATGCAGAAGATTGATTCAAGTTACGTCTGAAGGGAGTTCTCTGCCTCTTGGATTTCAATGCCTTTTTCCTTCCCCAGATCAGGGAATTTCTCAGCTATGATTTGTTCAAGTACACCTTCAGCCCTTTTCTCTCTCTCTTCCTCTTCTGGAATTCCTATTATATGGATATTGTTCTGTTTGATTGCATCACTTAGTTCTCTAATTCTCCCCTCATACTCCTGGATTTTTTTATCTCTTTTTCTCAGCTTCCTCTTTTTCCATAATTTTATCTTCTAATTCACCTATTCTCTCCTCTGCCTCTTCATTCTGAGCTGTGGTCACCTCCATTTTATTGTGCACCTCATTTATAGCATTTTTTAGCTCCTCATGACTATTTCTTAGTCCCTTGATCTCTGTAGCAATAGATTCTCTACCGTCCTCTATACTTTTTTCAAGCCCAGCAATTAGTTTTATGACTATTATTCTAAATTCTTGTTCCGTTATATTGCTTAAATCATTTTTGATCAATTCGTTAGCTGTCGCTACTTCCTGGAGTTTCTTTTGGGAGAATTCGGTTTTGTCATTTTGGATAATATCTAGGGTGGTGCGGAACTGCAGGGCACTTCCCCTGCGCTGCCTGGAGTAACTTGTGTTGGTGGGTGGGGCCATAGTCAGACCTGATGTTTGTCCCCACCTCACCACTGGGGCCACAGTCAGACTTGTGTGTACCTTATCTTCCCCTCTCCCAGGGGCAGGACTCACTGTGGAGTGGCGTGGCCCCTGTCTGGGCTGCTTGCACACTTCCAGGCTTGTGGTGCTGCTTTGACAGGCTCTGGTGTATTCCCCGGGGTGGATCCGCAAAGTGCACAGGGGTGGGAGGGGCAGGCTTAGCTAGCTTTGCCATTGGTGGTCCCCTGCGGGAGGGGCCCTGGAGAACTGGGAGGGAGGCAGACCCGTTGGAGGGATAGATCCACAGAAGCACAGCGTTGGGTGTTTGCATGGTGCAAGCAAGTTCAGTGATGAGAACTGGTTCCCTTTGGGATTTTGGCTGTGGGATGGGAGAGGGAGATGGCGCTGGCCAGCATCTTTGTTCGCCGCAGAGCTGAGCTCTGTCTTCCAGGGCTCAACACCTCTCCCTCCCAGTGTCCTCTCACCCTGCCGCTCTCTGAGCAGAGCTGCTGACTTTAGTATCCCGATGTTAAGTCCCGCTGGCTGTCAGAACTCACACAGTCCGGCCCCTCCACTTTTGCAAGCCAGACTCAGGGGCTCTGCCTTGCAGGGTAGGCTGCCCCTTCCCCCCCTCCCGCCAGTCCGTGTATCCAGCACCACCTCTCCTCCCTTCCTACCCTCTTCCATGGGCCTCTTGTCTCCGCTTGGCTCCAGAGAGTCCGTTCTGCTAGTCTTCTGGTGGTTTTCTGTGTTATTTAGGCAGATGTGGGTGGAATCTAAGTGATCAGCAGGACGTGGTGAGCCCAGCATCCTCCTACACTGCCATCTTTTCCACCTATTCTTATCTATTTTTGAAGTACTTTTCTTTTACATTGTAGTTTTTGTTTGAAAAGACCAAACATTTTCTTTTCTATCATTAAATATTTTTAGAGTAGTGCTTTCTTTCCAATGATCCATATAGTGTGATTGTTGGGGGGGGGGCTATAATTTTGTTATCTGTCTCTTGGTTTAAATGTCTTAGATTAAATATACTTTTACAAAAAATAATCTACTCATGCCCAATTTTGTTAACTGACTTTAAGTCTGTTGTTTCAGTTGTGAAATTCAGGTCTTGAATGGTTTGTCATTTGTGTTACTGTTGTGCATTGATGATGTCAGTGGTTATAAAATAATATACTCCATGTTTAATGGAACTTACATAAACATTTTTATTTATTTTGTGTATAATTTTGTTCATATATTAGTTTATAATATAGATATGTGGGGGTTTTTGTTTGTTTGAGAAAAGTTCTTACTGTCTTATGTCCCACATTAGGTTTATTTTTGTTGTTGTTTATGTTGTTTTCTTTCACAGTTTTGACTGAACTTACTTGTACATCTCCTTATACTTATTTTCTAGTGGTAAATAAGATATTTTAAAGTGTGACTCATTAAATATTTAGAATTTCTACTATCTCCCATAGTTATGAAAATCTAAGGCTATGTCATTTAATCTACCAGAGAAAAACTGGGGGGAAAAAGGTTAAATCATCACAAACACTAGTATTAATAGTGGAACAGGGGCACCTGGGTGGTTCAGTCTGTTGAACACCCAACTTAAGCTCAGGTCATGATCTCATGGCTCATGAGTTTGAGCCCCACATCAGGCTCAGTGCTGACAGCTCAGAGCCTGGAGCCTAGTTTGGAGTTTGTGTCTCCCTCTCTCTCTACCCCTCCCCTGCTCAAGCTCTGTCTCTCTCTCTCTCTCTCTCTCTCAAAATAAATAAACATCAAAAAAAAATTTTAAATAATGGAACATATTTTTGTCATTTATATCTTTGTTAGTGTTTACCAATGAGTAGATACACATAAAAGAAAAGGGAACAAAAGAGACAGAAAGGGAAGGAACTCACGTAGTCCCTGATGTTAAAAAGGTTATGAATAGTATTACTAGACAGCACAACACTGTCATAAACAGTATTTGCTTTTAACATTTTGTTTGTTTTAGAAAGTACTGCTTAGAGTTATGTGGGTAATAGTAAGCAGATATAAAGCTGAATAATAAAACAAAGATAAAAATTTTACTCAATATTTTCAAAGACAAATAAATTATTCAAAAGGGGGGAATAAGGGGCGCCTGGGTGGCTCGGTCGGTTGAGCCGCCGACTTCGGCTCAGGTCATGATCTCGCGGTCCGTGAGTTCGAGCCCTAAGTCGGGCTCTGTGCTGACAGCTCAGAGCCTGGAGCCTGTTTCGGATTCTGTGTCTCCCTCTCTCTCTGCCCCTCCCCTGTTCATGCTCTGTCTCTCTCTGTCTCAAAAATAAATAAACGTTAAAAAAAAATTTTTTTTTAAAAGAGGGGGGGAATAAGAGGTACCTGGGTGGTTCAGTCAGTTAAGCATCTGACTCTTGATTTCAGTGCAGGTCATGATCTCACAGTTTGTGAGTTTGAGCCCCACATAGGGCTGTGAGCTGACAGCATGGAGCCTGCTTAGGATTCTCTCTCACCCTTTCTTTCTGACCCTCCCCCATTCGTGCTGGCACACACTCTCTCCCCACTCGCCTCAAAATTAAATAACTAAAACTTTAAAAAGGGGGAGAATTATTAAAATTGCTAGTAAAAAATGGACATAATAGAAAAAAAGTAAAAATTAGAAAAATAGAAATAAAATCAAACATTAGATGTAGACCATTGTAAATTCATAGAACTATAACATGGCATATTATGTTGAACCAAAATTAAGAATGATTGTTACATAATATTTGTCAAATATATTCTGCATTTGCGATTAAAGATTTCATGTATATATTCATTAAGCATATATTATGACTAACATCAAAATTGTTTTGAGAGTAGTGTAGATTTGATAATTGAAACTAGACAGTGATGTCTATTTTTGTTTTCCAAAGGCCTGCATGTTTAGGTAGTTTAATTTTTTTTAACCAAAGTTTATTTTGGTAAGCATACTCATTTTAACCAATAGATTAATCATTGGTTACAGAAATACAGTTTGAGTTTCAAATGTCTCAACTCCAAGACTTCCCTTATAAAGTTCTTACTACAGCTAATTTGGGAGGAGGGGCTTATGAAATGGCAAAACAAAAGTACCATCTTTATGCTATCTATAAACAGAAGAAAATAAGCAATTTATTCATGAAATTCACATTTTAATAAGCTCCGTTTGTAAAATACTATCTTAAGAATTACAATGCTATCAAGTTTCCATAATCACTTAATAGCCATAAAGCAAAAAAAAAAAAAAAAGGTAAAAATTCACAATTCTTCTTGAAAACAGAAAGTATTTGCAGTATTTCTAGATTGTTTTAGTGGATTAAACAAAAATACCGTAATTACACTATCGACATGTTCAATAATATAGAAGTAATTTACTTATAAGATTTACATTAAAAAAATTTTTTTACATTTATTTATTTCTGAGAGACAGAGAGACAGAGCACGAGCACAGGAGGAGCAGAGAGAGAGGGAGACACAGAATCTGAAGCAGGCTCCAGCTCTGAACTGTCAGCACAGAGCCTGATGTGGGGCTCGAACCCACGAGAACTGTGAGATCATGACCTGAGCTGAAGTTGAATGCTTAACCGACTGAGCCACCCAGGTGCCCCTATAAGATTCACATTTAAATAATATACAGGTATGAAACATTTTCCTATAGATTGTAATCCTACCAAACTTTCATTTCAGCCATTGTATAATATCTTAATAGTAAAAGGAATAAAAGGAAAAAAAAATCAAAATTCTTTTAGTAAAGAGTAAAGAAGCCTCTTGCTATGGTTCTGGATCTTTAAAAGCAAACTCGTTGGAAAGTGGTATCAACTAGGAAATTGGCTTATTTCTATTTTTAGGCTGTGTGATCAGAACAAAACCCAGTAATTGGTATTGCAACCTTTCAGGGGAGGATGCACTGGGTGAGGGAAGTCCTTCAGGGGAGTGGATTCTTCAGGAGGTTCATCTTTACTTTACAGAACTGGGGGAAGTCAAAGGTTCCTCCGCTTAGTATATGTACCTGGGGATGCCTCTCTAACATCTGACTTCCAACAAAATGACAGGATAGACTCAAAGCACCAGAATCTGGACCAGCAACTCTACGTTAGGTGGGAGAGTGGAGTCAAAAAATGTCTGAGGTATCTGCCAGCATAAGGAACACCAAGTCAAGCTCACCTCATGTTTGTGGAAACATGCTATGTGAGGAGGAAGCTGGACTGATGGAAGAACCCTGTTCATGTAGCTCTAACCTGAGGGCGGGTGGTATCTGCTCCATACTGGACATAAGACTACATCTGCACATCATACCTTAATGTTCCTCCTTCCCCAGAGATTTGTTCCTCCAGAGCATTCTGGGTAGTCTCTTGTGTCTCAGCTAAATGACCTCCTTGGAACATCTAAAATGTCAGCATAGATCAGGCATACAATTTTATGTGCCCATCTCTTCACATACCTGGCTGATCTTTCCAGCTATATTGGAAAGATCCTCCTCTATTTCTTTTCATGGAGTAAATTCACTTTAAACTGCATGTTTTGTGAAATGTATTTTTTTGATTCAGTTTTGAAAGGATCTGAAGTTTCCACTAGAACTTTCCCCCCTCCCTTCCTGTGTGCATGACTGTGTTTTCTAACTGCAATGAAATTTTGTCAGTTTGGAGACTTTTGATATGATCTTTAAGTATGTAAGTTCTTTCACCATCAGTTAATTTAGTAAGCATTCAGGGGTTATTTTTCATTAAGAGTTTTTAAATGAGTAACTCAGCTGCATCAATTAATTTCTTCAAAATGACTTTTGATTCATCTTCTAAGAAGTCTCCATTTCCAATGCATTCTTTATATACAACTCCAAGTTCCCACTATTCATGTAATCTTCTCCAAGAGCAACAGCTAAGTCTCTCATCATTAGCTTGTGTTCACCTAGAAGCTTGATCTTTCCTTAACTTTTAGAATTTGTTTCATACACACTTTAGAGTTTTCTAACATTTTTATCCAGTTTAATAAGTTTGCTCCCTTTTCCTTTTCCTTTTCCATTCTCTGGCTTCTTGTGAAAGCAACCTTGTCTTTCCCTAAAGATCAGAACTTATACAATGCATTGTTGAGTGCCATCTGAAGTTGTTATTCATTCTTCTGATATATTCTGAAGGCTGTTTTAGTTGAAGCTCCATGAAATTGGTTGTGTTTTGATGTATTTTCTAAAGATTGAAACTTTTTTAAAGACTCAGCAACCAGTTTAACTTACTTTAAACATTTAGATTTTTCTTCTTTTGGTCTGTCTCTAAAAAGCTCTATTACAAGCTCAATGAAAAAGTTAGATCTCTCCAGCTTTTTAAAAAAATTTTTTTAACATTTATTTATTTTTTGAGACATAGAGACAGAGTGTGAGAAGAGGATGGGCAGAGAGAGAGGGAGTCAGATTCTGAAGAAAGCTCCAGGCTCCGAGCTGTCAGCACAGAGCCCAACATGGGGCTCGAACTCATGAACTGCGAGATCATGAGCTGAGCAAAAGCTGCACACTTAACCGACTAAGCCACCCATGTGCCCCTCTCCAGCTCTTTCTTAAAGATTTCTAATTTGCATTTTTCTAATAGTTTGTTCTTGAATCTTGTTTCTCTTAAATTTGGTGTATAACTGGAGTTGGTGGGTGGGGCCGCAGTCAGACCTGATGTCTGCCCCCAGCCCACCGCTGGGGCCACAGTCAGACTGGTGTGTGCCTTCTCTTCCCCTCTCCTAGGAGCGGGATTCACTGTGGGGTGGTGTGGCTCGTCTGGGCTACTTGCACCCTGCCAGGCTTGTGATGCTTTAAATTTGGTTTGAGTCTTCCAGGTGCTTTTTGAATCAGATTAATTTTCTCATAAGTTTGTTGTCTTCTATAATGCCTGCCCAGAACCAAACACGGTAAAAAAATGTCTTTCATCTTTAGTATTTCTCATATATTATCCTTTTTCAACTTTTTTTTTGGGGGGGGGGGTAGGGGACAGGGATAAGATATATTTGTTTCCATGTCTTCATGCGTACTGGTTTATTACACTGTTTTTTTTTAAAGAGTTTCATAAAGCAAAACAATACTGGAAAATGGAAGAAAACTCTAATTATGCTAATTACTCAATGTTAGACAAGTCCCTTCACTACTGTACATTATCTGATAATCTCTTATCATATGATGATATCCTTCATGTCTACCATCTAATAAAATTGTATTATGAAGATAACTGAAGATGTGTAAACCATTCTAAAAGAAAAATGTTAAATAAATTATGGCTATTTACACAGTTTAGAACATTTACTAAATACTTTTATTCAGATAATACTCTAATCTAGACTTTAGGCCAGGCGTAGTGTAATACATATCAAAAGAGGATAAGATAAGAATCAGCCTTGAGGTAGTACTCAACAACTTCATTAAGGTTGCTGCTCATCATATATGCCCACTCTTGGCAACAGAATATTAATTACTTTCAGATTGATTCTCCTAGTTAAGAAACTTAGGTATGACAACACCCAAGAAGTTCACTGACTTAAGATTTTTTAAGACTGTACATAACAGCATGCAAGTTCCTGAAGGGTTGATTTAAGTATAAATCAATCATTAATTAAATCAGTAAATGGAGATCGACCACCTACTATACTATAGATCAAGCTCTGGGTTATGCACCAAGAATTTATTCACAGAGAAATTTTTAGTCTAGTGAGGGAGACCTGTCAATGGAGGACTATAATACAAGAAAAATAACCTGACATACAGATGCCCAAGTGCTAGGGAGCACTTCTAGGGAATCATTAACTCAGAATGAGATTAATGAATTTAAGGGAGACTTGTGTCTAAAAATGATATACAGATACAAAGACTGCACTGTGGAGTTTGGGTACTGATAGTCAATTGGTTATCACTAATAAATTGGTGAAGTATTACTGAAGAAAATATATCTAACTCGTTCTTGCTAGAATAGGTTTCAGTGTACCACTTTATTAATTTATAATGAGGAAAATAACACTTTTATGTACCAGAATACTTTAATTCCTATGAACATCATTTTCTGCCTATGTTTGAGCTACATGGGATATCAAATAATTGTCAGATATATGTTCTTGATTTAACGTGAGAAATCACCAAAACTGGGAAAGGAAATCTACTGAAAGCCAAACCATAATCAGATGGTTACTATATAAGCATCAGATCAGTTGAATATGGGTGGAATGAATAGAAAGTCAGTATTATATACAAAGCAATTTCACAATAAAGATAATCTTTTTAAAAATTCATATGTTCACTGCTCACTGGCTACAACTCCATTTTTATAATTTGGATATTATTAATAAAATAATACTTATTTTTATAATAAATTACACATATTATACTGTATGTTCCATTTTAAAGACGGGGAAGGTAAGGTTGAGAAAATTACTAGCTCTGTGATATTAGGAAGATTTTTTCAACTCTCTGAGGTCTATTTTCCAAATCTATAACATGAAAATGATACTAATATTTACTAATACTAATAATACTAGTATATAATGACATTGTTAACAAATGTGACACCCTATTATTATAAGGGAAAAAAAAGAAAATTGAAACAGATTTGAAGAATTAGTGGTGTTTTTTTTTTTGAGGGTTTTTTTTGTTTTGTTTTTGAGAGAGAGCATGTGCACAAGCAGGTGAGAGGCAGAGAGAGAGAGAGAGAGAGGGAAAACCTTAAGTAGTCTCCACACCCAGGCATGGAGCCCCATGCGGGCTCAATCTCATGACCCTGAGATCATGACCTGAGCCGCACTCAACAGTTGAACACTTAACTAACTGAACCACCCAGTCACCCCAAGAATTAGTTTTTAATGTGGGGAATTTTAAGATTTTAAGAATTTAGGTAATAAAAGTATAATCCCTAAAAGTGGTCCTTGAGTATTTCTCAAAAGTGGCCTAGTTTTTATTTAATCTTTACATTCCTTTGTTTTCTTCAGTTATCATATAACTACACTTCTTCACTCATTCAAAGATACAAATTTTAACAACTCAATTTCTAGATTATAGTCCTGGTTCACCTAAATTAAGCATAAACATACATATACACACACATATAGACATAAAACTCTTATTTATTGTGCTTTATAATTAAAGCTTTCATATTTATTTTTCAGAGTATAACTCCTTTACCTACTGCAGAAATTACAAAAATAGGCATGGTCTGGTTTGGTATTTGCAGAGTTCTTGCGATTAGGGCTGACTATCTAGTTTTGACATAGGGTCAGAAACTTTCTGTAAAATAGTGTAAATATATGGATATCTGAAAAAGACTACATAAGGGAGGTCCAAATGGCCCTGCATATTTAAATTATAATTACTCTTCTTTAAATTTCCATGATGGTATATATCTTTCAAGTGTTTTACCTTTATGCGAACTTGGCCTTATATGTATATGTAATATATGTTATATGTAATAGGTACATTTATGTGATTTAATACATCACATTTTAGGTGAAGGGATTAATAAGTGAGGTGATAAATTACACTAACTTAAAAATAAGGAGGATCCTAACCAGTCCTAAACATAATCAATACTTTCCACTATATATACATGAAAAAAAAAAAACCTGATAAGCTAGACTTCACTAAAATTAAAGACTTTTGGTCTGTGAAAGATAATGTTAAGAGAATGAGAAGGGAAGACACACACAGGGAGAAAATATCTGTAAAAGATATACCTGATAAACAGCTATTATCCAAAATAGACAAGGAATTCTTAAAATTCAACAAGTAAGTAATCACCTGATTAAAAAATGGCCCAAAAACTTTGACAGATACTTCACCAAACAAATATATAAATGAAAAATAAGCATATGAAAAGATGCTCCATACCATATGTCATTGGGGAAATGGAAATTAAAACAAAATACCACAACACACCTATATTTAGAATGGCCAAAATCGAATAGAATACTAACAAAATAGAATACTAAAACATCAAATGCTGCTAAGGATGTGGAGCACTAGGAACTCTCATTCATTGCTGGTGGGAATGCAAAATGGTACAACCACTTTGGGAAACAGTTTGGCAATTTCTTAAAAAAACTAAACATGCTCTTACCATTTGATTGGGCAATCACTTTGATACCTCTGGTATTTACCCAAAGGAGTTGAAAACTTATGTCCACACAAAACTACACATAGATGCTTTACTCATAGCTATCAAAACTTAAAAGGAACCAAGATGTCCTTTAGTAGATAAATGGATAAAGAAACTACGATACATCCAGACAATGAAATCTTATTTGGCATTAAAAAGAAATGACCTATGGAGCCAAGAAAAGCCACGGAGGAAACTTAAATGAATATTACTAAGTGAAAGAAGCCAAAATCAAAAGACAATATGCTACATTCTGGAAAACACAAAACTATGGACACCATAAAAAAAAAAAAATCAGTGGTTGTCAGTGGTTTAGGGAAGAGGAAGGATGAACAGGTAGAGCACAGAAAATTTCAAAGGCAATGAAACCATTCTGAATGATATCATAATGGTGGATATTGTCATATATTTGTCCAAACCAACAGAATATGCAATACCAAGAGTAAACCATAATGTAAACTACAGAGTTTGGGTGATAATATCAATATAGTTCACCCATTTTTAATTAATGTACCATTCTGGTGGGAGATATTGGTGATTGGAGAGACTATGCATGTTTGGGGAACAGGATGTATATGGGAAAGCTCTGTGCCTTCCTCCCAATTTTGCTGTGAACCTAAAACTGCTTTAAAAACAATAATGTCTTAATTACAAAAAATCAAAGGGGTCAGAAAGAGTAACTCACTGGGGAAACAACAGAAGTTGGAGTAAGAAGGATAGCAGGAGGTTATGTAAGAAACTGCAGGCTGTGTAAGGAATGAATTGTATTCAGAGTGAGACGGGAGGACATCCTCTGTTTTATGCTTCAAAATAATAATAATACTTTTTTTTTAATATCTGAGGACAAGGGGAGAAGCAAAAAGATCAGACAGGAGAATACTTAAGTTCAATACTGCCCTTAGATCTGTGCAAGAGAGGGTCAATTTGGAGAACCCTCATATCTCAAATATATATACACACATGATATATTTAGTGAAAAACAAATACCTGCTTCTGTCATTCTGAAATTGGTAATAAGAGCTGACACAGTTCTAAACTCTATCATAACTCAAGACATCATTCTCATAGACAACCATTCAGGTTACCAAGAATACTTCTCTATATCTTGCATCCTATGTCCTTGAAAAAAAAAAGAGAAAAACATGAAAAACTGTGGGCTATTCCACTTCTGACAAATGGAGATGAAAGCTATTTTTGAATGAAGAGAAGACCTGAGTTTCATGATTGAGCTCCACATTGGGTTATGCACTGTCAGTGCTGTGGGCACTGTCTGTGCTTGGGATTCTCTCTCTCCCTCTCTCTTTGTCCCTCCCCCACTTGCACGCACAACCAAACAATATAGCAATCTTGATGATCACAATATAATCTGTGATTCTGCTGAAATAAAGGGAAGAAAACATAAATTTTATAATATAAATATATATATTAATTTATAAACTGTTTATAAACATGTTTATTACTTATCCAGGTACCACCAGCCCACCAAGAGAACAATACAAAAGCCACACTATTCAACTTTGTATGAATATATATTTGTTAAAGGTGAGTGGTAGAATATACATTATTTTTGTTTTGCTTTCTAGATTATAAATATTTAGACATGATATCTTGGCCTCTATTTGTACTCTTGCCTGAGCCAGACAAATATCTACACAAGGGTAGTAGTCAGTATGACCAGGTATGGTTGTACAGGTTGTGCACATAACTCTAAGAGAAACCACTCACACAGATCATAATATAAAACCTCTCAGAGAGTTTATTATATAAATGAAGATCCCTTAAAGTGGAGAAGGTGCAAGGTTGTCTTATTCTGTATATATTTTGAAGGTACAGCTAATTTATTAACTGACTGGATACGATATATAAGAGAAAGTGAGAAAGCAAGGATCCAGTGCTTTTGGCCAAAAGAGTTAAATGGATAATGCTGCCATTTACGCAGACTCATCTGGCTAAAAAAAAAAATTGTAAAACTTTAGGTAACCTTAGAAAATAACTGCTGATGCTTTTCTGGTCCTTTTTTTTTTTAACGTTTATTTCTTTATTTTGAGGGAGAGAGAGAGAGAGAGAGAAAGAGAGAGAGAGAGAGAAAGAGAGAGAGGGCATGAGCATGAGTGGGGTAGGGGCACAGGGAGAGAGAAAATCCCAAGCCGTCTCTGCACTGTCAGCCCAATGAGGGGCTCAATCCCACCAAGCCTAAGATCATGACCTGAGCAGAAATCAAGAGTTAACCAGCTGAGCCACCCACGCACCCCTGCTGATGCTTTTCAATGTATTTTCTCCTAAGGATGATGACAGAACAAGAGTATCTACCACAGAAATAGTTACTTCACCAATGTGATAAGATGAATGTCAAGTGTTTCGAGTTTCTTGGAAAAAGACTTTCTATAAACACAAACTAGAATTGCTATCTCCATATTACGTTTATGAACTTTTCAAATGACTTCTTAGCATACACGTTTTGTCTAGGTCCTTTCGTGATACCAACATTGTGTTAGACAGAATGTTAGAGCTAAAGGGCCAGTGAAACATAAATGCAATGCCAGTCTTAGTAGGAAAAACATTTTCCTTCATCAACATTACCATTTTAAGCATTACAGCACTCTTCAGGACTACCGAATTTTACTGATTTTTACATGTAGCTTTCTAGATGTTGATTCCTATTATTAAAATATCTTTGTTTCTATTTTTAATTAATAACTCAATATTTTTATTTTTCAAATTATTGCCCTTGTGATGATACAGTAACATTATTGCTTTGAGACGTTTTTCTGCCAGACACATCAAGTTGCATTTAATGTATTCAGATTGCTCAGTTGAAAATAAGTTTCTTTGGAAAAACTTCATTTGAATTTCAGGTAAACCCAGTAAAACTTGCCAGATAATACCTTAGTAATGAACACAGAACATATCAACTAGCAAAACAAAACAAAAAAGTAAATGCAGCAACTGTTCTTGCCTTATTGCAGTGTAGCACAAAAATATTCCAAATGTTTAATTTCTTCTTGTAAAAATATAAATATATTTTTATATATTCTGAATTATGCTAGGGCTTGCAGATGTCCAATTTCATCCACAGATGTTAATATATTTTTTTTACTAGCTGCATGACTTGGACAAGGAATTAACTCTAATCCTCTGCTCCCACATTTTAAAATAGGGATAGCTTTGGTACTTACATCATTGAATTACTGTGAAAATTAAATAAGTATTCTTTCATTTCTTCTTTCAAGAGGGTGGATAGTATCATGTATTCTTTCATAAGCTGGTCCTTATTATCCTGTCTATTCTACTGATACCATAATATGCACAGTGTGTTGAACATATGACACTGCTTTATAAACCTGTGAGGCTGTGCACACCATTCTGCCTGGTGATGCCTCCTTTTCCCCTTCTCTTTCCCACTCTTTTAAGTCCTGCTGAATCTTCAAGATTCAAATTTCCCCTCATCTTCTCAGGAAATCCATTCCATTCTCTCTTGGCAGAGGTGACTGTTCTATAATTATCCAGTTATTTATTTAACAAATATTTATAGGATGTCCACGATTACCCATGTTTTAGAATTCATCTCTCCAAGACTTATCATTAGAATCTTATGTTTATGTTTTGATTTTCTATACTCTTCATCTTTTTATCATCAGGCCCATGTCCAGTTTGTTGAATGAATGAAAGGAAGACTGAGATGCCACCATTTCCACGTTTCCATTCATTTCTCTCTTTGGGGGATTAAATATTTGTTCAATTGACTCCTAATATTTCCCACCCAAATGATTAAAACCAGTGTACCTACAATAGCATTCATTACAAAGCAAGCAATGTTTCAGTGCCTGAGAAAGTGTATGATGAACTATTTCCTATGAAGGTATAAGATGAATGTATCAAAAAGAAATAACGTCGTTTTACCGAAGATATGTAGGAGTGTTCAAAAGAATACTAGCTGTGAAAAAATTGTAAGAAAGGGTAAGATATTTAACATAAAAAAAAAAAGCTTAGTGCATCTGATAAAACCTAAACATAGCAAGCAGATAACTTGTCCAATGTATATCCAAAAGTTTGAGGACTGGGGTAAGTTCTTTCAGCTTATTTCTGGATCGGGGTGAAGTTACCTTCTTGTCCACTTGCTTTCTTTTTAATACCTGTCTAGAGGCAATTCTGGTGCAGTGAAAAGCACAGAAGGTATGAAATTGTCAATAATCAGGAAAAAAGTACTCTATCACTAAATATCTAAACAAAAACAATAACAGCAAAAATAGCAACTATAATAACAAAATCAATCAAGAACAAAAATAGTAGCCACCAATCTTTGAGTGCTTACTGTGTGCCAGAAACTATGCCAGCTGGGAAAACAATGGGCCAACACAGCACCCATAGCTGTTGTTTTCCAGACTTTTAAATAATTTTCACAATGTCTGAAGAAACCTCAAACTTAAACATTCTCTCTATTCCCATATCTTCTACTTTTATTGATGTCCCAAACAAGCAGATTCCAAATTAATATTCTAAAGATTACTCATTAATTTTAAAATATTACTTTTATGATGGTAAAATCCTAGTCAAAATCATGAATTTATTGCCCTAAGAAAAAGATTCCAAATCTCTAAAGTGTATTTAATTTTTTAATACTCTGGATCCCATCTTATTTTATAGACAATTCCATCTCCACCTTTCCTTCTAAAACTCTTTCTACTGCTCTCAGACAGGAATCCCTCCTTAAACCTGAATTATCTATTTGCTCTTTGCCTCCCCAAAATACCAAGCATATTCTACATTCAAACCTCTGTTCTCCTTGCTGGACCCATAGGCCCTCTTCCTTTCATTCCCTTTTTATAAATCCTCCTCTATTAAATCAAAATGTAATGAGAGTTTAGCAAATTTATTCTAAATATGTGCAAGAAAACAGCAACACTGCCAAACTTTCTTAGGCAGTTCCATGGAGGAAATAATTTGGGCAGATTGCTTGTTGATTGTAGTTTACAAAACGGCTAGCTGTAAAGCCAGAAAGGACCACAGAGAAAAAGAAGGCATGTAGATTAAGACCTAGAGATAAGGATAAAAAGATAGATAGGTAAAGATAGTAGTATAAATTTCAATTCTCAAAAACGTGAGAAATAATTTTTTGACTATTACAAAAGTTTATTTAACAAAAAAGTTTTTTTATGAAAATGTATGACCTAAGTTTTATATTATAGCAAAACAGGTGGTATGGAGAAGGGACATGTGGAAGCAGTTGATTTCTTCCGATGAACACACGCATTGTTTATACTCATTCCAAGGCTTCTAATGATACTATTTTCTCAAGTTACCACCACTCAAATATTGTTCTGTTGCCCACTAGTTGCCATCTCCCCACATTCATCTATCACCAGATTCATAAAGGGATTGAACTCCCGCAATATTCCTTGGACATGTCTGCTACCATTTAATTTCAATGATAATTTCTTGTCCATAAATCTTTTCAACTTGGGAGGATAAGCTTTGTTCATGGTGTCTACTCAGAGAGCTCAAAGATGCCTCCCAATGTGATAGATAATTTAAAAGAAAATATAATAAACCTAAAAACAAACTGATAAAAACAAGTAAACCAATAGACCATAGGGCAAAGTCATACCATAAATACTATCTGTATTCCTACTGGAGTCAGAGAGAAAAGAAAATGGAAGGAATCCAAAGTAACCAACTAGACTTATTACGTGTAACATGCAAACAAACTAAAATTACTGTATCTGAGTTCTGTCTTTTACAGAAAAAAAAACCAAAAAAAACTAAGAGACCCTATGATAAAGACTCCACTTAATCATGAAAGTCACATAGATATATGAACCTGGATTTGTTTACCAAATACTAAAAGTAAAAGTATACAGCATTTGAAAAAATAGAATAGTATCACTTTAATTAACATTTAATATTTGTAAATTATTACTAAATGATGTAAAATTCTTCAAAGAAATCCTAATGCTTTATCATCTGAACCATGAGACATTCCCCACACTCAAGGAAAAATTTAATAAAATAATACCATTTCGTGAGCATTTACCATGTGCGAAGACTTGTATTATGCCCTCTCTAAATGCATTAGTGAATTTAATCCTCAAAATAATTTAATTATATTGCCATGATTACTACTATATCCATCTTCATTGAAGGAAATTGGAGCTACCTGACAGAGGTAAAGAACTGTACCCAAGGTCAAGTTAGTAAATGCAGAGACATGATTTGCACCCAGGCAGCCTGTCTCTAAGCAGGAGCTGATTACATTATACTCTACTGTCTCTCACCATATAAAATTTAACTATTCTTATTCCTTAGTCCATTCTCCTTTTCCTACTTAATTATATTTTACCATATTCCCTAAAAATAATTATAATTTTACCATAGTCCCTAAAAATAAACATCTTTTTTTTTTTCTAAGTCATTAGAATTTGAAATATGCCACTGTGCTTCTTAGGATTTTTTGGTTGTTTATATCTAAAACCTGTTTTAGATAGTTTAGGCCAAAAAAAGGGAGACTATATCTGGATATAAGAGTATCTCATAAAAGTTGCAGAACTCTCCTTATAAAAAGCCATGTGTAACCCAGGCAGTTTTTTGTCTACATCTATCTCTCTCTTCTTTTTCTTCAAACTGGCTTTTTTTTTCTTTTTATTATACATGGCAGGTAGAAGATGGCCACCCTGCCAACACCCAGGTTTCAATCTTTTTTTTTTTTTTGTTTCCTGCTAAAACAGCTCAGAATGAAATAAAATCTTTTATCCCAGACTTCTAGGACAGAATCTGCTTCTCCTGGCTGTGGTCAGTTTTCTCAATTAGATTCAGGTCACCAGATTTGAGGTCTGAGTCAGGTGGTACAAATAGAGCTTCACGAGCCCATACCTACACACCTGTGAATTTGAAGGGGCAGACACCCTCAAAAGTATACACCACTGTCATTATTTATCCCAGAATTTATAATAAAACCTTTGTTTCTTGTAGTAAAGAATCTTAAATCTAAGGAACATAAAAAATACAGAGAACTGGGGCGCCTGGGTGGCTCAGTCGGTTAAGCGTCCGACTTTGGCTCAGGTCACGATCTCGCGGTATGTGAGTTCGAGCCCCGCGTTGGGCTCTGTGCTGACTGCTCAGAGCCTGGAGCCTATTTCAGATTCTGTGTCTCCCTCTCTCTCTGACCCTCCCCCGTTCATGCTCTGTCTCTCTCTGTCTCAAAAATAAATAAACGTTAAAAAAAAATTTAAAAAAAAAAAAAATACAGAGAACTCAATCCTAACAGGTTGCACATGAAGGGAATGAGAATATGCTTACCCTAAAATATACCACTTCAGTATAAATATCATTTTGAGCTGAAGGTGATTAGGAAAAGGCAAACACAGAGTTCTTTGCCCTCTCCCCAGCTATCTGCCTAAAAGCAGGGCATGAATATTCCTTTGTGAAAATGTTACTCCTTTCCTCTCCTGTACCAGAAAAACCATGATCACTGTAGACAGAAAGTCAGTACTGAGATGCACAAAAACCTTACTAAAATAACTCTTATTTTCTACTAGTTTCCCCCCATATAGTCACCTTTCCACAATTAACCACCCTGAGATACCCAAACCCCTTTTTCTTTGCCTTGCTACTTCTCCACAATTTATCATCCACTGTTAAAATGGCATATAGGGCCGATAAGTCTAACTGCTTCTTCGGGTCTCCACTTCTTTTCTGTGAAGGTCTCCATGCACATAAAAATAAAATATCAATGTTAACCAAAATGTATATGCCTTTTCTTCTATTAATGGCTTTTGCCAGTTTAATTCATAAATCTCATTAGCTAAACTAAGGGGTAGAGGAAAAGTTTTTTTTTTCCTCCTATGTACTATACATTATTTAAATACATTATAAAGATAAATAGAGACAAACAGATATTTGGAGTTATACATTCAAATGCTGATGCTGAAATTTTAAGCACTGAGTCAATCTGTAAATGTTACATAGATTAATTAATGTTTTCAGGATATTCTCATGAAATGTTCTGGAGAACAGGTTAGTAATATCTAAATTGATATTAAAAATTCTGAGAGAAAAAAAAGAGAAAAATTTCATCCTGTATTATTAAAAACTACTGAATCCAAAGCATGATCACACCCTCTGCATGGTACATTTTTCTGGTTGTTAATGCAACTCTAGAGACATAACACTAAAAATACTCTGGTTTAAAGAAAATAAAAAATGCAATGCAGTTAGGATGTGCTGAGCTTGATTGGGTTATATGAAAATCCACATATTTTTAAATTCATAAACTTCCATAATTGAGGACTATGAGAGCAGAGTTCCATATTTTCCATTCATACTCAATTTTAAGTGTGTGACTATAAGAGAGTCTTTTTCATGCTATTTTTCTATGGTCCCTGATACTCAGAGTAATATATGAAACATTAACGTTCTGAGTTTTGTGAGTATACAGCATACACCAAATCCTTACAGAAAGAAAAGCTCCTCAATTCCTAATCATTTCAATAGGCTCTAATGTAATATTTCCCACATTGCAAATCACAGCACTTTATATAAGGAAATCAAGTCTGGCCAAGTGAGCTCTATGGAGTACAGCCTGCAAAGACATCAGTTCAAAGGATCAGATGTCAAAGTGCTCCCTCTAATGTCCCTTAATCATCACTCCGATTAGTGACTGAATAGAACTGTGATTAAAAACGCTGCTGCCATTGTCTACCTATTCAGTCGTCTAGCATTCTACGTAGGTTCCACCGATTAGTGTTTGAATAGGGGAACGATTAGAACGACAGCTGCCATTGTATGCCCATTCGGAAAACAGCAAAACTCGCATATTTATTTGCTATGAGCACCAAATAAATGTTTTGCAAAGGTAAAATATACTATTAGGCTCTAAAGACAATTTAGCTGATTTCTTTTGTTCAGAGCACTCTATTTTCCCATATGCAAAGATATTTCTTATTTGCAAATACAGTAATATGCTTCATTAATATCTTTTAAAATATACATATTCTGTTTTTATAGACATAGTCTTAACACACATCTGCTTTATTATATAGTACTTATTGACCTACAATACATCATACAATTCCAGTTTAATATTATGACTATCCAAAGAATTTCTGTGTAAACATATCAGTTTGGTTCCAGATCTTTTGGATCCCTTCTCAATATTCTTAGATTAATATGCAATTCATATGAACAACTTCTCAAAAAAGAAACTTCCTTGTCAAACATTGAGAGAAAACATTTCATTTTCAAGCCCTTCTAAGAGAGGGGGTGTTTTTTTTAGGTTAGCACTTAGTATCCTACAGGGGCTCTCCTAAAGGAGAATCAGACAGGGTAAAGGCCCCAAGTCAATGCAGACCTGCAGACTGTAATGAAAGTGGGCAGGGACAAGGGATCATGTTGAAGGCTTTTTGGAAAAGGGAAAATGTGGCAAAAAAAATTCACAGGAAGATAATTCATTCTTACTTCATGCATATATTAGTCAGTGTCCAAAATAGCTGGCGTTTTCTGTTTCTCCCTATCTCTTTCTATGTGTCTTTCTCTCACACTCCCACCCCCCCGCAACACACACACAATATGCTGCCAGGAAATTTCTGGGCAATATAGGAAATGCTCTGTTTTTCATTACTGTTCTTAATATCTTCCTGTTCATTATCTCTCCATGTTCTTTCCATATTTAGTTATGCTGTTCTGCATCCACTGTCATGATGGACCTACATGTGTAGTAGCAGAAACAGACCAGGGAGCATCAATGCTTCAATGTTAATAATGATAATCAATAACACTTGTTGAGGAATATATATGCCAGGTACTGTTGTACTGTACTATGCAAATTGACTCATTTAATCCCAACAGCAAGTATATCGGGTATTTTCTATTATTATCCTCATTTGACAGAAGAGGAAATGGAGGCAGGAAGAAATCAAGGAATTTACTTAAGGTCACACAGCTAGTAAATGGCAGAATAACTGAAACCAATTAGTTTGTCTCTGCAGCTCACTCTTAACCAACCTTTCTGCTGATAGGTCATCCCTTCTGGTTCCACTGTCTTCTCATAAGAAAAAAAGAACCCTCAATGATAAGGAAGCTAACTTTCAAGACAAAGTTTTCTTTCTTTTTGCTAACAAAGCTAAAGAAACACACCTTATACTCAGGGAAGTGTTTTTTTCCAATTCAACTTAAACCCTGACTAGATAACTACATTCCACTCTAACAATAAAATTGGTATTTAAAAAAATGCCACTTAACCATTATAAAATTTCAAACTAAAGAGCAAAATAAAAGAGGGCTGATGGCTGACAATTACAAATGAGTTTAATTTGTGTGTCACATGGACATGGAGAAAGCTGTGATCAGTCTGAAATAAATAATTAAAGCAAAACTCTGCTGTTACAGCCTAAGGAAATCAAAAGTTAACACTTTTCTTCTTTTTAGTCAATTAACATTTTATTACATATTTCTGCCTGGAGACTAAATCTCTGGCAATACTGGTCTATGTGTGGAATGCAACAGCAAGAAAATACATACACACAGACAGAGAACCCAATATGTGATAAAACTCAACATGATGCCTTGGCCCTGCCCACTTTCATCACAGTAGATTACAGCATGTAGTAAAGACTGCTTTCTTAATGAGATGACATGCACTTCTCTTAATGAAATAACCAGATTATAGAACTTTGCAAAACATGTAATCATTAATATCCTCTTCAACATTATCAGTGCTATTGTAACTTGTACCAGTCCTTGCTGACCTCTTCTGTCTCATCACTTCACACTTAGCCTCACATTCTATGCTTCAGCCCTGCAGACTCAAACTGTTTCAGTACCTGAGGCTCAGGTACTCAAGTCTTCCCAATATGTGTTTTCCATTCTGGTGGGAACCCTCTTCTTTGTCTTTCCCTCCTCCATCTGTATTTCAACTTCAATTCTGCTACCTCAGGGAGGCCAAGCTTGAATCCTGATACTGAATTCTATACTTTAGCTATAACTCCCATGGTTGCCTGCACAGGCAACACCTGATTGTGAATGACTTTAATGCCTGTGAGAAAGACTGTAAGTTGTCAGGACAAGAAAAGGGTTTCTCCCTTTCCCCACCACTTTTCACAGTGGCAGACACATAGTAGGTCTGCCATTAATACTTCATAATTAATGAAACCATACAAGGCAGATTCCAAGAAATACTTATACTATGTGACTCTTAAAATTAGGCAGAATAACTGATCTCCTGTATTGTAGTACAGATATAGAAAATGTGACACATTAATTCTTCTTTTAATGTTTATTTATTTTAATGTTCAATGTCAGTGCAGAGTCTGACATGGGGCTTGATCCCAAAGACCATGAGATCATGACCTGAGCCCAAATCAAGAGTCAGATGCTCAACTGACTGAGCCACCCAGGTGCCCCACATTAATTCTTTAAGAGGGTTCACCTATGAAAAGTAACTTTTTTCCAACCATTGGATTAATGTCTAACAATGTTCAGGAGATACTTTTCATAGTTCATAGTTCATATATAGACAATGAAAATTAATCAATGATCATATTTTAATTACTGATTCAGGGTATACTTTGTATTCTTAAAGAAACTGAGATTGCCCAAAAATCTTTTTAAATCCATAACTAGATTTTAACACTTACAGCAAAAATGCCTTCCTATAAGCAACAGGCTACTATTTTAAAATAATTACTGGTTATGTGTCAGAAGAACCCACCCCAATTCCAAAATTATAAGGTCTACATATTTTAGGCTCAGAACCCCTATTCTGCTTAAATTTTTTATACTTTGACAAAGGATTTTCAATCAAATGTCACAGTATATTTTTCCCTCTATAAAATTTCTCCTTCTGCTGAACTTTAAACTTGCATTTTCTTAAAGGATCAGTTTCTTCAAATCAATGTCTATTCTAACATATACACACAAAATTAATTACTAAATTTATACAGTGATGTCTTCTAATCTTTGTTAGAGGTATGGAAGAGACTTTCCAATAAAGACCACTTAAAATATTCTTATTTTAAAACAAACTTATTTTTTCTAATTCATTACAATGTGCTCAATACATTTAGCAGGGTAATTGTCCTTAAAATATAAACAATAAAACAGTGTCAGATTAATGATTCCAAATCTCCAGTAATACCTAATGTGTGGTAGCATTACTAGGAAGTTAATGTAATGACCAGAGAAACCTACTCAGTCAGCTAGCCTGGAGTTCTGGGACCACCAGTGCCATCCAAATCCATGAGTCCCTATGGCAGGTCGCCAGTTGCTACCCAAGTTTAAACATTCATAAGGACATCTCCAGGTCCTGACAGGCTGGTATCCCCAGGACAGTGTAAGCCCTTTGATTGGCAGCTGTTATCAGGACCAGTACAACAGCGAGGTAAGTGAGGCATCCATGGCACAAAATTTAAGGAGGTACTCATTTTCACGGTCTTGCAAGTACTATCTCAGTTTCCCAAAATGGAGTTCTAACTGGCCTTGCCTGTCTTAACCCTTCTTCCTTACTTTCTCTGACCCAAAATAGAAACTTACTCCACCTTCTCTCCCCACTCCCAACACACCTCATTTGAGAACCTGCTGGATGGAGAATAGGAGACGATCATGAATTCTGTTAGATCCAAATTCAAAATCAGACTTTATGGGATGGGGAAGTTTTACTATAATTCCTTCTCCTTCCTCCTAAAATGTGCACATGTTAAGCAGAGAGGCCACTAGTTTTCATTTCTTGAAGAAAAAGATGTAACAACAGAAAGCAATAAGACCAAGAGAGCTTCTGTGAGATTTAAGATTTCAGAAGTCAGATTTTCAAGGAATCTGAAAGAACTTGAGTGACTGACAATGGATTTAAGAGGAAATGAGTAAGGAGTTAAAAGTAAATTTTCTTCTCCACTCCTACCTTCCCATCTAAACTATATAAATATTTTAAGAATGGAAAGATAAGATGAGGATACATAAAAAAAAGGAGGGGCCCAGAAATATTGGTAGATTCACAGAAAAAAAGATCATTGCCAAGCTACTCAGGCTGGCAAATACTAGTCATGCACACGGAAATCATGAGCTCGAGAACCTATCAGATGAAGCCCCGGGAAGAGGTGACTGAACTATGGAAGTTTCCTGAGCCCCAACGCTGAATGACTGTCATGTATTCACGAGTGGCTTAAAAGTAGTACAGAGGCAGGGAACAAAAAGGGATCTCATGAAAGGGAATCAGGGATAATTCTACATCCCCCATGATGGTTAGTAAAGGAAACATAATGAAGAATCAGCTGGGCTCACCACATCTACCACACTTGTCACCAAATCCCAGGGAAGTCAGATGTTAGCCCAGAGAAATAAGGAGGGGCAGGGGGAGCAGAGGGGTAAAAATTCTAAAAGTGACAATGACTAAGTTTCTACTCTTAGAAAAGCTCAAAATAGAATTTAAGTTTGGTTACAGAAAAATAAAGGAGGTTATATTTCCTGTATGCCTGAGTTTCTAGTCTGATACTTGTGTTCTCTATACAATGCATTTTTCACTTATTGAAGAAGGCATTAAGTTGCAAAGAATCTTGGTTTGGGTTATTTTATTTTTATTTTTTTTATTTCAGAAACCCCTTCAGGCACTGAGTCTATTTTCAGAAGAATGCTATTGTCAGCAATCAGGAAAGCAAGCTCAAGCTTGAGAAGTTGTTTTAAAATATGGTGTAAGAAGAGGAGAGAGTAGAACAGGAATTACTTTCTTACTGTGAATGTGGTCAAAAATTCATTTAACTTTGGAGCTTAAAAAAAGGAATTCATATTGTGAATTTCCTATATATCAACACTGGGACCTGCATTCTATGTCAAGTTAACAGAGTCAGGTAGCTGGGTTATCAAAGCAAGAATAATTCCACCTTCCTCTTCTGAATGAGGTTGAGTGATTATTAACTATGTAGATTTTATTCCTTAATAGTCATGTAAGCTTGAGAAGGAAAAATGGACCCCAGCACATAAAGCAAATCATAAGGATAATTTCCAAAGTACAAAAAATAACCACATTTGGAAATCATGTTATTAGAAGAAAAGCACAATGACCTGTCCTTCCTTGTAGGAACTCTCTCACTTCTTTCATGGCTCTCATCTCACCCCACACGGTGTTTCTTAGATAAATTCTCATCTCTGCCTGCCCTTGCCATGGTGGTATTCAGTGTCATGCTAAGCCTCACTGCAGCCTGAGGCAAAAGGAAAGAGGTATGGTTTTATATACATGTTTTACATATTCTTGGATTATTTATCTTGTTTACTGAGTCTTTCAGTGTCCCTTACGATTTGTACCTCAAGCCAGTACCTCACTTGTCTCTCCTAATCCCACCCACAGTTCTCAAAGATCCAAGTTCCAAACTCTTCCCACTCTCTATACTTCCTGGGAAACTCTATCTACAGGCTTTATACCCACATATACTCTGATGACTCAAAACTTTTCATCTTCATTCCTGACTCCTTTACTGAGCTACAACTTTTGAACTAAATAGGATATACCCAGGTACAAGAAACAAAAGATCACAAACTGAATTCATTATTCTCCTCAGTTTTATCTTATAAACAACTAAATGTACACATAAACTCTCAAGTCATATTTATTTTACCTCCTGTTATGGACTGAATATTTCTGTCCCCTCAAAATTCATATATTGGAATCCTAACACCCAATGTGATGATATTATGAGATAGAAGGTGATTAGGTCATGAAAGCTGAGTCCTCATGAATGGGATTAGTGCCCTTATAAAAGGGACTCAGGAACGCTCTCATCTCTTCTGCTATTTGAAGACACAGCAAGAAAACGGCCATTCACGAACCTGGAAGCAGGCCCTCACCAGATACCAAATCTGCCAATGCCCTGATCTTGGACCTCCCAGCCCACAGAAGCATGAGAAATAAATGTTTGTTGTTTAAGCCATCCAGTCTATGGCATTTTTTGCTATAGTAGCCCAAGCAAACTGAGATAATCCTAAATACATTCAAATTTATCTTCTCTCCTACATACCCACTGCCCCATATTCTATTGTCTTCTAGCCTTCTACACAAATCTGAATTTTACCTCCCATTTTCCTTATTAAATCCATCTTCCCCTATGAAAGTTAGACTAATTCAGCCAAAGGCGAATTTGACTGAATTACACTGATAATTAAAACTCCTTAATAGTTCTTCCTTTGAAAGAGTACTATTGTTATTTATTGATATTTCTGTCTTCTTCAAAAGAATGTGAGACCTTCTTGGCAAGGCCTATGCCAATCAAATTCATCTTCATTCTACTGTGGTAAGTGGCACAATGGCTGGCCCATTTTATAAACAGGCAATGGATGCAAAAACAAACAAAAAGTAGTGACTAAAACTGGGAACCTCATCCAGGAAAAAAATAATGATTTATCAAAACCTACACATTACTGTAGTCATTTCCTAGAATGAAAAAAAAGTCAATGATTTATTTTTATTTACTTATTCAAACAATTTTACTTAAAAAGATCTGGTGCCAGATTACATGAGTGCAACCTCTGGTTCTACCATGCAGTAGTGGAATCCTGGACAGGTTTCTTAAATTTCCCTGTGCTTCAGTTCCCTTATCTATGAATGGAAATAAAATACAGTACCCTCCCCATAGGATGGCTCTGAGGATTAAATGAGCTAGTTCATTAAAAGCACTTTAGACAGATTTGCAATTAGCAAATTCTTACTATATACTATGGCTTATTATTATTTTTTTTACTGTGAGCACTTACTATGAGTCACATGTTTAAAACAAAGTAGCTAAAGTTCTTAAAAATGTCTATAATTGGATGTCTTCAACTACCTTCTCTTTTTATTTTCACCCAGTTTTCTGATTTGTAACATTTTCAGGTCTTCAAATATTGCTAATGGAAAATGAGTGCAAAATATTTATGCAATTACGACAGTTCAGCATTTTCAAAAATGGCAAAAATAAACAGCAGTTATGGAACACCTGCTTAAAAGATACTGGAAATAACTGCTTCGTGCTTCATTAACCAGTATAAACACATTTGCCAGTTTAAATCCCCTACTGAATTCAGAATTTCCAATTAGTACTAGAATGCTATCAAACTGCCAAGGGAAGAAATTCCTGGGTAAAAAATTTCAGAACTGCCATTTGCAGAGCACTTTTACAGGTCAAACAAATGCCTATCTTCTAAGAAGCCTATAAATTTGTTTGTTAAAACTAAATTTGCACCTATTTTAATAAACAATTTCAGACTGGAATTTGTAATTTATTCATCTTTGAATGGCATTCAATACAGTGCCTGAAATATGGTTGTTTCCAGAACCAAAATGGACAAAGATAACCAGATATGAACAGAAGGTAATACAATGGCTCAAGAGAAACTTCTTCCCTGGGAATTCAAAGAGACCCAACCCACAACCCTAATGCACATATGCAAAGAGTGGTAAGTCAGTGATTATCTGAACTAAATCAAAACAGAAAATTATAAAGCCAAAGCAGAATAGTTAGTAAATTAAAAAAAGCATAATAAAACCTTTGTATTTGGTGGTCGGGAAGTTAGCTGAAAATGATCTCTTTGGCTATCTTCAGAAATGATATTAAGATTACTGGTAAAAAAAAATGTGACAACCAATACAATCTATCTTTTCCTTAATTCTGATGATTCTACTTTCTAATAATTTTATTTGTCTTTTCTAAGGAAGCCAGGTGATATACTAAAAAGGATGTACTAGACCCAGATGACCTGATTTCTAGATCTGACTGCAACACTGAGTAATTTTAATATGCTTAAGTAAATCATTTAACATTTTCAGCATAGTCCTCATCAGTAAAACAAGGAGACAAATCTGAATTGTCTATTTACATTATGGTAAAAACCAAATGGAATATGCAAAGGTACTCTGGAAACTGTATAGCACTATATAAGAAAATATGTAATCCTTATGTCCAGTATATAAATAATATGTGACAAAAGAATCCTATTCATTCATGCATTCATTCGGCAGATATTTACTGAGCACCAACTATTCTAGAAGCTGGGAACACAGCTTATGCAACGGAACACATGATGAACAAAACACAAAAATCCCTGCCCTCCTACACTTTATATTCCAGCAGAAAAGGGCAGAAAATAAACAAAATTAGCAAGTAAAAAACAGTATATCAGTGATGAGTGCTAGAAGAAAAATTAAGCAGAGAAGTCTAAGGGGAGCTCAAAAGGGGGGCAGGTTAGAGTTTTAAATAGAGTGGCCGGAGAAGGCCTTGCTGAAGTGACAACTGTACAAAGGAAATTGTGAAAACTCCAAGTGAGCTGTAAAACCACTGAAAGATTCTGAACACAGGAATTTTAAACAGGTTTGTGTATATTAATTAAAGATTCTACCAGGAAAGGCATAAGCATGGAAACTATTTCAAGGCTATTGAAATAAACCAGATGAGAGATGAGAGATAATGGTGCTGGCTTAGAAAGGTTGATAGTGGTGAAGGAGGTAAGAGGTAATAAGATTTGGATATAGACAGAAATTAAAGTGAGGAGAGAAAAATGAGACCACCAACATAATAAGCCTTACAGAGAGAGAGAAAGATCTAAGCTCTGAGCATTCTAATATTTAGGGGTGAGAAGATGAGGAATAACCAATAATGAAGCCAAGGAGATGCTAATAATGAAAGAAGAAAACCAAGGAGTTTGATGTTCTATACGCCAAGTGAAAAAAAATATTTTAAGAACAAGAGAGTGACGCTGTATCAAGTGCTGCTGATGCGAGCCAAGATTTCACCCTTTGTTTACCAATTGCAATTCATTTTTCCTAAAAGCAAATTTGAAACAGGGATTTGGGTGCAGGTGATTTATGGAGCGAGGGCTATTCAGGAAAAGTACAAGAGGCATAAAGCAGGGTAGGAAGGAGGGAAACTTTCAAAGCAAGGACGCAGTCAGTGGTACCTTCTAGTCATAGCCAAAGCAATAGAGCAAGGCTTAGGAGCATAACAGCCCACGAGAGTTGTCCCTGTCTTGAAGCAAGTGGGCTAGCTTCCTTCAGGATACTGTCTTCGTCTTTAGTTTTCAGAAATTCAATTATGACATATCTTACTATGGTTTTCTTTGGGTTTCACACAGGTTTTTTGAATCTGTAGGTTTATGTCTCTTTCCCAATTTGGAAAGTTTTTAGTCATTATTTCCTTTTTGAGTATTCTTCAGCCCTGCCCTCTTTCTTTTCTTCCTCTGGATAGTGAGAGAAGTCATTGACATCACAGAGGGTAAGTGGGGATGTGGGCCCTTTCAGTTACTAGCTAGCTAATGGGGATGAAAGTACTGGCTCCCTATTCATTCACCCAGCAGAGGTGTGTGGGCATCTCATCTCATTACAGAATGGAAGTCTAGGCTCTCTTCTCAGCCTTTATGGAATACATAGGGATAGGGCCACAGTTTTTCTTGATGTGTTTGGGTAGAGTAGACAACTTACGGTATGAAGGTTTTCTGTCTTGCTAGGCTGTTTTTTCCCTGGTATTTTGGCTAGAGACAGCAGACTTTTGTTAGGATTTGTGTGTGTGTGTGTGTGTGTGTGTGCATGTGTGTGTGTGTGTGTGTGTGTGTGTGTGTGTGAAGTTAGTGTTGCCAGTTCTCTAAATTCTTTAGTCCCAAGACTGAGATATTTCTTTTATTTCTTTTAGGATTTATTTTAGGATTTCTAGTTTTTCCAAGACACATGTTTTTTATTTAGTTTTATTTTTAATTATTTAATTAATTTAAGTAAGCTCTATACCCAATGTGGGGCTTGAACTCATGACCTCAAGATCAAGATTCTCATGCCAGCCAGGTGCTCCCCCAAGACTGGGAAAAATGCAGAAAAAGGAACATCCTAGGAACTCACCACTATTTCATTCTTTAGGTTCCATTTCTCTAGCTACTTGGTCGTCTCTCTACCTTTCAAAGTCTTATGTTTGTTTATATACATATAAGGCTTTTGAATTTAGAGGAGTGATTATAAAACACAAATATGAAAATTTGTAAAGTAAAAAATAAATCAGGGGCGCCTGGGTGGCTCAGTCAGTTGAGCATCTGACTTTTGGTTTTGGCTTAGGTCATGAACTCAGGGTCATGGGATGGAGCCCCATGTTGAACTCCACACTGAGCATGGAGTCTGCTTAAGATTCTCTCTCTCTCCTTCTGTCCCTCTCCCCCCTCACTCTCTCTCTCTAAAATAATAAAAAAAGAAAAGAAGAGAAAAGAAAAAAAAGAAAAGAAAAGAATCTTTTGGTTATACTTTTAATCAATTCTTCATGCAAACACATAAGAACAATAATGAAAAGGAAAGGAGCCACATTCTTTAACTGCACTGAGAATAACTTTCAAACCTTCACTCCGTATTTCCACTTTGGGAATGAATTTCACTGTGTTTTGTTAATATAGGTGTGTCAAATAGAATTTTCAAAATGGTATACATCCAGAGCAATAAATCTGATCTTATAGATTAAGATTATCTTAACATGAATTTAAAGCTTTCATTTTTCTAATGCTTGATTATATAAAACTTGAAATATACAAAAGTGCAAAGAAAACAAAGGTAATCACTATTAACATTCCATTATATTTTCTTTTTTTCTTTGTGAATATATGTCTAGGTGAATATGTGTGTATAAGTGCACACAATCATTCTTAAATATAATGTTTCATGCCTTTTCCTTATAATATATATTGTAAGTATTTTTCCAGATAATTATTTTAAAAATAATTTCCATGATTGCACAACTTGCTGCTGAATGGATCTGCCCTGATTTATTTAACCACAACTCAATGCTTGGAATTCAGTGGGTTTTCCCCACATTTTTCTCTACCAAATAAATAATGTTGGGAAAAGCTTCTTTCTACTTAATTCTTTATCTACATTCCTAATTAGTTTACTACAAGATAAATTATTGGATATAAGTGTTTGATCATTTAAAGATATTGTTATGGACTGAACTATATCCCCCACAAATTTATATGCTAGAGTCCTAACCCCTAGTACCTGAGAATGTAATTGTATTTGGAGACAGTCTTTACAGAGATGACTGAATTAAAATGAGGTCATTAAGAGGGGGCTCTAATCTAGTATTAGTGTCATTATAAGAGGAAATTTGGATACAGGCGCATACAGAGGGAAGACTATAACAAAGACACAAGGGAAAACCAAGAGAGAGGACTCAGAAGAAAACAACCCTGCTGACACCTTGATCTCAGATTCCTAGCCTCCAGAACATTGAGAATTTCTGTTCTTTAGGCCACCCAGTCAATGGTACTTGGTTATGGCAGCCCTAGCAAACTAAGACAGGAGTTGATGAATATTGCCAAAGATACTGTCAAATTGCTTCTCTCAGAATTTGTGCCAATACATTTAATGGAGAAGACCCACCTCACTGCATCTTTACCAATTATTAAAAAATCTGATAAAATGAGACACTCAATTTACAGGATAACATTTTGGAATAAAATGCTAGTTTCATAAAATAATAATAAAATGATAAGAAAGCCTCTCTTTCTAAATAAAACTCTGACCATAGTTTAATAATATATAAATGAGATCTTAGAGAAGTCATTTAACTTATCAGGGTCAAAGTTCTCATACCTTTAAAATGATTTAGACTTGATAATCTTTAAGGGCTTTCTACATTTCAAATTTACATGACTCTTTTTTCAGTGCCCTGCAATTATTCACACTGTAATATAAGATCTTAGAGTCAGTCTATCCTTTGATATAATTTAGACCACACTAGTCTTCTTCCAGAGACCTCATGATATTAGAAAGCAAATTCACCAAACTGGTACAAGGAAAACTGAACTCCAACCCAGCTTTGCTATTAAGTGGCTACATAATCATCTCAAGTCACATCATTTCTTTGTATTTCTATTTCTTCTTTTCATTCAAAAACCTTTCCTGGATGTCCAATGACAAAAATTTTTGAATCAGATGAATACATATACAATGAGCACATGCCCTCAATTTCCATCATCAAAGAGTTCATATGTAAGGAAGAAAGAAGTACATAAACTAAAATCGTTATATTAGACAGTATAAGCAAAGCACCAAAGAAGCCAATGTTAAATAAGCTAATACAAATAATTGTTTCAATAAATGATTTGGGAAAACTCATTTGGGGGAAACTAATTTTGGGAAATTGGGTAAAAAGGAAATTGATTTCCAATTATAAAAATGTATGCCCCCTAAAGTCGTATTTTAAATATTGCCTTCGAGTTTGTACTTAATCCCCATTTATGGCCTCAAAGTGCCAGCCCTGTGACAACCTCATAGAATCAGTTAAATAACATTTCAGCAATCAGTAATCTCAGACATTTTTCTCCTGTACCTCACTTGGAAATATTAGATGTTTATAATATTCCCCAAATATTGCTCATATGTTTCCCCAAAACCACATCATACAATAGCTTGTATATGCCAGTGTACTCTTCTTCATCTAAATTATATCTGTAATATGGAAACTCTTCTGTATCATTTTATTGTTATACAAAACAATTTTCAAGGATTTTAATTTAATTTTTTTCATCATAATAATTGTACTCTTGGGGCGCCTGGGTGGCGCAGTCGGTTAAGCGTCCGACTTCAGCCAGGTCACGATCTCGCGGTCCGGGAGTTCGAGCCCCGCGTCGGGCTCTGGGCTGATGGCTCAGAGCCTGGAGCCTGTTTCCGATTCTGTGTCTCCCTCTCTCTCTGCCCCTCCCCCGTTCATGCTCTGTCTCTCTCTGTCCCAAAAATAAATAAACGTTGAAAAAAAAAATTTAAAAAAAAAAAAATAATTGTACTCTTAAATCCCCAACACCTATTTCACCCATTCCCCTCACCCACTTCTTCTGTGGTAACCATCAGTTTGCGCTCTATAGTTAAGAATCTGTTTCTTAATGTGCTTATTTTTTCTTCTTTTGATTATTTGTTTTCTTAAATTCCACATATGAGTGAGATCACATGGCCTTTGTCTTTCTCTGACTGACTTACTTGCTTAGCATTATACTCTCTATATTCCATTGTGTGTGTGTATATATATATATATATATATATACACTACATATAGTATATATGTAGTATATATATATATATATATATATATATATACACACACACATATAGTATATATGTAGTGTATATATATATATATATACACACACACATATAGTATATATGTAGTGTATATATATATATATATATATATATATATATATACTACATTATCTTTATCCACTCCTCTATCAGTGGACACCTGGGGAGGGGGGCTTCCATAGTTTGACTATTGTAAATAATACAGCAACAAACATAGGGGTGCATGTGTCTTTTCAAGTTAGTGTTTTTGTATTCTTTGGGTAAATACCCAGTAGTGGAATTACTGGATCATATAGTAATTTTATTTTTAATTTTTTGAGGAACCTCCATACTATTTTCCACAGTGGCTGCACCAGTTTGCATTCCACCAATAGTGTAAGAGAGTTCCTTTTTCTCCACGGCCTCACCAACACTTATTATTCCTTGTGCTTTTGATTTTACAAAAGAATTTTAAGAGAAGGTTTACGCATTTTTAAGAAAATAACTTTTGGCACCACACTAAACATATAATTTTTTAGTTGTTTCAATAGATTTTCAAGCAGTAAAATTAAAAACATTTTTGAGATTATTCAAATAAAAAATATCTAAAGTATGAAAAAAATTACAGCTGTACTTTACATATATTTAATTGTATTTCTAAGTATATGTAAAATCTTGTTTTACAATATATAGGATGAGATTATTTTCCATGTGAAACAATCTATCAGTGGTACTTACAGAGCAGTTTTTATCAGTATTTCTTTTCCAATGTTTCTTGTCTACTTTCTTGGCTGAAGTGGAACGCAGCGCTGCATGAGTTTGTGTTCGAGGATTTAGAGCCAGGATACTCTGAAGACAGTATAAACAACATATAAACATCTATGTTGGCATATAAAAAAATCAAAATTTTATTTTAAGATTACTCACCACTCACTCCAAAGACTTATACTGAACATGTTGTTTTCTCCTTCTACTATTGTAATTCCACCATAAGCTTATCTAAAGTAATCATTTGCTAGGTGATATACTCACTGATTTTATAAGAATACTTATTGATCACAATATGAAGGATTTAAAAATCACATAAACCATACTGAAGACTCTTTAAGATAAATTTTACACATAGTATTTTTAGATGAGAATGAAATCATAAAAGATGCAGATTTTATTTGAGCGTGTAATAACACTCCCCATTTTAAGTTTTTAGAATTTACAAATTGCTTTCACATGCACTACCTAATTTAATTTAATAATAGCTACTATTATTTCAAAATTTTGGATAAGCAAATACATTCAAGGTGCTTAAGTAACCTATTTGAGATCTCACAATTAATATGCTAAAGGGACTGAATTAGAACTCAGTTCTTCTCTGTATTAAGCTTATATTCAAATTTACCCAAAAAAAGACTATATTTTACTATGACTTTGTGATGTACAAAAGCAGAAGAGAAAACCTTTTTAACTATGTACGCAAATAAATTAAATGTCACCTGAAAAACTCAATAAAGAATTAATTTCAAAGTACTGTCTTAAGAGAGTATTTAAAAGAAAACCACCAGAGGTCTTCCAAAATGATAGCATGAAGACTTCTTTAGATCAATTCCCCAACAAAATGTAACTGATAAATATTAGTAAAAATAAGAATCCTTCAAAGTCTCCAGAAATTATCCTAAAGTCAAATAGCAAATGAAGAAACATTTGCTCAAGAAAAATCTACTAAGAATTGGTAAAAACAGTGAAGGTCTATGGCATTTGAAGAATGGCCTGCCCACCCCTCCACCATGCCATAGCTCAGTAAACAGAAATTCTACCTCAGGCGAGTGCAACCAAGAACACATAGGTCCATCTGCCCCCAGCTTCCAGTTGAGTGTATGGTATTTCCCAGAGAAGGGCAGACTATTAGCATTTCTCATTCCCCCATCCCCCCCACCACCAACCCACTATGCAGCAACTAAACTCCAGAGAGTGCAGCTGAGAAGGCAGGAGCTCCCTTGCTTCACCTAGTCCCCACTCATAGAGCAGAGGTTTTACCTCACATGCAGCAAACATGCCAATTACATGGAGGACTAATCACCCTCACCTTAATTTATTCAAGGTTTGGAGTTAATATACCAGGAGAAGCAAACTGAGATCAGAAGGTACTGCGTACACCAGTGCTCTGCTCATAACACAGGAGTGTCAATCTGGGAAAAGCAAGCCACTAAACCACCCCTAGCTCTGTAGCTGTGGCTCAGGGATTTTTTTTGCAGGGGAAGAGGCAAGTCATAAGAACAGGCAGCTCCCCCTAAAACAACTGACTTTATTAGAATTAGTACGTGGGGAAGTTCAAGCCTATGGCTATTCTCAAAAACAGTAAATAGTTTGATGGCAAACAATTAAGAGGAGGGTGATAGCTTCATGAGAGCAATAAACTAAATCATAAGGCAGACAGTTTACCAGAGAGAACCAGGGAAAGAAATAGCTAAGAACAGCTCCCCTAGGATCACAAGAAACCTCAAAGACTCACTTCAAAAACTATTCCTGCAAGGCACCCAAATTTAATTGACTCATACTGTGCAGTAATTTATATTCCAGGACATTGTCAAAAATAATAGAGCAATCAGACAGCAATCAGTAGAAACCAAGAGCTGGGTGTAATACCAACAGAGGTGGGCAGTTTTTAAAAAAATAGGGGAAAAGGCAATTAAAGCCCTGATAAAACCATTAGCATCCCAGAGTTATTGTGCATACACCCAAGAGTTCACTTTATGCAAATACAATCAGAGGTTCACATCTTGGGAGAAAGAGAGTTCCCTAAAATAGTGCATCAAGTCACTAAACAAATAAGCAAACATCAATAAGCTCCATTTTAGGGGAGAAAGGCTACTATCCAGAATTGCTACAATATTTTATCTAAAATGTTCAATTTTTAATAAATAAAAAAAGTTATAAGATGTTAAAAAAACAGGATTGTGTGACCCACACAAGAAAAAGAGTAAACAGAATCTGCCTTCCAAAGGGCACAGGTATCAGATTCAACACAAAGACAAAGCTTTATTTGTGGTATACTCTACCCAAGAAGAGCAGAATCCACACTCTTCTCAGATGTACCCAAAACATTCTCTAGGACAGATCATATGCTAAACCATAAAAGAAGCCTCAATAAATTTTAAAATCATATGAAGTAGTTCTCCAAGCATAATGGAATTTTTATCAATAACAGAAAAAATTAGGGAAATTCACAAACAACATAGATGAACATAAATATTATGCTGAAAGAAGCCAGTTACAAAATATCACATATCATATGATTTCATTTATATATAATGTCCAGAATAGGCAAATATATAGAGACAGAAAGTAGGCTGCGCTTACCAGGGGTTGGAGGATTAAGGAGAAATGGAATGACTGCCAAAGGGTACATGGTTTCTTTCTGGGCTGATGAAATTGGCAGTGGTGATAGAAACACTACACTAACAATACACTAACAGCTTTTGAATTCTATACTTTGTATGAGTGAATTGTGTGGTATGTGAATCATACCTCAATAAAGCTGCTATCAAGTAAGTAAATACATAATCACCAAATACTACATGCAGCAGGTTTCACTGTGTGCTGTATTCACTCTATTAAACATCCCTGGGACTTACTTTATTAGCCCAATATAAGTGAAAATTATTTTCAGTAATTCCTATACATGATGAACATGAGATTTCTTCAAAATTTACCAATTTAGATGTCTCTGTCTTCTGGATAACAAACACCAAATAGAGCTATGAGTTTTAAATGGTTTATTCCTTATGATGAAATAATGCCAAAACAACATATTAATAAGAGCCAACATTCAAAAATATAACCTCATTTTTATACAAAAAAAGTTGAAAATACTTTCCTATTATACAATAAATGTGGTTTTTTGTGTAGTTATTCAAGCTTGAACCATTACTAATCTCATACATTAATTCAAACTGATAAATAAGAAGATGACATTTTTTAAAGGTAGTTATTGTGACCAACATTTAAAGAAAAAAAAAAACACTGGGTAACAGGCAAGATGGGTCCATTTATTTTAGTTTTTATTTCACAATCCATATTGTGATAAATGATTATGTTTATCTATGTCAGCATAGTAATATAATTTTTAAGAATAAACATTCTGAATGCAATTTATTGGCTGCTTATCACAGTAACTTTTCTTTTATATAGCATGAGTAGAAAGTATAACATAACATGACATATTGGGTTAACCTTTTACAGAAAGGCAGTGAGCTGAATTCAATGGATCTTGGGTAAAAATAAATTGGATTGTGGAGAATGGTTACCAAGAATTTGACTTAATGTCCCAAATGAAAAGTGATACAACATAAAAATTCAAAATATAAGTGGTTGAAGGCTGTTAAAAACAATTTTCCAAAGCAAAGACATTTTAAAACTAAAAGTCAATATCATCAACAACTGAATAGCTGGCAGAATAATCCAGGAGAGTTCTAAATTGCATTCATCCTAAGAAATGATCAAAAACAGATCCTAACAAGGTCACAGGGCTCCCTCTCCCATAAATTCAGAATTTTAAGAGGCCTACTATGCCTTTCAGATATGGGGTATATTACTTATAAGGGGGATTTTCTCCCACACAAAGGATCTGACCTTTGGTTTTTCCAATCATTTTTAGTAACACAATAAAACTCTACTAGTGATTCTAAAGGCAAAAAACAAAACAAGACAAAAAAAAAAAAACTAAAAACAAAAAAAACCCAGAATTTAAGAAAATTTCACTATACTATTTCATTTAGTTTAAGAAATGATAGAATATGATCCAAAGACAGATTTACATGTGAGATCAAAGCAGGGTTATGTGTTGTCACTGTGTTGTCTATCAACACTATGCTGGGAAGCGTTGCATACAAACTAGAATTATGCATCTGAAGAGACTTTTTCTTTACTCCTATAGAGGGCACAAAGAGGAGCCCAGATGGACTACAGTCACAGGCCCTCACTTCACAAATAAAAGTATTAAGTCTTAGCTTAAAAATACCAAAACAGCAGTATTATTTGAGCTTGAATTACAACTGTAAGAAGCCACTTGGCCAACACGTCCTCTTTCTAAAAATGTGGCTTTGTTTTATATCACAGTATCAGTTATCTAAACATAATGCATCATTAAGCTTCCCTCACACTTTGCATTTTAAATTATAAACAAATGTTTCCTCTTCAATCCTGGTCATTACTATAATTCTGAGCCATTAACATGTTACACACATACTGACATTTCAGATTTACAGGCTGAACTTGGTAAATTAGATCTTATCTTATTTAAACTATGCTTAAATTTTGTCTTTGATGGCTTTTCCTGAGTCTTCCATAAGTTGTCTCCTACTGCCCATTGCATCAGATAAAAATAAAAAATATAAATAAAAGTAAAAAATCATGCTTTTCTCTTTTTCATAACTGGCATAAATATCTTCATTTCAATAAAACATTGTATTGTGCTTCCTTTTTTTCCACAGTAAATATTCTCAACTAACAGGAAAACAGAATTATCTATTGATTAATGCTTTTGCTGAGCATTTGTTGCTTCATCTAGACAACAATCTAACAAATGTTGCTCAATGAAGACCTGAACTTTTCATTACTTACTTGCTTACCAGTCTCTTGCTTATAAGCCCCAATCTCAACCAATTATCTCACCCTTTCCAATGTCCATAATTAGTCATGGTGTAGGGTGAGTTTAAGTAAGTATCTTTAGGAATTTACAAAGGTGTCCTTGGTTCTTGGATAAGCTCAGAACTGCTATGATCAGTCTCATCCTGGGTTGGGAGCAGAAGAGGAGTGAATGCAGCTTCATTCTGCATCCTGTTCCCACACTCAAGATTACTCTGATGTCTTCTGAAAACCTCGGAAATTCATGCTAAGCAGGCCTAGTAAAGGACTCTCATATTTTAATTATTATTATTATTTTTTTAATGCACTCTGTTCTTTGGCCAACCTTGACATTTCTTTTAGGTTGGAGTATCTTTCCAAGTAACTTTTTTTGTTGTTCATTTTACTAGCTCTACACAAAGGCCAATTTTCCTTTTATATACAATGTCTAAGTCACTGCAGTTAATGAAGAAAGGAGTCTATGACAGTCCTAAAACTTACAACTTTCATTCCATTAAGTATTCGCTAAGCAATATGCATAATGTTTGAGGTTAAATTTGGGCTTAGGCCTTAGTTCTACTATTTTTGCTGGTTATTTAACTCTCAATCCCTCTACTTCTTCAACAAAAAAATGGTGATTAGCAATGTACCTTCTTCACAGGGTTGTTTTGAGAGTCAAATAAGACGATACATAAAACAGTCTAGAAGGCATGCTGTGAGTGTTTACTACCTGTCGTCAGTATATGACAGAATTAGATTTTAGGCTCCATTCAACCAATGTATATGCATGTTCTTATACTGCCAATTTTGAATATATAAGAGGGAATCATTTTTTTAAGTACAGGAATATAGAAAAAGATAAAGGCAACAGGTGAAAAGGTAACTATAAATGAGAGAGTAAGAAAAAAATAAGAGCTGTATCCAGGTGAAACCAAATCATTGGTCCTGAACTTATCTGTTTCCTAAGCTCACAATTTCAAAGACAGACTGCCTGAAAATGCAATATGCTCTTCACAAATTAAAATGGCAGCATGGAAGGGTCATGAAACTCAAATACAGACGTTTTAAATCCATTACATATAAACAAAAATGCAGATATCATTTTATAATACACACAACAGTATATAACTCATGGACCTTTGTCCCAATATGTTTATAGGTGAATTCCCATTACATTTCCTTCCAGAGAAAGGTTGAACCAAAAGTGATAAATTTATAAAACATCAAAAAACTCATCAACTAGAAATGAATGAACCTCTTCAGAATGCTAGTCATATTGCCTGGGAAATTTGATTCATTTATACTGAGCAAATAGTTAACTCAAATAAAATAGTTTATGCATCTTAAAACATCCCATTCATCATGTCACTCTTACTCAACAAAGGAAGGTCAGCCACATGAAGTTCTTGTCTGACTTCGCAAGGCCCAGTATGTGACTCTCCTTTACTTATACACACCACACACGAGGCACCTCAGTGTTCTCTAAATGGAATAAATGTCTTTTTACTGTCTTTCAAAAAAGACTGAGAACTCAAACACAGAACCATTACTTACACATCTGATATTAATCTCACAATTCCTAATATAAAACAGAACATACCAAAGGTGGTGACTAATTCTAACATAGACATTGTATTCTACAAGTCAGCTTGGGCTGCTGTAAAACAATCTCATAGACTGAGTAGCTTGAACAACAGATATTTCTTTTTCACAGTTCTAGTGGCTGGGAGTTCCAAGAAAATGCTGACCTATTCTGTTACTAGTGAAAGACCACTTCCTGGCTCACAGAGAGCCACCTACTCTCTTTGTCTTCATAGGACATAGAGAAACAGAGATCTCTCGTGGGTCTCTGCTTACAAATGTATTAATCCCATTATGAGGGCCCCACCCTCATGACCCCATCTAACCTAATTACATCCTAAAGGCCCTATCTCCAAATAATATCAACTGAAAGTTAGGGCTTCAACACACAAAATTTAAGGGGGACACAAACATTTAGTCCATAATTGTCATGGAAAAAATTCTACTGTCTGTGGAACTGTGCAAATGTTGTAACTACTGGGCATTAACTTAAAAAATAGCTTTATGTTAAGATTGCAAATGGTACCACATTGAGTTTCCATTTTTATTTAGTCAAGAAGAAACCTTGGGGGTGGGTGGTTGATAGGCAAAATGGATGAAGGAGAGTGGGAGGCACAGGCTCCCAGTTATGAAGTAATTAAGTCACCGGGATGAAAGGTACGGCATAGGGAATAGAGTCAATGGTATTGTAATAGTGTTGTATGGTGACAGATTACGTGCTCACTTATGGTGAGCATAGCATAACATATAGACTTCTGGAATCACTGTTGTACACTTGAAACTAATGTAACATTATATGTCAACTATACTTCAATTAAAAAATGGAAGAAACTTCAGAATAAACAAAAGCAGAATATTATGGCTTGCTTAAATTTTAAAGATAAAATAAAAACAATATTAACAAAGAAATTAACAATAGCCATAGGAATATCAAAGCATTAATAATATATATACTAATTTATATACTCCATATATTTTCATTATAAAAACAGAAAATAAGGTGTCATACGCAAACACCTTGTGATATCAAACATATTTTGAAAAATCAGAACCTACATGATCTCACTGTTCACAAGTTCAAGCACTACACCAGGCTCTGTGCTGACAGCTCAGAGCCTGGAGCCCGCTTCAGATTCTGTGTCTCCCTTGCTCTCTGCCCCTGCCCCACTCATACTCATACTCTGTCTCTGTCTCTCTCTCAAAAACACACATCTAAAAAAATTTTTTTTAAATCGGAACCTATACTACAGTGATTTTCTTTAAAAATTTCACTACTTTATTCATAAACTGTTTACTTAATATAATGTTACAAAATATCCATCCACTACATATTTAAATAAAAGCCAACACAGTATTTCGAAAAGACATAACTATGAAAATCCATGCTAAAATACCATTTTGTGCTGGCAAGAGCTGAATATATATATGAATCTACATATATAAATCCAAGAAAATATTAAGAAGGGACAAAATTGATAAGGATTATTACATTACCATAAAAGAAAAAAATTCACCAGTTCACTGGGTACTTATGAAAATTCATATTTTAGAATTTATGCTTTTTCATTCAAGAATAATTATTTTATCCCCAGACTTGCTTTACAGAAAATGGTCTCAAGGTAAAATAAGCTTTAGAGAGTCTTTTTAATTAATATGAAAACTACTATGACTTACCTTTAATCTACTAACATTTATGGATAAGATACACTTGCTTTCAAAAGAGCTGTGTTTACAAGACCAAGGGTCATTTTAGTTCAAGAGATGTTAAGTGTATACCTGCATGCCAAAGATAAGCAATACTGTCCAGCAAACAGAAAAGCTGGAAAACAAAATTTAAGAAGAAAGAAGGAAATAGAGTCTTGGCTAACTGAGTTTTGATTTTTTTTTAATTAGCTAAATTGAATAAGTACCATGATTTTCATGGTCACAAAAAAGTAATAAATCAAAGATTGACTAGTTGCCCTTCATCCACGTGAATAAGAGCAAAAAGAAAACATATATGGACTACCAAGTGACTTATATCAAAAATAAGAACTAAAATGATTTTTTAAATGATCTATGAATTTTTTGGATTTCTTAGAATGAAGGATCATCATAAGATACATTTTCTTTTGAGAAGGATAAGAGTGTAACAGAGTGTATGGCGAGTTAGGAAGTTGAAATATAACCATGAAAATGAAACATGTGAAAACACTTATTATTATGCTAAAGGTCTTGGTTTAATTCTTAATTCTCCATTATTTTTACAGAGTATTCAATGCTATGTTAACTCACTTTTCTATCCAGAAACTCATCTGCTTTAGTCCCTGACATCATGGTATGAATACCACTCTTTCTATTAACTATTTTTACTTTTGTAACTTCCATTTCCCCTCCTGACAACAATTAAGGGTTCTTGAACCTCTACTAAATGCCTTCCACTAATGATTACTTTTCTAGAGCTGAATTTTATATCTATATTCCAAACCCTGAGATCTCTGCCTTGATCTACAGTCATCCACTTCACTGGATGCCAAATAGTCCACTTGTATGTTCTATCATTATCTCAATTCCTTAATACCACAAATAATGCATTGTCTACCCCCTCAACTTTTTAACTCCATTTGACTCCTGCCAATACCACCACTTCTCTAGTAAAATAGTCTTCATACTGTGTCAGTCAATAACAACTACTTCTTTTGTTCCTTAAACCCACATAATGCCAGTCAGTGTTAGTCACATCTGCGCTGCCTTTGTATTTCCTATTTCTCCAACCTACTGCAGATCCTTACTGCAGAATGCTTGGATTGTAATAGAACAGTACTCTCCTTATTGAACTACTCACCTCAAGTCTGTGCTTTCTTCTCTTTCCCATATGACAGTGCCCATATACACATATAAATGCATGTGTGCGTGTGCACACACAAAGTTTACATGGCTCCCCATTACATACATAATACAAATAAAAACTATCCGCTTACTATACAGCCTCATGCCCACCTATTACTTGAACATACCTTCAACTCACCTATGCATTGTTTATTGAGTGTATGTACATCCATACCTCTGCTGGCATCACTCTCTAGATGTAGGATACACCCACTTTATGTTAGTTTAAGTGATAACTTTTAACTATGAAATATTTCCTCCAAAATTAAATAAGCACTGTCCCTCTCTCCATTTAGATTGTATCCACAAACTTGTAGAGAAACTTAATGTCATTCATTTGCTACACATGATATATTAAGTGATCATTCATATATATATATATATGTATATATATACACACACACACATATATATGCATATATGCCCTCTCCCATCAAACTGGATACTAAAACCCTCAAAAGCAAGGATATATTTTACATATCCCCTGTCCTCAAAACCAAGCATACTTCATCAGTGAAAATTTGCCAATAAAAACACTGTTAATGGAAAATTTTTCTTAGCAGAACAATAACACCAAAAAGCAGCAAGAAACTTCCACTGGAGAATAAAATGACTTTAATGCTGCCAAATCAAATAGAATTCTGTTTTCTTCTTAGTGTTCATTCTATTGGAGAGGACAAAGAGAACACCATTCAGTACTTGTCAGCAGTTATACAAATTTTAAGCCATATAATCATTAACTTCTCCAAAATGGGAAGTCAGTGTTTTCCTCACTTTCACTGAAGGGTTTAATCATGCAACTCACTTGCTGAAGCAGCAGTGAAACACTTTGGACTGAACCTTGAAATGTGTGGTAATATAAAGTCAGCAACAAGTTCTGACAAGAAAACAAATGAATTACTTGTTTTCTGCTCTTCAAATGTTCTCAGGACAAAATTTTGGATTTTATTATACAACACAGACACTTCCTACATGTGAAAGACATGGTCCCTACAACAAAGAAGCTGCAGACCACTGGAGACAGCAGATACGCCAAAATCAAAATAAAGTGGTTTGAGTACATTCGTAGAGTGCTGCAAGGTGCTCAACCCAGGTGAGTCTAGGAAAGGCTATATTTGGAGGACTTATGTTTTTAAAAATTTATATGTAGGGGCGCCTGGGTGGCGCAGTCGGTTAAGCGTCCGACTTTAGCCAGGTCACGATCTCGCGGTCTGTGAGTTCGAGCCCCGCGTCAGGCTCTGGGCTGATGGCTCAGAGCCTGGAGCCTGTTTCCGATTCTGTGTCTCCCCCTCTCTCTGCCCCTCACCCGTTCATGCTCTCTCTCTGTCCCAAAAATAAATAAACGTTGAAAAAATATATTAAAAAAAATAATAAAAAAATAAAAATTTATATGTAGTGGGGCACCCTGGATGGCTCAGCAGTTAAGCATCCGACTCTTGATTTTGGCCCAGGTTATGATCTCACAGTCATGAGACAGAGCCCTGTATTGGGCTCCATCTGAGCATGGACGTTGCTTGGGATTCTCTCTCTCCCTCTTCCTCTGTCTCCCCCCTCAAAAAAGTGTATCTAGTAATCTTTAAAATAAAAAGGAGATCCTTGAAGCAATCTCCATTAAGAGAAAGTATGATCTTTTTTTGCAACAATAAAAAGCCAGAAAACACCTAGCAGAAAGAGAAAAGTTAAATTACAGTCTGTCTACAGTCAAGTATACCTATACCTACAGTGTCTGTATATAGCTTGACATACATACTTACCAAAAATCATGTTTGAAAGGATTTTTAATGATATGTAAAAAATACTGTTTTTATAATGCAAAGTTTTTAAAAGAAGGAGAAATTGAATCTATATCTGAATAAAAACAGTTCTATTAGACACAATTTTGCATATTAAATAATATTTTAAAATAATATAAAATTCATGTACATAATTACTATTTAAGCCACTTTTGTTCTCTAAATTAACAAGTGATATCTTATATTCTTAATTAATGCCCTTTGAGTGCCTACAGAGAATGGTCTCCATTTAAAAAGCAGTATTAGGTACTGGAAAATATTCAGTATGAAGTCAGATCAAGATAATGTATTTCAATTCTTTAACAAAAATGACCTAGGAACATTCCAACTTATAGGCATTAATATCTCACTTTAAATAATTTAAATTTAAACCTAAAGCAAGATACAAAGAAATGATGCCTCTTGTACTAATCTTCATTTATAATTAAATACTACTTGACCTAAACTGGTTTCCTTCCAAGGATAAATAAAATTAACTCTTTGCATCTACTTTGGGGCTTCTGGATTTAGTATATTTGAATTGGAATGGACTTTAAATATTAACATTTGACTGCCTATCCTAATTCAGAAATCCAATTCCAAACACTCATTGAACTGTATCACTCAAATTTATCAAAGAAATACAACAAAGTTTTAGTCTCTTTAGTATATATAAGGCTTACATAAAATAATAAGAAAACAAAAAAAATGCTAATAAATAAGAAAAGGGCAAAAACACTTCACAGAGGAATGCATACATATTTCTAATCTAAGAGGAACAAAGAGAGAAATGTTCAGCCACCCATTGTGTCTTCACTGCAAGTAAGTCTCTGTTTCTGTCACCACTGGAAATGCTCTTGCCAAGTCTCTGATGATGATCACACTGCCCAGTACTTCTCTTTGTGCTTATGTCCTTACACATTTTATTTTTTTTCATGTTTGCTGCCTTTTTTCAATTTTTATACCTTTATTGAGATATAATTCACCACACAATTTACCCATTTAAAGTGTTCAATTCGATGGCTTTTAGTATATTCAGAGTTGTGCCACAGTCATCATTATAAATTTTCATCAATGCCCCCACAAAATTCATAGCCATTAGCAGTCACTTTCCACTTTCCCCAAACTCCCAGCTTCAAGGAAACCATTAATCTACTTTTGACACTACAGATCTATTCCCTTTTTCCAGGTTTACTGAGATATAATTGATAAATAAAAATTATATTTTTAAGATGTACAATGTGGTGTTTTATATACATGTATATCATTAAATAAGTACCACAATCAAGCTAATTAACATAACCAACACTTCACAGCTACTGTGCTTGTTTATTGTTGTTTTGTTTCATTTTTGTTGGGAGAACATTTATAAATCTATTCAGAGTAAATTTTAAGTATACAATAGAGTATTAACCAACTAAAATCACCATGCTGTACATATTAGGTCTCCAGAACTTGTTCATACTGTATAAAAAATGAAGGTTTGTACTCTTTGACCATCATCTCTCCGTTTTCTCCACCCCCAACCCCTGTAAATCACCATTCTACTCTCCACTTCCATGAGTTTGACTTTTCTGGATCCAAGGTATAAGTGACATCATGTATTATTTGTCTTTCTATGCCTGGATTATTTCACTTAGTATAATGTCCTCCAGATTCATCCATGTTGTCTCAGATGATAGCATTTCCTTCTTTTTATGGCTAAATACCCCTCTATGTGTGTGTGTGTGTGTGTGTGTGTATGTGTGTGTGTGTTTCTTTATCCATTCATCCACTGATGGAACTTGGATTGTTTCTATATCTTGGCTGTTACAAATAGTGCTGCAATGAATGTGGGTGTGCAGGTATCTCTTCAGATGCTGATTTCTATCCTTTAGAAATATACCCAGAACTAGGGTCTCTCAGTCATATGGCAGTTCCATTTTTAATTTTTTGAGGAACATCCATAATCTTTCATAATGGCTGTACCAATTTACATTCCCACCAACAGTGTGCAAAGTTTCCCTTTTCTCCACGTGTTTGCCATCATTTGTTACCTTGTCTTTTTGATAATAGCCATCCTAATAGGTGTGAGGTGATATCTCAATGTGGTTTGATTTGCATTTCGCTAGTGATTAGAGATGTTGAGCATATATGTCTTCTTTTGAGAAATGTCTATTTGGGTACTTTTCCCACTATTTAATTGGGTGTTTTCTTGCTATGGATTCGTTTATTCCAGACATGACACATAAACAGAATTACACTATGTGGCCTTTCTTATTTCTCCACTTAGCACAATGTTTTCAAGTTTTATCCATGTTTCATTTTACTTTTACATATGTTAAAATTTCACACTATATGTATTTTTTGTTTAAATAGTCAATTGGCTTCTAATGAGATTTAAAAAATAAGTAAAAATCATACATTCATCCATGTAGTTACCATCTTTGCAGTTTCGTATTCCTTGATGTAAACTCATATTTCTACCTGGTATCATTTTCCTCCCGTCTGAAGGACATGGCTTCCTTTAACATTTCTTACAGTGCAGGTCTGATGTTGGTAACGTCTTTCAAATTCTAAAAGTCTTTCTTCACCTCTATTTTTGAACACTAATTTCATTGGTATAGAATTCTAGGTTGAGAGTTTTTGCTTTTGTTTTTTTCTAGTACATCAAATATGTTACTCTGTTATCTTCTCACTTGCATTGTTTCCAAAAAGGAATTCATTTTTGTCCTTCTGTACCTAGTATGCCTTTTTTTTCCCCTCTGGTTGTTTTGAAGATTAAAAAAAAATTTGTTTTAATGTTTATTTATTTTTGAGAGACATAGAGAAACAGAGTGTAAGCGGGGGAGGGGCAGGGAGAGAGGGAGACACAGAATCCAAAGCAGGTTCCAGGCTCTGAAGGCACAGAGCCTGACGCTGGGCTCGAACTCACCTAATGTGAGATTATGACCTGAGCCAAAGTCAGAAGCCCAACCGACTGAGCCATCCAGGTGCCCCAAAATATTTTTTACTTTACCACTGGCTTGGAGCGATTTGATTGTGATGTGCTTTGATGTAGTCTTCTTCATGTTTCTTCTGTTTTGGCTTCATTGGTCTTCTTGGACCTATGGATTTATTTTTCAAATGTGTCTTCTGTCTTCCCACCTCTCAACCTCTCCTCTCCTTGGGTGATTCAATTTATATGTATATTAGACCACTTGAAGTTGTCCCACAGCTCACAAAAACTCTTTTCTTTTTTCTCTCTGTGTTTCATTTTGGATGGCTACTATTTCTGTGTCTTCAACTTAATTATCTTTTCTCCTATCATATCTAATCCATTTAGAATCTTATCCAGTGTATTTTCAATCTTAGACATTGTAGTTACCATTTCTAAAAGTTCAGTTTGACTCTTCTACCTTCTGTGTCTCTATTTAACTTTTTAAACATACAGAATACAATCACAATAACTGTTTTAATGTCCCCTGATAATTCTAACATCTGTGTCAATTTTGTCAGTTCTGAATTTGTTTCAGTTCATTGATTTTTACCCTGATTATGGGTTTTATTGTGTACCTCTTTTCAAAGATAGCTGGTAATCTTTAATTGGATGTCAAGTATTGTGGATTTCACTTTCGTGGCTGGGGGATGTTTTTGTAGTCCTAAAAATACTCTTGAATTTTGTCTAATATATTTCATTTCTTTTGTTTTACTGTTTCGGGTAGAAATGTGTGCAGGAAAGGGTTAAGGCAGTAGGCCTGAGTTGCTCAAATTCTGCACATTCCCAAAAGAGGCCTATTTCAGAAGTGGCTCTTGACCCACTCTTAGCAACACTCTGTCTGACAAAAGTGTTGGTATGCCTGAAGCCTTGAACCATGCTATACCAGCTAACTAGAAAGTTTAAGCTAACAGTGTGGTTGATGATGCATATCTGATTTTTCTCTGGTGGTCTAAAGCTTGAAGCACTACGCCTACATAACTAACACCAAATAAAACCCTAGACACTAAGGCTTGGGTCAGCTGTCCTGGCTGGAATACTCCATCCATGGTGTCATACATTGTTGCTGAGAGAACTAAGCATGTCTCATATAATTCCATCGAGAGAGAATACCTGGAAGTTTGTGTCTGATTCCCTCCAGACTTTGACCTGTGCCTTTTCTCTTTGTTGACTTTGACTTTAATCTATCCTTTCTCTGTAATAAATTGTAACCATGAATATAAAACCTTCTGAGTTCTTTGAGTACTTCTAGTGAGCCAGTGAACCTGAGACTGGTCCTGGGAACCCCAGAAACAAAATGTAAAACAATTCCCTATTAATTCACCTTGAGCAGAAGTGGAAGCAGAGACAGGAGTACTTTATTTTAATGGCCACTCCTTCCCACACAGCTTAACTTTGTAAAAAAGTTAAGTTTGACCAAAACTATAGAAAAGTTCTCAAAATGGCAACAAAGTGATATCTCCACTCACTTTTATATTCAACTAAGGGCCAGCCAGTAAGACATATTTGGATCTCTGGGTCTTTTGGGAAGTCTCATTAAAAGGAAGGATCACACTTCTTTTTCCCTTCCTCCCTTCTTTTGGAGCTCTGACTTCCAACTTGAATAATGGGGTACACTTGAGGATATCAGCACAGAAAGACAGAGACCTGTTGAAAAGTGGTACCTGGGTGGCTCAGTCAGTTAAGTGACCAACTCTTGACTTCAGCTCAGGTCATGACCTCACGGTTTGTGGGATCAAGCCCCATGCCAGGCTCCATGCCAATAGCACAGAGCCTGCTGGGGAATTTCTCTCTCTCCCTCTCTCTGTCCCTCTCCCATTTGCATGTGCTCTCTTCCTCTCTCAAAATAAATAAAAATAAGCATTAAAAGAAACCTGTTGACAAGAAAAAGGTGTCACATGCCCTATACTACATCTCTCTAGACTTTACATGAGCGAGAAATAAATTACTGCCTTGTTTAAGCCACTTCCATTACTACTTTCCCTATAATATGCCTCATATTCTGGTTCTTACAGTGTCCAAGGTGATTCTAGTAGCCAACTAGGTATGGGAATCCCTGATAGTCCAATCAACAAGGGAAAATATTCAGAGCCAGAGTGTATGTAAATGTCATAAAGAAAGCATTTGGCTTATGTACTTAAAAGACAAATGGGAAATCACATCAGCATAAGTTAGTATTTTTCTTGAAATCCATCAAAATGTCAAAAATCCTAAACCAAAAATTACTCATTTCAAAAAATGATCAATGGAAATTTTGTTGTGCCAGAATAGAAAAAAATGATTCAGTTTAATCTCCATTGACTGACTGCTAATAGCTTTCTCCACTTTAACTGACATGAATTTTTTACAATGTGGCACAATGATGTGAATAAAAATTTACCTGATGTTCCTTTATTAACCGTTTTCTGGAAACTTTCCATAACTATCCCCTGTATACAACTCTCTCCCTTCAATCCACACTCCCAAAGAGACTGTGTTAAACCCCTTCTACCAGGCTGTAGCAGATAACACACTTCTGTACTCTCAAGATATACCCATCTCTATCAATATTCTCTGACTTAACTTCAGGATTTGTTCTCAGCCTTATACATATTTCAAATAGGAATACAGTTTAACTCCTTTTTCTCAAAATTGTATAATGTCTCTTATTTAAAAAAACAAAGATACTTAGATGCATTTTTCTAATGTTTTTGCACTGGATGATTGTTTCTAATAGCTGATGTTGAACAAGGGCTTCCAGTATGCCAGACACCTTTCTGAGTGTTTTTCAAGTTGATCATCACAAGAATCCTATGATGTCATTAGTATTATTATTGGCAGTTTATAGGCGAAACCAAATCATGAGAAAGTTAAAGAAGATCCTAACCCACTATGTTGGCTTCAGATTCTATACTGTTAATCACTACTCTGCATTTCCTCTATGGATTTACAATCCATTTTATTATCTACAATAATAATACCTTCATATTTGTTTTAATGTATAGAACTTAAGGACTGCTGTATATTCATTGTAAATACTGAAAAAAGCTTTTCATTGGGCAGATACAATGTAAACAAGAGCTGAATTAAATCAGACTTAAAGACAAGTCTATCATCTACCCATTAGCCACAGCATCTAACAAATTTCCTGATACACAATGCTTATGTGTTGTTGATTTAAATGAAAAAAAAAAAACAAGCAAATCTTAGAAATGTTGTTAAGAAAGCTCTAGCAGGACTTGATGATGATAAATACAGGCTGTGAATAGATAGAAAAATAAATGTACCTCCCGGGTCAACAATTTGGAGATTACAAGAAAAACTGATGACTATAAACGGTAATCACAGAAAATAAAAGTTGGGATAGAGAACTAGCTTAGTTCTCTTAAACTAGAATTGAAAAAAAAGGTTCAATTCTTTTTGGCACATTACTTAGATATTGATGGCATTTACAAATGATATATAAGCTAAAAAAATTGACAGTGAAATATAGCATGTTTCAGTGTCTTTCAATTGTTGGATTTAAGTCCAGACATCTTATCAGAAAAGCTTCCTTAATTGTGAAGGAATCACAGATGCTCTAGTCCCAAAAATACAGTTTATATCTCAGAAATGCCAAGTAACACTACTGCCATTATAATAGAAATTATATGCTTGACACTTTCAATGTACAAAATGTTTTCACATACGTTATTAGATCATGTATTCCAAATGAAATCCACACCGTCTAAAATTTTCTGTATGTGTGCCTGTCTGCCCCACTAGACTTTGAGTATATAGTGACTGGCTATGACTCATCTCGGTATCTTCAGCACCTTGTATGAGGCATAGTATAAAGAATGCTTACAATTAATTGAATTGCACCTCCTTAGAGTGTTAGAACCATAAGGGACCATAAGGGACCTCCTTTTATGGAAAGATCTAGTACAATGGAAAAGACAACCCAAATAAAGGGCAATAAAAATCAGGACAGACTCCTTACTCCATTACATCACCACACTCATACAAATACTACTATGAAGGTACTCTCAAATATTTTGAATTATCCACTAGTTCACATCACCTCTGACCCTACTTCTGATTGGAAACCATATCTAAAAGAGGCATAACAGTTCAGAAGTTCAGTGTTTCAGATTTATTGGATAAGGCTAGATTTCTTTTATTTCCACAGGAAAGATTACATAATCCCTATATTTGAAATAATTCTGTAAGCATTAAAAGTTTTCCATTGCATTAAAATACTCTTAATCTTAAGATGAGTAAATTATCACCATCACTTTCAATACAAAGCTTCTTACACTTCAGCTGTCCTTTTACAGATTCATACTGAAAATAAATTTTAAGCAGAATTACATTGCTGTGCAATGAGTAATAATTTCATTAAATTAGTAGCATTCACCTTCTAGTGAGATTTCTTTATTACTTTATTCATAGAATATTTTCTAAAAGAAGCATACTAAACAGAACCATTTACCTTTTAATACTATCCTTAAATAGGGCATACCACTAGGAAACAATCAGCTATTATTCCCTATTTCAATCTAAATAACTGTAATAACTTCCAGGTGTTTGATAAAAGGCACTTCCCATCACTATATAGATCCATACTTTCTATAAGCCTTAGTGGCACTTAAACTTGTTCAAAGGTATAAACATTTTTCTCGAGGATGATAGATATTAGGCTGTAATTAAGGTTATTGTGCTGCCATAGAAGATAATTTGACTTAATGGAAGACATTCTGTGATGGAAATTAACAAGTTTGCTACATAATTACATAACAGGATTGATTTTGAGCAACATTTGTGCTATTTACACACTAAGATTTAAGGAAGCAAAGGCTAGATGATTAACAGATCTCTTGTAGTATTTACTATGAAGTGAAATAAAAACTCAAAGGACTAGATACAATTTGTTTAACGATATCACAAAGAATGCAGTATCTCAGATTTCTTTTACCTTAAAATTTGTTACAATGAACATCACATATTTTTATGGGAAAGAGTAACAACATTTTTTTTTTAATTAAAGCTTAATTTAACCATCCTAAAAATACAGATTATGGAACTGGATGAACCATTTGATAACTTAAAAAAATATTTTTTTTAATTTTTTTTTAACGTTTATTTATTTTTGGGACAGAGAGAGACAGAGCATGAACGGGGGAGGGGCAGAGAGAGAGGGAGACACAGAATCCAAAGCAGGCTCCAGGCTCTGAGCCATCAGCCCAGAGCCCGACGCGGGGCTCGAACTCACCAACCGTAAGATCGTGACCTGAGCCAAAGTCGGACACTCAACGGACTGAGCCACCCAGGTGCCCCAACTTAAAAAAATATTTAAATGGTGTTTCTTAGAATTTGTGGGTCAGGGGCGCCTGGGTGACGCAGTCGGTTGAGCGTCCAACTTCAGCCAGGTCACGATCTCGCGGTCCGTGAGTTCAAGCCCCGCGTGGGGCTCTGGGCTGATGGCTCAGAGCCTGGAGCCTGTTTCCGATTCTGTGTCTCCCTCTCTCTCTGCCCCTCCCCCGTTCATGCTCTGTCTCTCTCTGTCCCAAAAATAAATTTAAAAAAAATGAAAAAAAAAAAAAGAATTTGTGGGTCAATTCCAAAGTAAAGCTTCCATTACAACCAGAAGCTTGAAACAGGCAAAATATATTAGTCTAGTAAAATAATATCTAACATAGGCAAGGCTGTGGAAATGTCTCATGTTTATTAAACTAATTCTATCATTAACATAGCAATATGTTTAGGATCAATTATATCTTTTTAAAAAATATTCCTTGGTAAACTTTTCTTAGTAGTAGCTTACAATTAATTCATTGTTTTCACTTTCAAGCACATTATTTGGTCATTTAAATTAAACTACAAGAGAGGAAACCAGAAATCCATTTAGTGCTTTAAAATTTAAACCTCAAGTGTCCTTTTAAAAATAAGTGTATTTTTCCAAAACTGCTAGGCAAATTGCCAAACACAAAAAGGAAAATATCCAAAAATCTGATAAATACAAAGTGAAATTGCACTAGTAGAGGAATTAAAAACAGAAATAGCTACAAGTGTTGCCTCTAAAAAAAAAAAGAGCTGGGAGAAGATGGGGAGGGGTGCAGAGAAGTCAATGGTGTGCTAGAGCCAGCTCGAATGGGCTCTGGAGAGCTGAGAGTTAATATCTCTTTCAAACTCCACATTTTCAGGGCTTAAAATCTGCCACAGAGGAGATATTTACCCCATGGTAATTAGCAAACACTACAAATCAGGGCTTTCCTACTCTTCACTCCCAATTAGTTGTTTACCAGTGTGTCACTGGTAAGAATAGTAAAGGGCACCATTGCTTTTCCGTAAAAGCTCTTTTTAATTTATTTTTTTATTTTTATTTTGAGTATTACACTGATTTATAATGCAGTAAACTGCATTATACTGACAAAAATTAAACAACATTTAAAGATGCCATTATTAAAACAATGGGATAATTCAGAGATCCACAAGATTCACTGGGCAGGTAAGCAAATCATAATGTGTCAGTGATAACACCTTAAAAATAATGGAAGGAATTCAAAACTCCTTATCAATCTAAAGTAGTTTCCATGAATATTAAAAGACACCGGTGAGCTTCAGTAAGAACATATGAACTTTTATAACTAGTCAATGTAATTTAATTTCCCCCAGAAAAATTGACCCAAAAAGTAAGTTATCAAACTATCAAATATACTTAAGCCATAGGTTTTTACACAGGTATACTATTTTAAAATTGATAAACTACATAATTACACAGATTCTTGATTTATTTCATTTTCAGATTAACTGAGAACTAGACAAACTGCTTTGTATTGAACATTGTACTGCAAATTATAATTCTACAATGTGCACCTCTAAGTATTTGCCATGACATAATTAATTCAAAATTGTATGGCACTAAAAATGTAAAAGGGGCAAGGTTTAATTTAAGTTAATATGAATTAGTCATAGATATACCCTTTAATTACATTTTTAATCCTCGAATATGAACTGGTTGTCTTGACAGTAATATTATTGTTACACAGTAGAATGTAAAATGTCCTCAGTGAATCAGGTTTATAACACATACCTAAATGTACAGAAACTATAGAAGGAAATATATATATATATATATATATATATATATATATATACACACACACCCCAAACCAACTCTAGCCTTTTAGCCCATTGTGCCTATTTCTTTTTCCTAATTTTTCCAACAAATAATATGTCCTGTCAGAGGTCAAAGTAGCCTGGAAAAGGGCAAAACTGGTCAGTTGACATCATATTGAGAAGTGATTGATGATATCTCATCAGCTCCCTCCACTGCAACCATCTGGTTTGTGGATTAGAAGCCATTCATACCTTAGTTCATTTACACATGTGAAGGACTCCTTGAAGAATCCATTATAAAATATCTTATTGAGAAATTTTGTGAATGCATACAGTGGGAAAAAATGAGGTAACATTTGAAGGACTTCCATTCCCATACTTCTTTGATTCCTCATTTTCTTGTCATGTATTTTAATGTCTGAACAAACAGCAATGTAAAATTGGGTTCATATTCACAGTTTTTAGTTTCCAATTCACTACTGACTCTAATCAAACCGTTTAACCTTTCTATGCCCTTGGTTTCAACATTTCTGAAACTGATGCATTTTTGTAAGGCTGGAAACATGTTCATAAGTAAAGCAAAAGAGGAAAAAAATGTTGTGAGTGCACAGATGCACATTCATCCCTCTTTAACCTAACTCTACCAGCCCCTATACTTACACCTGTCTTAACACCTGACCCATTTCAGCCAGAGCAGCCCTCCTCCTCCTGTCTCTAAAGAGAGACATTTTTGGTCATTTTTGGTCCTTGAATTACTAGAGATCAAAGTGAAGGTGGGAGGAGACTGCAACAAAAGTTACATGAGTTACTTTATTATTTATTAAATAATATCAAAATAACATTGTAAAAGTAAATCATTAAGCTTCATGAATCTGAATTTACAACATGCAGACTTTAATTCTAACACCATAATTCTGAACGATCACCCCAGCGCTCTTTACTTTCTATCTTGATACATAGTTATTTGTGAATTTGCCTCATCTTCCATTCTGATATCATAAGCTCATTCAGGAGAGACACATTTATCTTTCTAGCCAGTCCCCGCATATACCTAATGTAGTGCCTAGGATACAGCAAGTACTTAATAATTACTTACAAAATTAAATGGTAACTTAAGCTTTGGAAAAAATATATTCAATGTTAATTGTGGATTTTAAAAATTATCTATGTAGTTCTTTGCCATATTTGATAATAAACATCTTTTCCTTTCAAATAAGAACCATACATGTCTATAAGTTAAACAACTTTATGATAATACCAGCTTACATTTGCATTTATTCTCAATTCATTTGTTCCAAACAAAGCACTATGAGGTAGATAGGAAAAGAATCATGATCTCTATTTCATTGATGGGGAAATCAACTTAAGTTCACAAAGCTAAAAAGTGCCAGAACTAGCTCTTAAATAGCATATTTAGAACTCTTTAAAATATGACATTTAACCCTAATTACTTCCTTAAACTATGAATTTGAATGTAATAAAGGTCTCTTCTCTTACAAATGTTAGATATCACCAGCCTTACTATCCTTACATCTGAACTATCTTCCCTCCTTTCCTCTCTTCCCTTCCACAAATATTACAGCTTCTTTGCAATTGAAAACCAAAATCTGTATTTGCTTACAAGGGCTGCCATAAAAAAAATACCACAAATCGGGTACCTTAAAACAACAGAAATATATTATCTTACAGTTCTGGAAGATAGACGTATGAAATCAAGGTGTCAACCAAGCCATATGCCTTCTAAAACCCATAGGGGAAAATCCTTCATTGTCACTTCAAGGTTCCAGTGTTTGCTGGAAATCCGCAGCATTCATTCATGGCTTAGAGAGACATTATTCTAACCTCTCCCTTTGTAATCACATAGCTGTCTTTCCTCGTGTATCTTCACATCATCTTTCCTCTGTGCTCTATTCCTTATACCTGTGCTCTTGTTATCCATCAATTCCTTGGTCACCACACCACCCTATATCCAAACTCAGAATTTATTTTTTTATATGAAATTTATTGACAAATTGGTTTCCATACAACACGCAGTGCTCATCCCAAAAGGTGCCCTCCTCAATACCCATCACCCACCCTCCCCTCCCTCCCACCCCCCATCAACCCTCAGTTCTCAGTTTTTAACAGTCTCTTATGCTTTGGCTCTCTCCCACTCTAACCTCTTTTTTTTTTTTCCTTCCCCTCCCCCATGGGTTTCTGTTGAGTTTCTCAGGATCCACATAAGAGTGAAACCATATGGTATCTGTCTTTCTCTGTATGGCTTATTTCACTTAGCATCACACTCTCCAGTTCCATCCACGTTGCTACAAAAGGCCATATTTCATTTTTTCTCATTGCCACGTAGTACTCCATTGTGTATATAAACCACAATTTCTTTATCCATTCATCAGTTGATGGACATTTAGGCTCTTTCCATAATTTGGCTATTGTTGAGAGTGCTGCTATGAACATTGGGGTACAAGTGGCCCTATGCATCAGTACTCCTGTATCCCTTGGATAAATTCCTAGCAGTGCTATTGATGGGTCATAGGGTAGGTCTATTTTTAATTTTCTGAGGAACCTCCACACTGCTTTCCAGAGCGGCTGCACCAATTTGCATTCCCACCAACAGTGCAAGAGGGTTCCCGTTTCTCCACATCCTCTCCAGCATCTATAGTCTCCTGATTTGTTCATTTTGGCCACTCTGACTGGTGTGAGGTGATATCTGAGTGTGGTTTTGATTTGTATTTCCCTGATAAGGAGCGACGCTGAACATCTTTTCATGTGCCTGTTGGCCATCCGGATGTCTTCTTTAGAGAAGTGTCTATTCATGTTTTCTGCCCATTTCTTCACTGGGTTATTTGTTTTTCGGGTGTGGAGTTTGGTGAGCTCTTTATAGATTTTGGATACTAGCCCTTTGTCCGATATGTCATTTGCGAATATCTTTTCCCATTCCGTTGGTTGCCTTTTAGTTTTGTTGGTTGTTTCCTTTGCTGTGCAGAAGCTTTTTATCTTCATAAGGTCCCAGTAATTCACTTTTGCTTTTAATTCCCTTGCCTTTGGGGATGTGTCGAGTAAGAGATTGCTACGGCTGAGGTCAGAGAGGTCTTTTCCTGCTTTCTCCTCTAAGGTTTTGATGGTTTCCTGTCTCACATTCAGGTCCTTTATCCATTTGGAGTTTATTTTTGTGAATGGTGTGAGAAAGTGGTCTAGTTTCAACCTTCTGCATGTTGCTGTCCAGTTCTCCCAGCACCATTTGTTAAAGAGACTGTCTTTTTTCCATTGGATGTTCTTTCCTGCTTTGTCAAAGATGAGTTGGCCATACGTTTGTGGGTCTAGTTCTGGGGTTTCTATTCTATTCCATTGGTTTATGTGTCTGTTTTTGTGCCAATACCATGCTGTCTTGATGATGACAGCTTTGTAGTAGAGGCTAAAGTCTGGGATTGTGATGCCTCCTGCTTTGGTCTTCTTCTTCAGAATTCCTTTGGCTATTCGGGGCCTTTTGTGGTTCCATATGAATTTTAGGATTGCTTGTTCTAGTTTCGAGAAGAATGCTGGTGCAATTTTGATTGGGATTGCATTGAATGTGTAGATAGCTTTGGGTAGTATTGACATTTTGACAATATTTATTTTTCCAATCCATGAGCAGGGAATGTCTTTCCATTTCTTTAAATCTTCTTCAATTACCTTCATAAGCTTTCTATAGTTTTCAGCATACAGATCCTTTACATCTTTGGTTAGATTTATCCCTAGGTATTTTATGCTTCTTGGTGCAATTGTGAATGGGATCAGTTTCTTTACTTGTCTTTCTGTTCCTTCATTGTTAGTGTATAAGAATGCAACTGATTTCTGTACATTGATTTTGTATCCTGCAACTTTGCTGAATTCATGTATCAGTTCTAGCAGACTTTTGGTGGAGGCTATCGGATTTTCCATGTATAATATCATGTCATCTGCAAAAAGCGAAAGCTTGACTTCATCTTTGCCAATTTTGATGCCTTTGATTTCCTTTTGTTGTCTGATTGCTGATGCTAGAACTTCCAGCACTATGTTAAACAACAGCAGTGAGAGTGGACATCCCTGTCGTGTTCCTGATCTCAGGGAAAAAGCTCTCAGTTTTTCCCCATTGAGGATGATGTTAGCTGTGGGCTTTTCATAAATGGCTTTTATGATCTTTAAGTATGTTCCTTCTATCCTGACTTTCTCAAGGGTTTTTATTAAGAAAGGGTGCTGGATTTTGTCAAAGGCCTTTTCTGCATCGATTGACAGGATCATATGGTTCTTCTCTTTTTTTTTTGTTAATGTGATGTATCACGTTGATTGATTTGCAAATGTTGAACCAGCCCTGCATCCCAGGAATGAATCCCACTTGATCATGGTGAATAATTCTTTTTATATGCCGTTGAATTCGATTTGCTAGTATCTTATTGAGAATTTTTGCATCCATATTCATCAGGGATATTGACCTGTAGTTCTCTTTTTTTACTGGGTCTCTGTCTGGTTTAGGAATCAAAGTAATACTGGCTTCATAGAATGAGTCTGGAAGTTTTCCTTCCCTTTCTATTTCTTGGAATAGCTTGAGAAGGATAGGTATTATCTCTGCTTTAAACGTCTGGTAGAACTCCCCTGGGAAGCCATCTGGTCCTGGACTCTTATTTGTTGGGAGATTTTTGATAACCGATTCAATTTCTTCGCTGGTTATGGGTCTGTTCAAGCTTTCTATTTCCTCCTGATTGAGTTTTGGAAGAGTGTGGGTGTTCAGGAATTTGTCCATTTCTTCCAGGTTTTCCAGTTTGTTGGCATATAATTTTTCATAGTATTCCCTGATAATTGTTTGTATCTCTGAGGGATTGGTTGTAATCATTCCATTTTCATTCATGATTTTATCTATTTGGGTCATCTCCCTTTTCTTTTTGAGAAGCCTGGCTAGAGGTTTGTCAATTTTGTTTATTTTTTCAAAAAACCAACTCTTGGTTTCGTTGATCTGCTCTACAGTTTTTTTAGATTATATATTGTTTATTTCTGCTCTGATCTTGATTATTTCTCTTCTTCTGCTGGGTTTAGGCTGCCTTTGCTGTTCTGCTTCTAGTTCCTTTAGGTGTGCTGTTAGATTCTGTATTTGGGATTTTTCTTGTTTCTTGAGATAGGCCTGGATTCCAATGTATTTTCCTCTCAGGACTGCCTTCGCTGCGTCCCAAAGCGTTTGGAATGTTGTATTTTCATTTTCTTTTGTTTCCATATATTTTTTAATTTCTTCTCTAATTGCCTGGTTGACCCACTCATTCGTTAGTAGGGTGTTCTTTAACCTCCATGCTTTTGGAGGTTTTCCAGACTTTTTTTCTGTGGTTGATTTCAAGCTTCATAGTATTGTGGTCTGAAAGTATGCATGGTATAATTTCAATTCTTGTAAACTTATGAAGGGCTGTTTTGTGACCCAGTATATGATCTATCTTGGAGAATGTTCCATGTGCACTCGAGAAGAAAGTATATTCTGTTGCTTTGGGATGCAGAGTTCTAAATATATCTGTCAAGTCCATCTGATCCAATGTCTCATTCAGGGCCCTTGTTTCTTTATTGACCGTGTGTCTAGATGATCTATCCATTTCTGTAAGTGGGGTGTTAAAGTCCCCTGCAATTACCACATTCTTATCAATAAGGTTGCTTATGTTTATGAGTAATTGTTTTATATATTTGGGGGCTCTGGTATTCAGCGCATAGACATTTTTAATTGTTAGCTCTTCCTGATGGATAGACCATATAACTATTATATAATGTCCTTCTCCATCTCTTGTTACAGCCTTTAATTTAAAGTCTAGTTTGTCTGATATAAGTATGGCTACTCCAGCTTTCTTTTGGCTTCCAGTCACATGATAAATAGTTCTCCATCCCCTCACTCTCAATCTAAAGGTGTCCTCAGGTCTAAAATGAGTCTCTTGTAGACAGCAAATAGATGGGTCTTGTTTTTTTATCCATTCTGATACCCTATGTCTTTTGGTTGGCGCATTTAATCCATTTACATTCAGTGTTATTATAGAAAGATACGGGTTTAGAGTCATTGTGATGTCTGTCTGTTTTATGCTTGTAGCGATGTCTCTGGGACTTTGTCTCACAGGGTCCCCCTTAAGATCTCTTGTAGGGCTGGTTTAGTGGTGACAAATTCCTTCAGTTTTTGTTTGTTTGGGAAGACCTTTATCTCTCCTTCTATTCTAAATGACAGACTTGCTGGATAAAGGATTCTCGGTTGCATATTTTTTTCTGTCTAGCACCCTGAAAATCTCGTGCCAATTCTTTCTGGCCTGCCAAGTTTCAAAAGAGAGATCAGTTACGAGTCTTATAGGTCTCCCTTTATATGTGAGGGCACGTTTACCCCTTGCTGCTTTCAGAATTTTCTCTTTATCCTTGTATTTTGCCAGTTTCACTATGATATGTCGTGCAGAAGATCGATTCAAGTTACGTCTGAAGGGAGTTCTCTGTGCCTCTTGGATTTCAATGCCTTTTTCCTTCCCCAGTTCAGCGAAGTTCTCAGCTATGATTTCTTCAAGTACCCCTTCAGCACCTTTCCCTCTCTCTTCCTCCTCTGGGATACCAATTATGCGTATATTATTTCTTTTTAGTGTATCACTTAGTTCTCTAATTTTCCCCTCATACTCCTGGATTTTTTTATCTCTCCTTTTCTCAGCTTCCTCTTTTTCCATAACTTTATCTTCTAGTTCACCTATTCTCTCCTCTGCCTCTTCAATCCCAGCCGTGGTGGTTTCCATTTTGTTTTGCATTTCATTTAAAGCGTTTTTCAGCTCCTCGTGACTGTTCCTTAGGCCCTTGATCTCTGTAGCAAGAGATTCTCTGCTGTCCTGTATACTGTTTTCAAGCCCAGTGATTAATTTTATGACTATTATTCTAAATTCACTTTCTGTCATATTATTTAAATCCTTTTTGATCAGCTCATTAGCTGTTGTTATTTCCTGGAGATTCTTCTGAGGGGAATTCTTCTGCTTGGTCATTTTGGATAGTCCCTGGCGTGGTGAGGACCTGCAGGGCACTTCCCCTGTGCTGTGGTGTATAACTGGAGTTGGTGGGCGGGGCTGCAGTCCGACCTGATGTCTGCCCCCAGCCCACCACTGGGGCCACAGTCAGACTGGTGTGTGCCTTCTCTTCCCCTCTCCTAGGGGCGGGATTCACTGTGGGGTGGTGTGGCCCGTCTGGGCTACTTGCACACTGCCAGGCTTGTGATGCTGGGGATCTGGCGTATTAGCTGGGGTGGGTAGGCAAGGTGCACAGGGGCAGGAGGGGCAGGCTTAGCTCGCTTCTCCTTAGGTGATCCACTTCAGGAGGGGCCCTGTGGCAGCGGGAGGGAGTCAGATCTGCTGCCGGAAGTTTGGCTCCGCAGAAGCACAGAGTTGGGTGTTTGTGCGGAGGGAGCAAGTTCCCTGGCAGGAACTGGTTCCCTTTGGGATTTTGGCTGGGGGATGGGTGGAGGAGATGGCGCTGGCGAGCGCCTTTGTTTCCCGCCAAATTGAGCTCTGTTGTCCGGGGGCTCAGCAGCTCTCCCTCCATTTGTCCTCCAGCCTTCCCACTTTCCGAGCAGAGCTGCTAACTTTTGTCCTCCCAGACGCTAAGTCGCGCTTGCTGTCGGAACACAGTCCGCCCGGCCCCTCCGCTTTTGCAAGCCAGACTCAGGGGCTCTGCTTGGCCGGCGAGCCGCCCCTCCACCCCGGCTCCCTCCCACCAGTCCGTGGAGTGCGCACCGCCTAGCCGCCCTTCCTACCCTCTTCCGTGGGCCTCTCGTCTGCGCTTGGCTCCGGCGACTCCGTTCTGCTAATCCTCTGGCGTTTTTCTGGGTATTTAGGCAGGTGTAGGTGGAATCTAAGTGATCAGCAGGACGCGCGGTGAGCCCAGCGTCCTCCTACGCCGCCATCTTGCCCCAAACTCAGAATTTAAATCACGTTCTCTGTTTCACACCCCACTGTTCTTTACAGCAGTCTTGGTGACTTCAGCAGCCACCTGGACCATCCAGCATCTGCTCCTTACTCAACCATCTCACCACCAATATTTTTTTTCCTTCCACATCACCACAGACACCCTTTCTCCTGGTTATATTCTTGACCTTTTTATTATTAGTTATCACACCATCTCCAAAAGCTTTATTTCAAACACTCCAGTCTAATCTTCACCTCTTCCTCCTTCATACTCTCCCACCTTCCAACAACTCTTTGACTTTATTGAGGCCACGAACCCATTGTGCACATCACATCTGGCATTCTCACTACTCATTTTCCTATCCTGACTTCCTTCACATTAGATTCCATGATCCACCGCTATGACTTCTTCACAACACCTTAATTCTATTCCTTCTCTCACACCAACGTTATTGCCCAAGTAAATCTTAACCCAATTAACTACTCTTTGTCTGAACCCTAGCAGTTAAAAGTGGCTAGAAGAGGGGAGCTTGGGTGGCTCAATTGGTTAAGCAGCCGACTTAAGCTCAGGCCGTTTGTTATCTCATGGTTTGAGAGTTCAAACCTCACATCAGGCTCTGCTGTAAGCACAGAGCCTGCTTTGGATCCTCTGTCCCCTTCTCTCTCTGCCCCTCACCTGCTCGCTTGTTTTCTCTCTCTCTCTCAAAAATAAATAAACATTTTTTTAAAAGTGGCTAGAAGAATCCACAATCACATTCATGTTAATTTCTTAACAAATTTCAATTGGAAAACAAACTTGCCTAACAATCCTACTATAATTCCTTTTTACTTTCATTCTCCCACTTTCCAGAAAGTTTATTCATACTTTCATCTGTTCTTAAAATTTATATCCTGTTTTCCTCTTACCCTCTGTTAATGCTATTGCCTCACACTCTTATTGAGAAACTAAAAACTGTCAGATGGGAACTCCCTCTTCTTCCTACCACCCACTATAGCACGCCTCTGCCATACATCTGACTCTAATGCTTATATTATCAATCCTATTCCCCCTCACCAAAAGAATCTCTTTTTTTTTTTAATTTTTTTTCAACATTTTATTTTATTTTTTTGGGAGAGAGAGAGACAGAGCATGAACAGGGGAGGGGCAGAGAGAGAGGGAGACACAGAATCGGAAACAGGCTCCAGGCTCTGAGCCATCAGCCCAAAGCCTGACGCGGGGCTCGAACTCACGGACCGCGAGATCGTGACCTGGCTGAAGTCGGACGCCCAACCGACTGCGCCACCCAGGCGCCCCAAAAGAATCTCTTTATACAGGTAATTACCCCTTCTATGTCCTTCAACAGTGGTGTCTCTTTCTATTGGATCTCTTTCCATTAGTATATGTCCATGCTCTATTGTCCCTCTCCAGCTACTTCCCAATTTCTATGTTCCTCTTTAGAGTGAAACTTTACCCCGGAAATTTCTAGTGTCATTGTCTCACTTCTCTATCTCCTGTTACTTTCTCAATCCATCCAAATTGGAACTCTTTCTCCAATAGTTATTATTAAATTCATAATTTCTCCATGTTACTGAATTAAAAGGAAACTTTCATGCCCTCATTTTACCCTCTCAACAGCAATGTAGAGAGTTGACTATACCACCTCTTTCCTCCTTCCTTGGTTTCTGTGATACCACGGCCTCCTGGCTACTGTTCCTTCTTCTAACCTCCTAAATCGCCAACTCCTTGTCTAGCTGCACTGTCTCTTAGTGATTTTACTCAGCCCCAGGATTTTACACATCATTTTTGTATCAATAATTCCCCAATTTCCATCTCTAGCTATGATTTCGTTATTAACCTCAGATACTTATTTCCAGTTGACTACTTGATATCTTTACTTTGGTATCTAATAGGGATTTCAAACTTAATGTCATTAAACAACACTTGTATCTCATACATCTGTTATTTCTTTTTGCCCCTCAGATAAAGTTCAATCCCACCTCTTTAATTTTCATTCTTTGTTCTCAAAAGCTATGGCAGACTCCTTCTGGTACTTCAGGTTTAAATACAAATGTCACCTCCACGAGGAGGCCTTCTCTGACTGGCCAAATAAGGGAGGCCCCACCAGTCATTCTGCATCAGATTATTCTGATGCTTACTTTTACCAAAGCTCATGATACTATTGAAATTACCATACAGTTTTAAATTTTTACTGCCTTTTATTTCTATACTGTAATGTAATTTTACTGAGAGCAGAAATCTTTTGTCTTGTTTGTAGGCATATTTCTAAAATTTAGACTAGTGTCTAGCACATAGTAAGAAATTAATATGCATTTTTGAATATACAAAAAGGTTAAACTTCTGTGTTTAAAACATCAAAATAGAAGATAATCAAAGAGATAGCCCATTGGAGTCAAAAACGTAATTGGTAGCCATTATTAGTATTAGAGGCAGTTAGGCTCTAACAGGATGTATGGAGGCCAGCAAAGAGGAAGTAATGGCCAGCTATGGGGAAAGTCAGAAGCCTATCCTGGTAGCACTCCAAAACAAAGCCACAAGAAGCTGGATCAGAGGAAACAGGCCCAATATGGCTGACAAAGTAGGCCAGAAAGCCAGGACCAAGCAAGGTAGGAAAGGCAAGAAATCCTACTTCCAAGAAATCCCCACCTCCTTGTTAACAACCATCAACAAAAGATAGAAACCCAAACCCCAGCACCCACAGCACTCTCTGTCTCACTCTATCTCAAGAGTGTACCTTCACTTTAATAAACTTTCCTGAATGTGTTGCTATCCTCTATGTTTTGTCTGTCCCTCAATTCTTTCTTGTGAGGAGACCAAGAGCCTTCAGCGACATCTTTGGAGTAGACTGGGTCAAAGCCTCGAGGCATGGGGTCTCCCCAGTTCACCCAGCAACATTAGCATTTTAATATTTAGTGTTTATTGCATATTTTCTGAGCCTATTAAAAATGATGAGTATGTAGTATTTCCTTCAATCATACAACAATCCTATGATATAGGTACTTTTACTGTCCCCATTGTACAGATGAGGAAATAAAAACACAGAAAATTGGAGTTACTTGCCAATGTCAAAAACTAGGATGTGGCACAGCTAGGATATGATGGGCATTAGTACTTTAATTCCAGAGTCTACACTCTTTTTTAAGTTTATTTGTTCATTTTGGGGGAGGAGGGAGAGGAAAGGAGAAGAGAGAGGGGGAGAAAGAACCCCAAGCAGGTTCTGCACTGACAGTGCAGAGCCTGATGCAGGGCTCAAACCCACAAACTGTGAGATCATGACCTGAGCCAATATCAAGAGTCAGACGTTTAACCGACTGAGCCATCCAGGAGCCCCCAGAGTGTACATTCTTAATCACTAATCTGTGCTACACTTTCATTTTAATTGAAACAAACAATAATGATCCATTATATACTACATTATAATAAATACTATAATAGATCAAGTCTACTAGTCCATTGCTGCTTCTGAATTTGCCTGAAGTTAGTTTAAGTGGATAATATGTTTCCAAAAGAGTATTGATTTTGTGATTTTATAATTCATTAGCATCTAAGTTTCTTAAAATCTGTGATATTTCTACTTTTCTTTTGTATGTGCGTGTACTTTATTACTGAAATATAATTGACTTACCATATTATATGAATTTCAGATGTACAAAATAGTGATTCAATAATTATGTATATTATGAAATGCTCACCATGAAAGTATACTTATCATTTGTCATCATATAAAGTTATTACCATATTATTGACTGTATTCCCATGCTGTAGTTTTCTTCCCCATGAATAATTTATTTTGTAACTGGAAGTTTGTACCTCTTAATCCCCTTCACCTATCTTGCCTATCCCCTCTCCGCCCCACCCTGGAAGCCACCAGTTTTTTCTCTGTATTTATAAGTCTGTTTTTTGTTTGTTCATTAGTTTTGTTTTCTTGTATCTACATATAAAGTGAAATGATATGGTGCTTGTATTTTTCAGTCTGACTTCTATCACTTAGCATAATACCCTCTAGGTCCATCCACGTTGTTGCAAATGGCAAGATTTAATTCTTTTTCGTGGGTAAGTAGTATTCCATTATGTGTATATACACCGCATTTTCTTGATCCATTTATCTGTCAACAGACAATTGGATTGCTTCCATAATTTTCTATTGTAAATAATGCTGCAATGAACATAGGGGTTCATATATATTTTCATGTTAGTGTTTTAATTTGCTTTGGATAAATACTCAGAAGTGGAATTATTGGATCATATGGGATTTCTATTTTTAATTTTTTGAGGCTACACCAATTCACAGTCCCACCAACAGTGCACATCCATTCTTTTCTCCATGTCCTCACCAACACTTTTTTGTCTTTTTGGTACTAGTTATTCTGACTGTGTGAGTTATTCTAGTTATTCTGATAGCTCACTGTGGTTTTGACTTGCATTTCCCCAATGATTAGTAATGCTGAGTATCTTTTCAGGTATCTGTTGGCCATTTGTATTTTTTCTTTGGGGAAATGAATATTCAGGTCCTCTCCCCATTTTGAAATTGATTATTTGTATTTCTGGTGTCCAATTATATGAGTATGTATATTTTGGATATTAATCTCTTATCAAGTATATCATTTGCAAATACCTCTTCCATTTAGTGGGTTGCCTTCTCATTTTGTTGATGGTTTCCTTTGCTGTGCAAAAGCTTTTTTTAGTTTGATGTAGTCCCCAATTGTTTATTTTTACTTTTGTTTTGTTTCCTGAAGAGACAGATCCAGAAAAATATTGCTAAGGCCAATGTCCAAGAGATTACTGCCTATGTTTTCTTTTAAGAATTTTATGGCTTCAGGTCCTACATTTAGGTCTTTAACAATTTTGAGGTTATTTTTGTGTACAGTAGTAGAAAACTATATGGTCCAGTTTATAGAGTCCAGGTATCTCATCACCATTTATTGAAGAGATTGTCTTTTCCCCATTTTGTATTCTTGCCTCTTTTTGTCATAGATTAATTGACCATACAAATGTGGTTTTTTATTTCTGGGTACTCTATTCTGTTTCATTGATCTAAATGTCTATTTTTGTGCCAGCAGCATACTGTTTTTGTCACTACAGCTTTGAAATATAGCTTGAAATCTAGAATTGTGGTATCTCCAGCTTTATTTTTTCTTTTTAAAAAAATTTTTTTTTCAACGTTTATTTATTTTTGCGACAGAGAGAGACAGAGCATGAACGGGGGAGGGGCGCAGAGAGAGGGAGATACAGAATCAGAAACAGGCTCCAGGCTCTGAGCCATCAGCCCAGAGCCCGACCGCGGGCTCGAACTCCTGGACCGCGAGATCGTGACCTGGCTGAAGTCGGACGCTTAACCGACTGCGCCACCCAGGAGCCCCGATTTTACTTTTTCTTAAGATTGCTTCAGGATCTTTTGTGTTTCCATACAAATTTTATGATTATTTGTTCTATTTCTGTGGAAAATATTATTGGTATCTTGAAAGAGTTGAATCTGTAGATGGCTTATGGTAATAAAGACATTTCAACAATATTCTTCTAATCCATGAGCATGGTCTATCTTTCTATTTATTTGTCTCATCTTCAATTTATTTCATAAATGCCTTATAGTTTTCAGAATGCAGATTGTTCATCTCCTTGGTTAAATTTATTTCTAGGTATTTTATTCTTTTTGATGTTATTTTTAAATGGGGTTGTTTTCTTAATTTCTCCACCTGCTACTTCATTATTAGTATATTGAAAACAACAGATTTCTGTGTATTAATTTTGTATCTTGCACCTTCACTGAATTCATTTGTTCTAAGAGTTTTTTGGTGTAGTCTTTAGAGTTTTCCATATTTAGTATCACACCATCTGCATATAATGACAGTTTTACTTCTTACCAATTTAGATTCCTTCTCTTTCTTTCTTTCTTTCTTTCTTTCTTTCTTTCTTCTCTGATTACTGCAGGTAGGACTTCCAGTACTATCAAATAAAAGTGGTCAGAAGGGACCATTTTGTCTTGTTCCTCATCTTTAAAAAAAGTTTTCAGCTCTTCACCATGGACTACGATGTCAGCTGAGGGTTTTTCATACAAGGCTCTTATTATGTTGAAATGTGTTCCCTCTAAACTCACTTTGTTGGAAGATATTTCTACTTTTCTTGTTTGTATTTCTATTTATATTTTTCTCTTATTTTACTCTTACGCTAAAATTCTGTTAAAGCACATTGTTTAAAAGAAACTCCAGGAGACCTGGGGAAATGGCGGCATAGGAGGACGCTGGGCTCACCGCATCCTGATCACTTAGATTCCACCTACACCTGCCTAAATAGCCCAGAAAACCGCCAGAAGACTAGAGCTAGGCTTGTCTCCCGAGCCAAGCACAGACGAGAGGCCCACAGAAGAGGGTAGGAAGGGCGGAGGAGCAGTGTGCACTACACAGACTGGCGGGAGGGAGCGGGAGGGAGGCGGGGCAGAGGGGCAGCCCGCCAGCCAGGCAGAGCCCCCAAATCTGGCTTGCCAAAGCGGAGGGGCTGGACGGAGTGTGTTCTGACAGCAAGCGGGACTTAACATCTGGAAGGTTATAAGCTAACAGCCCTGCTCGGAGAGTGGGAAGGCTGGAGGACAAGGGGAGGGAGAGTTGTTGAGCCCCTGACTACAGAGCACAGCTTGGCGGGGAACAAAGGTGCTCACCAGCTCCATCTCCCTCGCCCATCCCCCAGCCAAAATCCCAAAGGGAACCGGTTCCTGTCAGGGAACTTGCTTGCACCGCACGAACACCCAACTCTGTGCTTCTGCGGATCCACCCCTCCAGCGGCATGGGTCTGACTCCCTCCCAGTGCCACAGGGCCCCTCCCGAAGTGGATCTCCGAAGGAAAAGCGAGCGGTGCCTTCCCCTCCTGCCCCTGTGCACCTTGCCGATCCACCCCAGCTAATACACCAGATCCCCAGCACCATAAGCCTGGCAGGGTGCAAGTAGCCCAGACAGTCCACGCCACCCCACAGTGAATCCCGCCCCTACCAGAGGGAATGAGAAGACACACACCAGTCTGACTGTGGCCCCAGCGGTGGGCTGGGAAAGACATCAGGTCTGACTGTGGCCCCGCCCACCAATGCAAGTTACTCAAGACAGCACAGGGGAAGTGCCCCGCAGTTCCGCACCACTCCAGGGACTATCCAAAATGACCAAACGGAAGAATTCCCCTCAAAAAAACGTCCAGGAAATAATAACAGCTAAAGAACTGATCAAAAAGGATTTAAACAATATAACAGAAAGTGAATTTAGAATAATAGTCATAAAATTAATCACTGGGCTTGAAAACAGTATAAAGGACAGCAGAGAATCTATTGCTACAGAGATCAAGGGACTAAGGAACAGCCAGGAGGAGCTAAAAAATGCTATTAATGAGATGCAAAATAAAATGGAGACGACCACGGCTCGAATTGAAGAGGCAGAGGAGAGAATAGGTGAACTAGAAGATAAAATTATGGAAAAAGAAGAAGCTGAGTAAAAGATAAAAAAATCCAGGAGTATGAGGGGAAAATTAGAGAACTAAGTGATGCACTAAAGAGAAATAATCTACGCATAATTGGTATTCCAGAGGAGGAAGAGAGAGGGAAAGGTGCCTAAGGTGTACTTGAAGAAATAATAGCTGAGAACTTCCCTGATCTGGGGAAGGAAAAAGGCATTGAAATCCAAGAAGCCCAGAGAACTGCCTTCAGACATAACTTGAATCGATCTTCTGCATGACACATCATTTTGAAACAGGATCTTACGTGGATCCTGAGAAACTTAACAGAAACCCATGGGGGAGGGGAAGGAAAAAAAAAAGAGGTTAGAGCCAAAGCATAAGAGACTCTTAAAAACTGAGAACTGAGGGTTGATGGGGGGTAGGAGGGAGGGGAGGATGGGTGATGGGTATTGAGGAGGGCACCTTTTGGGATGAGCACTGGGTGTTGTATGGAAACCAATTTGACAATAAATTTCATATATTGAAAAAAATAAAAAATAAAATAAAATAAAAAACAAATAAATAAATAAATGAATAAATAAATAAAAGAAACTCCAAGCCCCTTTAAAATGTGGGAAAGATATTCAAATTAACGAATATTCAAACAAATACAAAATAAAATCAGATAGGAGTTTTCACACAACTGTCCACTAAATAATTAAAAATAATTTTAATGTTGAAAAGGATATCATTTCATATACGTTAATACACTGATAACAGATGTATAAATAGGTATACAACTCAAAAATATTTCAAATCCTTAAAATAGTCACATGTACAATTGATAATTTCCCTCTTGAATCCTTTAACAATGTGATCTTAAACATGTATAAAGAATAAACATTTATTACTGTCTAGCCTGGGATGAAGGTGTCATAGGCAGTGATTTTCATGGATCATGTAAGAAACTTCTGCATATGTTTTTATCTCTTTCAAAAGAGAGACTTAAACATACCAATGTTCAGAGCTCAGGTTACTAGCAAATTTTAGCTTTAAAGTGTAGCATGAATCAAAGCTAGTTGGTTAACATACCTTAGAAGAATGTTTTGCTTTATTAAATTTGTCGCTGTGAGAAAAATGTGTTGAGTGTAAATAGTTACATTCACCACTCTCTTCCTCTTCCTGAGAACCATAAGAAAAAGAAAAAGGAGAAAAAATTGCACACACACACACAAGCTTCTGTATATGTGTATGTATACACACACACACACACACACACACACACTTCTGATATAGAGGTCTAGGGTGAAAGAATCCATTCAGAACCTGGTCTGCTAGAGTGGTTTGAAGAGAGGGAGAGGTACAGGGTGGAAGGTACAATACAAAAGTTTCCATTTGTGGTCACACATTGGAACATCTGCAGTTGGTGTTATATATATTTATTCATTCAAGACAAAAACCTGAGATTTACCTATTTAAAATAACCTGAAACCCAACCTCACTCTTGGCCGAAAAAATAAAGAAGTATCAGGCAGTCAAGCCGTGATCTAGAATAAAGCATCAAATCAGCACTGAGTGCAAATGAAGTCATATCCACATCAAGGGAAACTACGCTCAGATGCCTATATGTTCTCTAACCCTGAATGTGGTGGAGGGATGAGGCAAATTAGTTAATTGGTTCCAATTCCACTTTTTCCGTTCTGTCTTTGCACCCAATAATGGGCCATTTTTCCTTTTAAAAATGCTTTAAAACACACACACACACACACACACACACACACACACACACAATCACACAATTCAGTTCAATCATGTAGGTAGGTGGAAAAGGCAAACTGAAATGCACTACATATCAATGAAGCCAACCCTTTCAAGTGTATTCTAGGCAAAATGTCTTAAAGAAAAAAGTTATTGAAGCATTTTAAATAACTATTACTAAAAACAAAGTAATTATCTGATAATAAAGGAGAGGCTTGAATAAATTTTGGTATCTCCACTGCGTGGAATCTTACAGTGCTATTTAAAACTATTTTATTTTATTTTATTTTATTTTATTTTATTTTATTTTATTTTATTTTAATTTTATTTTATTAAATATAATTTATAGTCAAATTGGTTTCCATACAATACCCAGTGCTCATCCCAACAAATGCTCGCCTCAATGCCCATCAACCACTTTCCCCTCTCCCTCACCCCCCATCTACCCTTAGTTTGTTCTCAGTCCTTAAGAGTCTCTTATGGCTTGCCTCCCTCCATTTCTTTAACTTTTTCCCCACCTCGCCCTCCCCAATGGTCTTCTGTTAAGTTTCTCAAGATCCACAAAGGAGTGAAAACATATAGTATCTGTCTTTCTGTGCTTGGCTTATTTCACTTAGCATAATACCCTCCACTTCAATCCACATTGCTGCAAATGGCCAGATTTCATTCTTTCTCATTGCCAAGTAATATTCCATTGTATATATAAAACACATCTTCTTTATCCATTCGTCCATTGATGGACATTTAGGTTCTTTCCAAAGAACTGCTAGGATTCCACCCAAAGTATACAGGAGTGCTGATGCATAGGGGCATTTGTACCCCAATGTTTATAGCAGCACTTTCAACAATAGCCAAATTATGGAAAGAGTATTTAAAACTATTTTAAAAGTTAGTATGAACGTGAGGAAATAGTTCTGAATGGAGAAGAAAGCAAATATAAACTGAATATGATTAAAACTGTTTAGGAAAAAATTCCTTACACATAGAAAAGAAAAGTATTAAATCATTGAGCAGGGCTATTTTAGGTGGTGTGACTATGTATGTTTGAGGGCTTCAATTCACTCTTTTTGGCATTTTTCTTTCTGTAATGATCATGCAAAATAATTCTAAAAATTAAATCACAGTATGGGTGCCTGGGTGGCTCATTCAATTGACTCTAACTCTTGATTTCGGCTCAGGTTATGATCCTTAGGGCATGGGATCAAGCCCCACATTGGGCTCCGTGCTGAGTGTGGAGCCTGCTTAAGATTCTCTCTTTCCCTCTACCCCCTCCCCCACTCTCTCTCTCTCTCTCTCTCTCTCTCAAATAAATTTAAATACATAAATAAATAAAATTTAATCAGAAGAATGAAAAAAAAATTAATAAAAGTTAACCCCCAAAAAAGCATCTTGCTGTGAAAGCTGTTATGCTATTATTTAACTCCTGAAATCTGTGAGAACTAAATAGCTTTCTTTGAAATATGAGCATTTTAATCAAGCATTCTACTCTGTACTCCCCAATATTTATCATGAAAACATAACTGAAAGAAAAGTTCTCAAAGCTTTGAGGTCACTGTGGAACAGATACAAGGAGTCAGAGAAAGGTAACTTACATTCCCTATGGGCTAGAAACCCCAAAATTTATACTCTGATTTCCACTGACAGTTATCAATCAACAAACACACTGGAGAAACTAAGAGAGTCTCAACTCCTTATTTGGAATCTCTAGCTGCAATTTCTAGTTAAGGGTAACACCAGCCAAGAGACACAAAATATGAATTTATAAATTCCATATCACCCTCACAAAACTCCACCAATATATAGAAGGATTGGACTTTGTGTGCTCAGGAGAGATTTAGATTTAACTCATTTGTTTGATTGAAAAAGAAAAGGAAGCAGGCAAGCATGAAGAAAGTTTAAAAATCATTAAGTATATCAATTCCATAGAGTCGGTATAAATGGTATACTTAATCCTGCCTAGCATGTAAAATACAGTAGCTATGACAACACCACGTCTGCATTTCCTCAATATGATCACTCAGCAGGTTACATTTCCAAACAATTTCACCATTGCCGTATTTTATTACAAACCATCCTTAAAAGACTGATCAATAGCAAACTCATTGAGAAGTCAGCAAACTCTTCAAAGTGGTTGAATGATTTCCACAAGGTCAGAGAGCAAGGGACCCAACATGTAGAGCAAACATATCTGCAGGCCTGTCCCGTATTCCAGAATACTTATATTAATTAACATACAGTAAATACACACTCTCTTCTATTGTTTTGAAGATTTTCACATGGCTTTTACATCAAACTAACATTTTTAAAGTTTTAACATGCTGCTGTAGTCATTTTTTAATACCATTCAAAGGATTTCACAAAGATTCAACCAAAAAAATCTAGTTAGGTAAATCCATTGTGGGCAGGTAAAACAAGTTGAAAATTAGGGGATGAAGTTTGGAGAGAGAAGTGTAAGTGGGGGAAGGGCAGTGGGGAGGATTCGCAGGATGGTGGGTAATAAAATATGGGAGAAGAGGAGGTGCAGTCAGGGCTCCATCCATGAGCACCATCTGTATAAATCAGGCCTGGAGTTGACATGTAATTTTGTGTGGGTCCCCTGAGAAGTGGCCCTCAGGGCTTCATTATTGATGAAGAGATTTTTCTTCAAAGTGGCCCAGTCAGCAGTGCCTCAAGGGGACATTCATAAGCACTCATAATATCAATTTCCAAGCACCTGGGAGGTAAGGACACAGATTGTCTCTTTAATTATTATGATAAAGGTAGAGGATAGTGAGAATGCTTTTACACAACCAAGCTGAAATTCTCAATGAAATAAAATTATCATAACCTAATATTAAAAAGTTTAATATTTGAGTCATCTTTCAGAAAGAGCACATTTTACATTTTCCTGGTGCAAAATAGGTTGATCTCCAATTCTTCCTTTCCTAGTAGTCAAAAAAGTTTTAATGAACAAATACAGGGATGCTCAGAAGTCTAGAAAAAAGACTTTCTTTGAAGTTAATATACTTGCTTAGAGACATTATAAGCTTAGTCCAGTTTGTACAAACAGATATGACTTGGGCTTTTTTAAAAAATAATTGTGTAGAGATTTCTTTTCAGAAAAGGATAATACTAAATCCCTTCTATATATCGTTCAGAATATCAAGAAATAATTTTCACCAATACATTGGTCCTGAGAGAGTCTAAAAACGCTCAGAAAAACACTGAAAAATCAATCCATATGTACACTGCAGTAAAATAATAAGGGTTGGGGAGGTCAGCCTTGGATTTGAGTCTTAGTCCCTAGTGGATTAGATGTAGATAATCCCATATAGACAAAACCGATGCCACATACTTCCTTTGAATCTCCTTCAATTTACACCAGAGGGCTAGCAATACAGAGGGTGTTAAGCATATTTTTAAAATAGAAGTAAAAAGCAAAATGAACTGAGTCTCTTTAATTTGATCTGAATTTCAGAAACTCCCCCTTCTCACTGGTAATATGGACAAATAAAATTAAGGAACTTTCTTATAAAATATATCTGTGAAATATATCCTCATAATTCTTTTAACTTCATTAACTCCCCCCTCTTTCACATATTTTAGCAGGCTTTGATATAACTTGTTAGTTTTTGGAGTTGAACAAAATTCCAGCCAAATGACACTTACATAAGACACATGATATGTACAACAATGATGTTTGAAAGAAGTACCTGGTATTTTTTTTAATATTTATTTTTGAGAGACAGAGTACGAGTTGGGGAGGGGCAGAGACAGCAGGGGACACAGAATCGGAAGCAGGCTCCAAGCTCTGAGCTGTCAGCACAGAGTCCGATGCAGGGCTTGAACTCACAGACTGCGAAATTATGATCTGAGCCAAAATCAGACGCTCAACCGACCAGAGCCACCCAGGCACCCCAGAACTACTAATATTTTAAAAATACATATTTTATGTGAAAGATGCTATCTGAGGCATTATATGTATATGACACCAGTTAATCATTACAGCTGTTGCATGAAATAATGAAGCATAAATCCAACTGACAGAAAAAGAAATGATAGTTCAGGAAAGAACTGACCACAATCACAAAAATTAAAAAAAAAAAAAAAATGAGAGAATCAGGATTAGAACCCAGGCCTGTTTAATACAATGTTTTCTTTTTTACCATGAATTGAGGTTTGATTTTGTGAAATACAAAATAAATAACTTTAAATAAACGTACTGAGTTCCTAATATCAATAAGTAGATATCTGTAGTGAACATTCTAAAAGGAAAGTAATACAATGAGTTCACACCTACTAGCATAACATTTTAATTACAAGCAATGGAAGAAGAAATAATTATAAACCATAGGAAATATATAATCCTATTAAGAGTTATCTTAGTGGTATTCCTGGCTCCAGGTTATCTGTGAATGACCACACTATTGATGTTTGAGGCCAAAAAACACTTTCTGTTTTGATATAGAGGATTAAGAGCAAATGAAGTCCTGAAGGTAAACATGTCACATTTGAAAATCAAAATCTTGACTATATATAAATTTATAATCTTAGAATGCCTTATAAAATATTTTTAAATTAAAGCAGGGTATAAATGATGTTGAAATTTTCTTACAGTTTTAAGGACTGAAGGTTTCTATTCATATTTGTCATTGTAGACAGCTAAGAGGGAGAAAAGTAAGTTGGCCAATCCTACTTTTCAATATCCTCGTTAGCTTCACTTAAAGCCTGGACCATAACAAATCTCATCATATTTTCTTTGTCATATTATTTTATAACTCTATTTTTTTCCAGTCTCATTGTCTTTAATTTTAGTGTTTTTAATTTTATAACAAATTTATGCTTATTAAAAATTCTCCCACAATGATCAGATAGGTTTACCTTTACAGGAAGGTCTATTTTTCCAGCTCTTGCATTCTTGCCTGTTTATATACAGAGTTTGGTAAAATGCTGTATTCAAATAGTTAAGGAAAGATGATTGCTTAAAGATATCCAGTTTTCTCAGGATTTTGGCCCTAGATCTTTTTCATATTCTTATCAATTCCTTATTGCAAATGTTCAGCTTTCCAAAACTGAATTTTTCTTCAAGAGTGTAAGAAAGAAGGCTACTGAATTCCAACATATTTTTACAACACTATCTGCTATGATTAAGATTAAGCAGATCCAACGTAAAAAATGACTCTAGTGATAGAGTCATTAGTCATTAATCTCACAGTTTTTAATTAAACTACTAAAGTGGTCACTGAATTCATGTGCAGGAGGTATAATTTCTTTTAAAAAACTATACTGAAATATATACATCTGGCCATGCTTAACTCTAGAAATACACCTTAAAACTACAAAGAGCTGAGAGCCAAAGCATAAGAGACTCTTAAAAACTGAGAACAAACTGAGGGTTGATGGGGGGTGGGAGGGAGGGGAGGGTAGGTGATGGGCATTGAAGAGGGCATCTTTTGGGATGAGCACTGGGTGTTGTATGGAAACCAATTTGACAATTAATTTCATACGTTATTAATAATAATAGTAATAATAATAGTAATAAATTTATTCTCTCCTTAAAAAAAACTACAAGGAGCTATCATTTGGAATGAAGTAACTTCCCAAATCACACAATCAGACACATTTTTACTGCCCAGCTTAATTTCTTAGAAAGGAGAAATACTTTGAGTACGGTCCACAGGACAGTTTAAAATAGGGAGGACAAGCATATTTTTAACAATTCAAACTGACAGAACACGTTTAAAATTTAAAAACTTTAAAAAAAATTAAAAGCTTTAGCAAGTCGAGATAGCATTTCCTTAGATTGGTGGTGCCTAATCAATAAAAGAAAGGAGACAAGAAAGAACTGTCATTTATACACTGAATAAAAAAAACATAAAAGTTTAAATAAATAAATAAATAATCCATAGCTTCTGCAAAGTTGAATCTTTATTCTCTCCTTTGGGTCCATAACCCTTCCCCTTCCCAGGGACAAAAACAGTTATGATAGAGGGTATTCTGAAATATTTTCTCCCACCTCTACCAATTAATTCATAACCCCTGCCTTCCCTTTTTTCAAAATGCTCCTTAAAAATGTACTTTTCTCCCAGTTGTTTCCTTTATCCTCCCATTTTCCAAGTCCATGATTTTAGTAACTTATTTTCTTAATTAATAAGCATAGAAAATTCTCAAATGAATGGAAGTTAGAGTATAAGTAATTCAGAAACTGTTTCTGTTTGACTTGAAATGCACTATGATTCTGTAGACAATGGACTGAAATCCCTTTCTGATTCAGGGTAAATGTGAAACACTCACTAAGTGATAATTCAAGGAATGGACATTGACTTGTGATTGTGAAAGCATTAGAGTGGTAGGTAGCATTTGAGTTTGGCTGTAAATATTTACCAAAATTACTATTATTCAAAAAGTTAAAGGTTTCCTGTAGCTGCATACATTTTCTTTTAATTATACTTCTATAGTCTACTCTTAATTATCCATGTCAGTGGAGAGGAACAGGACACTGAACAAAATTACACTTTTCTAAAATTATTCTTACTTGCTTTTAAATGAACAGATATTGGCATTATACTGGTTATCAATTCAAACTAAATGAAGTACTGTGAAGGTACCACTGAAGTCAGGGTAAGTGACCAGTATTGGGTATTCACCTTCTCTGAAACCTTCCCAGGAGAATTTGTATTCGAAAGTCATCCTTGACAAAATTCAGCTTTGTCCAAAATGTAATCCCATAAAGTAAGATGACTTTCAAAAGCACATAGCTACCATTAATGATTTTAGAATACTAATTATTTCATTGGCAGGGATTTTCCTAAGATATTTGTTCATACTTTTATTTTTTAACATTTGTCCTTTTTCCTAACAAGAATATGTCAACTTGTGACATTTGTTTATTATATTTCCTATTATAATTTTCTTTATTTAACAGGTTATGAAAATATGACTCAGAGAAGCTAAGTAACCTTCCTAAAGTCACAGTTTGAAAGAACTAAACTAGACCTCAACCCAGTTAGCTCCAGATCCCAGGGTCTGAATCACATTTATGTATCAGGGAAAACAAAACAAAACAAAACAACTTCACTTCTCATGCTGCTTCTACAATTACCATAGTGACAACAATTCTTGAGTATATGAGCTAGGTTCTATCGCCTAATATCTATTACTTACTAATGCATCATCGTTGTGCTTTATCTTTCAGCCTGAAATATTCCATTTTTGGGGTTTGGTGACATTCTGATTGTTTTTCATGCTCCCAATCCTTCAAACCCTGATGTGATACTTAATTAAGGCTAGACATTATGGAGTGAACACACAAGGCAACTTTACCTCAGTAACTTTTTTTCTTCAGAAATAGAGACATTTCTTGGCTGCCTCACTGAAACTTGAGATTCTGTAGGTAGCTTATGGGGAAAGTTAAATCACTATTATAGTGGGTTGTCACCATCACCTTCTGTTCTTTTCACATTTATCAAGTGAACCTGTATTTTGTTCCATACTGATTTTTTTTTTAAGATTACTCCATGTACTTGAGACTAAAGCAATGGTCACAGTCAGATCAGTCTCTAGACAATGGTCTTAAGGAATTCATTCAAGGAAAGGAAACCCAATGTACGCATTCAAATTTGATAGAAAACTGAGCTTTCATAATTCATTCTGATTCTTCAAACAAAAATGAACTTTGGTGAATCAACAGGATCAACTGAGACATCTATGCTTAAATGTGTTCCTTTAGGCTTAATGTATTTTTCTTCACTGCATTATATTTTAATGATTAATTTCATGCTCTCTGGTGGTACTATAACTCATGAATCACAGGTTATTACTTTGAGAGAAAAGGAAGATACTATGTATAATGAAAGTGGTTACTGATTAAAATGTGCTGCATATATGAACTACATAAAACCTGAAAAGGCTTGAATACCACTGTTCTAAATTGTAAGTAATATCAGGCAGATTAACCCCACAGACTAAGGTTAGACTGAGGTGAGTGTAAGGGCGTGGACTTCTCAAACGGGTCTTAGTTCAAACAACATATGAGATTAAGCTAGTAATTTAATGTTTCACTGGCATCTTTTCCTTAGTGTTCTGTGGTTAAGAACTGATTTCCAAGACAATTGCAAGAGAAATACAGAGAAAGAAATCAGTTAAGCAAATAACATACCATTCTAAAAGCCAAAGGCCACCTGCCCCCTGACACTCTCCTCTCTAAAATCAGTACTGCCTGAATGCTGTCAAAAGTTTGCTATTTAGCTTAGTTAAAAAAAATGATTTGGTTAAATCAAAGTAATAAGGACCAAAAAGGGCTTTGACAGTGACATAAATCGAGTATCCTTCACCTTGTGCACACATGAATAAATATTGGGTTAAATATATCTTACTGATCAATAAGAAATAGTAAACTGTCCACAAGAGAAACCACAAGTAAATTAACCAGAGAGGTCACTACAATATAATTTGACTCTTATTACTAAAATGGATTTTTCCCAAACCAATGTATGGAGCTGGAAGAAAACATTACTACCATCTCCCAACAGAACACAAAGTTACTTCAATGACAGAGGAAAAATGTGGCATCAGCAGCTATTCTGCAAACAGGTGGTTTTAAACTTTTATTTAAGCCACTGAAAAGGACTGAGGAAAGAAAAATTTGTCATTTATAAAAAAAAAAAGAGAGAGAGAGAAAACATACACGTACACACATATACACACATTTTATCGGACAGGGAGACTCAAATAAAGAAAAGCCTTAAACAAAACACAACAAAATACTAAAAAGCAGTTTATCTTAGCTCACAAACGCTGAATTGGGTATGTCTAAAAATCACTGTTTAAAATTAAATCCTTCTCATGTCAAACACAAAGGTCTTAGGAAGAATTTAAAGGAAACGGTCATGTCATTTCAGGTAGGACCTTATTCACAGGAAGAAAGATGAAATTGTTACAGAAACAGAGTGGAAAAGAGAATCAAAAACTCTTGAGAGGAGAGAAAAATACAGCTTGTTTATGTTTCTCTGATAGCACTGCATTTTTCGTGTTCTCAATAGTTTGTTCCATTCCTCCCTATGTTAAATAATTTCATAAGCATTGAAGCATTACTATGGCTAGCAGGGACTGCCAGAATAGCTGACACACAGATCTCCTTTATTTCTATAGCTCACCTTTGCATATATTTAGGATTCAGCAATTGGAGGTGGGGGCAGCAAACAGGTGCCCTGAAATGCATAGGGGTGGAGAAAGGGGAAAGTGCCTGGGTAGACTGGGTGGGAAATGGGAGCTCCTATCCTCCAGAGTCCACCTCACTGGAACTCTTGTGCTTCTTAGTCACACCATTCAGGGCAAGACAAGACAGGCTTCCTTAATCCCCTCCGAAGTAAACAGCCAGGTCCCAACCCAAAAGGCACCCCCTCCAGTCGCGGGACCCTTCCACTTCTGTCCCCCGCTGCCCGTGCCCATGTTCTGGCTCCCTGCTCCTCCACCTCCCCCGCAGGCCTCCCACGGAGGCAAAGTTTCCCCGGTCTCCCACTCTTTCCCGAGCGACTGCCGCGGCCTCCCCAGCACCCACCGGCTGGGCCCCCACCTCCCGCCCTTGGCGACCCGGCGCGCAGTCGGTACCTCGATGTCCGCCGAGTCCTTGCTAAGCACCAGGGCCATGGCAGTGTTTACAGCCTGAAGTCTCCTAGTGACAGACCCTCCTAGCGTCCTCAAGCTCCAGTCAGAAAGCGAAGTGACGGGAAGCCGAAGCTACCGAGTAAATAGGAAGCGGAGGGTCCGCGGTGAGGGGGCGGGGCTGGCGCTGGGAGGCCACGCCCCTGAGGCGGGGCTGCGGGCTCGGCCTCGCGGCTCCAGGCACCCCGCACTGCCGGTGGAACCACGGGGAAAGCAGCCCGGCCCATCCCCCACGCTGGCGGCTTGTTTTCCTTCCACAGGCGGAAGGAAGGGAGGGAGAGAGCACTCGCACCCGGGACTGACCTTTGCTCTGTAAACTGTTAAAGCCAGAGCTTGGTAGGCTGGGGCCAGGTGTTAGAGACCCACAGGATTAAAGGTAAAGGCAATTGGCGCTCTAAGTAACAAATTGCTCCTTTTCTTTTGCTTCCTACGAATCCCGCAAGGTGCAGAAACATTAGCTTATGGGCAGCTGCATCTTCTGGAACTCCTCAGGGATGAGGTAGTAAACGTTCCTCTATTCATCTATCAGAAGGCGGGAGAAGGCAAGGGCGCAGGTCTTCCGACAGTGGACAAAACCCGGGAGTACGAGCGAGCGGAGACAGGGTTATCAGAGGACCCAGGGAGGGAGAGGAGCAAAATTTCTACAGCCAGAAGTGGCAAGTAATAAGTGCTGTAAGTGCTGTAGGTGGTACAAAATCAAGGTTGTATCTTTGCAGGACAATCCATTCTAACGACTCCTTAAATATATGTAGATACATATTTCTAAAATGTGAAGCTCCTTTGAAGACTGCTTTATGTTTTGTTATAGAGCTTGCTGGAGAGACGGGAGTGATTTCCATTGAGAGATGGTCTCAATCCAGAAAACATTCATCTTTGAGTATATCTGTCTCCAGACCTCCCTCTGTTCTCCCGGTTAGATAAATACATCCTCCTCCTCTCTTCTCCCATAACGCTACCCGCTTACTTCTAGTAAGGTTTTTACCATCCTTCTTAATCCTCTTGGCTAGATTGTGAGCACCTTGGATTCAAGTATTTCCTCCATATCGTTATTCTTTCATTAGTTCATTCATCATTTCATTCAACAAATATTTATTGAACAGTTCCAATGTACCCATTGTTAGGTACTCTGGATATAATCCGTCTTCTAGATTATATTTCTAGAGTGAGAAATACCTCACTCTCACGAAGATTATACTCCTAGTAAGCAAGTAGCAAAATAGTAAGAAACAGTGATGTCTGCTTAGAAGATAAGAGAAATGGAAAAGGGTAACTGGGGTGTAAATACTCACTACCTTGAGTGATTTGGGAAGACTTCTTTAAACAAACCATTAGATTACCTTCCAGAGCCTGGAATTTACTAGACAGAGAATGGATACATTTTCTTGAATCAAATTGTACTGCTAAGAAAAACTAGAAAGTTACATAGAAACCGTAAAATCATGTTTTCTCAAACATTTTATTCATCCCCAAGCTCTCAAACTTCGACCTCCTAAAGGATCTTGGAATGTGTCTTCATTTCTCCACCTTCACTCCATCCACCAAGGTCCAGTGGTATTCCACTCTTCTACTCATACCTTACCCCTCTCCACTCTAGACTGAGTTTTTAAAAGTATTAATTGACTCATCACACACACGCACACACAAACAGAATGAATAAATCCTTCAGTGGTTTGCATTGCACTCAGTAAATACAAACTTCCTAGTGACATCTTAATAACCCGCCCTGCCCTTCTCCAACCTCACCTATAGCCATTTTTGCCATGACTCTTTATGTACCATTCACGAAGTAATCTTCCCTTCTTCCAACCATTTCTCCTCCCTTTACACACATCCTCCACTTGGGGGACTCTTCCCATTCTAAGCATCCTTTAGGTCTCAGAGAGGGCTTCCCTGAACTATCCCAATGAACAAGATTAGACCCACCCAGTCTCTTTTATGACATCCTACTTTTTTGTCATAGCCTGATCAAATTTTATTTGCATATTTATTTAAGTGTGACTTGTTTAATATCTGTCTTCCATTTAGAATGTAAGCTTCAGGAAAAGAAACCTTGTTGTCTAGTGGATAGTCAGCTCCTAGACCAGGACCGAAGCATAAGAGACCAAGAATAATTGGTGAGTGAATGAACATAGTAGATCCTGAAGTTGGTTTATGCATTAAACAGTTCATTTCAGAAACTTCAGTTTCACTTTAGCATGTATTCTTCTCAATCTCCCACTTACTCCTGAGAAGTAAATCACAATATATGTCAATGAATTTCTACTTAAAATGTGTCAAACTACTTTGCTTTTCATGAAATAATGTTCCAAAGTCAGATGTTCCTGAATCTTCCTACAACCATACCTTAGCTACCTCCAAAGTCATCTGTGTCCTCCTGGGGATATCATATAATGTACATAAATTATAATATATGAATAATATATATATATTATGTATAATGATACTATTACAATGTATGTAATATTTATATGTGTCTGTACATACAGACACATATGTTTAGGAAAGAAAAAAGGTAAATGCATGCATACATAGGTAACATATTTATAATATGAATGAGATATATATATATATATGCATATATATAATTATACCATATATAATCCCTTCTCCAATTTAACCTGAGAGCTTCAATAGTCAATTTCTAACCACCAGAGACAGACACTTATATGCTTTTTTAGATTGCACTCTACTGCAAGTCTTATCAGTTAGCAATCCATATTTTAGTTGTTTTATGGGTATAAGTATCCAAGTTATCATTACGAGTTAGACACTTTATTTCCATATTTGCTTTTTGTAATTATTATTCTCTTAACCCACCATAGGATAAGTTCAAAATAGCTGTCTTCCCAAGGGTGAGAGCTTCTTCAGTGACACTCAGTAATCAAATACAAAATTCAAAATTCAAATGCTTTTTTATCACCCCCCAACCTCCCCAAACAGATGTACCCTGTTCTAAGATATTTAATTAAAGCATTTAATAATATTGCTCACATGCCACACCTATATTCTGTGATCAGTGATTGATCTAATAATATTTTAAATCCATTGAAATTCCACATTAAACACAGTTGTACCTGTAAATAATCCAAGCTGTTTAAAGCTTACTGCAAATGCATTCACACCACACTTTTTAAAAGTTGTAAATTATGATGGCATTTGTCAAGCTGTCCCTCCATCTGGAAGCACAGTCAAATATCAGGTGTTCTACATTAATTTTTTTGTAGGCTTTGGAGAAATAGCTCATCTAATAGTGTACAAATTCACCAAAATGCATTTCAGCCTAATAGTTTACATTACATGAATGAATATTATGATGATTATTATTACTATAATCAGAAGGAAAACTTATGAGTCATCTTTCATTCCTGAAAAGTTATACAGTACCACAAATTTAGAAACACAATAAAAATGCAGATTTCCATATGCTTTCTTTTTCCCCTTGTAGTCTAGCATTAAGCTTTTTTTTTCCCAGACATTCCTTGGAAGATGCTTTTCTCCCAAAAAGTGAGACTTTAATCATGAGACTTATTTTACCCCATCTGACTTTCTAAGGCCAGATTAACTCCTATCCAAACTGACCAAGAGGATAATGACTAAAAATCAGTTGGGTCCAAAAACCTCTAGTATTCCTACTCAAAAAGACCCTAATGTATGTAATAGCTCATATTATATGTAATAAAGCTGGTATAATTTATTCAACTACATATACTATGTGTCCTTTATAAGCACACACTCACATACACATGGATGCTACATATATATTATATATGTGCATATATATAATGCCATAAAAAAGCACAGGTAGCACCGAAACTACTAATCCCTCTCAGAAGTTTATTCAATAGTTATTTATTGAGTGCTATTGCTTCAAGCACCGTGATAGGCATTTAGTGATACCTCAGCACATATTAAAGACATTGCCCTTATTATCACAAACCTTAAGCCACTAGCTTAAAACACACACTGTCATGTACTGAGTAAGTGGTTTAAACGTGAATGGGGTTATGAGAGTTAAATGTCAAGATGTATTTGATTTTGTAAATTGTAAAATGCCATGTAATGTTAGTTAAATATTAAAAATGTAAAGATATGCCCTCTGGTGCTCATATTCTACAAAAAAGTTATTGGTCTGTGATTGACCATGAATGATTTTGGGTGAAATGCAGTGTGAATAGGAGGTTGATAGCATTATCTGACTTAAAGTGGGGGAAAATATATCCTCTAGAATGAATAATTACCTCATTACCTCGAAGCCTTTTCTTTGGACTTGTTTTTCTCTCATCAAAAGTCACCGTAATTCTAGCAACTGTCATTTAAAGTTTTCAATTTGTTTTCTTGCTGGAATTGTATTATTTCATAGTTTCAAGTATATTTGTATTGGGGATTGAGACAGAACCTTGCTTTAAATTACTCACTATTGTTCCTTTTGGTCATCTGTAGTGGATACTAGTGATGTGCCTCACAGATCTCATCCTTCCTCCCAATCCACTCAGGACTCAGATACTAATTCCCACAGCTGCTAGGAGTGTTGGTGGCCGACAGATCTCTGCTGGGTCCCTCTTTGGAAATTGTCCCTGACTAAAGAGCCATTCACCTGCAGATTATGCCTCTGCACAGGGTAGTAGATATCCAATGAGGACTGATGTGGGTCCATAAAGGCCTGGCACTTGCTTCTATTCAAGACATCTTTGAGGGCCATCCTAACTTTAGAGATCCCTTGAGGGATCCTCTGAGACATCTGTTGGGATTGCAATAGAGTTCAATTTCTCCTTCTGTCCACCTTGCTTCATCTCCTGCCCCCCAAAGTCTTCATCCAGATAGTGCTTCCTAATAAACTTCCTGCATGTACATTGCTATCTCAGAGTCCACCACTGAGAGGACTAAGCTGTATTTTCACCACTGTAAGTTACTTAACAGATAGAATATGTTGCATGTAAAATGTACTTAATTATCCACATGTCTGAACATAAAAAATTGACTCATATAATAAAGTCTTATTTATTTCAGTGTGCTGAAATATTTCTGTATTTGTTCATACATTTATTCATATCACAAATAACTGTGTTCCCATATGCACTAGTTATAACAACAACAACAACAACAACAACAACAACAACAACAACAAAACATCAGAGATACCATGGTAAGCTAATTAGAAGTGAGCTGTTTGCTCAGGCAGCTTTCAGATGATTTAGGGAGGTGAACATTTGTCAAGTAATCATACAATAATATAATATCTACTGTCAGTAACAATATCAAGGAAAAATAGACGACTGTTCTAGAAGACAGACCTGGGAAATCAGTGAAGGACTTCTTGCTGCTAAGATCTAAGAGACAAAGTTAAGAAGGCAAAAAGGAAGAGATCAAAAGAATTCCAGGCAAGAAAGTAACCTGTGCAAAGGCTTCTAGGCCAGAGGTGTCCTGATAGAAGGGAAAAGAAGCTCTGATAGGTGGAGCTGAGGCAGTGAATACTTGCTGTGCTTGACCCAAAATGTTGCCATACAGTGTTTAAGCCTTAGTTTAGGATTTTGGATTTTATCCTATAAGTATTGGGAAGCCATGGAAGTTTTTTTTTTTTTTAAAGCAGAGGAATGACATGATCAAATATGTATTTTTGAAGTATCACTCTGATTGCAGTGTATGTGTAATGCATATTCATATATTCACTTGGGTGAATGTTTTAAAATCCACCAAGGCAAGCGATTTCTGGGGATGGGCTCCATTATTTCCTCCACATGCTAGCCAGGGTAGTAATCATTCTTGTCATTGGAAACCAAAATAGTGAATTTTCTACTATAGATCAATGACATTGTTATTTAATATTTTGTTACATTTATGAAGCAGAGCCCTCTGTTTTTAATCAGTCTGGAAAGAAAAACCTGCACCCCAAAAAGACTTCTTTCTTGATCAGTGTCGTGTCTCTATTTCTGTTTTCCAACATAAAACTATAATGATACATTTTTAATCATCTGAATAATAAAAGACATGCTGTTCTTGTAGTTTGTTTTCATGATCACCACCTTCCCTAGACTGTAAGGTCCTTGGTGATTTTGAGTGTGCCTTATCCTTTTATGCTCCATGCCTAACACAGTACCTAGTAATAGTAGGTACATAAATATGTAGGAAGCAAGTATTTATTATTATTCTAACTATGACAGAGGGTATAGAAAGACTAAAATCAAAAAAATTTTTTTAATAAAGAGGCCTTAATGGGCAATTCCTTTCCCCTTCAGAGTACAAGTGGTTTAAATAAATAAATAAATAAATAAATAAATAAATAAGTAAAATTTTATCAACCAAAGTAGTAGTCAAAGAAATGCCAATTAAGTGAGATATGCTTTTTCACCTATTAGACTGGCAAAAATATTTTAAGGAGTGATTAAGGTGTAATAAAATTAACAGATTCATAATATTCAAAATGAGTAAACACTTGGTACAGTATATAGGTAGAGCAGTTCAGCAATATATAGCCAAACTTTAAATGTGTGCATTTTCTTTGACCTAAGAACTTCATTTCTGATATTGTCATCTTAAGAGAACAACTATGCTATATGCAAAAGTAACCTAAGATATGGCTCATTCCAAAGTTCTTTGTGAAAAAATGAAAAGGTACTAACATAAATTTCCTACAAAAGGTGACAGATTAACAACTGTAATGAATCGATACAATTCAGTTTCATTCAATTTTATGCAGTGTTTAGAAATAAGGTAGTAGAATATTAACATCAAAGATACTGACAATCTATCCAACAGCATATGAGATTACAGGGTTTAAAAATACATGGATGAGTAACAAACACGTATTAGTTAATTGTAAAGAAAAGTAAAAGTTATTTAAAAATTTTTTTTTCAACGTTTATTTATTTTTGGGACAGAGAGAGACAGAGCATGAACGGGGGAGGGGCAGAGAGAGAGGGAGACACAGAATCAGAAACAGGCTCCAGGCTCTGAGCCATCAGCCCAGAGCCCGACGCGGGGCTCAAACTCACGGGCCGCGAGATCGTGACCTGGCTGAAGTCGGACGCTTAACCGACTGCGCCACCCAGGCGCCCCAAGAAAAGTAAAAGTTATTTTTAAAACTCCATTGTATTATGAGCAAATACAGAAGCACATTTACCTTTTATAAATTTAAATGTGTATATATGCATGTAAGACCCTTATTATTCATGCTATGGTATTTGGCACATGTTAGGCACTCTATAATTTATATATGAAGTATTTTATATGAAAAACTGAACCCAAAATTATCTATAATGTTCTATAATCCATTATATGAAAATAATTATTAATATCATCACATTCCTGGTTGAAAAGTTTTAAGCATTATGGGACCTGGCAAATAGAATTATGAATACCATCATAGTCCTGGGTAAAATTTTTTAAGATATAGAAGCTGGCAAATAGTGAGAACTACTTAAGCATTATCTAACTAGACAAAGTAATCTGAGTGTTTGAATAATGTCCTATCACAAAATAGTCATTTCCATGATTTATTTAATTTCCAAAACAATAACCCTGTCAGTCTTTTGCCCCAAACCCATTATATGGCTTGCCATTTCACTCAGTAGAAAAAAATTCCATATAGTGGCCTGTAAGATATCAATAATATAGCTGCTTATTTTCTCTTTCTAATTCCGCTACTTTTGTTTACTCTAACTCCATCCACACAGGCTTTTCTGCTTCTTGCTTCCTCTGCCTCCAGTGACATTCTACTAGATATTTTGATGGCTACCTTGTCATCAGCTTCGAGGATTTACATAAAATTCGCCTTTTTGGTAAGTTCTTCTATGACCACCACTTTTAAAATTGGAGCTTGCATTTCTTACATTCACTATCCCCACATTCCTGATTTATTTTTCTTCATAGTACTTCATATAAACTGACATTCTATTTGTTTTAATAATGTGATTATTCACTGTCTACATTTTCCTACCTAAATGTAAATTTTGTAGGGGTTTTTTATTCACTGCTGTATCCGCACTCTGGACCAATGCCTAGCACATTGTATATGCTCAACAAATATTTGGATGAATGCTACTAGGTTATAATACCTTAGCATTTTTTATACTTCTATACAAGCATTTAATATTGAACATTATGCATCTGTGTGTCTGTCTCCCCACTAAAAGGAGTTGTTCAAGTGCAAGGACTATATCTTATTGATCTTTGAACCCTTCAGTTTATATAATATCTGGAAATAAGTAAGTGTGCTCTAATATATGTTGATCGAGCAAACAAATGAACTAAAACTCAGCCGTCTGTGTACTTTTCAAGTAGCACTTGCTTCAGTGCATCTTCTGATGTTTAAAAATTGAAATTTATTATGTATGCCAATCAGAGAAACTCTAAGCTAGAGGCTTACTCTGAAACATATTTTCTCTTCTCATTCTTGTCTTAGCAACTCACTTGGCAGTGTTTGGTAAGTATAATTACCCATGTAAAATACTTAGAATATTTTCAATAAATTTGAAAATATTTTACATTTCCTTATTTCATGTCTTAAACATATGCAAAGAGTTTCATTAAATTTTAATTTTTTCAAGTATTCTGAGCATTATCTTCTCCATCTATTGAAAATGTTCTTTGTCTTTTTTTTAATATTTGCATTCAATTTGCAGAGTGCAAGGGAATGATTGGTAGTTTGTATCTTAGGCAAAATAACCAATCATAAAATATTTTAACATTCTTTTAGAAACTAATATATTACATGTTTATGCCATTGGATGTTATATGTGTGTCTACGTGTATGTATATACATATACATGTTCATATGCATATACATATACATACACATACATATACAACATATACGTATACATCCACCCAGTATACTTTTCAGTCTATTACTCTGTTTATTGTCATCATTGAACTCATAAATTTCAACAGTCTTCTTTTAGGCTTCAATTGAAAGAACTCCCACTCTTTTTTTTTTTCTTCTTCTTTTCCTTTTTTTGGAAGGTGGGGTAGGATGGAGGGGTGGGGATGCTGATTAGTATGACTCTTCCAAGTAGCGCAAATACATTTCACAATGTGATCTTTGATAAATGTCCAAATGGATTTTAAAACTAAATTGAACTGCTTTTTATTGAGCCCATAATTTATTCCAGCCATCTGTGTCACACACACAAAAGTTTGTTTCTTAAGGGCTTTCTGATATTTTTTGTCCCCCTCAGCAACACCATTAGGATATAACAACATTAACATATTTCAGGATTGACTTTGGCCCCCTAAAGAATATAATACCTCTTTCAGTCAATAAACATTTTCAACACAACTATTTGCAATTTGGAGATTAAAAAATATGGAACCAAAATCATTCTTTTGGCATCATACTTTCTATTTAAAGGCCACCAAATGTTTCTTTCTGAGAGATTGTATTGAGCGGTTAGGATCTTGGCATCCACTATTGTTTTAGGGAAAGATTTTCCTGGCCCACACTTGTTGTTGCTGGATAATGAATGACTAGAGTATATGGACAGAGCCACCTTCCCATCTGTACTAGCCTTAACTACCATTGATTGCTGTGTTGCGTCCTCTGTTGAACCATGCATGCTTAATCATTAATTTTACTTAGAGCTAATAAAAATACCTCTCTTCGTTGATCATCTATTGTGTGCCTAGGACATCACAAATATTTCTGACTTAATCATCACAATAATCTGAATTTAAACATAGAGAAATTCATTCTTATATATTTTATTGGAATTTCTGATGACTAATTTTTTGTAGGAATTACTAAAACAATACTAGAAATTTGTGGATTTAGTTTGTTTTAACTGCATTGTAATTTATAAAGTGCATTTTTAGTTTTCTTCATAGAGAATGATACTTTTAAAGTTCCTACTTTGCTAAACAGTGCATTAGACTTGATGTTAATTATCACAGTGTAAGGAAGACAGGCTTAGTAAGATTAACCATATTTTCACAAGATTTGTAGGTAACTGAGCCTGCCCAGGACTCTTTCACTCAATATACCTTCTATGTTGTTATTCGGCCTTAAATATAGTAGTAGCCTGTGATCCCCCACAGAATCTGTCTAGCTAGCTAGCTAGCTAGCTAGCTATCTTCTATTCTATTCTATCTATTCTATTCTATCCTATTCTATTCTATTCTGTCTGTGACCTATAATAATCCTGATGTATGGGAAATCATATTATTTCTATCATGGCTTTTCTGTGCTATAATATGAAACATTTCATATATATGACTACATATAAGAAACAGATATGACTGTATCAACTATATCCTAAGTAAATACATCTATTTGTGGTTGGTACATACAGTAAATCCATGCCTAGGTGATGAGCTCTATTAGAAACTTTCATGCTAATATAATGTGTTAAATACTGTGTCATCTTTCTCCCATAATTTGAACTTAGCTAAATTGCTAAACATATAACATGAATTTCTAAAAAGCTCATATCATGCATTGATGCAAGAAGTAAATTCTACTTGAAAATAGATTGTTCTGAGAATAAGAAAAGTGTGGCTAAAGTGATAAAAATAGAGATAGATGAAAGAATTTGAGATCATTTAATGTAGAGAAGATAAAGCTAGTTCAGTTTATTTTTTCATATTTATATAAGCTTTTTTTGATAGTAACAGCAAGCAATTGTTTTCTATTTTGACATCAGATCAGGAAATAGGCTTAATAAATTATGAGACAGTTTAATTGGAGATAAGAAAGACAACCTCTATACCAAAGTAATAAAACATTAGCATTGACTACTAAGTAAGATATTAAGCATTTATACCTGGAAATCTGCAAAAAGGACATAAACAACCATGTATCCCTGCCAGAGAAAGGAAAGCTTCTGGATAATAGGATCTCAAGCTGTCTTTCCTAATTTTTTGTTTTATAGATATCACTCTTTCCTTACTTTTCTTCCAGCTTTCTCTGCTACTTATAACAATACATTAAGCAGTAACAATTTCTGGGTTTTATTTTTAAACACATCTGATTATAAGAATATTAACTGGGGCGCCTGGGTGGCGCAGTCGGTTAAGCGTCCGACTTCAGCCAGGTCACGATCTCGCGGTCCGTGAGTTCGAGCCCCGTGTCGGGCTCTGGGCTGATGGCTCAGAGCCTGGAGCCTGTTTCTGATTCTGTGTCTCCCTCCCTCTCTGCCCCTCCCCCGTTCATGCTCTGTCTCTCTCTGTCCCAAAAATAAATAAACGTTGAAAAAAAAAAAAAAAGAATATTAACTGCAGTTTCTCTTTTACCTTCCATTGTCAAGAAGTGAAAACAGGGGCACTTGGCTCAGTTGGTTAAGCATCCAGATTCAGCTCAGGTCATTATCTCAGAGGTTCCTGGGTTCAAGGCTCACATCAGGCTCTGTGCTGATAGCTCAGAACCTGGAGCCTGCTTTGGATTCTGTGACTTCTCTCTCTCTGTCCCTCCCCTGCTCATGCTCTGTCTCTGTCTGTCTCAAAATTAAATAAAACATTAAAAAAATTTTTTTAAAGAAGTGAAAACAGTGATACATCAGCCAGTTTTTCAGGAAGAATGCACATTCCAAGATGGATCACATTGTTAAAATCCTATCTAAATAATAATACTCCCTTGTTCAAAGCCTATCAAGGGGTACCTAGATGACTCGGTTAAGCAGCGACTTCTGCTTGGGTCAAGATCTTGTTTGTGGGTTTGAGCCCTGCATTCAGGCTCTCTGCTGTCAGCAGAGAACCTGCTTTAGATCCTCTGTCCCCTCTCGTGCTCTCTCCCTCTCTGTTTCTCAAAAATAAAATAAAAATTAAAAAAAAAACTATCAAGGCTTCTCATTGAAACTTAAGTAAATTCCACATTCCTTAGAATGGTCTATAAGGCCTGACCTTTCTGAATATCCCTATATCTCTGATTTCATTCCTTCCCTTTCTTTTCCAGTTCATGCCACTTCAGCCACTCTGGTCTTAACCATTTGTCCAATATACCAAATTCTCAGCTCTTTCTATTCTTTGTCCTTGGATTAACACCAACATGATACAGAACAGGTGACCATTCAGCAATGTTGCATCAGGATATTCTACACATAGGGAATAGAAAGTATAAAGCTGTAAATTCTCTCTTTCTGTCATTTTCTCCTGAACATGCATAGACAAACATACATATCAATGTCATTCTCTTTCTTCTGAATATTTTTCTTTGCTGCATATACAGTGACATTATATCTGTATTTGTATACTTGCTTATTGTCAGCTTCTCCTTCCATATCATGAGTACTGTGATCAAGGACTGTTGACTTTTTTATTCTCTACTGTATTGCCCGTACCTAGAATAGTGTCTGGCACATGATAGACATTTAATAAATCAACCTTTCACTTCACTTTCAATTTGAAAGTAGACATTATTTCTGCAATGGGAAAATCTGATGAAAAAAATATTGTTTATAGTTGCAACTATAGCCAAAGTCAGTGTATTTGTGACTGAATATTATGCTTCCCATCCTTATAGGTTACCATCATGGAAAGAGAACTGTAATCTGGAGGTGAAGTGGGAAGTACAATTTGCAGAAATCATATCATTTATTCTTTCTAAAACGAATCAAGGCTTATTGTCTTGGATAAAAATATATTATAAAAAAACTTATAGGTGAGCCTCCTTTCTTCATATAAGAAAATACTTTATGCTTAAAGAATGTGATTCACTCTCTTATGTGAGAAGAATTTATTCCATTCCCTGTCTGAGAATTTCATTGCCATTTGCATGTTGCCTGGAATACAAATTGTACTTAGTAATCAATCAGTGTTTAATTGCGCTCAAGTAAACCCTTGTAATCAGACTTGCTGTAAAAATGTTAAGGTGTGCAAAAAGCATAAGGTGGCATTTTCCCCTCCTTCTTATTATGGCTGTGTAACTTCCATTAATACTAATAGGAGGCACAGCTGGTCGTCAACAGGAGATTACAGGTTGCTGCTTAAATCGTATTTTATTTTTATACCTTGGCAAGATTTATGTATTGAAATCAGGTGGCCAGATTTTTGCTGTTGTTAAGAAAGCTTTTACTCTGAAAGAATGAGATTGGGGGAGGGAAATTGAGTTTCAAATTTTTTATTTTAGGAATATAAAGACTCGAAATCCAAGCAGCAGCTTGTCCTTATACAGCAAGTCTGTCTTATTCTTTAGCACCAGCTGGAGTCCCATTTCTAATTTGCTGTGAAGAATTAAGTGATTTGAGACCCATACCCTGGAGTATTTGACCTCCAATGTCAACCAGCTAGCTTGCAATTCCCTTGGCTGGAAAGTTTCTCCAGAATTGATTTGAACTAACATCAGTTAAAATACTCTGCAATTTGGTAGTAAATATCACTGCAAATCTGAGTACAACTTTATAGCCATGAAAATAAACACACTGTAGAATATTAAGGAAAAGAGTTTAGGAAACATGAAAAGCCTTGGTGATCAGAAATGTGACAATAGAACCTTTCACCTCACAATCATTAGTTTGAGTTTTGCACAGTTGGGTGGCTTATTGGCTGAAGACAGTTGTTTGTAGCATATGTGAGCTATGTCGGTGCTCTCATACTCATTTCTTTTTGGTCAGATCCATTTGTCATAAAACAGCTATTCCTGTCATTCTCAAATGCCATGGTGTTGACAATCCTGAAGGAGAATAGAAAGACTAATAAGGACAGAGTTAGGGCAGTATCCTCATTACTCCAAATGCAAGTCGAAGTCTCCTTTCATCTCAGTCTTGTTTTTCTTATATTGTTGTCCTCATCTGGATTGTTGTCCATTTTTCTCAACACCAAATCTAGTCTTTCAAATCATTTAACTCATTTATTCTCCCTCTCCATGATACTTCTCTCAATAATCCCTGTGATTAGTACATTTTTCTCATCCCTGACCTTGTTTAGTTTCTAGTGACCTGATAGTAGATAGATTACCAGTGTGAGTAATGCTATTGTAGATGGGAGAAAAAATGTCACCGTCTCCATAACTCTTGTTCAACAACTCTATTCTTATTCTCTCTCTTCATTTTCTACTTCCATGGAGCCATGCCCTGCCTCTTACTGCAAAATCTCAGCTGGCTTCTTACCCTAGAAATACTTCCCCTGACCATCTGTAGTTCTAGTGTCCTTATTTTGCTACTGCCTACCATAATTTGCTGTACTATCTACCCTAAACCATGAAAGGTACAACAAAAGCTTACAACCAGAGAAATTTCCATTCATTTGACATGATAAAGTGGATCAAAAAGGAAGTGACTGAATAGTATGAAACAGAAAGTGAAATCAAAAGGTATAGGAACATTCTGAGAATCCCTGGTTGGAAAATTAAATAATGATTACCTTTCATAGTCTATTTTCCCATATATGTTAATTCTATATGTTTGCTGGGGTACTTAGTACATTTAATACTATTTTTAAAGTATATTAAGAGTTAATTTAGACTTTGTTCAATTCCCCAAACCTTGAACTTGTGTTTTTTTTTTTCATGAGTAAAACTACATGGTTGGCCTGAGTAATAAAAAGAGCTACCATTTATTGAGAAATTAGTGTACTGCATTAAGTGTATTTATTCACTATCTCATTCAATACTTTATCTGGGGGGCTATTATGTTGCTTGTTTTACAATAGAGAAAATTGGGCCTTCGGGAGTTTAAGTCCCTTGACAAAAGTCACACTGCCAGAATTATCAAGGTTTCAGGCTGAACCTAGATATTTCCAACTCCACAGCCTATTTTTTTTTAATTAATGTTACATGAAATCTCTTTAAATCCCAGTATACTGTGATTTGGTCATCCTGTTTAAGCACCTAAAGATCCAGCCTGAGATTCTACCACAATATATCAAATTTGCTGTGAGAAATTACTATGCTTATACTTTCAACTCTGTACTTTACTTAACATACATAGTAGAATGAAGAAGGAGAGTTGTGTTTCTGTGCCATTGTATACCAATCCTTGCTCGTTTAAGTCTTTGTCACCAGGTGGAATTTTTAATGTAATAATCCATTAACTGATTATTTCTTTCTTATCTTTAAGAACATACAATACACATTGTAGAAGACTGAATAAATGCTCAACAAATGCTTGTAGCTTCAAATTGACATTTTAATAAAGTTATCAAGTCATGGAAATTCAGAGATTGTGACCCTGAAAACCTTAGCTTTAATATGAAAGAAAAAAAGTTACTCTACCTCCTATTAAATACCTAAGACTACATATAATACATATCTTGTTTTTCTACTAGTTAGGTTTTGAGGGATAGATGATCATTTAAAAAAATTAACGTTTATTCATTTTTGAGAGATGGTAAAAGAGCATGAGTGGGGGAGGGGCAGAGAGAGAGGGAGACACAGAATCTGAAGCAGGCTCCAGACTCTAACCTGTCAGCACAGAGCCCAACATGGGGCTTGAACCCTCAGACCGCAAGATCATGACCTGAGCCAAAGTTGGACGCTTAACCGACTGAGCCACCCAGGCGCCCCAGGTGATCATTTTTTTTACCACATTTTTATTTTTTTCTCTAAATGTGTGATAAGAAAAATGAAAACAAAAAAGTAAGAGAGGAAATGTAAAGTACTAGTAATTCTGCCGTCAGTGTTTTTATCTATGTCAATTTATACAATTGTTTTACACAACTGGTATTATTTTAATAACCTTAATTTATAATCTGATTTTCTTTTATTTAACACAAAATATGACATTTAGTAGATTCATGTTATTCTAAATGTTGAGTATTCAATGATATATTTGTAAGTATAGGCTAGGCTATGCTGCAATAACAAATTACCACAGAAACTTCAGAGACTTAATACTACAAAGGTTTATGTCTTGCTCATACTACATATCCTATTTGAGTGGGCAGGGACAATCTGCTCTATATAGAATGTAGGTCCTAGATTTCCAGAAGCTCCACTTTCTTTTGATTGCAGAACCTATGACCTCCTCAGTCACTGAAGCACATTATGAAGATGCAGGGAGTTTTTACCTGAGCAATGACCCACTTAAACCAGAAATGACACATGTTGTTTTCACACATAGTCCAATGGCCAGAACAAGTTACAGCACCCTGCCTAATTGCAAGGGTTTTAGAAATGTAAAGAAACACGTGGGATATTTTATATAACTAATCTTTCTCAACTTCTTCCTTTAATATAATTCTTCTGGCTTTATACTTAACAGAGGTTTCTCAAAGTTAGGATTATCAAGAAAGGCATCCTCTTCCCTTTTCTCAAGTGTTGATAAAAATGTGATAGTTACTAACCTTGGACTTCAGACTTAGGTTCACCAGAAATACAACTTTATTTTATAATTTGAACCTAATTTTTCTTTTGAATCCTTAATTAACCAAATGGAGAAGTCAAAATCTCAGCAAATTTAAAGCTACTTCTCCCTTTCTCCCAGAGTTGCTTCTAAATTCTAGGGGGTTAATAAAGTGCCAAAGTCTCAGGAAAGTAGACACCTTGTCTTTGGTCATTTTCATTTTTCTGTGCGATGAATGATGATATGGCCATGATCTTTTATGCTCACTGCTCCATATATGTAAGTACATTCTGCTTCTCTTTCCTGAAGACAAGGCCTCCAGAGCATCCTGCTCTTTCTTCTATGGGGCATAGAGAACACATTATTCTGCTCTTCTGGCCACAGTGGGAATTTGTCAGGGCTGGGGTGAGGGTGAGGGATTGTAAAACAGGCAGGGATCATGTTCTTTTCTCAGAAACCTACAAGTGACTAATTTTTCATCCCTGATAGGTTGGATGAGGAGTGAAGAACTTGACGGATCACATTTGCTCCCAAATCTTATGATGTAGCATAACCTTGTTCTTGGACCTTAGATTTTGAAATTAAAAAGCTAAAACTCAAACTTTTTACTCATGTTTTATTTACCAACCTTAATCTTAGGCTATAATCACACTGAATGAATACAGGAAAGGCAAAAAAATGAGGAAAGGAGAAGAAAAATATACTCCAATTTATCAAAATATTATTGGGTAACCTGCTGACCAAGTCCTCATGAGTGGTTTCTTCTGTATATGGTAGTCATATTCAACACCATGTAACTATGTTATCTAATACTACCTGATTGTCCAGTGTTTATTTGGGATCATGAAGCAAAAATTCTCCTGTAATAATATGTGATCCAATCATATTCTCAACCTTAGAGTCTTACTTAGAGGTTCTGATGCTCCCAGGAATAAAATTTAACTATGTATTTTTAGATATGGTGGTGGTAGGACAGGGAATTGTTATTTGTTCATTTGTTGTTTGGTTATTGCTTTTGAAGAAACACCTTATCAATTATTGGGGGAAGGTGACTCATTAATTGTGAATGTCATTTCTACGTTCCCTTCATCTGTTTCCTGGAAGCCCTATCATTGTGTTTCTAAAGAGTTATTTTCCAGTCCTCCTGCCCATCAAACAAAAATAGATAAATAGATTATGATGTCATTCTGGTAGAAGGCTTTTTAAATGAATAAGCACTTCTTGAGATATGAATCCATATTTTCTGAGAGAAAGGGGCAGTGATAGTGGAAACCTTATGTTTTGGAGGTGGGATGAGAGTGAGAGTTGGTCCTCAGTTCTGAGTGGGAAATGGGAGGGAGTGGTGGGGAAAAAAGTGAGTGCAGCTTCCATAGGGTGGAGTATATAGACTCTTAGAAGGAGAAGCCTCCATGGGTTCCTAAGAAGACTGAGCACTAATTTCCACTGTTTTAAGGATCTTGGTAAATGCCCCTCACAGCTAAGCCAGGCAAAAGGAAGGTTAACTTACATTGGAGCCACAGCCATCGAAGGGTTTATGCAGTCAGGACAGGAATTCTAAGAAAAATAATAGAGCATACAGTGGAAGATCAGTCTAATGATGGTATGGTACAAGCTTGGCCTTTTCTTTTATATTATAAACTTTTTAATAAACTTTTTATTTTAGAATAGTTTTTGATATACAGAAGTTCCAAAGATAGTTCAGAGAGTTACCATATATCTTACATCCAGTTTCCATTATTTTTTTTAATTTTTTTAATGTTTATTTATTTTTGAGACAGAGACAGAGCATGAACAGGGGAGGGGCAGAGAGAGAGGGAGA